>NW_027122185.1:0-657456 GCF_030686945.1 Centruroides vittatus | reverse complement strand
AAGAAAATAAATTTAACTAACTATATTATTGTATTGTACAGTACATCTCTGGTTTCGAGACAACGCGATTTTACACAGTAATAATTACATTATGAATTCGGAAAGATGTTCAAAACCTGTAAACTGATATTCTCCCAGACATATCGAGCTTGGTTTTGGCATCGTACAAATGAGACGTTCCAGGTTCAAATCGGTACAGAGCCTAATAATTATTGTGATTTACTTTTTAAGAAAGTCAATTTTTTTGATACGTATCGTAGATTTATCCATGAGCTAAGCCCATCGGGTGTTGATGATCGGGATCTACATATCCTTGACTAGCGCCCATGAGACGGCCGGATGGCCGAGCGGTCAAGGTGGCATCCTACCGCTCTGGGGTCTCGGGATCGAGTCCGGACGGGTTGAAAAATTTCCAAGAATTTATTGGGGGTGGTCCCGTCGGATATGTCGTCCCCCGTCCCTGATTACCTGCCGAACCCATAATGGGCTTGCCAAAATGAGGTCCTCTTAGTGTCCTAACGCTAAGGAAAGAGTTAAAAAGAATAGCGCCATAAAAAATTCCTAGTTTTTCGATCCCGATCTGTCAGACAATAGATTGACCGCTCGGCCATCCGACCGTCAATCTTTACTATCTAAAAATAAATATAGGTGCATTTGTTATAAATATATATAAAATAATTATGACAATTGTAAATTTATAGCAGAATTTCTTTATATGCAGCATTATTTTAAATTTATACACTCTATTACATTTCACGAAGAAAATTCACTTCCGCGTGACAGCGGTATTTTCTATATTCCAATTTAACCATATAAACGAAAAAATATTTAATATAAAATTTTAAATACGTTTATTATTTAATTTTCAAGAGCATATATTATTAATAAAACAATTGCGTAAATTTATATAAATAAATTTGCGTACGAATATAAAGTAATTTTTTTTTGTAGAGGTCGCTGATGTTTGTTTTTAAACCCGCGAGTATTGAGGACACGAGGAAATGTCGTTTGAGACCTATTTTTCAACGAGTAAATTAAATATACGATTAAGCTCGATACGTAATTATTAATGATGGGTACGACATTACATACCAAAGGAAAACATGGATATAATGTTAAGTTTTCTCCTTTTTTCCCAAATATAATAGCATGTTGTGCATGTGAAAATTATGGTATATCAGGTAATGGTCAATATAATCAGCATCTTTTATCAAAGTTTTCTCGTTTGATATTTACACTTTAAAATGTCTTTCAGGTGGAGGTTCTCTATTTATATTTGATCATTCTTCTGGCATATTATTAAGTGAGCATCCGTGGAAGGATGGATTGTTTGATGTCACCTGGAGTGAATTACATGAAAATATTGTAATAACTGGAAGTGGCAATGGATCAATTCAGTTTTGGGATATTAATCTGAAGGTAAAATTAAGATTAATCAATGACATTTATAATAAACAATCATTTCCCCCAAAAATTTGAAAAAGCTTTTTTCATTTATGCCATATTTTATAATAAGTTATCAGTGTTCTTTATGGGAATTATATAGATTACTACCTATGGAATCTTGGAACTTTGAGTATATATCTGAACTTGGGACCGAGACGAGTTCAACGATACTCTACTTTTGGACCAGAGACGAAAAATAAGAAAGTTATCATACTTTTTTCTGGCAATTGCATGATGATCGAGAGTTACATCGCTCTCTCTGCTAAGCCTATCACGTGTTTAAAATCGTCTGTCTCATTACCATGTCTACCTCAAAACCATCGATAACTGGACCTACAGTGAATTACGAGATTGGCCATACCCCCTAAACTGCACAAGTGCCGGGCTGTGAACATCTCATGTATTTGTAAAATCTAAGTGACTCATACAACACAGAATTCATATAACACGGAATGTATCTACTGTGTTATAGGGGAATCTACTGTATAAGTTTAAGCCTATGGGAAGCTGCAGCCTCGCGGCTTGCTTCGTTCACCACTTTGGCTGCAAGATGCAGGATCTCCTTGTCGGTCGGCACCTGTGGTGCTCTTCATCACTGCTTCGGCCGCTCTGTCGCTCGGCCTCGAAATACACAAGAAACATCACCTAGGTTATGAGCAGTAAAGGGTGAATCACTAACTCTTCTATTTTTTTACAGTGGATTTGATATTAAAGGATGTAAGTCCTCAAAATCTTGGATTAAGTTTCTGGCTATCATGATTGGGAGTCGCATTGCTTGCCATTACAATGCATTTTATGCCATTATAACAGCAAGCAACGTGACTCCTGATTTGTGTTGCTTGCCGCAGAACTACCGTGAATCAATAACTAGTGACGTTAAGCACTCGGTGGCCTGCCGGCGGCTCCCCTCTGGGAGGTCTGTCGGAAGCACGAACAGTCAAACGCCACCTAGTGGAAAACTAAAATGGCATAGAATGCATTGTGAAAGGCAAGAAATTGTAAATATGATAACTTTCTTATTTTTCGTCTCCAGTCCAAAAGTAGAGTACCGTTGAACTCGTCTCAGTCTTGAGTTCAAATGTATACTCAGTCCCGAAATTCCATAGGTGGTAATCTATAATACAGCCTTCTTTATAAATAAATATATATTAACTAATGTGTCTTTTAAAGTTCTAACACATTTCTTCATGATGTCATAATTTAGAATGTTAAATAAAATTTTTCAATTAATAACTTTAACATTTTGGTTTTTTATAATGGTCTAAAACAGCGGTTCTCAATCTACGGGTCGCGACCCATTTGGGGGTCAAACAACCTTCTCACAGGGGTTGCCTAAGACCATCGGAAAACAGACATTTCCGATGGTCTTAGGAACCAAGATACCACTCCTCTATTCGTTTCCAGGTGGGTCCACCCACATGCAGATATGCCCACATATCTGCATATGAGTACTTGGAATGATGACATCATCGTGCCATTCAGTATTGAAGATAAAACAACACTTCATGAATTATGATTGCTGGATAAATGTAAAATCATGTACTGTGAAATCATCAACTACTGCGAAAAAAAAAATATCTGTACCACAGGAACTTAATCTGGATGCTGATCAGTCTTTTTATATTCAGCTGTGGTTGATGTGAATATTGACCCCTTGTGATAGTAACAGGTATGTAAAAATAACACAGAGAATGGTAAATCATAGGAAACTTTAATGAACTGTATTGACTGAATTATGCCTTGTATCATCTTTTGTATTAAAGCTATTGTTATATATTATTTTCATTAGCAAACCATCCCATGACAACAGATTGTGTAGAGAAGAATGTTAAGAAACGAAAGTATAGTGTATTGTGAAAGTATTTTTTACAGTATTGTTTTACCTCAATAATTACAGTAGGAATTGAGAAACCGCAATGTGTTATTTGTTGTGAGCTTTGTGATGAACTCAAAGAGTTTTTAAATCAGAAAGCAAGACCTTAGTTTGAAGCTGTTTTCAGTGATAAAAGTGAACTGCAGAAAATAGCTTACTTGGTTGGCATCTTGTGACGTCTGTTGCCAAATGCAACAGGTCTCAATTTGTCTGAAAAGATCCGATCATTCCAAATGAAACTTCAGCTTTAGCAAAAAGATTGGATGAAAATAAAATTTACATGTTGCCTATCTTATCTGCTTTCTTTGAGGAACATGACATCGAACCAAATAAAAGGATTACGATGATAATTTCTGTGAAAGAACACTTGCATATTTGCAGACAAAATTTTATTGTACTTTCCAAATCTTCCTGACACCCCATTTGCACTTGCCAAAAGCCCATTTACAGTCAAAGAGTTAGATATTCCTGAGACATCACAAGAGGAGTTGATTGAACTTATTAACAGTGATGCAGCGAGAACTGATTTCTCTACAATGTCAGTTACAAAATTCTGGATCAAGTGTTTGCAGTCATATCCTGTTCTGTCTGAGACTGTGTTGAGCCTTCTTCCATTTCCAACAACATATCTTTGTGATACAGGGTTTTCCAGCTTGTTGGTTATCAAGTCTAAATACAGAAGTAGACTTGTTGAGGAAGATGATTTTCATTGTGCTCTTGCAAAGAATTTCTGATCTGGTGAGAAAGAAGCAATCTCAACCATCACACTGATGTTTGCTTTTACGCATACTGTCACAAAATATAGCAATGTGGTTTACTGTTGTTTTATTAAGACTGTTACCCATGCTACACCATGCTTCGAGACAAAATTGCATTTATTTGTAATTAGAAATAAATATTTCACAATATATAATTACATATTGTTTTTGTGATTGATCACTATGCTTTAATTATGTTCAATCTGTAACAATGAAAATACATCCTTCATATCATATATTTACATTACGATTCATAACAGTAGTAAAATTACAGTTATGAAGTAGCGACGAAAATAATTTTATGGTTCGGGGTCACCACAACATGAGGAACTGTATTAAAGGGTTGCAGCATTAGGAAAGTTGAGAACCACTGGTCTAAAATCAAATAGGCAGATCTAAAAAAAAAGAACAATGTACATTAAGAAAGTAGTGAAACAATTTGTATTTGGTCCATAATACAAATTAAGAATTAAATACAAAAGATTCTGATTGCATAAAAGAAATATGAGAACAAAGCTATAACGGAGTTTTGGTTGTTAAAACAATGAAACAACAAGAATCTTAAAGAAAATATAGGTTAGAGACAACTAAGATTATCAAAAAAAAAAAAAAAAAAAGACTATGAACATGTTTAGAAGAGAAAAGATTTTTAAAAATCTAACAAATCTAGAAGTTTTGAAATTTCAGTTTATAATAAGATAAGGAAATTGTTAAATAAATCAATAGTGCAGCTAGAAGTTTAAAAAAGAGATTGAACAGAATAATAGCAATATATCCTATAATGTTTCCAGAAGAACTTGAAATACAGTAAAACTTATTTAACTTGAAGAAAATGAAGCACTTGGTAGATCTCAATGAAGTAGTATAGGGATTTATGTTACTTTCAACTTCCTTGACTTGAATTTTAATATTTATTCTATCCAAAGTGATCCTAGTTACCAGATTTCCATGAAATTTTCAGACAGTTAGTTGTATCTGCTGTCCAACATCCATTTGCAGACAATATTCCAGTTCAAAGCAAGAGGATCTCTCACTTTATCTCAACATGTACCTGCAAAACTGTTCAATTCCATTAGTATTATAATTAATCAAATTGAACAGTTACATTGAACATTTTGCTGAAAGGTGTTACACGGGTGTTTAAAACTAAAAACTGTACAAAATTCGTTATACAATGCGAGAGGTAAAAATACAAATTATTCGTTTGTAACTCAGTTTTTTCCAGCTCCTTGGAGCTTCAAGTTAGTTTTATTGTAATATGAATAACAGATTATACATTTTCTAATCACAAATATAATTATTTAAGGAGTTATGAATTAAAATATATTAGTATATTGATACTTTATAGGAACCTGTTGCTGTTCTACATGAACATGAAAAAATTGTAAGTGTTAATTTTTTATTAATAATAATTTGAATTATGAAGATTAATTACTATTAATTTCTTCTAAATATTTTGTTTTATTAGTAGTGAAATAGATTAAAATAAATACCTTTTTATATCTTTTGCATTTTTATTTTACAATAATTATTAGAAACATCATTAAATATTTACACATTTAAATTGATGCAATAATTACTAGCAAGATATGAAATTCGTGTATAAAATTACATATATGATACGACGTTTATTATTAATTGAATTATTTTTAAATTGGCAAAAAGGGGAAGAAATAATTAAATTATTATTAAAATTTGTTGTATTGTTAATATCAAAATTTAATTTTAAAAAATAATGCAGTTTATAGAAAAGAAAAATATTATCATAATAAATTAATTAACATAAATTATATATTTCATATTTAAACTTTGATGTAATTAGCTTTTTATTTTGTCAAAAAGATATATAATTTAAATATAGTATTTTAAAAAAAGTAATCGTTAAAACAATAGCAAAATGTGTTATTGTGAAATATTGATAGACAACTACAGGCAGCTTTCATCTTTCATACATTTCATATCTTTTACTTGTTTTTACATACAAAATTTATATTTTCATACATTTTTAGCTGACAAATTATGAGCTGTTATGGAGTGGTGCTTTCTGCCTGCTTTGGTAACATAAAAATAATTTTTGAAAATTAATGTTTTGGTTTCTTTTTTTTAAATGATAAAACCACAAATTAATGTTTATATTTATTTACATATTCCCTGTAAAAAACTAAAACTTTCATATCTTGATAAGAGATTTGCTGATTAACTGTTGAGAAGGCTAAAAGAGGAGGAAATATTATTTAACTTTTAATATATTCTGATTTGGGGTCCTGGAATTGAATTTGGCTAGTCGAAAAACCCTGAGAATCTTTTGGACATCTGTCATGGATATGTTAGACCCTGTGCCTCACCACCCAGCTACTCCATTGTATGTCTGGCCAAGCCCGAGAAAAGGCCGTCGTAGTGCTCACAGAAAGAATCAAAAAATATAAAATAAGAGATTTTATAGTTTTTCTTTTTAGTTCTCTGGGAACAGAACTCCCATTTATAATATGCAGCTTTATTGTTTAACTTTAAAACATTTGACTTTTTTAGAAATGCATTTATGTATTTACTAGCTGTATTCGGCCATGCGTTGCTATGGCTCAAAATGTATCTATTATAAAAATGTATAACACTCCTTGCGGGGGGGAATTTCGAAAAATTCCTTCCTTGGTGTATATTCTCTTGGCGTACCCTATTAAAACGCAAAAAACTGCATCTAAAATATTATAATAGAAGCCGAGTTCTTCACAGTAAGCTTTAATCCTGTCCCTGTTTCTTGCGGGAGAGAATTTTGATATCTATATAATATAAAAACATGCGCGTATTTGAATGCAACATTGTGTCAAAATTTCAAAGCAATCGGTTAAGAACTTTCTGAGATTTAAGATTTTGAATAAATGAACATTTAATTTTTATTTATATACAGGGTGTCCAGAAAGGGTGAGTGCAGTTTAAAAGTAAAATAAATTAAAAATAAAAAATGTTCAAAGAAAGTTTTGTTTTCATTTTCAATCTACGGTTATTGGAAAATTATTTACTAAAAATTATGTTATCGAAATGGCATCCGTTATGCTCCTGGGACTCTTCTAATCTTGAGTGAAGATTTCTCAGTACACGTTGACACAAAGTCAGAGATACCAATGCCATTTCTGCTTTAATTGAGTTAATGTCCTCGACTTATTTTCGTACACCCTGTCTTTAAGAAATCCCCATAAGAAATACACCAGAGGACTCAGGTCTGGACTGCGTAGTGGCCAGTTAATATCACCTCTTCGCAAAATCAGCATTGGAATACTGTGAGATGAATTCAACATTTTATTAGCTCCATCTTTGCAACAGTTTCATGGCTTCAATACAAGAACATGGTTTCAACAAGATGGTGTCTCTTGTCACATATCAAATGATTCAATTGAAGCCATAAAGGAGTTATTCCCCAATAAGCTGATTTTGCGAAGAGGTGATATTAACTGGCCACTACGCAGTCCAGACCTGAGTCCTCTGGTGTATTTCTTATGGGGATTTCTTAAAGAGAGGGTGTACGAAAATAAGTCGAGGACATTAACTCAATTAAAGCAGAAATGGCATTGGTATCTCTGGCTTTGTGTCAACGTGTACTGAGAAATCTTCACTCAAGATTAGAAGAGTCCCAGGAGCGTAACAGATGCCATTTAGATAACATAATTTTTAGTAAATAATTTTCCAATAACCGTAGATTGAAAATGAAACAAAACTTTCTTTGAACATTTTTTATTTTTAATTTATTTTACTTTTAAACTGCACTTATTCTTTCTGGACACCCTGTAGATTTAGAAAATACATAAGGAGTCTAAAAAGACTTGTGATAGCTACTTTTCCTATTAACAATACTAAAGCTCACATTAAAATACTACTACTGATTACAATTAAGAGTAATTATTTAAAGGTAAGTAAATTATACAGAGTAAAGTAACTTTTAGTAATTTTTTAAAGAAAATACTCCATTAAAAGATAATTGTTCTATCTTGTACTGTACATAGCATAAATACATTTAAAATAAAAAGAGCATCTTGAAGCATTTAACTAGAATTTTGAAAATTCTATATATGAGTTATTGTGTAAAATGTAGGATTATATGTGTAGATATACTTTCAGGAGGAAACTGTTAAATAATCTACAAAATAAACCAGGATCAAAATAAAATGTATGTCGATTAAAATCTAAAAGTTCCAGTCTTGTTCTATTATATCGGAATAAGAAAATGATAATTGGCGTACTACATCGTAAAATAAAAAATAAACCTGGCGGAGTTCAGTAATAACATTATCTTGTAAAGATCAACTGCACTGCACCAAAAGTCTTCTGAAGGTGAAGAATTGTGTTATTATTCAAAAAATATTTAATGATTTGATTTGATTTTATATGGAGAATTTTGAGAGTAGCCAAAGTTATATATTTTGCATTGGGATGTACTTTATCTACTGTTTGCTTAGAACAATTTAGTGTTATAAGAGATTTTATCCACTGTTTTTTTTTTTTTAATAGTTTTTATAATTTATTCATTATGAAAAATAATAATAATAAATGATTAATATTTTCTGTTGTTTGCTTTATTCTGAATCATTTTATATCAATTTATGAAATTTGTAAATCAATGCTTGTTTCAATGCATACTGGCAGTAACTGTTGTACAGTTACTGCCAGTATGCATATATATGGGGACTAAATATAAAGTTCTGTTTTAGGAAAATGTAATAATTGTAACTAAATGTTTTGTAAAATTGTAAAAAAACTAATAAAAAAATTGTGTAAAAATACTACTCTAATTATTTATTTTTCTTTCTAAATGTACACATTTATATTGTAACATTTTTTAAATAGTACTTTTCAAATTGTTTATTTTCATTGACATTTTTTCTGTTTCTTACTTTGAATTTAGTGTCAGTTGCTAAATGGTGCATTTTTAGTAACCACATTTTTTTCCTTTCTCTTTCAAAATATTATCATCATCACTTCTTCGTACCTTGGCGCGTTTTTTATGTATCGAAAATGTTGCGAAATGACATCGTGAGCAGTGTTGGCCATTTAGAAACAGGTTTCGGAGTGTTAGCTGTAAAGTGCTTCTCGAGCGCTGCATAAAAAAACGCACCCCTTGTTTCTCGACACAACTGTAACAGGGATAAACAATTACTAGACAATTTTATCTGTTCATTGAAAGATAGACTCTGAGAAAAGGGTGATTTCCACCCCATTTGCTTTTTATATGAGCTCCAGTCAGTCTGCAACATTCATTGCGGCCAATAGAGTGACCCAGTTTGCTTCATTAAGTTACCAGATTTCTTGCGTGGTCATACAAAATTTTTTTTCTGAGAAATTACTGCTACTATTTGCTATCAATACTTTTTATTCTATCTTCCTGTATATTTTCATGTTGTATTCATCATTTCAGCTGAAAAATAGTCCTGTTGAAAATAAACTGCAGGATTTTTTTTTAATTAGTCTAGTAAGATAAAGTTATAAAATTATAATTGTTGCATTGATTGGAGATGATTATTTAGAATTTATACAATAGAATTCAACAGTATAAATTTGAAATACGATTTCATGTGAAATATATTGTGTAAAACTTATTCTAAATTTTTTCGTAGAATATTTTGTTTTTGTCTTAATGTTGTTATTTAAATGCTAGCTAATTCTATTGTAAATTATAATATATGGCTTTAATTTACTATAATTGTATTGTAATTGTATTTCTGATTAAAATTTGGTTATTGTATTATCTGCTTTGTATATCTTTTATAGTAGGTCACCGTGTAATGAAAGTTTATTCACCCGTACTTAGATTAGTTTATTTTAATATTATTTGACTGGTCGAATATAGTAATCCTATCAAAATTGAAAATTTGATACTAAAATAGTTTATAAATATCAAATATTCAAAAAAATGATGACCAATGTACAGTAGAATATTATATTTTATAACTTGAACTGAAGACATCTGTCAAATAAAATAATGAAACTTTCTCGGATAAAGAAAATTTTATAGAAGTGATGATTAATTCTCCAATAATCGGAGTAATTCATAAATAATCATTTTGTTGGAGGAAAACACTACTGTGTTTTAAATTTAAAACTATTAAAGTAACATTAAAAATGAATGACGTTTAAAGAAACACTTAGATGATTATACAATCCCAATTAATTGTTCATCATTAATCGGCTAACTTGACAATCAGCCCATCGTTGGAAAATTCTTTAGCTTATTTATTTCTTTAAATTTCTTAAGTAAGTCTTTTATTCCATTTTATAACAAGTTTATAACATTTTATTCCATTAAGTTTATTATTATTATTATTATTATTATTATTAAAAGTTTCAAAATTTTTTTTCTTTAGAATTATCATGAAAAATTAAAATTAGAATGTAAATATTTTATATTTAACTTTGCAGTACTCGCATCCAAAACCAATAACCAGTGCGAAAACTTCCAAAAAGCAAACGTTTTTGATTCCCCTTCTGGGATCTTTGTCGGGCTTATTTATTTATTTCCGTCGAAACTGGATTTGAAGGTTTTTTTAAAAACATATAACGCACTTTGCTTCCAAATCATTTTTAAAAGGAAGTAATTCACGAGCCGCTTTGAAAAAATACATTCGGCCAATGGGGTCGCGTCGAGTGCACGTCATAATAAAATATCTCTTATTTATGAGTATACTATTGTTTCGGTCCCGATTCGTCCTCCGATAAGCACTGCCATGCTGTGGAGAGGTTTTCTTCTTTAAAATTAATGCACCCTACATCGCGATCTGTCTTAAAAATTTCGATCGCTTCTAATGACCTCATTGGCCGAATATATTTTTTCAAAGCGGCTCGTGAATTACTTCCTTTTAAAAATTATTTGGAAGCAAAGCACGTTATATGTTTTTAAAAAACCTTCGAATCCAGTTTCAATGGAAAGAAATAAATAAGCCCGACGAAGATCCCAGAAGGGGAATCGAAAACGTTTGCTTTTTGGAAGTTTTCGCACTGTTTATTGGTTTTGGATGTGAATATTTTAACTTTGCACTGTAATAATTACATATCTGTGTTTGAGTGTACAAAATTGTGTGTTTAAAAGAAAACAAATGTTAACAGCATTAAATAAATTATCATTAAATAAGAAATGAAAAGACATAGGCCTATATTATTTTTAAATAGAACAGATAATAGAAAATAACTTACTAGACATGAATAAAAAAAATATATATGTAATAATTAAATTTTAAGTATAATAAGACTTAAATGCATTTTATTTAATAAACTGTGACATTTGGATGTATTTTTTAATATGAAATATTCTTTCAAACAGGTCTGCAGTTTAGACTGGAGTCAGACAAGAGCTGAACAGTATCTTCTTTCTTCTTCTTGGGATAAAACTGTAAAAGTTGTAAGTTTTTTACTTTGTTTTGTGAAAAAGAATTTATTATATTTTTAATAATAAGATATCTAACTTTTATTTTTCTTGATTATCATTTTAATAATTCAAATGATATTATATCATTTGAATTATTGATATATATGTTGTTAATCTGGAAACAGTGGAGAGACACACAGATGAAACATATTGTGGTGGTCAAAATATCTTTGTTTAATCAAGGAATTAATGTACAAATAAGTCTTTACGCAACTGTGGGGCAATCGTTCGTACGTGTCGACAGATCGCAGTCAGAACAAAGAATAAGTTAAAGACAAAGAACCATAAAATATTTTATGGTCATTGGGCAGGTCCCTGTAGTAGGTCAAATTGGTTTGCGTCGAGAGTACTGACAATATATCTATAAGTAAATATGGTTAATCATAATTTTCATGATCAATGGCTGCATAATAACATTGATTTTGAATTTATTTACTCATTGTTGGGCAGCAATTTGAAAAAATTGTAGACAAATTCCCACTGTTGTCCGTTTGTCTGTCCTTCCTTAATGTCAAGAACACAGTTAGATACATGAAAGTCAAGACCATATATAGAAAGCTTAGGGGCAGAAGACCCCAATTAACTATATACGAACTTTCGATGCAAACTGGAAGTCACATTATTTCAATTCAAAAATTTCTTTGAAATGAGTTAGGTAGATGACTGGCACAATTCTATTGCTGATGGAAAAGTATGATGTACTGGGACGAGACACTATAGTACTACTTTGAGGTGGAGAGCATGTATTTTAAATTAAAATCATTAAATATATGATTAAAAATTTCAGCTCGGCATTGTGACAACGTCGTAATAAATAATTGCTCGTTTATATTCTGGATTGATATAGCTATTTCTGACTTAATTTTTTATAAAGTTTGAAATCACTTTTGGTTATAGATTTTTATGTATATTTTTCAAAATATTGAAAATTCTAAAAGTAGAAACACTTTATTTAAAATAATGCTGTTTTGTAATCACTATTTGTTCTTAATAACTACTTAAGAATGAAGATCTTGCAAACAGAACATAAATAAATTTATAATATTAATCTCACTTCCAATTTTTTTTCTTGTCTTGAATACAAAGTAATGGACTAAGTTCTTCCAATTAGATATTATCAATTTGGTTCCATCTGAAATCGTTTTGCAACATTATAATTGGAATTTTGATCCTATTGCCTATGATTCTAAAGTAAATTTTTTGCTATATATACTGTTTTATTTTACTTAAGAAAAAATAATACCTAGACTGTCCTCCCAACTTGAAATCCAATACACATAACCAATTGTATAATTTAATCTCTGTGTATGTGTAAATACACTGTAGTGTTTATAGTAGGGATGGGGTCATTCCACCATTCCACCGTATAGAAGCAAAATGTTATTATGTACAAATATTAATAAATGGGGTGCAATATAACCAACTAGTAGCCCGGGACGCCCCTAGTGGCATTCTAGGCGTACCGTTACGGATAAACTGACACGCGCAATCAATGGCTTATATTATTAGATATTGCCTTTAAATATTACATACAAAAAACAAAAGCAGATAACATCAAATAAGCAAAGAATTATTATTCATTAATGAATTCTAATAAATATCCTTGGAGTTTATTAATGAAGAAAACTGATTATTCTTTAATTCTTGTACCAGTGTTATAAAACATTGCACCCATGTTTCGTATTTGATAATATTGATACAAGAATTAAAGAATCTGGTGTATTAGAAAAGTATTATCTGAAAAGCTGATTATGTTTATATCATATATCTATACATTTTTCTTCTATGAACACACTAATCTTATTTACTGGTCCTGTGTAAATTCTTTTAAATAGTGTGAATCATAAGCTGTGAAAACTGTAATATAATTTTTTAATTAAAAGAATTTCCATTTTTTACTATATTAAAACCTTATTTAATTTTGCTTTATTCAATATTTTATAAATTTGCAGTGGGATACAGAAAAATTCATTTGTTTATCAACATACACTAGTCAAAGAAATTACGTAAATTGTGTAACGTGGTCACCTCATTTTCCTGGATGCTTTGCTTCTGTTTCAGGTATTAATTTAAACTTATTTACATTAGTGTAAATATAAATATAGCTACAGTTTTGTTTATAAATAACAATTTTAGGTGATGGAATGATGAGAATATGGGACTTGAAGCAACCAAACTATCCTGGTTCTCAGTTTCAAGCTCATAGTACAGACGTTTTAAGTTGTGATTGGTGTAAATATAATAAGGTTATACATTCTGCGTTTTTAAGTTTTATTATTTATGATTATATATAAAAGTTTTTAATTGTTTACGTTAAGAATATAATTGCTACTGGCGGAGCCGACGGATTAATTCGAGGTTGGGATATCAGACATGCACAACAACCAATTTTTCAGTTGACTGGACATAAATATGCCGTGCGGAGAGTTAAAGTAATTATTCGTTATTTATTTAAATGTTAACTATAGGTTAAATGAAAGATAAACTAACTATAATAAATGAATTTCTGAATAAAAATATTATTATTTTAAAAAAAGGTAATTTTTATTTCCAGTTTTTTTTTATTTTATTATGAGTAAAGGTCTTGACAGCTCAGTTTTTAATATTTTACTATAATTTCACAATTTTTATATTAGAAAATATAACTTGGAAATGACAGAATAATCAAAACATGCTGTATAATAATTCGGTTGATTACTTTTATTTTTAAAATGATGGTAATAAATATATTTTATATTTATAAATAAGTAAAATTATTTAAAATTAGTTAGAATGGTTTGAAATACAAATTTTGACACTTAAACATCGGGTTGAAGATAGGTTAAATACAGTGGCGTAGCGTGGGTGTCAGCCGCCCGGGGCGGAGGAAAATTTCACCGCCCCCTTATTTAGGTATTTTTACAAGATATTATTATTTATTGTGAAATTTTGCTGCCCTCTATAAGTGCCGTCTGGGGCGGGCCACCCCTGCCGCCCCCACTACGTTACTCCACTGATTAAATACTTATATAATATACCAGTATGCACATCTTTACTCACATGGGTCTGTCAGATCCAGGGCATTCGTTCCTGAGATTTTTCAATGCCATTCACTGCATAGTTAACTGATATACATGTTAAACTGCAACTAAAAAATAAAATTAATCAGATCTAACAAAACTAGTTAAATAAATGTTAAAGAAAACATTCCTCTCAGTACAATAAAATAATGACACCATAATTTGATTAACTTAAAATCAAGGAGAATTTTTGTTTACAGGACAGTAAAATAATCAATGACTTATTGACATCGGTAGTAGTAACAGTAGTCAGTCAGTGTGAGCTGCACTGACAATCTATTCTGTCCTTAAAAATAACACTGTCCTCTCAAATTTCACATAAATGGGATGTTAATTAGTGTAAGTTGAGATAATTTACAGGGAGTTTCTGAAATTTGATATCTTTATTTTTGCATTTTTGGGTCAATTTGCAATAAAATAAACATAAAAAAGCATTTTTTGACATTCCACGAGTATTTTACAACATTAGAAGGAAGACGAAATGCAGAAATTAAACATTTAACCATGGTTTTTGATGAAAGGCTGACAGATTCACAGTTTTAGAATAAAAATGTGTTTGTTTTTGTGTGACATAACTTGCTCATTTTTTTTAATGTATCCTCGAGAGGGATGTATAACCTCGCTTAAACCACCATGCCAATTTTTACCATATGGAGATATCTGATATCATGATTTCCCTGGATAGACTGATATGTCAGACAATCCAAAAAAATGTGGTATTTAAACCTGTATATTAATTGAAAGAGGATTCCAGTTTGTCCAACTTAGTTTGAGTAAACGGCTTGGGCTAAAAATGCAATTCCGGCTCTTAAAGCTCTTACCTTGTAGATGATGCCACCGAAGAGAGATTTGAGAAAGGTGCAATGGTTCAGATATGGTGGAGTGACAAAGATACAATGTTAAATTTATGAGAACCCAAGTGACAAACATGTCAGGCACTCGCACACAATCTGGTAATATAATTTTTCTTAACCATTTGGACAACCGGTTGCTTGCCACTATTGTAAATTCCTGCTTTGTTTGCTAATTATGCATTAATTAAAAAACATTTCACATTATTTTTTCAATAAATTAGTTTAGTCAATATTAACCACTGCCATCTATCAACTTTTAATGCCAGTCTCTGTTTTTATTTTACTATTACTTCACGATGAGACCGTAACATGATTCTAACCATCCAATTCATTACTTAATGCGGATTGATGGTTTTCTTGACAAATCTAGCAACCAAAAAATAATAATAATGTTGAACATATGATTGTTGGTAGGTTAAGAGTTTTATAACAGCCAATAAGATTGCCATGTAGCGGGCTGACACCCTTAATCCAAAACCCCACCAGGAGAAGTCGGTCAGTCTTACGAATGCTAAATTGCCACCCTGGGATCGGGATGCAAAATTGAAAGAAGCTATTGAGAGAGAGAACAGAAAAGTAATTACACATTACTTTCAACAATATGGTCTTGATAATATCTCTTTCTCTGTATTTCACTTTATACAGTATTATTAAATGTTGTGTTTTTTTATGTATAGTTTGTTAATCTTATGTAACAAATTTAAAAATAAATTCATTAAACTAGTATTTTTATGTAATAAAGATAATATATTGATTTATTACATAAAACTCAAAATTCTTTACCACTTTTATAAGATATTTTATATAATACATCAATAATATGGAATGCATTATTTATTTATTTCAGTTTTCTCCTACTGAAGAATCAATTTTATATTCTGTCTCGTATGATTTAATCACTGGGTAAGTAATATTTTCATTTTATAATTAATTTTAATGCGAATCTATAATATTGTATTTAATTAGGATGTGGCATTGGGATAATTATCTCCCTATACATGCATTTCCAAATCATAGAGAATTTGTGTATGGATTAGATTGCAATGCTCATGTTCCACAGCAGGTATTTGAATACATTTTTAACTTCTTTTAAAAAAAAATATAGTCTTTTATTAGAAATCTTATTTTCGTTACAGATTGCCGACTGTGGTTGGGATGAAACCGTGGTGGTGTTTAAGACTCCTACGCCACCCCGGATTGTTAATAATTAATCTTAACGAACAGTTTCGTACAGAATGTAAAATTATTTATTGTGAAATTAATTTTGATATCTTAAAATAAATGTTAAAAATAAAAAAACATTTTAATATAAATTATATCATTTGTTATTTGTCATTCCATAGGAATTATTGTTATTTGATATTACCGTATGTTCCGGCGTATAAGACGACCCCCGACTTTTACAGTTAAAATATAGAGTTTTGGATATATTTGCTCTATAAGACGACCCCCGACTTTTGAGGTTTTCCCGGGTTAAAAAGTCGTCTTATACGCCGGAATATACGGTATTTATCATCATATTTTTTACAGTTTCCTTATGCCTTTATAAAATTACTGATTGAAATTCTGCATTCTTTGTTTGTAATACACATTGAGGCTAAACGATTAATTTTTTTACTTGCATTACAATAACAGTAACACCTCATACATACTGGAAATACTGTGATATTGTAGCATCTCTAAATAAGAAAAACTATATAAATCGTAACAATTGCCTATTCAATTATTCTTACGTTATAAATACTGTATAAGAATAAGTCAACTATTGAATAATTCTAATACTTATAATAGTAATATAAATTTACTATTGAAAAGCAGGTAAGAAACACTGGTGGAGTGCTGTTATTTTTGCGTTAGTAATCCTATATATTGATAAATGAGAAATTTAAACGCTTCCATTTACTGACTTCAATAATTGTGATTAATCATTCAGGGAGATTCATAAATATTTTTGTAGTTTTCAATAATTCCTAGAGAAATGCACGAGAGAATTTCATTTAATCTTTTACACTTGTATTTTACTGAAAGTTGTTTTGTAAATTCAGTTATACATCTTTATATTTCCATAAAGTTAGTGTCGTAAATCGAGCTTATCTTCCTGGAAATACAATATTAATTAATACGAGTATCACACAAGGATCTGCTACAAAATATTACAGTATTTCTTATAGACTTAATAGAAAATGTATATCATTTATAGTAATAACATTGATTTTGAGTTTATTTGCACGTGTTGGGCAGCAGTTCGAAAAAATTATAGACGAATACGTACGGGGCAAGACACTACGATACTAATTTGAGGTAGAAAGCGCATATTTTAAATTAAATAAATAAAATATGAGTAAAAATTGCAGCCTGCCATTGTGAGAAAGTCATAATAAATAATTGCTGGTTTATTTCTTCTATTACAATTAAAATTAGATATATGATTTATAAAGCAAAAACAAAAAAATGAATGATAAATTATGATGTTTATACTGTATGGAACTAAGCCAAATTTATTGTATGATGTATAAAATTATTATAAGTTTACTACTTAACACAAAAAACATATGACAAATAATGAAAAAACTGAAACTTTCCAATAGTTTTATTTATAAAATTAAGTAATTTTCTGAGGAAATTTTAAAGTCTAATTATACAAACTTTTATTGATTTATATTAGAATTATTCTTATAGAATATCTGATTAGTATAATAAGTTTAATGAATATAAAAGACAAAAGTTAATTACATAATAAACCACCAGTAATATTTAGCAATGAAACAGGGGGGTAAAATGAGTTGAAACAGCAGAAATGCACTCAAAATTAGATAAGAAATGAAGTAATAATCCAATAAGCAGCCACAATAGAAAAAATAATTGGAATTTTAAAAATGAAGTATTTATTTATCATTTGAGAGATAGAAATTTGACTATTTATACATTAAAATTACCAGGAAAGCTTTAAAGTGCAGTGTATTTTGTGTAAATGAAGTCATTCTATTGTATTTTTACTGGTGTATAAAAGTGAAAAATTTTAAACTAGGATTTTATTACTGATTTATTATCTATTGTAACAATTAACAATTTAAAACGACAACGATTCGAAATAATCTGTTTAATTTAGAATCTCCAAATGTCAGATGACCCGACTAATGAGTACTTTGACTTAAGTAACGTACTATATATGACCTAATTATCATTCAATTGTTCCGTGTGTAGAGAGATAAACACTGGAACAATATGAGAATCGATTAATCTTTTATTTGTTATTGTTAGTCGTCTCAATAATCGGCAGTAATACTCGAAAAATATTTATAACGGTTATTGTCTAACGATATCGCGTGTGATGTAAACATTGCAAGAACAATTCGGCCAGAATGAATGTTAAAACATTTCTTTATTTATAATGCTATCGCTTTCGAATCTTCTTCGGCATTCATTAATTAATACAAAGCATTGAGTTATTACAAATAGATATATTAATTAATTATATATAAATGGCGGTTATTAAATACAGTATATTTATAATGGAGACTGGGATAAGATATGAATTTTTTGCTTCCAGTTATGTAAAATATTTAAAAATTATATTAAGACGAGATAAAATTATTGCTGGATACAAAAAATCCATTTCTTTCCTTTATATTTTTATATAATTCGCTTCCGTATTTAATCAACTTTCCTTATTTATTGTCCTTTTAATGTGTCGATTTTTTTGGGAGAAGGATCGATAATTGGTTTATCCCGTGAAGCGGATATTTGGGGCTTCAAGATGTGTTTCTTTGGAATCTTTACGATAACAGCCGGGTGAAGCTTAGTTTTTTCCGCAGAAAGGATTTCTTCCGAAGGTGGTTTCGCCTTGGTTTCGATGATTTTCGAAGCCAGATATTGATGATCGTGATAATAATCGGCTTCTAAATTATGGCGCTTCTTTGTCACCCTGTACAAATCGTGGTTGATGGCGTACCAGTAATGAGAATCTTTACAGTTGACGTTGTACCACCAATTACAGACTCGGTTTTTCTGGTCGAAAATTGTACCGTTGGGACATAAAAATGCATCGTGACGTCCGTCCGGTTGACAGTAATGCCAAACCTATAAAGATTTAAATGTAGATAAATCGAAGGAAAATATTTTCTACGTGTAAACATCATCTGTCCCACGCAATTATGTATGAAATGGTGATGAAAGCGAGGTGTTTTCTTTTCGACAAGAAAACTTTCTATCCCGTGTTACGATCGTCAACGTGACTTAATTTTCTAGACCATGACCGCTTTATTCAAGTTTATGCTCTGTTCTGTCTCGCAACTGTAATAAGTCTATTGTTCGCGCGTTTGTCACTCCCGTCGAGGCATTACACCACATCTTTACATTCTCATGGCAGATACAATTGTCTTTCGTTTTACACAGAGCGAGGGGTAAAAAGAAAAGTTCAAAATTATCACGTCTGTCTAATTTGTCAAATCTATATTTTTGGGTGGGACACTTAAGTGTTAACCTAGTTTATAAAAGTTATTATCGAGATAATGTTTTTGTGCCGTAATTACTATCACGACACTAAAGATCCGTCAGGTAAAGCCGCGTATCCAATTGAAAGATCCAGAGTGACCGGGGCTAATTTACGATTCATTCTGGAGTGAATGCTAATTGTAATACAAGTGAGGTTGTTGGCGTAGATACGCCTTTATATATTTCCCCCTTTATTTTAATTAGCGAAGTTTCTTTGTATAAATTTCATAAACACTTGGACAAGGTCGAGCGTTAGTATCGTCACGAATATCCTTAAGCAGAATTTTGTTTAAATGCTTTTATAAACAGATCTAGTTGATTGTTCTGTCTTTCTTTTTCTGTCGAAATTATTCTGAAGGCCGTTCGCAATTTAATAAATAAAAATATTTGACCACACGCGTTATTTTCTTCGAAATATTGCTAAATTTACACGCAAGTTTCTTCCCGATAGTGTTACAAACAACAACTATAACCCGAACTAATGGGTTAATTTCTAACCCATTCTCAGTTCGGGTTATAGTTGATGCGAAATTTTTCTAGAAAACACGATGTAGAGTATAAAAAAAACAAGTAGATCTTACTTGACAGCCGCTATCGACATCGGCATAAAATCCTGGATATCCCGTATCTCGACAGTGAAAATTTGTCAGAGGAATGGAAGAAAACACGGGATAATCTTTTCCGGGTATTCCTGGTATGTTGTGGGTCAAGCTGAAAACGTTATCGTAATCGTAATCTACATAATTTTCTGGAGGTTTATCGTGTGTTTTCACAGGATACAAAGAACTGTAGACGGGTGTATCGGGATAGACGGGCGGGGGTGGTGGAGGAGGATTGGGATAAGGACCCGAATCTGGAAGAGCGTACGAAGGAATATGGTACGTCTCCTATAACGAAAAATGTATATAAATTTTTAAGTAAAGAGAATATATATATATAGGCTATATAAAAAATTAATTTTTCATAAAGATTTTCTTATTTACGCTAGATTTTTCCGCATCTTTCACTTCATCCGTAGAATTTTTAATTGATTCGCTTTCTTTCTTAATTTCTTCTTTTTTATCTTCGATGATGCTACATCGAACGAAATTAGCTGAAAATATAAACATCATTAATTTTCTATAACCTAATTTATATGATAATTATTACTTAAAAGCTCGAATAACTATCGAGATCGAGGAGTGTTGCGTCAAAAACTATAAATAAAATTGAAACTTACCGAAAAGTAATAAAACACTTATAAATAGAAGAGTCTTCATGTTTTATCTGTAAAAGGAAAAAGAAAAAATAGTTGAAAATTTAAATACAGTAAAGAAGATCGCCGGTCAAAGGATACCGGATAAAGGATACCAAGGCTGCGAGTAGATATCCTAGAATGGACCTATGTTTTTAATTAATTAAATAGATGTAAAAGTCTAGTATACGATCCTAATCTAAGAAGTGATAAAACATATTTCTGTGCGGAGAAAAATGCCCGATTGAGCTCGAAAGCTAGATCGAGACTGATAAATTTCGATACCGAATCGAGTTTTAAGATAAACAATGTAACAATGCCACACCTCGCCACTTCGTGAAGTGGACAGAATTAGACTCTTATCTCGAAGGAAGATTTGATTGTTAAGTTTAATCCGCAAGTCAACAACCAACATCAACTACTCGACTCGTAATATCAGTCCAATTTATCCGTAGTAAGCTCATATTCCGACTTTCTCCCGTATTTGTTTTTTTTTAACCTAACTTAACGCTTAATAGATTATTCCCGGTGTTATTTTTGAGGCTAAAAGATTGCTTAATCTTCCGTCTGAAATTCTTCTTTATATAGCGTACAATACTATCGATTAAATGGTTAATTCACACCCCCTTTAGAGTTCGTTTACGGAGTGAGGAAAATAAAGTTAGGAACTGGTTCGAACTCGGTTTATCGATTTATCTGTAGAGTTTAGGTACTTGACCACTTATTAGTTTAAGGAATATAAACAGATCGAGAAGACTCTTAGCCATACTATAATACTTAATAGAGCAGGAAAGATAACCTTCATAGATAAAGGAAAAGTATCGAGATGCAGAGGAATCTTTCCTTTACATCTTCTCCAATGTTCTGTCGATGAAAATTAGGAAAGATGTAAGCTTAGACATTCTATATTAAATGTTTTTTTCCACTAAATATAAATTTACTTTTAGTTTTACAGAAATTCTATGCAAAGAAGATTGAATTAAATCTCTTCACCGAGTAAGAAACAGGGAAACACAATGTAACGTGTATAAATACGTTAAGAAGCGGTAAAGGGAGATAAGATTAAAGAAATACGAGGAATGGATTCCCGCTAACTTACCGAGAGGCAGTCAAATTGAAAGTATAGAAGCGAGAAACGAAAGTGGAGACTTTAAATGATAGAACGAGGTGGAGTCTACCACGCCTCCACCAATCACTAATTGGTCCCCCGGGGAAGGGACAGTAACCGGAACTAGGACGATGACGTGGAAAGGGGGTCGAAAACATCGTGATTATACAAATCGCTCTTCATAATCTACAACCATTGATCGGAATATCACGAACAGAAATTTTAAGATACTTTCCAATTTTCCGGCCGCAAACTCCGACCTTAATGGCTCTTTTGTTGTTGTTGTTGTTGTTGTTGTTGTTTTTCTTTTTTTCCTATACGCGGGACCGCGTATAGAGGAAGTCGGAATGCCCTTGAACCTCGACCGTCCTTGTTTCGCATTGTCCACCTTATTCGCAGTCGTATATCATTTTATGGTGGTCTAAAGGTTGCGAAACTTATCTCGTTCTTCACACGGGCGTAACACCCGGACTTCCGTCGACTCGGAACGAATAATAAATAATACACCGCCGGGCCGTGAATATCAAAAATGGAGCGATATTTCCGTCTGATTCATCCAACTCTTTTTCATTTTTCAAGCTTAGAATATTAATAAATAAATAAATAAATTTATGAATCTTTCACGTGAAGATTCTATCGACAGTGAAGAATTAGAATCTCGATTTTAACAAAATATATTAAAGCAAACTCCGCATCACTTATCCATCTTCAGCATCCTTTTTCTGCGATTTAAAGCTTTTAAATTCCCACTTTAAATAATAATTTTAATTGATTAAGACATAAATTTTAGCAAGCAGAAATGGTGGGTTTTCTATTTTTTTTAAAAAAAAAAGAAATGGTAAGATTATTCTGTACTATTCAACAATGTTTAATCTACGTAAATGGTTAAACATGCAAAGAAAATTCTTGGCCTATTTTAGTTTATTCATATTTTAAAATAATGTTAATCGCATTTAAAAAAGTCCTACATTTATTATCAACGGGTGGAAAGCAGAACGTTATGGGAAATCGGTTAGTTTCGGTGTCCAAAATTACCTTTTTAAGTTCCGTCGGATTTATTTCTGTGGGTGGAAAATAGCCTAAAATTAACGTGGGAGTCGATACTTAAGGAAATTGTCGTCGTTTACTTTATTCGAATCGAAACAATGCGGTTACAAACAGATCAAACGTGCTCCTTCCGTTGTAAAACCCGATCGATCGATCAATTAATTAGTGTCGAAAACGAAATATTTCTAATAAGAATTGTAAGCGAATAGAGAATATTCTCACGCTCGATTTTGCATTCTTAATAACATCTTTAAAAGTCACGTTCTATAACGTAAGATATATTTAATAAGAAAGCTAACGAAGCGATAAACGATAAAAGTATGGACGTGGTAAGGAGCAAAGACGACGTGTAGAATGCCTATCTCGCGAACAATAAACTCTTGACACTTATTGTCCGGATGAAAATCTAAGCCAAGTATGGTTACGGACGATTCAGCGATGTCTGCTAAACAAATTAACGAACAATATGTTGCTTTCCATTAATCCATTGTTCGATATTTATAAATATTATCTGTTACGTCTCTCGCGTGCCTTGTCTTACTCCACGTGGTGTAAATCACACTTCTTTGTAATATTAACGTTCTTTAATAATCGATTACATTAAATATTAACCTTAATATATTATTTTTAAAAAGAAAAAAAAGGGGGTACGTTTGTCGGTTTACCCTCGACGTTTTTATATTGTTCTAGTTTTTTTCTAGTATATCAAAAAGTACTATCGAATGCGAAGTAGTGGTGGGTAGATCATTTTCGTCATAATGCTTCAAATTTGAATTTAATTCTAATTTTTAACGTTCGTCTATTGTTCGCTTAAATGCTAGAAAATTGGATATTTGTTCGAAGGGTGTGTCGCGTGTCTTACATTTTAAAAATGTCCGGCTCGAACTTCGACCTCCGCTCGCTGCCCCCCTCCTTTTTCTTTGTTTTTTATTTATTGTGGTTAATAATATAGCCTAAAAGGCTAACTTTGGAGGGAAATCTCAATTAGGTTTTCCTCTTAGAAATGGGAGCGATTGTAGTAAACTAAACCCGAAAAAATTCCGAGAAAATGGAATTTTTCTACAGTTTCTAATGATGTTAATGATTCAGATTCGCCTCCAACCATTACGGAATAATTTAACGAAGTTGTCATCAATCAACGAAAGGATCGTTTAAATAAAGGCTTTATTTCAATTTTCATCCACTGAACGTTAAGAAATGATTTATAATTTAATATAAAATATTGTTCCATTTATATATATTTACTTTTACCTTCAATACAGACTTATATTGTAGTTTAAATTACGAGTTATTCGTGATTTTATAGTGTTTTTTTCTTTTTTCAAGGTGAAAGTACAGTAATTATCAGCTTATTGTATCTCGAGACACTTTTATCTTAACCGAATCTAGCATTTTATAATTAATAGGACTGTAGACGGTTTTATAAATTATAAATAATTAAATATTCCGGCTTTTGCTTCCAGCCATAAGACGGATAACCAGCCTATACAAGTTTTGCTTTTGTATCAATTAAAGTGCAAAAATAATACATAATTGCAATCATTGACGATCCCGATATTATGTATAAATGCCAAATAAAATTGATTATAAGTGACTTACGAAATACACTTAATACCCGTTTTCGTGAACACTACATAATAGAACGAGAGCTAAATTAAATATAGAAAGTTTCCCAATAGAAAAGCTATTTGGGAATTTAGAAAATGAATTTGGAGAATCTCGTCGTAGTAATGCAACCAGATATGAGTCATTTCTGTTAGCAGTATTTACGTCTGTTTAGAATTATTCGTATAATTCGACTCAAATTAAGAGCGAAGTAAACTTATACCTACAGAAGCAATGTTTATTTAATATAATTTCTTCTCTATACGTTTAATAACGGGCCTACGACTTATAGAATTTGTAGAAAAGTTTACTCTTATATGAAACTGGACGTTTCGTTGGTCGACCCACTTCAAAATATTTCGAGAAAGATCGAAATTCCCGAATTTGTGTCATTACTCGACGTCGACACTACTTTATCACGGAAGCGATCTCTATAAACCGGACCTGTCCTAAGATGTCATTCAAATGTCACTTTCTATAATTACAGAAAACAATACGATAAATAATATCAGCCTCATTTAACAATGTAAATGTGAGAAAAAACAAAAAAAAATTGTTTTAAATATATCCTATAATTAAAATAAAATTATAACCTTACTCAATTGAGTATTAAATTCTAAACAAAAACAAATGAAATCTTAAGAAATCAAATTCTAAACTGTCTGCGAGATATCGGAAATATTTACAGAGTATTTGTTATTGTAATTTAGTTAATTACCGTAATTAATATAGAGCAATCTGCCATTCTATGATAGTACGAGTTTCGTGAACTCTGCACTTTCTCATAATTAGATTTACCCTACTTACGAGATAATAAATTATTATTTAATATAAATATATATATATATATATATATTATAAAATGATAAATATTATGTAATATACTTTATATCTGTTTAAATACGCACCACACATTTGTGACCGATTCGGACTCCACCTCAATTGTTGCGTGTATGCCTTATAATGCTCACTCATTACACTCGATAGAGTATAATGAGCTTTTGTTTTTAGTATTAAAATATAAAAAGACCATTTTAACATACTAATTAACATATTAAACTATTATTAACATTTCTAAAATTAGACACACATCTGCCTACTTAGAGTAACGACTCGGAAATAAACCATTGTATTCACTTCTTAATAATCACAGATGCTAATCTCTCGAGAAATTCAGACTAATTGCTGGTATATTTCGATAAATCGATGACAATTGAATTATTTATTTAAAAAAAAAAAAAAATGTATATATATATATATATATATATTACTTTTCTCGGATTCAGTACACATTTCTCTCCATTTCTAATTAACTGTGCCACAAAAGTATAACGACGAATAGACGAATGTTAATTAGGTAAGTCACTAAAACCACTAAACCGTAGAAGAATACGTATTATCAACTTTTTGTATCCGGCTTTAGTCATTATCTTTTCTTAAAGTAAAAGCTGATGACATTTGTAATTGATTTGTCATTGAAATTACACTGCGAGAATAGGCTATACGTTCTTTTCAACTTTAAATACGTACGGTAGAAACGTCTTCTGCATTCAAATAAACCGTGTAGTTGTTTGTGTAAAAAGGAAACATTCGACGAACGTGGGAATTTCGAGTCCTGAAAGTGCCAGACCGTCAGTTGACAGAAATTCGGTGGTGTATCTGTTCTAAATACCGTAGCCTTGTTATGATGTATTTGTTTAATCTATAAGATGTAAAAGGTAGTGGGTAGTATACTGTTCCACATAGGTTACGTTATTATGTTGATATATTCTGTATATCTCCGAGTAGCCTATCATATATATTATGCAGTAACGAACATTTGTAATAAATATTAAATTTAATTTTCTACGTATACTTTTGCAAAGGACTGCAAGATCTTAAAAATGAGTTCGTAGGAACGATATCTGGATCAACCGTGAATATCCATAATTATATACTACAGGAAGACACGAAACAGACTGATTAATTATTATAAAAGTGTGTGCAATTTACTACAATTTGTTTTTTAATACTTAATTATAATAATAAATATATATTCATTATATTTATATAAATACCGTGCCTTTAGTCTAAATTTTAGAATCTTCAAATAATAATATCGTAAAAATACATAACTTTCGTTAATCTCTTTCACCTCCAAATCAGCGATTCTCAAACTCTTTTGGTGCACTCTGTGTACAAAAAAAATATTGTATTTTCATATAATTTAAAGTATAAATAGCTATGTACAATAATAATTGTTATCCCGGGAACCTAATCCAGCTATTTATTGACGGTGGATGTGACAAATCTCATTACATAAATGGGTTTATTCTCATTGTTAACATATAGGTTTACTTTCATAATACTCGCGGCACACTTAGCCGTCTCTCGAGGCGTGCCCTTTGAGAATCACTGCTCCGGATGGATTAAAAAAT
The DNA here is from genome assembly GCF_030686945.1 of Centruroides vittatus. Taxonomy (NCBI): domain Eukaryota; kingdom Metazoa; phylum Arthropoda; class Arachnida; order Scorpiones; family Buthidae; genus Centruroides; species Centruroides vittatus. The sequence continues at coordinate 630,153 of NW_027122185.1, read as the reverse complement.
GGCTCTTAACTTTTGTCAACATATGTTATAGAAGAATGTTTTTCTGGCCAAAAATTGGTTTCGTCACTTTGATGATAGATCATCTAAATACTTAAATGAAAACATCATTGGATACAATAAGAGGGCCGTGGCTAGATCATAAAACACTTCCGAATGAAGTGAGAAAGATGGTGTTTTACCACTTTACCAACGATTTCTTATCCACCTCTATCCAGTGTATAGTAGTACTCACAGAGCCCATAAACGTGCGGCTTCTTTGTGTACTTATATACTTTAATATACTGATTCATTATATTGTTAAAACATTGTTTTTAAAGTAACTTCATAATCGTAGGTCACAATCAGTGTTTTCGAGTGAACAGAATTTGAAGCGATCTAATTTTGTCTCGCGCAGATATCGTCTCATTAAAACATTTGTAATACTATTTACTAATTAAAACTCATCAGTTTTCTCTTTACTATTTCTCTCTTATTTATTAAATCTTTTTCTTTTTTACAAACCAGAGATTTGAGGAAGATAGAAATAATAAGAAAAAAGTTGTATTAGAATGTAATAACTGCAATGAGATGAGTATTCGACCCTCCAGACGTGCATTTTGTAACTTCTAATATGAAAATAAATGATTACAACTTTATATATATATATATATTTGTGTGTGTTTCTATTATTATACTGTCGTTCGTCCGTCCGTTTTTCCTTAATCTCGAGAACGGACCTAGATAGACGAAAATTGGGATAGATATGGAAATTTTGGTGATAGGAGGACCAGATTAACTACATAAAAACTTCCGATACAAATCGGAAGTCACGTTATTTTAATTCAAAAATTTTCCGCTGAAAGATGTTACCGGCACGACTCTATCGTTAAAGGAGAAGTATGATTTACAGGGGTAAGCCAGTACTAATTTCAGGTAGAGAGCGTGTATTTTAAATTAAATGAATTAAAAATATGAAACACTGCTACAAAAGAAATTTTCACAACTGAACTTTGTCTCCTGATTAAAACAGACTTAGTTATAAGAGAAACTCGTATTACTACCAGACAATTGAGCCGTTGACGACCTCGCTACCTGCGAGGGATAGATACAATTGCTCACCAAAAGGCAAATTACTCCGAAATATGTACGACCCATTTTGGGTATTTTTTTAAGTATCACGAACAGCTAACTTTATAATATCTTGACGTTTTAGTGTTCTTTTTTAAATCTTATTTCCGAGAATACGTGTATTAAATTAAAATAAGGTTGGTGCCCTACAATCGCCTATTGGTAAAACTGGCTCTGATACCGGATGATCATAATTAAAACTGTTCTATTCAGATAGCTCTTTAGCTCCAACTAACAAGCCGACTGAGACCAAAATTTGTGTACACGCTATACATAGGATGCGGAAAACAATTTTGCAAAGAAAAATTTTGGTTTCGAAATAGTCCGCTACAGAGTAAATAGCGTTGCAAACAAAGAAGTGTGATATGCAAAGTGAGGTAGAATGCATTGACCTTTCTTGCCAGAATGGACGTTGATGTCTTGTGGACCGATGTGGCACATTTTCATTTAATGGTATAGTGAACACCAGAATTGTCACATTTAGGCCACGGGCAATCCGTGTTTTCCAGCAACGTCTTTTGCACTTGCCTAAAGTGACCATCTGGGGTGAATTTACTTCCACATTTATAACTTTAACCAATCCTCTTTAAAGAAGCTATTCCTCGTGGTCCTATAGCATGTTCCGTAACAGCCCACCAATAACAAGACATTCTTCACGCTTTTGTGCAGTGACAATGCCTTGCATCTGAAACATCGTGCAGGATGGTGTGACATACAGCAACTCTCGCACCCACCTTTCATCGATAAGATTAGTTATCGGCTTCCAATACGTATATAAGAGCCTATATTTGCTGCCAGTCCGATATTATTTCAAGCTAACATTTTTTATATTTTTAACATACTTTTTAAAACTCTTTCCACCCCATAAGCACAAACAGGGCCTCTACTTCAGTAACTCATTATGGGTTCAGTCGGGCCCACAACGGGAAGGACGGGTAGTTCGGGTGGACCACTCGACAAAAACTACCTGGGGTTTATCGACCTGTCTGGATCCAATTCCAGGTGCCCAGCACGATAGGCTGCATAACCCCTTCACTGGCTGTTTAAGATAGTTTGACATTCACAGCTTGTGATGGTTTTGAAAATTACATTTTGCTTTTCTGTTTTAGAATGCTTGTCTCAACTTTTGTTGAATTTCTACCTGTGTGGGTCTATTCAGACAATTCTGAATAGAAACAATTTGAATTTTCTAAGTATAGAATACAAAGTGTTGAGCTTTGTCAATTCACAGTTCTATCAGAACCATTATAGAAAATGGATGAATCTGAACATTTAAAACTTATTCATACGTAATAGGTATAGAAATTTTGTCACTTTATTATAAAATACTTTTATCTTTGATAGTAAAAATGATGCTACACATAAACATTACTAAAAATTAAATTTTAATAGATATAAATTTTAAATACATTTGCTTTTTCTATTTTTCAAAGACTTTCATAAATTATTTTTTAAAAGATTAAAAAATATTTTCAAGTATTCAAGTAAACAAACATTTTATTTAATTGTACATCAAAAATACTTTTCTGTTTTAATACAAAGTAACAATTTCAAGACTCGACATTGGGTTGTGACTTTTTATAATTGATACACACATCTTTCAATTTTGGCATTAACTCTTCCAATTTTTTTGCTGCCTCTTCGGCTTGAGCATCAGTTTGTTGGTTTAACTGTTTTATTACCAGATCTAAAAATCAAAATCAAATTATTTTAATTAATTTATTGAATAAAACTTCGGAAAAATAGTTTATAATACTATTACAAATTCAAATTAATTACACCTTATGCACTACTTACGGAACGTGTATAATTTACAAAACGATGTTTTAAAAATTACCTTGAAACTCGTGCAGTAGTTGATATACCTCGGAGGGAACTTGTCTTTGCAAAAAAGATATAATTTGCGGAACGAATTTCCCCGAAGCGTGAATCATTTGTTGCATTTGAATCAAAGTAAGTAAAAGAACGGCCAAGTGCAGACAAAGAGCGGAATCGGTTGCTTCGGAGAGTTGTGCCAGAAGCGTATGTCTATATTCGGATATTGCTTGTCTGCAAAATATATTAACATTGATATTTAATATTAACAGTATGCTGCTTTATTTAACATAATTAGTTAGAAAGCAAAATTATTTTATTGAAAATAATATTTTTTCATAAACGTAAATCAATAAAAATTTACATTCTAATAAAAACTATATTAGTATATCTAATTAATTATTATAATATTAATAATGAAGTAAATCACATTATAATTTATTATTTGTACTTGATTGCTTTTTGTTCTCATTTTAATTCATAAGAGTGAGCATAAGGTTGCTTGAGAGAACTTATCATAGAGTAACAAAGATCTTTACATTCATCTGTATGACAGAAATTAACCTCTGACACACAAATTAGTGTAAAATAAATTTGAGTCAAGTTTTGACTCTATTATACATTACAAAAAATTTACAATTCAGATTAAATTATACAGAAAAGTATTTATTTTAACTAAATCATTTAAAAATTATCATAAAATATCTGATATTTTTGTATTATAAAATTTATTTTAATATACTAGCAGACACTGCAGTATCCATGGGATAAGATGTTAATCAGAAAAACTTAATTAACATTTATCAAAAGTTACTTACAGTCTGGACTGCTCATGAAATCAACTACAAAAATGAATTACAAAATTTCTTTGTAAACCACAATTAAGGTGGTAAATCCATTATAACCCAACTTTTTCTGGTAAAGTACTGTTGACTAACCTCACAGTGAACTTGACATTGAATTGTTACAAAATCTCAATGATAGAAAAAGCTTATTATCAATTCCCTATACAAAATGATAGGAAAATTTGGCACCCAATATCTCCAGAATAGATCGCTGGATCTGAAAACAGAAAACTTATTGCATATTTGCAGATCCATCGCTATACATCCTAATTCATTCAAATCCATCAAGAAATCTAGGAAGAATTTTGGAAACAAATATTTTCTTAGCGTAACGTATACAGGGTGTATCAGTACGGCAGTTACAAACATTCAGGAGAGGTAGAGTACACCTAGATGATGGGAAATCACATAACAATGCACGGTCGGATACGCTTTCGTGGTGCGGTAGTGACGACACAAAACACAAGAAAGGAAGGACACAAACAGGGTGAGAAGACATGTTTATTATTCTTAGTACGGCAAAAATGCCTGGGACGTCTTTGGCTGGTGTACGCAATAGATGTCGCCACACCGGCCAAAGACGTCCCGGCATTTTTGCCGTACTAAGAATAATAAACATATCTTCTCACCCTGTTTGTGTCCTTCCTTTCTTGTGTTTTGTGTCGTCACTATCGCACCACGAAAGCGTATCCGACCGTGCATTGTTATGTGATTTCCCATCATCTAGGTGTACTCTCTCTCTCCCGAAAGTTTGTAACCGCCATACTGATACACCCTGTATATACATTAAAGATGTATTACCTTTCTCTCTTCTTATCAATCTTCTTCAAGAGCATATCACAAAAATCAGAACTGGTTACTGCTTGTATTTCTTTATAGAACTCATCTAATGTCTAAATAAATAAAATTAAATTACTTTTAATACAATTGTTTATATAGCTCTACTATTCAATCAGTTAAAATTAAACAATTTTAAAGAATTAGAAAAATTATTTTTGATTTCTTTGATTTTTTTTCTTTTTGATAAAATTTCAAATGTATAGAATAAGTTAACTGCCTTTAAAACAAATTACAATGAATAGAATTAAGTTTATAACCGATATAAAAAATTATTTTATTAAACTAAACATTAAATAACTTTCAAGCAAAAATTATAAGTTTATAATGAAAAATATTAGATGATTTCAGAAAATTTATGTTTTAAATAACACAATAAATTCAGATTCAATATTTCAATACCTGTCTATTTATTTTAACTAAATATCTGTTACATAAAAATATATAATTCTTAAAAGTTATTCAATTACAGAAATTAGATAAATGGAAAATTAATTTTCCATTCATTTACTATTTAATTATTAAAAACATAATATGGAAATTTCAAAATAGTTTAAAAAACTAAACCCTTAATAATACAATAATTTTCAGAAACAAAAGAATGAGAAAATGCTCTAGTAAAAGCAAGTGTCTTTTAAGAATTTTGGGTATATAAAAGATAAACTTTTTATTATATATTGAATATGTAAACAATTATTAACTAAAGCAGAAAGAATAGCATATATTTTTATTAGTTTTATATTATTAAATCCATAATGAAAAAACAATAGTGATAACATTAATGATGTGGATCTAATTTTTTAAAGACGATCAAAAGCTTTTCGGTCAGTGAAAGTGAAGGAAAATTTCAAATGACTATTTTTACCTTCTCTAACTAGCTTTCAAATACCATAATATCAAAATTTTTTGTCTATTTTATAAATGATGAAAAGAATCATTGTGAGTTAAAACATTCTGTAAAATAGATATCGTTTATAAACTAGCATATGTGTCCATTGAATTCAATGGTTAGTTTTAAATAAAATGTTTCTCTGTTTTCATACATATGGTGTTTGTATTGTATTGTTATAATTTCAATTATTGAATGTGAAGACAAAACAGAAACAACAATCAAGGTTCGGAATGACATGGAAAGTGAATCAAAACCATATTATACCATATCATCATACTGAAATACGAGATAAAACTACAACGTAAATAATGTTCTCTTGCCTGGTCGTTTGCCATTTCTCTTGCATACCCCTGTCTATAATATTATGTATAATGAGTTTATTACTTAACCTGTCTGCATTTAATGTTGTATTATTATTTTACATATATAATTTGTAACGTAATTATACATTTAATTGTAAAATTAGAAAACTATTAAGATCAGCAAAAATTTATGAGTTTAAAATGCTTACTACTAAGTGTCAATTGTTATGCAAATTGTCTATTTTTCATTAGTTAAGTAGGATCATTTGATTTGTGTTTTGTAGAATAAATCATTTTTTACATGATATAAAGATTATATAAGAAATAAAACTTGCAGCAGGTATATACAGCTAAATTGAAAACTATTGGATTAAAAATTTAATTAAAAATAGAAACCCTTCGAACACTGTAAAAACAACTTTATGACTTTAAATATAAGCAAGGAAGTTTCACTTTATATCTAAAAAGACAATTTTAAAAATTGTTAAAAAGTGAACAATATGGTGTAGTGATCAGTGTCACCAGCAAGTTTTTGAATAATCATTTTACTATAATATAACCAATGAAAAACAGAAAAGAAATTATTGTTCTAAACATATCTCATGGCTGCTTTAAAGGTTAAACCTAATGCCCCCTCTGAAAACAATGTATTTTCTTGTTTTATCTACTTTGTCTAAGTGGTGGGACTCCCCATTGCATCAAAGTCCAAAAGAACTCTGAACCAAGGCAAACCCAAGAGAAAGCTAGGCAATGGGGATTCTGATTTGTCATAGTTACTAGACTGAATCCCATTTATTTGTGGGATTTTAATTTAATTTATGTATGACACTGTGGCCATTAGCCTTTTTCAAGCGTTCAAAATCGGGAAGAAGAAGAAAGAAGACTTGTTTCTTGTGGTCAAAATCTATGTATGGTTAGTTGTAAATACAGTTTTTTGCTTGTGTCATTCTCTTAGAGATGTGTCGCTTCATGAATTTTATCTTGCCTCTCAAGAATTAAAGAAAAGCGAGAAGCAGCAAACATTACAACTAATGATTTGGTAGAAAGGCACATTCTCATTTCTGAACCTGCAATTTTTTAAAAGTTAAAAGACTTTAAAAAATTTTCTTGGTGTTGTATAGATGTAAAATAATGTGTGTTCTTGCACTCTAGAATAAATTTTCATTCAAATGTTTCTAAATGTATCAAATTTCTTAATAGAAAATTACTCACAAAAATGAATTTTTGTTTATAATTGTAAAATATCTGTTTTCTCAAATATTAAAAAAAAAAAAAAATGTATATACTGATAAAATTTATTATAATGAATAATTCAAATGTCAATAAATTATTATATTTATGCATACTTGAAATAATTAAGTTTATCATGTTTCATTGTTTATTTTTTTTTACAACACAAAGATTATTATTCATATTAATGAAATTTATTGTAAATAAATTTAACACTTTATGATGAATATGATACTTTTTCGGATTACTAAAGCAAATAACACTTTAGTTAAAAAAGCATTTCTATTTTGAAGAAGGCTACCCTAATTATAATTATGCTCAATCATAAGTTGTTTACATATGAATTAATCTTCTGAATTAAATAAAATGTTTGACTATACATAATATTGCATATTTCAAGTATTTATTCAATATCTAAATATTTATGTCTCTAGAGTTTAATTATTGTATAATCTTCAAAAACTGCTTTGGTAACTGCATTCAGTTATTTAGATAGAAATAACTTATAAAAACTTACTTTATTGTTTAAACTGTTATGAAGTTTCATTACTGCGTCCTTTGATTCTGCTGGAAGTTTTCCTATTATTTTCAGTCTTGCCTTTAAAAATTGAAAAAAACAAAAAACTTTTTAAGTATCAAATATAATGTTTTCTATTTTATTTATATTCAGTTTAAATAAAACCAACTACTTTCACTAAATCAAATTAAATACAATGGAAGATAATGTAGAGCTAAATTAATATATTTAAATACAGGTACTCCTCACTTTACGACCGAGTTCCGTTCCGACGATTATGTCGTTAAGCGAATTGGTTGATAAGAGAGGAACTTGCGCTGGGAATATAGGATCGTTGTAAAATTATACAAATTATGCAACAAACTTCAAATTTATTCATAAAAAGACTATTATAGTATGTGCAAGCCTATTATAGTACGCTTAGTGCGCATGTCATCATTTGCCATTGACCGACACTCAAGCCGAGAAAGGGAATTCCCCGAATTGCAGGTCGAAACTCGATTGGTCGTAAGTGCAAGTGGTTGTTAAGCAGATAGGTCGTAAAGTGAGGAGTACCTGTATTCATAATAATTCTTATTTTTCTTAACTTAATAGATATTTAAGAATTCAAAGATTGTAAAGCTGTTATTGTATATATCTTGAATGTATTAAAAAACTGATTAATAGAAATATTTTTAAATATAATTTATTGTAAAAATCAGTGAGCAAAATTAAAAAATTAAAAGCAATTAATAAGCCAATTGAACTTTATAATAATAAAATAATATTAATACAATGTTTCTTGAAATAGATTTCTGTTGTAAAGATCTTACCTAAGAATTTTAATTAGAAAAACCTATTAATAATTAAATTTTTATCTTTAATAGTGAGTGCACATAATTTTTTATTGTAAAAATAATTATATTTATTTATTAGCTATTGAGAAATTTTCATAAATATTTTAATTTATAGTATTTTTTTTTGCAACAATACGACCAGCTAATACTCGACCATCTTCTAATGTAAAGTTTAAAATTTTATGGCGAGGATCTGGATGAGGTCCAAATCCCTCACTAAAATTTTATTTAGAAGTTTTCCATTTCAGAAAGGAATTTCATTAGATAAACACTACACAAAGAAAAAAAATAGATGTAAGTGTCGAACAACCTAAGTTCACATGTCAAATCGGAAAGACAAACTTTGGCTTGAATGCTTGTAAATAAGATGAAATTACAACAAACTCAAAGTGCTCTATATTATTTTGTTCAATAAATAATTATTGTGAAATGTCAAAGGATTCCATTAGGATATCATTTCTATTGAGATCACGACAGAAATTTTTGATAAGAAAGAAAACAAAACTTATAGAAATACAAGCAAAAGTTCCAAGGATTGTTTAAACATTCTATCGTCCAAGATTGAAATGCGATGTCAGGTTAATCTTGAGATTCAATCTTTCCTGCATCCCGACTGGATCTTGTTCTACCTGAAGACAAAAAGGGAACAAATCAGGGAGGAAAGAACAAGATTAGAGACCAATTAAATTGTTTGGTCCGTGGTTAAAATTTATATAAACCCACATCTCAAGGTCATAGTGCACTTCTCCAACTGTTCTTCAAAAAAACCAAGCTTCTCCAACCTTTCATCTCAAAAACCACTCTTCTGTCTGAACTGTGTATTGTCAGTATATTTCTATTTGCTAATATCAGTCTATCAACTCCAGCCTAACCTTATCTCTGAGGGATTCTAACAAAAAAAAAAAGAAAAAAATAGAGAACCACTGTGCAATGAAATGTTTGATATTTCAAGAACTAAGTGACCCCTTTCATCCACCTCATCCTGAGCCTGGCACCAACTGAACCTTGCAGTGATGTTATAAACTGTTGATCTCAAGACAAAAACCGTTTTTGTGGGACAATCGGCAGGTGCTGAAGAATTAACTTATTAATGTAAGCAATTATTCTTTTGTAATGCTGAATGGAAAAATTTGTAAAGGTGTTTTGGGTGTAAATCCATAGGCTCCAACAAACGAGGTTTATACCCTCAAACCCTTCCTGGGTTCAGTTGCCTAACAGATTAGGTATTGGGCAGTGGTGACAAAGCTGTACGTCCCCACATTTATATATAACTTGCATAATACAGTAAGTTAAACTTAAAAATAAATGTCTATAAAGATTACAAAAAACTATTTAAATAGTTTTTACACTTGAAAAGATTACACAAAGTATCTCACACAACAAAATTTACAATGCTTTGTCAAAACTTATTCTGATACCAGTCCGACAGTTTCACTATTACAAATTAAATCAAGGGTGTATCTAGAGAATGCCTTATGGTGCTGCAGCACTCCCTTGATAACAAAGCAATTATTACTTTAAAATAAAAATAAATATAACAATACATATCACATTACCTGCACTTGGTAATGTGCAATTAGGTAAGATTAAATAATTAAAGTAATTCTAAAGTAATTGGATAATATTCACCAAAAATAACAGGAAGCACATGCCTTGGTTTCCCCCAAATTTGTGTTGAGCAGCATACATATTTTCAAAATCCTGGATATGCCACTGACTTAATATCAAACTGGAACTTTTGCAGCAATTGTGCAACTGCCATATGCAACACAGGGTCTCATTATGGAGATGTTGTTGATTAAAATCATTTAAAATGTTATGTGAATTCTCAGGATAGTTTGAATAATAACTCTTGTGTTAGAGGCATCCCAACATAACTGGTAAATGAGAAATTGGATAGTTTATTTCTTTATAACTTTTCACAGATTAAAGTTAGGTTGAGAACAAGTGCACCATTGCATTTCTCTCAAAATTCTAGCCTCCTCTCATGTATTGCACGACCCCATTCACGTTTAAACATTTTGAGACAAATTCAATATAGCAGCCATCCAATTACCACATTGAATTCACTTCAAATTGTCACAAAATTAAATATGTAAGAATATATATTTAACTACATGTTTTAAATACCAGTTTAAAACCACTTTAACATATTCTTAATACCAGCAATTATAAATTGATATTAGGATATCTTATATTTAAAATTATACCTCTGGTGTAATTGCAGTAGTAGTTTCATCTTCAATATTAATTCCAAGTTCAGCACACAAATAATTTACAATTATGGTAGTCATATCTGAGCATAATGATTTCAACAAATACTTGATTAACTGCAACTGAACATCATCTGAAACAAGTGTAAATAATTATAACATATTTAACAAAAGGAATAAATTTTGATATATAATACTAGTAATTACCAGAGAAAATTTTAAGACCCTTCTCAAACATATGTACTTGACAATATAATGTATTTATTTTTTCTTGAACTTCAGCATGAGTTTTTCTTCTAGTTGCACTAGATGATGTTGCTGATGCCAAGAAAGCAGATTTTGCAATTTCTTGATATTTTTTTGTTAGAGGTCTGCAATGAAAGTTTTCGTTTAAACTTAGTTTATATAATATTAAGATTGTTTTGCCTAAATTACTCATACTAAAAACAATTTTTAAACTTGGCAAATCTTTTCAATCTTTTAAAGAATATATTTTATTTTAATATTTATAAAATTTAATACAATTCATTATTTAAAATCATGAATAAAATAAAAAAATTACATTGATACTAACTTAAATAAATGTTTTGCTAATTCATTAATTAGTTCTTCTGGACAATCTTGTAATGCTATTAATTTTGATAATTCTTTTTCTATTTCATTTAGTGTTAGAAATTCAATATCTTGTTGCTTTCCACCAGATTTTTCAAAAGATGTTCCCAATTCTGTTTCAGAATCACTATCACCACCCCCTTTATTTGCAAGATATTTCTTTTTAGTAGCTCTCATTTTAGTCTCTCGTCCCTGTAAATTGCCTCCAGATCCTCCAGATTTTCCACCTAAAATGTAATTTAAAACAGATGTCTATTTCTGTATAATGAAATTTAAATTTATTAATTATTAATGTTAAATATAATACAGTCGAGTCTGCATAAATCGACATTGATATAACTCGACACCGTCGGTTAAGTAGTCAGTTTTCTGTGGTCCCAGCAAACTTACATAGCATTAATGTTAAAAAACGCTGGTTTACTCGACACCGTTTAACTCGTCACTACTAGATAACTTGACATACTTTTGCTGTCCCACACTCATTTAGACATCTGATAAGTTGACTCCCCTCTTGAAAAAAATGAGTTCACACCACACTGTGCAGTGTAAACTCATTTTTTTCACGAGGGGCGTCGACTTATTTATTAATATATACATATTAATAAAAATGCCTTTAAAATTTTATGTATTTTTATATATAAAATAATAACAGATAAACAAAAAGAAAATATACAATCTATATCAACGTCACAGCAGAATCCAATTTTGCATTTTCTCACGTAGGTATTATTTGTAGCACGTGTTTCACATTTCTGTTATCAATGAGTGTCCAAAAGCTAATAACGCTTCCGCTAAAGGAAAAATACAAACTTGTTTCTGAATCTGAATGTAAGAAAACTTTGCAAGCTGAATTTCCAAAACAAGAAAACCTTCAAAGAACAACATTGGTGGAAATTCTGAAGAAAAAAGAGGAAATTAAAAAACTTTTTCTTGGATTTTCGTCACAGCTGTCTCAAAAATGCAAGAGAAAGTCGCCATACAAAGATGTCGAAGATTCTTTCGTATGTTGGTTAAGCAAATTCGTTCATCAAATCTTCCTGTTTCGGGACCGATACTGAAACAAAAGACAATGGAAACTGCTGTGGTATTTGGAGTAGAAACCAACTTTAGTGCAGAAAGGTACAGTACATTGCACTACTGTATTTTGCTAATTGTAGTTTTGTGGTTTTTTTTCAACTTTGCTTTAGTCGTCACATTGGATAACTCGACACATTTTCACTTCCCCTTGGGGTGTCGACTTATGCGGATTCGATCTGTATTTGTATTAAGCTATTTTTTGCTTGATAAACAAATAAATATCATGCATCAGTATTATTTTATATCATTTGATGAATTTTTAATAAGGATATTTTTACAATATGAATAGAATATCTTTTACAAACAATATTAAAAAAAAAACAATCAAGAATTTTAATATGTAAAAACATTTTCATATATACAACTTCTCAATTTTCTTTATTAAAATGGTTAGAGTACTATTATTGTAAACAATATTTAGTTGTAAGTAATTAAAAGTAAGTAATTATGTAACATATCACATTACAATTGAATAATTTATCATTTACAGCTTGAAGTCTAATCTTTTACTATACAATAGCAGAACATTTAATCATGTTAAATTCATTATAATATAATAATAATTTGTACCTTTTTTCCTTCTTTCATCTTTCTTTTCTTGTTTATTTTTGCCACTTAATTCATCTGCTTTATCACCCTTTGACGAAACCTTAGTTGATTGAGGACTCAAGAAATGATGAATGCCTTTCTGTGCATCCTGATATAATAAACAAATTTATTATAATTGTTATTTACAATAAAATATTTTTATACATTTTATATTAAACAAAAATTAACAAATATCAATTGTTAAGACTATTTAATTCCTAAGAAAACTAGAAAATTTTTTCTTAAAAATAATTTTAGAAAGCAGTTAAGTTTAGTAACTAAATATTTAACACTATTCTATAATATTTTTATAGTTCTAAAATTTTCAAATCCTAAACCAGAGAGTGAAAATACCACTCAAAAACTGGGTTAAACTTGATAGAAAGTTACAAAAAACCAAATAACCAGCAGAAAAATTTCTCTTGTTTATTTGGTTTTTGTAGCTTTGTACAAGAGAGACAAAATACAATTTTAATTTTATTCATTTAAATTTAAACTATAAAATATCTATGAAAATTTTAGTTAATCAATAATTTCGGGTTAACAACAAAGTATCCAATTTGATTGAGCTTTCTTTAGTTATACAAAGTAATCTCAAAATAAACAATTATGTTAAAAAGAAAAAAATGTGTGAATAAATCCTAAATAAATAACCAAAAATAAAATAATATTCCAGGAAAAAGCATATAAATTTATTTTTTTGAAGATATAGCTAGAAAGTTAATATATTGATTCCTAAAAACTTCTTGGGGGAAAAAAAAATGTTAATAATTTGTAAACAGTTGCTTTGAACTGATATGACAATTGACAGATTGACTCAATCAAAATATTACAATAAACCCACAATTTAATGGACTATTTGATAAAGACATATCTGGTATTGCAATTATTTATTAAAACAGTTAGAGTACTATTATTGTAAACAATATTTAGTTGTAAGTAATTAAAAGTAAGTAATTATTCAACATATCACATTACAATTGAATAATTTATGATTTACGAATTTAACAAGTCCATTAAATAGAACACTTAAAAAAAAAACATATTAGTAACAAACATAAAATGTGCAAAATGTGTTTAAACATTATTATGATGTATATGTATATTCAGTAATTTATACTCATTGACTCACTGTTTCAATCTTTTAGCATGCTCTATTTGCAAACAAAAGACATTTTAAATTTTTTCTACAAGACAAATTTTTTGTCTGTCGGATCCAAAATTTGTTAAATTGATTAATGGTTTATTGTATTAATATATTTATATTATTTATTTATTAATATTAGAAACAATGTCCAACAACCATTTCACAAGTGCCAACAAATATAACATAAATATACTAATACTGATTATATTAATCAGAATATTTTTTGTTAACTTTTTCTGAATTAAATAAACTTTTGTCCAAACAAGTTTTATATTTTCAAATCAAATGTTTGTATTATTAAGATTGCCAATTTATAAAAATGATCAAAATATAAATTTTAGGAATGATACAATTTTTATAGCAGATAAAAAGTTAGAGTAAAATATATATTAAATATTATATAATATTCAAGCATATATTAGTCTCTAAATTTTTAATATTTAAGTAAATTAAAGCAATTTTCAAATATGCAAGAGTTATGTTTTGAAAGGCATCTTAAATACTGATAATTCTCCCAAAACATTTAAATGTTATTGAGAAAAATATCAAATCAATGACAGAAGAACTCCAAGAACTCTTAAATGAAGAATGCCAAGAAACTTGGAGAGATAGGTTTTCTTCTAAAAAAAAGGATTAATGCCGACATCTGCTATTAAACATCTTTTGAAGAAGTGGCAGGATGTCAGAACAACGGTCTTAGAATGGCATCCAAACTAGGTTGAGGTTAATGGGCTTGGGGATCTCTACAATTACAATGCTATTAATTACTTCTGAAAAAAAACCTGAAGAAGAGAGAAAAGCAATCGACATTAGACAGATTCTTTAACCCCCACAAACGGAAAAAACGTGACTAATAAAAACTGCAAGGCTGCGAGTGTATATATTTATTTATATGTTATTACATATAAATAAATGTAGTGAGAAAGTATATACAGTAGAGCATCGATTATCCGACCCCCAATTAACCGACCGCGTTCTAGTCGGCAAATTCAAATGTCCACTAGTGATGTGGTGCTACAATATTTGGTTATGTCTTGGCTACTTTAATATTATTTTTGTTAAATTTTTGCGTGTTTTAGCTGGCAGCACTGGCTCGACCATGAAAGGGGGGCTAGTATTTAAACCAGGCCTAATACACTATACTAATGTATTTTTTCATACTTTTCAGTTATCCGATCAATCCCAGTCCCCAATTAAGTCAGATAATCGATGCTCTACTGTATATTTTATTTTTTGGAGTCTTCAGAACGAATTAATCAAATTCCCATGAAAACCTATGGTAAATCAATAATCGGTTAATGAACAAAGTCTTGAAACAGATTATGTTCGTTAACCGATCACCCACTGTATATGATTTGCTAATTGATCTGTGCAATTTATAAATACTGAAAGTTTTTTAAATGGACAACTGTAAGTTAAAAATGATGTCCAAGTTTAAATATCTTAATCCTGATTTAAATAAGTGAATTTTGTATTAACAAACATTAAATGTGTAATTATTGATATCAGTAAAAATAAGAAAATTTGATAACATTGAGAAAACAACTGTATAAATTAATATAATTAATTTTTTTAAATTTATAGAAATCTATAAATTTTAAATATACTATAAAAATAAATAATTACCTCTTCAGATTTTTTTATCATAATAGGTTCAAATATTTTGAAACAGTCTTGAAGAAATACATCTGAAACTAGAATTGTATTACAGAAAATATGAATATTTGTATTACTTTTTAAGTATGATTTCAACACAATCTGTACAATCTGCTGCATATCATCTTCATTTAGAACAGATGGTAAAAGAGGCTGCAATAGAAATGCAGAAGTATTTTATATAAACACACATACATAAAATAATATTAAAAAAGTAAACAACATTCATCGACATAATTATAGATTCAAAAAATAGAAACATACGAAAAAATAATAAACAAACACAGCTATATCTTGACCTTAGTCTAGCATAGTACTAGGCATCAGTATCAACTAAGTAAGACACAATCCATCAACAATGATTATATCCATTAATTTTAGTAAAATCTTTTTACGAGGAAAATTAGGATATTATAAATCCATTTTAAGCTGACTTCTTTATAGCCTCAACAATCAGATCATAATTATTGATATGTTATAATATACTTGAAAATGGCATGCAGAAATTATTTTTAGTTATAATTAAGATAAATTTTAAGCAGTTCAAATTACACTAATAATCTATACGGTAAGTTTCTGTTTTTAAAATCATTCTTATTATCAAAGTACTAGCCAGAACCAATTAAATATTTGTTGTGATCAGAATATGATTTTCCAATTATTTCAATGTCATGGTCATTAGAATTTTGAAATGTACTCATACTAAATAAAATCTCAAAATATTTTTATAAATGTTATTAATTTCTCTTCTTTCTTAACTTTGCAAAATGCACTTGTAAAAGAAATAAAGATTTTTGGAATTATTTTAAAAATTTGAGAAATAAATTTATTTAAAATTCAGATTTTTTAAAATCATAATGAATAGTTGTAACATTAAATCTGGACAACCCATGATTCAATCCAGACATACTGAAGAATTACAATTTAAGCAAAGTAGGAATGAGACTAAGATCATTAGGCCTGACAGGAGCCTTAACTCTGTCCGGTTCTTGGCATTATTAGAAATCTTTAAAGCTAATAGAAAACACTTTTGTATCAACCGTAGAGATGCTGATACATTACCAACAGTGAGGAAATCTATATATGACAGGGGTGGGCAAGCAAGAGTTGAGTGGGAGCCGAAATGTAGGTTTTGCAAAATGCACGGGAGCCACAGTTTCTGTACTGTCGTGGTGGATAGTATGGTAAGGTGCACGATTTTATTATATAACATAAATATAATATAAAACAAATATTGAATTTTTTAATAAACATATTTTCACAAAATTATAAAAATAAAATTGTAAAAACAATAATAAAAGACAGAAATTAACACTTTCGGCAAGAGCCGCATGTAACTCAAAAAGAGCTGCATTTGTCCATGCCTGATATATGATCTTTAACTTACGCTTGGTCCTCTGATAATTGTTTGTTGTTTATTTTTGTTGTATTTATGTTTTTAAATTTTGATTATATTATATGTATTTATTTATTTTTATATTTCTTGTATTTAAACTGTATGAATATTCTATTGATTTAGAACATTCTTCCCCTTCTTTTTAATTTAAATTATTTCCATTGCATCTAATATGTTTTTGAATGTTCTTTTCATTCTTTTTTTATTTAAGTTTTGATGTTCCAACTATAGAAGACCTGTGAAAATATGTTGAAAACATTTTTAACACGTTAACTGCCACCTGTAATATGATATTTTGCGTTTTATCAGGCTAACTGTAATATGATATTTTCCATTTTTTCAGGCCACAATGAGAAAATTTGATATTTAATATTTTATTATGATATAAATAAAAGGGTCATTATATAACAGTCCTACCGACTGTTATATAATGACCCTTTGTGAAGATAAAAAAAATATATCAGGTTACAACAGATGACTGGCCATCGTATGGCCTGAAACCGGAGACTATAAGACCATGAAATATTTAATATTAATTACTTTATATGTAACAAAAGAGAATAATTAAACTAGTTTTCGATATTTTTTCCTTTTAACTATTCACTATTAGATATAAAATAGCTTTTTATTAAAAAAACTACGACAGCCGGCCGTCGGACCACTTCTGAGGCCATACGACGGCCGGCAGTCG
Organism: Centruroides vittatus; assembly: GCF_030686945.1. Lineage (NCBI taxonomy): Eukaryota > Metazoa > Arthropoda > Arachnida > Scorpiones > Buthidae > Centruroides > Centruroides vittatus. Next base: position 612,392 of record NW_027122185.1, on the reverse strand, counting down.
GAAACAAACTTCATAGACATCCGCAAGAGGCCACCACTAGGATGTAAAACGTCTTACGAAGCCAGGATAATTTAACCTTGAGTGAAACTACATTGGTTATAGCGACCACGGGCGGTCGTATGGCTCTGTACGGCCTTGACTAGTACGACCGCCGGCGCGTCGGATGGCTCTGTACGGCCCTAATTAGTACGACCGCTGGCGTGTCGTATGGCAGTTAAAGTGTTAATAAATAAATTGCTGTATATTGCTGGAGTTAAACAAGGGGTACTGCTTCTTTCATTTGCTTACTTCTCCAGTTTTGTCATATTTACTTTCACAGATTATTGAGAATACTAAAATCATGATATTTGTGTTTAAAGAGATATCAAATGAGAAATAATTAAGAAATTTCAATTACTTCCAGAATTTTTTGAAAAACTGCTGATAAGTTTTACAAAACTTTCCAGTTTCTAAGATTTGTATTATTGTAATGAATTAAGAAAAATCAGTTGCCAAAATTTCGGGTAATCAGATTTTGCAAACTTTGCAATTAAATGTTTTTCTAAGCCAAGCTAAGCCTGCTTAAACAGGTCACTAAGGTGATAAGATTATTGTTTATGAACAAACTTAAACTTACAACTAAAAAATATATCTACCATGACATCAATCCAAGAAGCAGTGCTAATAACTTCATCAATGGCAGCTTCAACTTGTTCCCAAATAGATTTTCCAACACAGCAGGAATTTAAATAAGTAAGATCTTTATCTTTGAATTTTCTCATTATGTATGCCTTTGGCTCTGATATACCAAGTCTTAACAAAGAATCATATTCTAAATTAATAAAAAGAAAGATTTTAGTTATTAACATTAAATCCAAACTTTATAGTAAAATTTATTACAAAAAGATTAACTGAAATTTAAAAACTTACATGAATAATTAAATTATATACTGACATGATACAAAATGTACAAAAATGTGTCAAAATTTCTCTTACGGGAGAAAAATTAAATTCGGAAGATTGATAACGGCACCTGCGTAAGTCAAGATTTATGCAATTTGACTATCATACTTACTGATGTATACTTTCAAATGTATATGACACTGTAATTTCAATCAGTGTCGTGATAATTTTAAAATATAATATTGTATTTCACTTCTAAATAAATAATATCAATTATACATTTAGAGTGTATTTTTATTTTATTAAATTGTAATTACTTATGTGATTATAACAATAAAACATCCAATTCACTTTTTAAATGAATACTGATGCTCGTACATTAACATATTCAGCACCAAAGACACTTTGAAGCACCCTACACTGCTCAATATGCCGAGGAAACTTGTGTGTTCTCAAGTTTGTTTATATTATCACTGGGGAAATTTTATCCTTTGTTTATAAGAAGGAAACTTTATTTTTTATCCGTACATATATGAACATCTTAGAACCCAATATTTTATAACAAAATCAAATGATTACCAGATTTAAATCGAGCTACTTTACAACTATTATTAATAATTAAATATTGAGTAATTTGGTACTAGAGGTGGGCATTAGATGCCATCTCTTATTAAATTTAATAATTATAATTAAATTAATACAGTAGAGCATCGATTATCCGACTCAATTGGGGACTGGGGTTGGTCGGATAACTGAAAAGTCGGATAACCAAAAAGTATGAAAAAATACATTATTAGTATAGTGTATTAGGCCTGGTTTAAATACTAGCCTCCTTTCACGGTCGAGCCAGTGCTGCCAGCTAAAACATGCAAAAATTTAACAAAAATAATATTAGAGTAGCCAAGACATAACCAAATATTGTAGCGCCACATCACTAGCGGACATTTGAATTTGCCGACTAGAACGCGGTCAGTTAACCGATAAGTCGGTTAATTGATGCTCTACTGTATTTATTAAATAATTTAGAATATTCTAGAAGAAAAAAATTAGCTTGGAGCAGGACTTGAATCTACAACTGCTGGTAAGTGGCAGTTGTGGGTTTCAGTTTAATAATTATAAATATTAATTTGAGTATTTAATTATTAATAGTAACAGTAAAGTGGCATGATTTAAATCCAGTAATCCTTTATTTTTATCATCTATTCTACAACTCAAAGAATATATTTCATCCATTGGTTTTGTATTAGTATTCTGTATATTAATTTTTTTATTGGTACAAAAATTTGTCATGAATTATGACTATAAAAATTGTTTTTTGTTTCATAAAATTTTACAATGTATTAATTTTTGCATTTTTTTATTGAAATTATTTTTGTTTACAAACTTAAGGCAAATTTATATTATTTTGTTAATATACATTTTTAAAATATATCGGAAAATGTTTTATTTTTTCAGCATATTGGTAGGGAAATCAGTTTTTATACCAGCAGTAAACATGGTAAACAACAAATAGATAATTTGAACTTAATTCGTAAATTAAACAAATAGATAAATTAACATTCCTGTTCATTATATGGATATTTTGTGTAATAACCTATATTACGTTCATTTCATAGTTTATATCACAAAAACCAGTTTAGCAGAAAAGCATCTTATTGTATAGTCATTTCATAATCAGAATCTTAACAAAATCCAAGACAGCAAGCATTTAGACAAAAGCTCAAATCAATCATCTGAATAAAGAAACGAGATGAGAGTACTAATTCAGTTTTCAAACTAATTCTTGAGAAGTATTGGTATGGGTTAGCCAGATCGCCAAACAGTTAAAATGTCAGCCTACCACTCTAGGAAACCTAGGAAACATCTGGGAAATAGCCACAGGAATTTTATGAGTGGACTGTACTGGCTATGTCAGGTGTCATCCCTCACTTTCCATGCCAATCATGGGTTTTGTCAAACTCATGATTGGCATGGAAAATAACTTTCTTAGTATCCATAGGACAGAAAGGGTAAAAAAATTATTAGTATTGAGATATCACAGAATTTCCATACATTCCACAAACATTTGAGAAAGAGACAATTTCATAGACAGTGAGTTAAGTGTTGACTGGTATCACAATCAATAACTACATAAATCTTCATATTTTCTCAACAGATACTGATAGGTGTTAGAGCGATCTTGAGAAGTTGCAATGAGTTCCTGGAGTTTTGCCATTTCTCACAACAATAATTCTGATGCTCTGCTAAATAATAAATAAGAATCCTTTCACAGATCTCATTTGACAGACAGCACTTTTAAATTGAAGCCATAATCCATATACTAGTATCATAGACAGATGATATTAATCCCTGTTTATCAACAATAATAATTAATAACATCTTTCATCCTAGTTAAGAAACAGGCATGGCATTAATCAAAGATCAGCATATAGAATATATGAATCAGTTAACATTGCAATTCACTATAACCTCACCGAGTTTGATCAAAATCAGTGAATCCATCATGCCGTCCCCTCGTTAGTATAATTGAATAATATAGCTTATTAAAGATGTAATAACACTAAATTTTTGTATGCCATTTTTGGATATTAACTGTGTAATTTTATAACTCATTAAGTATTCATAGAATTCATAGAGTACTTCCAAATATATACATAATACATTTTGTAGGCTATACACAGTTAGCATGTACAGTACATAAGTCTTCTTCAAGTTTGTCTCATTGTGGTACTCTTGTATATTTACAGATAAACATGAAATAATAAACAGACAGCTAGGGACATCTATTGACAGTCTAAAAAATTCTTTCAAGGTAGCTTTTGTAAATTTTGTGAAATTTAACATAGAATTTTCTAGCATAAAGACAAACATGACATCTAGTAGTTATTCACACTCACTGTCTCCTCCTGTATAATTACAGTTTTCAACACACTCAAATCACAAGAAGAAAATATTGTCTAGTTTATTAAAAAATAAGAATTAGAAGATAAGATATTATTTTTTTGTGTTATAATGTTTAAAAAAAAACTCAATCAAAGAGAAGAAGGAACCACTAATAAACCCACTCATCAAAGGATTAAAAATCTGTTAAGTGTTCACTTATTTAAACTTGACCAGGGCAAATACAGTTTATAACAAATATTCAATTATTAAAAATATATTAAGAAACAGTTTAATAGAATAAATAATAAATAATTTAAAAATTTTACCTATATAATTATTTTGCATAAAAAATGAATCTATCCATTCATTTTGAGATTTTGCATAGATATCGGGTATATAACTTGCTCTTTCAGAACGACCACCAGATATACTGCCATGAATGTAATTATTTTTCAAAAGATCGTCTATAATACCTAATTAATTAATAAAAAAATGAATTTACATTAGTAATTAAAATAATTTTTTTTAAATAAGACTTTACAAGAAACTTATAGATGTAAATAAATAATGAAGTGTGTCCAACAATTTTAATGAATCCATAATAATCAAAAAAAAAAAGAAAACAAAAATGAAATTATACTTTTATATAATAATAATAATTCATCCATAATAAAGAAAATGAATGTATTTGATAAAAATTGCCAGGACAAATATGACATCTACAGAAAAATATATTTCTATGTAGAAAGGATGTATTTTATGAATTTCACTGCGCAACAGATATACGTATATAATTGTATCTGCAAAAACGCTTTTTCATTTACATAAGAACTTAATATTTCAAATGTAAATTCATCTCAAATCCTATTTTTATTATAAATTACTGAATATAATTAATACAAATAAATTTTAATTAATAATTTTCATGACAAGGCATTCAAATAAATAATGGACTGAAAATTTACTTTCATTCTTGGATTAAAAGAAAACTTATTTGTGAGAAAAGTATCGAAATGATTTTAATTTACTTTTGTGTTATACGTGTGTTATAACTTATAACATAAAAGACATTATCCAAATATTGACATAAATATACCATTATAAATAACTTTTTTATACTTATGAAACATAAAATATTGCTACTGATCTTTCTGAAACAGTATTCCTACAAATACAAATAATAATTATTGCACAATAATTTAAGTATTAAAGTTTATACATTTATAAAGTATTACAGAGTTCTCTTAATAACAAATAAACAGATCAAAATTATATATTTTAATTTTAATATCCTGTAGACCTATTTAACTTATTAATTAATAATGCATAATAATTTTTTATTTTATAAGTATTCTTGAATTCAGACTGTAATTTTGAATATTCAAACAATTCTACTTAAAGAAACAAAATATTCAAATGAAAACATTTTAATTTATAAATTTAAGTCTATATTTTTGTTGTTTAAAATTATTTCCTTTCTTATAAATGGTTAATTTCATTTTTGTTCTAATTTTTCCAGAAAAATATAATTACATAATTAAAATATTTAATAATTTAGAAATAAAAAGTTATACACACTATAGAAAAGTCTTTCGGGGATTTTGTAATTGTTAATTAGATTATTGAGTGTTGTTGGTCTGAAAAAAAAAATATAATAATAATAATAATTTATAACTAAAAGAGAATATTTATAAATATAAATAAACTGTAACATTTATTTAATTTTACCTAGTAATAGCTGATAAAACACCTCTAATTATTGCATTATATTTAGCTATATATGCTTCAGTAAATATTGTTCTTGAATCAAATGGATCCGCTTGTCCTTGAATTGAAATTCCTAATCTTTCATGAACTATCTATAAATAGATAAACAGAAATGAAAATAAATGATAAATACCTAATTCTGAATTGTTTACAATTTGTAAAATTATCTATTTGCATTAGAAGAGTTGATATTAAATGAATTAAATTATATGAATATGAATACTAAATGAAATAAATTATCAGTTTTTTACTCATTTTTCTGAAATAATTTAATTGTTGATTGAAACATAATCAGTTCTATAGCTTATACAATGTAGATTATGTTGTAATTTTAACTAGAAAAGATTTAAAATATCCTCCCCTGCAATAATCGCAATAAGGCTGTATTATGAAAACATTCACTTAATCTCTGCAATACCAAGAAAGCATTAACCTTTAAGGAGAAATAAACATCACTATACTTATAGTAAAATTTCACTCAATAATTTGATCCTTTCCATTTTTATGGTTAGGTAGTGTAAACTATTCCTGAGAGCTTTAACCTAAAATTATGAAAAAAACAATAGTCTGAATCTAGCTTTTATATAAACATTAAAATAGTATGAAATAATAAATTTATTTTTTCATCTTGAATAGAAAAACAATTTAAAATATCAAAACATTTAATAAAGTCATATTTAATACAAATATTCAACAAAACTGAAATAAAATTATTTGTATTTTTTAATTAATTTCAGAAAATTCATACTTCCAATTAAAGATAAAACAATAAATCAGTAAATTTAGGAATTTCTAACCATAAAATAAAAATTATTGGATAAGAAAAGTTAATATATACATATAGAATATGCTAAAGTGAAATATACTTCCAGTTTATTAAAATACTAATGTTGTACAAAGCTACGCCAACTGCCATATCATATCAAGCTATATTTCGGTGATATTAATTTTGAATTACCGATTAATTTGTCCCTGGAGAGGGGCGTTAGGTGTCATCTCATATTAAATTTAATAATTATAACTTAATTATATAATTTTAGAATAAATGGGGGGAAAAATCATCCTGCTCCGTGCGGCAGTTGGTGTAGCTTTAGGTAATGAATCAGATTTCATAGGATGTTTATATTTCTAGTGTCGTATACTGAGAATGTCTTATATTAATATATTTGATAAAAAATAAATTTGTTTTTCTTTATTTTCCCTATTTATTTCTAAATTAACAATTGTTTTTTTTTTATTGCAAATCTTTTTCTGGGTAAAATTAGTTAATCTATAAAAAATTGCTATGATTATAAACATCAATTACTTTTATTTAAATACTAAATAAAATCTAATCATAAAGTACAGATTCAAATGTATATATAAATCCACATTTTTAACTTACCAAAAACATTTTAAAACCAGTAACTGAAAGTATAAACTTCCTATCATAAAAATGTGTTTCAACATAGTCAGAATAGCTAAACACATTTTAAAGACCATAATCAGTATCTTAACTTTAACAATCCAAACAAAAAAAACTTGAGTTACTACAGTGGTTAATGAATCCGTAAAAGTTCATTTCCAGTTTAAACTGATTTTAGATTATATCAAGCATTTTATTCTGTGAAGTTTGAAAAAAAAAATTAAACTGTTATATATAAAACCTTTCATAGTCAGTGAGTTAAATTAAAAGTATATCCATTTGCTTCCACAAACCATAAAATATAAAATTATATTTAATACTACATTCCAGATTAAAAGTAAACTGAAATTATCAAATAAGAATATAAATTAGAACAATAAATGTCTTTAAATAATTGATAAATATTACTGAGAAAAGATGTCATAACAACAATAGCCAAGAAAATATCTACATGACCACTATAAGAAAGAATGATGCAATTCATATTGTTGGCAGAGTTCATTTTAAAAACTACTATCAATCATATATGTTGTAAACAGCAGTTTATTGTCACATCAATTATAAATCATAACTGCATAATGATGATTTTTATATAAGTACTTGTTATGTATGATTCAAATAATTTAGAGTAAAATCTTAAACATACACTAGTCGAAGGCTCGATATATTAATTAGGCAGCTTAAGTAAATGAGAAATTTCTTATAATACTCACCTCTTCTAAAAAGTCTCCAGGTAAATCATATTGTTTAGTGAGTTCACCTATAGTTATTTGACCAGTCTGCTGAAGCTTGTCGTTAATTTCATCTGCTATACAATCTAAATATGTACTGAAATAAATTTTTTGCTTTATTTAAAAGTAATAAAAATCTTACTTTGGAAATCTAATTACAAACAACTGTGTTTTTTTCAATAAATCCTAGATTGGCTTTGATAAATGCATTAAATTAAATTTACAAATTTAACAAGTGTAACAAGTACTATTTATACAAAAAAAACAAAAAGGTATTAATTTTAAAATAAGAGATAACAGTTTAGCTAAAATGATCAGGTAAAAATTAAAACTAAAAATTATATCATAGGTCACAAATTTGTCTTCTGAAACTGTATGAAATTTTAATATATTTTTCTAACTAAAGACAAAAATACAGAAATAAACAAAACATTTTAGTAATTTAAAAGAAAGGAAACAGTGGGGACGCATGTTCTAACCTAACCTAACCTAACCTATTCTAATAAATTACCATAATTATTACCAACAAAATTATTAGAATAGGTTAGGTTAGGTTAGAACGTACGTCCCCACTGTTTCCTTTCTTCTATTTGCTAGAATCAGAGATGAGCTGCCATTTTGGAACCATAGGTAACATTAACCAAACTGAATGAATAAAATTATGGTAAAATGTCAAAAATCAAAAGTATTTGTTTAGAATAAATAAAAATACACAATTATTAAAGGTTCGTTGATGAATATTACATTTCTTGAATCTTTATATATCATACCATCAAATTTTTATATAAAAATATAAATTAAATAATATTTAATAGAATATCCTAAAATAAATTATTTAATATACAATTTTCATAAATGTCATGAAAATTTTAATTAAATATTGCCTTTATACTTTATTATAAATGATATAAATAGTCAATAAACTATTTAATAAATTGTTTATGTTTAATTTAATTGTTTAAATAATTTATTTTAAAAAATTATACTTACTTATCAATCAATTGTCCGAGTATAAGTTTCAATTCTGTTTCGCTTTTTGCGAGCTCATTTGCTTTAGTTTCAATATGACTAAAATCAATATTTAATATACGAGATAACTCTACCAAGTTAATTCTTCCTATAAAAAATAATTTTTTTTAATAAATATATTAAAATGCATTTTTATAATTAAATTTTATAAATTATTGTAAACCTTTTCTAAGAAGTAAAATAATTTGTGAAATTAATGAATTATTTTTATGAATTGAATAATAATTTTAAAAACTCAATTTTTTTAATGTATGTGTAGTATTTTAATGACAAAGTGTAGTGAACAGAGTGACCTCAAGTTGATGGCAATGACAGTGGCTATTGGCATGGAAAGAGTTTAATACTTATCCAATGGTGTATATATATGGGTAAATCAATAAATAATCAGTCATAAGCAACAGCATGGTTATTGCCCCAGCTGATTATTTATTGATCCACTCCTATATAACGATGATAAAAGTCTCTCTTCAGTCAATTTCTGACTTAGTAAACCAGTGGTTCTTAACCGGTGGTCCGTGGACCACTGGTGGTCCCTGAAAGCACCCGAAGTGGTCCGTGAAGTCATCCTAAAATTATTAAATAAATGACGACGAGTTTTGTCAGTTCAAATTTCAAATACATTTTGCTTATTTAGTGGATTTTTTTTGCACAAACTAAATAAATTGAACCTTCAACTGCAACGGTCAGGAAATATGAAATTGGAAGGCACTAGCAATATATTTGCATTTGAAGATAAAATCAGTACGTTTACCGCTAAAATCGACCTATTGATCAGCAAAGTTGAAAGACAGAATTTTTCTGCGTTTCTTACATTAAACCCAATTATTAACAGACAGTGTGTTGAGATGCCCACCAGTGGCCGAGCGGTTCTGTCGCTAAACACTGAGAGTTTGGTCGCGAGTTCCCACTGCGTTCGGACGGGCTGGCCACGTGGAGTTCTCTGGGTTTTCTCCACGTTTGTAACACCTGAATAGGGGCCAGTTTCTTTTAAAAGATCTCCTGGAAGGCATTATTCGGAAACTGATTCACAATCCTTTCATAGTCAACATTTCTGAGGTGCCGGATAAAACACAAGAAGAGTTAATTGAAATGTAATACGATAGTAACTGCAAGGATACTTTCGAGACAGGAATTAATCTTGAAGATTTTTGGAGCCATAAAGCTATTGCTTTCTCTAAAATTCGAGAAATTGCTTTACGGTACCTAACTTTATTTTCAACCTCATATTTATGCAAACAAGGATTCTCAGTGCTTTTGATAATTAAAAATAAACATCGAAATCGGTTGGATGCCAGTGCCGACATGCGTTTGGCTTTGAGTAGCACTGAACAAAGAATCCAGCAGTTGGTAAACACTATGCAGTTACAAAAATTGCACTAAAATAATATAATTAATGTAACATTTTCGCAAATAATATAATACTCTTGGTTTCGAATAATTTTATACATGTTTAATTTATAGAACAACCTTATAAGAACTTATATTACTGCCAAACAGCTCGTGGTCCATGGCAAGAGAAAAATTTTGATAAATGGTCCCTCATCACTAAAAGGTTAAGAACCACTGTCGTAAACAATATTGGAATAAAAACCACAATAGTTGTACTATTTATTTTCAGTTATCAGCTGAGGAGAGACTTGTTACAATTCTACTTGTATATCGTCTTAAAAAATTTTCAAACTTTCAACTAAATTTTTTTAAAAAATCTTAAATGGTTTAATCAAAAACTCAGTATATTTGCAAGGAAATATTTAGAGCTTCATTATGTAACTATGCAAGATTGAAAGAAACTAAATTAAATTATATAAACACAAATATTCTAAATCGCATTCTCATAATTTCATGTATCTAAAGGTTGGATTATTTTCAGGCCAAATTAAGCTAATTATTAATTAATTATATCCAGTTTTACAGGTAAATATGTATGTTTTGCTATTAAAAATTAGACTATGGTTATCCAGTGTATCTGGTTATCTCATGACTTTTCATCCATCTGATAAAAATTCAATATTGCTAGGTAAGAAGTTATTATTAATTTAGGAATAATTTTTGAGTATTGTAGTATTTTTAGTAATAAGTATTTTTTTCTCTTAAGAAACTAATATAATATTTTAATATAAAAAACAATACAATTTATCAAATATTATTCAATAATATATTTATGTTATATTTACTTATAACTTGGTCAAATATACAAGGTGGGAAAGAAAGTCACTTAACACCCCTGCTACAGAATATAGAATGTACCCAAAGTTAATTTGCTCATGTCAGAAACACGTTACATTAAAGAGGAAACAGATTGATGTCTGTTACATGCAACTCCAAAACTAAATGGGAAGGGGTCATGTGACACATCATTTAGAGTCAGAATTTCACAAGGAATTGATTGCTGAAAAATTTATTGACTTACCTCAAATAGTTACAGAATTATTAATGTGTTTCCTTTGTTGTTTACAGGTGTGAAGAACAGACAACACAATGCCCCTAACACAGAAAGAACGCATCAAAATCATCCTGATGACAAGGGAGAGAAGTTCAAGGGTGATTGCACAGGATTTCAATCAACATTATACACACCAAAAGCCCGTGTCACACGTAGCAGTTGCCAACCTACTTCAGAAATTCAGGAAGACAGGATTGGTCTATGATAAGAAACATTTGAGCTGTCTCAAAGATATCACAGATGAAAAGACCACCATATGTAGGGCTGGCATCATATGCAAAGTCCCCCCCACAGCCAACAATGATTGTCTCAGAATGTGGTATCAACAGACCATCAATCCATAAGATCCTGCATGAGAATAAATGGCACCTTTATAAATTGCAGTTACAGCAATACCTAACAGAAGATGATCCTGATTGTCAAGTCCAGTTTAGTAAATGGTGTCTGAACAGAATACAGGAAGATCAGCACTTTGGATTCAAACTTCTCCACACAGATGAGGCAAATTTCTACGTTAATGAGAAAGTTAGCAAAACAGAACACACGTTAGTGGTCCCCTAAAATCCCTCATTGGAATGATGCCGGCAAGATGATTGGAGCTCAGAAAGTGATGGTGTGGTGTGGGATATGAGGAACCAGGATTATCAGTCCATTTTTCATTGGTAATAATCTCAATGCAGAGGGCTGCAGGAGCATATTTTATCATACTTGCTCACAAAGGATGGCACATTTCCTGACGTTTTTCAACAAGACAGTGCCTCACCACACTTTATCTTGTACAAGACTATCTTAATGTTCAATTTCCTGGTAGGTGGATTGGCTGGCATGGCCCTGTCGAGTGGCCCTCCTCATACTCAATTTGAAGTCACTGAACTTTATTTATGGGGACATGTAAAGTCTCTCATGTATACTGTCAAAATATGCAATCTGGCACATTTACAGGAATGGATCTTTAAAGCATGTAGTGCTGTCACACCATATGTGCTTGTACAATGTTGTGCGTGAATGAGAGAGGAGTCTACAGGCTTGCACACAAGCTCAGGGACAGCACATTCAGCACATCATGTAATGTGCATAAATCCATATTTATTTGAGGTAGGTTAATAAATCTTTCAGCAATCAATTCCTTGTGAAATTCTGCCCCTAAATGATATGTCACATAACCCCCTTCCCATTTAGTTTTGGAGATGTATTCAACATGGCAGCCATGCATGTAACAGACATCAATCTGTTTCCCCCTTGATCTAATGTATTCCTGACATGAGCAAATTAACTCAGGTACATTGTATATTCTGTAGCAGGGGTGTTAAATGACTTTCTTTCCCACCCTGTATATAAAATGAATAATAAAATGAGCAAGTATTTATTGTGACATCATCATAATGCTGGGCTGCAATTTTTAATCATATTTTTAATTAATTAATTTAAAATACAGGCAGTCCTCTACTTACGAACATTTGACTTACGAACAAAGCCAACAGATGGCGGGTTAACACAAGTGTGAGTAGAGTACCTAGATATCAGAGTAGCGACACACGAGTCGTCGCCGGCATATTCCATCGATCGACTGTATCACGTGGTCTATGGTTTTACATTAAGAAATAACGGTTTTACAGAAATAACAAAACAGTTTCAGTCTTGCATTAGGATGTGCATCAACATGTTGTGTGTTTTGCCAATTTATTTGTTTATATTTAAATATTTCGTCCTTATAAATTGATAAACACAGGTGAGAAACAAAGAAACTGCAGTGTTGATACAATCAAAAAGAAATTAAGGACTCATAAATTTCGTACGATCGAGACAAAGATGAAAATAATTAAACGTTCTGAAAACGGCGAATCTTTTGCTTTGATCGGACGTTTGTACGATGTAAACACAACTACAATCTATTCCATTTTAAAAAATAAGAGTAAATTTGTGCAAATATATCTTCAAAGATTGTTTCCAAAAGACATGGCATAGTGATAAATGAAATGAAAAGATCTTTGTCATCACAGATTGATGATCAACATCAAAATAACATCCCTCTGAGTTTTTCAATTATTCAAGCTACGGCTCTTAGTTTGCATGAAGTTTCTAACATGGTGTTTCAAGCAAGTAATGGCTGGTTCGACAAATTTAAAATGTGATACAGTATTCAACTAACTCTCGACAAGTTTATAAAGAAAACACCCAAAAGCACTTAAACACACCTCGTTAAATTCATTACGTATACATATTGACAAATAAATACTTTAAAACACAATTATTATGTCTTTGTGTCCTTTTTAACTCTATTTACAATTTATTTTGTATACTAGTACTTTCTACAGTATACTTTGAGTTTATTTAGTTCACCTGTACTTTCTAGTACAGGTGAACTAAATAAAGAACATTATTTTTGATCTGTAAGACTAAATATCTGCATCCATAATTTCCAGTATAATAAGTCCTGTTAATATATAGAAAGTACTAGTATACAAAATAAATTTTAAATAGACTTTAAAACACAGTTTTTGGTGCATATTTCTTTACTTCTCTCTACTTTCAAACATTCAACATTCGCACACACTTGCAGGAACCAATTACGTGTGGAAGTCGAGGGCCACCTGTACTTATTTTCAACTTTATCTGCATAAAGCACATTGTATCTAAGTCACAAGCTGACATAATCTAAAATAAAATGGATAAAACAACAAGTAAGCAACTTAAAGTTCTGGCTTTATCTGCATAATCTAGCATCTATCTGCTATTGTTTGTATAGAGCTGAATATAGCTGTAGAATTTTTATGGTCGTGAGCATTTTATTTTAGCCACTCCACGGCTAGTGAAAACAGGACACTTACCAGTTCTATCTCAGGATTTCAACTAAATTGACAATATGGTGAAATTTTTTCAAGCTGGTTATTCACCAGATTGAAAAATTTCTTTAATAAACACTTTACTATACACACAATAAACACAAACTACTCCAGGTCTGCATTATAATATAATGCAAACCTGGCATAGACAAGTGTTTATTAAAGTAGTTTTTAATACAACTGAAGACAAACACAAAAATAAGTGTCTTAAAAGTTTTTCAAACCTGTACCTTCATTTGAGGCTAAAAAATGCAAAAGCTTCACCAAAAAATCTTTTATCCCTTTTTAATTGTATTTTTAATATGAAAAACTGCTGGTATATGCCATTTCTCTTATTTACATTCATATTTTTGTTGAAACATGTTTAAGATTATATTTCAGAATAGAAAACCACCTATTAATATTTATCCAATAAAGAAGTAAATTATATTGTATATATTTAAATGATGAGAGTTAAATTTCATATGAAATCCTTAAAGATAATTGTATAATTTTTTGTTCAAAACAACAAAAAATGAAAACTGTAATGGAAAAAAGTTAAAATTATCAATTTCATACAATCAAAAGATCTCAGCTAAAACAAAGTTAAAAACTTTGCTTAAGATTACTTTAATTATAATCTTAAGTAGAATCTTCATCAAAAAAGAGCAACACTGTGTAAAACTAAATTTACATTAAGAAAGAGATGCGATAAACGCTTTACACGTTCAACGTTTCATTTAATACAAAAAGGAAAAGTTTACGATAAAATTTTTACCTCCGTGGACCAACAATTCGTCTTTTATTTCTTTTAACAAGTGCTGAGGAGTAATGTACTCTTTACCGTCGGACGTAAAAATAACGTCAATTAATTTCAACTCTATAAGTTTTTTAACAATTTCGATGCAATTCCTTTCGGATAACCTGAAAATATAAACATTTTTCAATTACATATTTTATTTTCAGAACTGTTAAACAAATACTAGAAAAACGCGTAAAAATCATGCGCGACATCTACGTGCGACGTACTCTATCCATTAAAATTATGTTGCAAACAGTTTTTACACAGTTTTTGATTATCAAACCAAAAATCTTAATAAATACATTTTAATTTTGTAAATTTGTTTTATTAATCATAAGAATGAATCAAATCATTGTCAGTTTTCTATGTTTTCATATGAGAAATTTGTATCCTGTAAGATCAATGAATTATACAATTTATGTTCAAGGATTTAAGTATAAGACCACGTGAAAAGAATATACAAAGTCAATTTTTCAAATTTTAAATTGGTAAATATAATAAAGAACACATCAATTGCCTGTACACCGCCTTGTAATATTTTTATGTTTTCCACATAAAAATAGATAAGAGCCAAATTAGTTAAGAAAGCGAATAATCTACTGATGACGTGGCAATATATTTCAATATCACAGCTGTGATTTATACAAAGTACGAAATATTCTTAAATAAATCATTTTCTCCTTCAAAACTGATTATAAATAAACAAGATCACGTTACCTACGTTATTTATCCGTACGTACCTTTGTACAGTGCTGCTTAATTGAGCTCTTTGAAAGTCTGCAGCGAGTCTCTTCACCTCTTCCCACTCGGTCGCCATTTTCTCATATTTACGTAAGTAGTTAAAGTTTTTCCCTACAGATGGCAGGAGGTACTTCCAAATGTGTGAAATAAAACATATTTGTTACGATACATAAATATTTTTAAAAAATATACTAAAAATAGAAGAAATTCGGGAGTATAAAAGCAATAAAAGTTAAATTATACGCAGGAAAAAAAATACCAACATAAAAAAGTCTTACATACGCAGGGTGATTCACGAAAGCTCTACCTGCAGTTATGATAATAATTGATAAAAGATCGGACATGGGTTTTAGTTTTAATATAGCTGACCCTTGATAATCCGACAGGTATAAGACCAAAGGGGTGTCTGATTACCGAAAGTGATTACATATTTGGCATCGTTTTGCTAGCAGTAGCCTACAATATTCCTACATTTTATGAGTAAAATGCTGCCTAGGTTAATATGGAAATGAAACACCCATTTCGGTTAACTAAAACATGTTTATTAAAAGAAATATGGAAGCCAATAAATGTACATACAGTATGTATAGGCATAAATAATACTGTACGTACAGAACTGCTCACGGAAAACACAAGAAATGTGTGTCATCGTGTAAGAATTGGGTGGGGAGATTCGTGTCGCGACATCCTTCTGTGCAAGCAGACACGTAACGGGACGGGGACTACGGTGACCTTGACGGGAGGTGCGTCGGACTACTGAGCATGTCGGATTACAAAAGCGTCGGATTATCAAGGGTCAGCTAGTTTTAAAAATTATTTCACGTTATTGTGAACTTGACTACTCTCGCCCATTTTTGTTTTTTTTTCTTTTTTCTTCTTTTTCTATTTTTTATTTGAGGTTGCCGTAAGTGCAAATACGAAAGGAATTCCTACTTACACGTGTATTGAATTCCTACTTACACGGATGTCAAACATATAGAGCGCCGAAAAGTGTATTGAATTGGCAGGGAAAATTTTGCAAAATCGTTTTGACACATTGTACATTTGTGGTTTCGCAATAAATAATTTTCCGACTATTGATCTTTGTATTCGTTCTTGATTTCTTTTTTACTTCTTTCATCTTGCTGTTAACATTCACAAATTTACAACGACTTAAGTGTTAAGAATAGAACCCCTGTTCATATGACATATTTGCTCAAAATATCTTGAAGAAGTCGTTTCTTGACTTCGCGAATTAGGGGCCGGATGGCCGAGCGGTCAAGGTGGCAGCCTACCGCTCTGGGGGACGCGGGATCGAATCCGAACGGGTCGAGAAATCCCCAGGAATTTTTCGGGGGGTAGTCCGTTTGGATATGTCGGGCCCCATCCCTCACCACCCGGCCGCCCCATTGTGGGCCTGGCCGAACCCATAATGGGCCTACTAAAAGAGGCCCTCTTAGTGCCGACAGGACGGAAAGAGTTTTAAAAAAAAGACTTCGCGAATTACTGTGTAAACTGTACTCAGATGTATTTTATTAAAAAGGAGAACGGTAAACATATCTATATGACTAAAATCTTAAAATTCATAACAGCAAAAGTAATGACTTTATATTTTGTGAAAATCACAAAGGTCCTTAGATTTCCTCAGTCAATTTAAAAAATGCCGAATAGTCTATCGGTTAGAATAGCGGCCTACCGTTCTGGGGAGCCGAGATCAAAAATACTGAAATTTTTCGGAAAGTGGTCCGTTAGAGTATGACAAGGCCTTAACGACCAGCTACTCCGTTGTAGGCCTGGTCGAACCCATTAAAAAAAAAAAGCCCTCTTATTGTATGGGATTTAAAAAGTGCGCTCAAACTTTTAATGATTAATCCATTTTGGAATATAATAAAAATACAGAGAACAGTTTTAATCAATTTGTAAAAATAGATTTTAACGAAATAACATAATAGTATTTCATTGTAGTACAAATATAATTTTTTGAAAATTGTTTCCATATTTCTGTACAGGTGGCGCTAGTAGTTTCGTCGTTCGTTCTCCGCTTTTTTTGCGCTTTGCCTAGTGTAAATCACGTTTAAACCGTTTCACGTGCTTCAATATAAACAAAGTAAATTTAAAATTGATAATTACGAACGGAAATTAGTATAAATAGTATATTTCTAATGTGAATACGGCGTAATAACTGACGATGGGAAATCGTAAGAGGTCGAAAAAAAAGAATAAAGTACAGGGAGACGAAGAACAAGATGAAGTAACAAGTAAGAAAGTTCGGCGTAGGAGTACAGTTGATTTTGGAACGTCAATATGGACAATGGCGTAAGTTTCAATTAATTATATAAGCATAGAAGAAGCAGCATTAATGCAGGAGTTGCTTGTATTTCTTTTAGCGAAAAAGCGCTCTTGTTGAGAGGACTCAGACAATTTGGATTTTATCATTTGGATAAAGTGGCCGATTTTATCAAGACAAAAGACGTAAATGAAGTTCGGTAAGAAGTTTCTGATTAATAAAATTATTGATACAAAAGTTTATAATTAATTATGCGTACGGTTTAAAGATTGGAGATTGAGATCGCTGCCCGGTGGTAGAATCCGCTACTAAAACATTGCGTGGTGACTGCTTACTGGTGAAATAGCCTATGCCGGCGATCGTAGTGATTTTCTTTGTTTTCGTTAGTGTCGTCGACTTCTGGTAAACCAGGTGGTTAATATGCACCTAGATAGTCTGAGATGGCGGCACGTCTCCGATTCCAGCAATCAGAACACAGGGAACAGTGGAGACGCACGTTCTAACCTAACCTAACCTAACCTAACCTATTCTAGGTTAGAACGTGTGTCCCCACTGTTCCCTGTGTTCTGATTGCTGGAATCGGAGACGAGCCGCCATCTTGGACTACCTAGGTGCATATTAACCATTTTTGAAATGAATGAATTAATTAATAATCCAAGGAAACATACAATGAATGTGTCAAAGAAAAGTTTTTGCTTTTTCAAAATTGCATTTCTTTTTACTTAAAATGGTAGGATGTGTCAACATTTGAATTTATAGTTCTCCACTTTGTGCAATTAAAAAGTTTGGCTTTTTCATCATTTTTAACAAAATTTCCAAACTAGTACATGACATCGAGAGATTAAAAGTTAAAAGTTCACTTGTAGTCATTGCTGTTTGTAATTGATTTCTTTAATTACTTCACAGATTTTTCAAACCATTGAATACTGATGATTGTGGGTTTTTTTCCTGACCCATAACAGTCAAGAGACAACATGGCATTTTGAGTTTTCTTCTGGTATCTAAAACCTAATTAAGGGACAATTTCCCATGGGAAAGTCCTCCCAGGAGGCATACCTCCTGCCAGATTTCCTGCATGTATTGCCTTATTTTATCAAATCATAAATTGTGTGTTTCATATAATTTTAATCAATTGACACACTATGTAGACATTACTTAAGGAAAGAGCGACAATATGAACAATTTTTAAATTTGGTTTAGGGTCACAGTCAAAAAGTTTTCATTTTTCACAAATATTGTGGGCTGAGAGATACTTAAACTTTAACATCTAACTACTTGTTAATACTTGTCTGTTTGAATTCAACCTACATTCGGAGAAGTGTGGTGTACCAAGGGCCGAATAAGATCACCGAACACTAGTAGTTGGTTGTGGGTTCGCACCTCACTAACAGGCTGCCACATGGAGTTTTCTTTACATTTGTAATAAAAGTTCTCCTGGAAGGAATCCTCTAAAGCAGTGGTTCTTAATCTTAGTGGTCAGCACCCCCCCTGAATCTGAAAATAAGCTCTTGCACCCCCCTTAAAAAATGTGTGTATATTTTTTATTTAAGAAAAAAACATTTATTGCATAAACAAATGCCATGTTTATTTACGATATATATTACTATATAACTTAAAAAGCAATATTTAAATTTTAATGGCTAGGTTGTTGTTGTTTATTTATAATAATTCTATTAAAATGAGGCTCTTTTTTTGAAAGAGCCACATGTAAGTCATCAGATGCATTTAAGCAATTTCTGGCTTTTGTTTTGATGTGCAAAACTGCTGAAAATCCCATTTCACAATGGTAGGTGGTGGCAAATGGTAAAAGTGTCTCTAGTGCTGCTTTTGCCAGTTGTGGATAAACTTCTAACTGTTTACACGAGAACTGTTCTAAGTCTAGTTTTTCAAATTCCATTTCCATACTTGCATTAGCTATTTTTTAAAAATTTTTGATATTTCTCTCACACCCTGAGGGTGCACGCATCCCAGGTTAAGAACCACTGCTCTAAAGGAAAATCAACCCACATGTTGTGTTGCCTTATACAAATGAACTAAATCAGTGCTCATCTCCACCATATTCAACTCCCAATTTATCAGTCACATTTATGGCATTCTTCAATTCAATATTATTTTGTACGTTGAGTGATTGACACTAGTAGATGGAGCTATGGCTATAATCAAACTACTGATTTAAATATTGCAGAATTTCTTGATAGGATTCTAAGGCTTCCTTTTTAAATATGCCTCATCTCATGTAAGTAGTTCATTCATTAATTTGTTTTGAAACCAAAAAACACTTATTTCTTCAATTTATCAATTCAACTTTAAGATGTTGTATAACAGCATTAACATCACTGTCTTGAATGTGGTGATTATATTCAAGACTGATCTATCAATGAGGTGACTTTAGCTTCATCCCAATGAAACTTGACTAAATCATCCAAGATGTAAGCTGAGAGGACTATAAAATCAGGGAGTGACTTTTTAATGTCCTACTTGTGTTCCTTTGACTGTGAAGTTAAAGTTGACATTGTGGCTTCTACATGACCTGTCATCATGGTCATGTGCTATCTGTCATCATGGTCACGTGCTACCTGTCATCTGTGATGACATGTAGCATGTGACCATGCTGACGGTATAGACAACTGATATTCTTATGGAGTCTCCTGGATCTTTGTCATTCTTCAGGAGTTTATAAACTATAGGATTTCTTTTATACAATATATTCCTGCTTGGAGCTTTCCAAATTTCCTTAAATATGATACCAAGATGGTGATTGTACTTCACCTTTCTACAGTCTATTTCAATAGTGTCACATCTGTCCAAAGCTGGACTGTTCTGGAAGTTATCAATGAATATTTGTATGATCCTACGATAATGACCAAGATGCTCATCTCCAAGAGTTTTAATATAGCAGAGTTAACAACATCAGGACAATGGGTGCATGCTCTTCTAATTGAGGCTGTGAAAGTGACTAACTTGTAGTAATTTTATATATATAGATTATGGCTCTGTCATAGTACATTTTGTGCATGTTGTTTTCCAATACTGTCTGTGGGATGTATTTTGTAGTATGGTTCGTGGATATCTAATAATTTGTGTTTCTTTAGAAGCTCTTGGTGTATTATATTTGCCATTTGATTATGTCTATGTAAATAATCTGTCTGTGCCAAGAACTTGCAGCCAGAAGTGATGTGTCGTATAGTTTCTGGCATGACGTGGCATTTCTACATGTGTCATTTGTCAGTGTTGTATCTTTGAGTATGTGTTTTCTGTAGTATTTATGACCTGATCCTCTATGGCAATCATGAATCCTTCTATCTCCCCAAAGAGACATCCCCAAGCTAACCAGCTTTTGACACAGTTTTGTCAACAAAATCCTAAGTCAGGTTGTAGGGATGCCTGCCTTGGCATGCCTTTTGAACCCACACTTGCTTAATGATGTCTATGCTTTTTATGTATATGTTGAGTCATGTCCATATGTGTGAGTGTAAATCTAATGGTGTGTTATTTAAGTCTGCTAGAGTTAATGCTTTATGTAACTGTGATGTTTTTTGTTTTTTGTAGAAAAACTCAGTTTCTGTGTTTGTTTGCAGTGAAGGTTAACTATGTCAATCAGGCAATGTCCGCCATCTTTATGTGGCAGTCATTATTTTCTTTGAAGTGGATATTTTTTAGAAACAAAAATGTTAAAATAGACTTAGAATTTTGTAATATTTTCAATATTATAATGTGTTAACCACTTCTATATCTAAAATATTTTGACTGTGTGATTATAGATTTTTAAAATGTATACAATATGATTTCAGTTTGCATTTGGAATACAGAAGATCATATCTATTAAAAAAGCATAATAAAGATAAAAAGGATAGCAAATACAATAAGAGAACAATTATTCAATCTTGGTATGATGCTGCAAGTAGTGAAGTTCCCACTAGATTTAAGAGAGATGATTCATCCATGATATTTGCAGAGGTAAGTAAATTGATATATGTGAATTTGTG
The DNA here is from genome assembly GCF_030686945.1 of Centruroides vittatus. Classification (NCBI taxonomy): domain Eukaryota; kingdom Metazoa; phylum Arthropoda; class Arachnida; order Scorpiones; family Buthidae; genus Centruroides; species Centruroides vittatus. The sequence goes on along the minus strand of NW_027122185.1, from coordinate 590,635 downwards.
TGTCATGGACATTGAATGGTTAAGTTGACCCTTAGATGCACAGGAGTAATTCTGACTATTAAAGCACATGACTATTTTTATTAGGAAATTCTGTAAATAATAAAAACATACCATATGTAAAATTTTTTAAACATACAGTAGAGCGTCAATTATCTGAACACTAATCAATCAAAACATCGGTTAACCCCATGGTCGGCAAACTCATTAGTCAAAGAGCCAAATATCAGCATTACAACGATTGAGATTCCTTTTGAGAGCCAAATTTCTTAAACTTCATAGGTAGATACATTGTTATTAACTTAATACATACATACAATCTTTAATTAATCTTTAATTAAAATTTTAAGTCTTAATTAAACAATAGGTACTGTACATTGAAGAAAACTTGATATCATACTTAATAATGATATTATTTATTGATAAAATTAAATTGTAAGTAAGGTATCCATAAAATTAAATCATGATAATGACTGACAAACATTATTGTGAACAATGGCCTTTTATCTCCTTGGAAAGTTTGGGTAATTCAGGTTTGTATGTTGTTTTTAATTTTAGGCACGATTCCAGGTTCTCATCAATAAGACGACTTCTCAATTTACTCTTGATAAGGTTCATGCTTGAGAAAGATTGTTTGCATGAATATGTAGAACTGAAAAAGGAAAGAATAGCAAATGCTAGTTTTTTCGACTAATCATATGAGTCAGGAATACTATTCCAGGAGTTAAAAATCATTGTCTTCTTTCTCCAGGTCTTTCAAAGTAGATTACTCATGCTTTGAACTAAGTTCACATTTTTTTGTCTCCATTATTTCCTTATCAGCACAACGATGTTCAAATTTAGAGCTCCATATTTCTTTGATTTTTAAATCCATCAATTGCATTTCAAAGATGCCAATGTCAATATTAAAGGGAGAAAAATTTGATTCTGTTACAGTAGCATTAGAGGTTTTCTAACAAAGGCTAACGTCGCTTTGCTGTTTCTGAATTCCTGAAACCTGTTGAGAAAAGCTTCCCTCATATTTAAAATTGTTGTTTTGAAATAGCAAATGTCAATATCAGAATTATTTTCTTGGCGATGTTTCAAGAGGCTTGGAAAGTGAATCAAAATTTCTCTTTCAAAATCTTGAGCAAAAAGGGATGATTTGTTTTCAAATGAAATAACTTCTAACATCGAAAAAATTGTGTTTCCATTTCCCCTGTAGTTTACAATTAAGCTGATTTAGATGAAACGTAACGTCTACCATGAAATAAAATTTTTGGATCCACTGATCGTCCGTTAGTTCTGGATAGTAAACACCCTTCTCAAGAAGAAATGCTTTAATTTCTGTTAATAAGGAAGCGAAACGTTTTAAAACGTTTCCTCTTGATAACCAACGTACCTTGTTATGCAGCAGAAGATCTGCGTACTCGCTCTCCATTTCAACTAAAAATTCTTTAAATTGGTGATGATTAAGAGCTTTAGTTATAGTGGAGTTGATAATCTTAATCACCAATTCCATAACTGCAAATTTCTTCTGGAAATGTCTGTGCACAAAGTGCTTCTTTATAAATGATGCAATGGTAAGCAAGTATCTCGTGATTAATTTTTTTTTTCTTTTCAAAATAGTAACAAACCTGTTTCTTACGCTGATCATACTTCTTGCCCCATCTGTTCAAATTGAGACAATTTTATTGAGTGGAATAGGATGTTTTTCAATGCTCTCAATTACAGCATTTGCTATATCTTCTTCACATGTTTGACCTTTGAGTGGCAATAATCCTAAAAGTTCTTTAGGACCTGTAGACGAAATAAATTGTACAAAAAGTGAAACTTGTGCTGTATCATTTACGTCACATGACTCGTCAACTGCTATCGATAAAGCTGAAACCAATTTAAGATCCTCAACTTGCTGGTTGGTTATATTTGAAGACATTTTGACTGTTCTATCTTTCACTGTTTTAGCAGACAATGGTAATTCTAATTCTTTTTAGAATATGTGCTTTTTTCTTAAAATCCCGAAATAGCTCTTCGGATGCATATATAAAACAACTTTTTGTGTATTTGCTGTCTGTATATGGTTTTCCTCTCCTAGCAATCTGTTGACTAACCACAAAATTTGCAATGTTATCATTTTTGGAAGGTTGCATCCAGTAATTAAATACAGAACTTGATTTTTCTTGACTTTTCTGAAGTTCCTCAACTGCTTTCTTCCTTGCATCACCAAGAGGATATTTAGTACTAAATGATGTGTGTTTAGTTGTACAGTGTCTCTCCAAATTTGACTTCTTGTTATGCACCAATTTTTCCTGACAAATAAGACAGGTCGGAAGGCCATTTAAGTTTTGAATAAATGCAAAAGTCTCGGTCCATTCAACTTTAAATTCATGGTTTTCATCTTCCATTTTTTTTCATTGTAACCATATCAAATAGAGCACCTAAAAAATGTTTCGTTTTATAATAATAAAGTCACCAACCACAAAATAATTACAATTTTTAAATTGACAACAAAAATACCTGTTGGATTTTCAGCGAGATGGACGAGCACTAACCACTGTACACAATGAGACTGCTGATGGACTTCATCCCTACTCTACAATGTTAGCCAGGAATGCAAAGTTAGTGACATTAGCACAAAACCTGACCTCTTTGTTTATGTATATAGCAGTGTGTGTACGTGTTTAGTTTTTGCTTTAATATTCATCCAGTTTTGTGATTAACGAAGTGATTTATTTTAATATTTCTGTAATTGTTTATTTGACTAAGTTGTTTATAAGGTAAGATGATTTAAATATAAGTCATTAAATATTTGTGGAAGAGCCACCCTCAAGTGGCTAAAGAGCTGCATGTGGCTCGCGAGCCGCAGTTTGCCGACCATGGGGTTAACCAAAAACATTCCAGTCAGACTGTGTCGGGACGTGTGTCGTGCTGAATTGAACATTTTTGATACTAGATTAACTTCTAAAGTATAATATTTTTTGTTTTTATATTTTTCAATACATTTATTTTGTTTGTACAAAATAAAGAAATAATTTTTAACGATACAATAGCCACAATTATTATTACAGTGGAACTTCTCTTAACAAGCACCTTGCACAATGAGTATTTTGCATAACGAGCAAAACAAATTGTAAAAATTTGCCTTACTTAACAAGTGACGAGGAGAGGGGAAGTCCCGAATTGTGCACATGCGGCATGCTCCATCAGTTTGTGTTTAGCACTCGTTCTGCTAGCATCTTAGTGTCGCTTGTGATCACATATTTTTCCAAACTTGTGTTCACACATATTACTTATAAACATCAACAACCATAGTCCGTTATATAATAAACACGCCAAACGATATGCCAAATTCTCGGGTCATTAAATTTAATGACCGATTCCAAATTAAATTTTACAAATGTCTGAATTAAAAATTAACTATTTATAATTATTAAATTTAATACGAGATGGAAACATAACTGCCTACCTCTAGTCAAATTAATTAATTTCTAATATTTTATTATAGCCATCGCATAACCCAAGAATTTGGCATATTGTTTGGAGTATTTATCAAACATATTAGCTGTAATTTTTGTTTTTTTTTTTGGTCTGCAAATCTAATTCTCATTCCAGGATGGTTCATTCTGCGCTAGAAGAAAAGATGATGATGATTCACGCTCCTTAACAGGATATACTGTACAACTTTTTTTTGAATAAATGTTATACATAAAACATTTGAGCATTTTTTTGGCATGGAATGCATTATCGTATTTTACATTAATTTCTATGGGAAAAATTGTTTCGCTTAATGAGTGTTTCGCATTACAAGTAAAACTCTGGAACGAATTATGCTTATTAAGTGAGGTTCTACTGTATAAAAATTTTCATTAGGCTTAACATCGACAATGTTAAGCCTAAATGAAACATGCTGGGACGTCTTTGGCTGGTGTGCGCGATAGATGTTGCTACACCAGCCAAAGACATCCCAGCATTTTTGCTGTACTAAGAATAATAAACGTGTTTTCTCACCCTGTTCATGTCCTTTCTTTCTTCTGTTTTGTGTTGTCACTACCGCGCCAAGAAAGCGTTTCCGACCATGCATTGCTATGTGATTTTCCATCGTCTAGGTGTACTCTATCTCTCCTGAAAGTTTGTAACCACTGTACTTGATACACCCTGTATATTGTATTTATATACTAAGTAAGTAAAATTTTTTAAAAATTAATTTCATATTAATTTGCAAATTCTGTTATATTGTGCACTGAAATATAACTTTGAGCCAAGGCACCTGTTACCCATGAGTCAGCTTGATTTGAATAAAATTAAAATAAATATATAAAATATTTTTATTGGTCTTTTTTTACTCTTTTCAACTATATGGATTTGTCATAAAACATACCAGTATGAGTTGAGTTATGTTATGAATCTACTCACAATCTGCATTGATAGGCCAAATATCTATAGCACATGAGTGGTGAATAGCACAAAACCAGCCCTGTATATTTGTGTGTGTGTGTGTGTGTATAAAATACATATAATACTGAATAAGATTTTGTAAACAACATCATCTTAAAAGATATTATGTATTTCAGTTATTTTCTAATGCTGCTAAAAATGAGCCACATTTGAAACCAAGAACAGATTCAGAGCCTGATATTGGTGCAATATATCAGTATTTTGCTGATATGTTGAATGGTGTATTCTCAGCAGATTTAAGGCCAACTGACAGTACAATTGTTTTATCTCTGTTACATAGTCTTGGCAATATAATTAATGGAGGAAACTTTAGTTTGGAAAGAGCAATGTATTCAGGTATTATTTTTTTTATTTTAAATACATTAAAATAAACAATGTTTATCTGAAAAAATATATATTATTAAGATATTAGATCATTATTACGTTAACGTAAGCTCTAGATGTAAGATTTAAATTTCATTCAAATTCTATTCTTAGTAGTACTATGTTTATTCCTACAGAGACTCAGCAATAGGATAAAATAAAATGAATAAAAGTTTATTTTTATTTATTTTATTATTACATATTATTTGCATAAGCAAGAATAACAAGAATGCATAAGCAAACATTTATTTTACAGATATTATTTTAATTAAGCTTTATTTTTTCTGTATTAAATTAGCCATTTGAAATTTTAATTTTTGAATACAATATATATGTGAGAATCCGAAAAAGGGAGTTATAAAATTTATTGCAAATATTCATTTTATTAGTCAATTTAGAAAATGGCTATAATTTGATCTTAATCCAGACTATTTTTTGCTCGTGAATTATAACAAAAACTTTTTCCTTTCAAATAATAACATCCAATAATTAATCAAATAATAACGTCCAAGAAATTTTATAAAAACACAGTTTGTATGAAAAGAAAACATGTAAAAAAAATTTTATTTATATAGTTCACTTCAATTTACATCATACCCAAAAACTGTTGTAAATCAAAACCTCATAAATAGGAACAAACTTTTCTGTTATTTCTTATGATCAAAATTTGTATCTCATTCTGGCATAACCTAGTCACTTTATCCACATTCCCAAACAACATTATTTGTAAAATGTGCTCCAAAATACCTATTTATCTATCAACCAATGATTCTAAATAAAATAAAAGAAGAGAAAATATTGATTTGGTTAGTCACTGAAACAAAAGAAACTAATAGGAAATGAGAGAAGCCAATGTAATAAATGTGTAAAGTACATTTTTTTTATTTCATGGTAAGAAACCAAAACAAAAGTTAATAAGCAGGCAGAAAACAAATGAAATAGTTTTTAATTAATAAAATTGCAATCACTGATAGAAGGGTTTGTAATGTAGATAAAATTCACTAAATTTATTCAATTGCATTGGAAACAATAACATTATACTTATATGAACAAAGACATAATGAGAATGAAACAGAAAATGAAGATGACAATCGATTTCAGCTATTTTGTTCTTGTAAATATATATCAGCACTTGTTTATAAATTATTTCAGTCTTGTATATGAGAAAGAAATATAAAGAAAACAGCTCTTTGTATTGAATTCTCATACGTCAAGTACTCAAACAGAAGTCACATTGTATTTTCAGTTAATCTGTAAGAATTATATTACGATTTGATATTGAATAAAATTAATATTAATTAATTTTTATTTACAAGAACAAAATTTGATATTTTGTCATAAAAAAATGATGAAAATGTCATAAAGGGTGGGGCATAATGGAATCCCACATTTATGAGGTGAATTTTAAAAAAATGGAATGAGAATATGGAAAAAACTTTTTATTTATTCAAAGTTATGTAATAAGGTTTTTTTTGGTTAGGTTTTAAAACTGATGTCATCCAAATGTTGGCCTTCACGGGCAATGCACATTTGGAGCTGTTCCTTGAAGTTTTCTTCAACTCTCACCAGCATATCTGGAGGAATGTTTGCAATTTCCTCATGAATGGCCTCTTTAAGTTCTTGTAGGGTTTGAGGGCAATGTTTAAAAACCTCTGTCTTGAGATACCCCCATAAGAAAAAGTTACAGGAGCTCAAATCGGGGGAGCAAGGGGGTCATTCAACGTCTTCCCGTAAAGAGATTAGTCGACCGGGCAACATTTCTGTCAAAATGGCATGAGAACAACGGGTCATATGGGCTGTGGCTTCATCCTGTTGAAACTAAAAGCCAAAAAATTCTCCAGCATGTCGCAGTATCAATTGGAAGTCATAGTAACAATGATGCCATCCTCTTGAAAAAAAAGGACCCGCAATGCCTACAGAGGACAAGGCACACCAAACAGTGACTTTCAGGCTGTGAAGAGGTCGTTGGAGTTCTCAGGTTTCCAGCAGCCCAATAACAAAAATTCTGCTTATTCACTGTGCCAGACAGATGAAAATGTGCTTTGTCGCTACTCCACACAATACTGCTAGGAGGACCAACCAATTCCCATTGCAAGACATCATTTTAAAACCTAACCAAAAAACCTTACTACGTGTACTTTGAATAAATAAAAAGTTTTTTCCATATTATTGTACTGTTTTTTTAAAATTCACCTCATAAATGTTGGACTCCATTATGCTCCACCCTGTATACGTAAATTTTAAATGAAACATTGTCACGTCCATATTAAAAAATCAGTTTCTTTGTTTAAAACTTTCTAAGTTAGTGGATTGGCTGTGCAAGCCCATACATTTGCACAATGTATTTAATTGTATTTTATTGATCATTTATTCATTCATTTTGTTTTCAATGTATTGTTTTTTACACTTATTTTGTCTATATTTATTATTATTATTTTTTTTTTTTTGCTGTCACATTGTAGCTTATAGCATACAGCAGTATAGATTAATAGGCTCTTGTGCAAAAAGCAATAAATAACTAAAGTTATAAAGATAAAGATCACATAGATACAAAAAGAACATGTCAATAGATTTAGTTGTTTTATACTATATGTAAATAATGATTGATTAAGCAGATTTACAGTTAAAGTACTTTTTTTAGATAGATATGTAAATGGATTATAGATTGCAGTTCTGTCTTTAATGAAATTCATTTAATAGTTTTATTTATATACAGGGTTTTCCAAAATGATTGCTATCATTTTAAGGTATTGTAGTTTTATTAATTATTATCTGAGAATGTTTTAATGTACAGTATATTAATACATTAGAAAACTGTCCAAGTTTCACCATTTTCCATTACAATTTCTCAATGTGTGCACCTCACGTCACACAGCACACATCCAACCAATACTCATATTCTTCCTATAACATATCTTTTGTCACTCCTCACAAGCAGCCACAGTTCTACAGCTCCTACAGATTACTTATATTGCACAATGATGAGTTATTTCAACTTTGCAAACTACAGAACACAAAATGCCTTCTCTTTTACAGTTACCATTTTTGTTATTTCCCTTCCTAGACATAATAGACGACAAGACATTTTGAATGTAGATAGGACATGAAATTTGGACAGTTACTCTGTCAATTGGTATATACTCCATATTTCTCAGTATAATTAATATAATAATAATATAATTGTAGATAATAATTAATATAATAACAGTAATTTAAAGTGATAGCATTCTTTTTGTAATAACCTGTACACATATATAATATAAAAATAGTTTGTTTTTATAGATTTTACTGGTCTAAGTTTTATGATTTGGTATAAATTTATTGGAAGAAAGCAAAAAAGTTTTTCAATAATTTTACTTTGAGAAAAAGTATCATCAGGTTTTTAAAATTTCAATAATTTATTAATTATTTTTAAATTTCTAACAGGTTTTAAGGGTACATATGGAAATAGAACTCTTCTATGTGATGATGATGATGATTATGTTTTCAACAGAAATGGTAGTTCAAGTGCAGCTAAATCTAATAATAATAATGTAGTAAACTGTGATAATGATTCAAATGCAACCAGCACCAGAAGTGAAGCTGATGACACTAATAAGAGTGATGAAAATGGTTTAAATAAACTCAATGAAAATGTATCAAACATAACAAATTATGACAGTGATTCAAATGTAGTACAAATGCAAATTGAATGTAATCCAGACAATGTTCCTGTTCTCAGAACTGAAACAAATTCCAATACAGATTATAATGAGGAGGAGGAGGAGGAGGAGGAGGAGGAAGAAGAGGATGCAGCAAAGTCTAATAATTCTCAAGATGAGGATTCCGAAATGAATAAAAATACTCACTTTCTCTGGAAACAATTCCAGTTGAATGATTCATACAACAAAAATCTTGCCAAAAAATTGAAGCGGACCATTCAGATGTTCAATCCTCTTCACGTACCACCAGTTTTGATGCAAGCAGACCATGATATTATACAACAATTTTGTTAAATTTATGTACATGTTTTCTCAAAATATACGTATCAAGATTAAAAATACTAAAATAAATGTTGTAATAAAAATATTATGGAATATTCTTTGTTCATTTTTGCTTAATATTGTTGAAGAAAGCTCTTTTAAAGGTATTTTTTATTGGAATTTATAATTTATAATGTTTTCTTTTGTACCAGTTGTTTCATAATGTTTTTGGAGTTACAACAAATGCTTAAAGGGAACTTCTCTGCATTGTTGTTTTCAACATTTCCAGTTCTTTTGCTGCAGTTTTGGTTGATTTTCTGGGCTGCACATAATACTCGGTTGCACCCATTCCACGTCATACGATGTTGAAGGTCGACCAGTTGCTTTTCCCATCCACAGGCAACAGTTTCATTAAACTGTTGCATTAACAAATTCTTTACTATGCATGAATTGAATTGTCACTAGATGAGTTATTAAATTTTGCTCAAAATGCATGTTACACAGTAATTATGGACTTAGTCATGAGAAATTTTAACACACAAAATGTGTGTTAAAATTCTCTACTGGTGTAGCAGCCATTTTTACTAATACTATTCTCACCTAGCAGCCGAGATAGTATAGTACTAATAGGTTTTACTCTGATCTACATTATACGACATTTGGTTTAGAAAAGCATTCACGGGAGGTTTAAAAAGCCAACACCAGAGGTCGTGATTACGAGTTAAATTCCTGTGTTTTCGTTAGCATTTACACGAGTGAATAACAATTGTAAATTTGTAAATTAATTGTTAATTTGGAATATGGTAGGTATATTTCCATATGCCTTTTTTCACGTCACAATCCAGAAAAAGTAATGAAGATAAGATTCGGTTTCATTGGTTTCCTAAAATTAACAAAACAAAAAATCGGTCATTACTATTTCGAGACTTTGGAAGTAAGAAAATTAGAAATATTTGACTAATATTTTGTTTGTGACAAAATTTGTAATTTAAAATGTTAGTTTTGCAAGTGTAATGACTACTAATTGGTCTATAATTCATTCAATGAGTAGTTATAACTAAAGAAACTAAGGAAATCATATTTTTTATATCCTATCCTGTCAGTGTTTCCCAAAGTGTGGTACGCGTACCCCTAGGGGTACGGGAAGAGTTTAGTGGGGGTACACGCTGCACCGTGCTTCGGCTGTTCCTGGTGCAACAAGCAGTTTACTTTTTTTTGATTACGAACATAGAAAAATAATAAAAAACTTTGTTACTTCTTAGCGGTTTCGCCGGGTGCTGTGATTATGTGTATTCCTCCACCTTATGGCCAAGACAACAGTGTCACACAAAAACCTCCAGTATCTACAAATTGAATTGTTACAATGTGTGCGTGTGTATTTTTAGCTTCTGTGCGATTTTTCTAACAAGAAAGGTTTGTTATGTGATTTAGTATTAATAAAAAGCTAAAAATACTGAATAAACCAATTTTTCTGTAGCTAGTTACTACAACTAACAATTCTTAGCAGAGACTTGACAGTGCTTCTAGAAAGACGAAAATGAGACCTAAAGTCCATATCGCTATATCTAGGAACAATATTTTCCACATAGTTTTCTATTTTGGCTTTTTCGATTTTTCGATTGCAGCAGCATATAGAAATGGAATATCCTCGTTATCTTTGGTTTTTGATTTAAAGTATAATAGCATTAAGAAAATTATACAAAGGGTACACAGATGTCAAAAGTTTGGGAAACACTGCTGTAAGTGATTCTCGTTTAAAGTAGAAATTACTTTTAGGTCATTTGCATACGTTTATATAAGCATGAAGTATGTAAAAGCCTTCTAGCCTTATTTAGTAACAATTAGGAACCGTTTGGACTTTACTAATATTGTTTCAAATGAAATTGATTTACATTTTCAATGCATATATAGAATGCCTCTGAAGCAATTCTGACTTGTTATAACAACAAAAAAATCTGGAAAAAAAGCTTGGAAACCATTTTCAGAACCCTTATATTTAGCAAAACTTATAAAATTTCAGATTTTGATGAAATTTTCATTTTAAAATTATTATTTTATTTTATGCACAATATTTGCATGTATAATAGAATTATCTTTTTTAATCTATATATATAAAAACGAATGTATGTCTGTCTGTGTGTGTGTTTGTCCTTCATGCATTACCACACCATTTATCCGATTGCCATGAAACTTCGGGAAGTTGTTTAATACACTCCCGCGAAGGTTTGTGGCATATGTGAAGACCACCATTTCCCCCTTCCAAAAATATCTTTATATGTGGATTAAGGCTTTTATGTCCAACAGATGGCGCTAACTCTGACGACCTAAGTTTGCTTTTCTGTGAGGCATTATGCTTTTCTGTGAGAATGGACTGAAGCAGATCATTTTCTATCTATCTATATCAGTGGTTCTTAACCGGTGGTCCGTGGACCACTGGTGGTCCCTGAAAGCACCCGAAGTGGTCCGTGAAGTCATCCTAAAATTATTAAATAAATGACGACGAGTTTTGTCAGTTCAAATTTTAAATACATTTTGCTTATTTAGTGGATTTTTTTGCACAAACTAAATAAATTGAACCTTCAACTGCAACGGTCAGGAAATATGAAATTGGAAGGCACTAGCAATATATTTGCATTTGAAGATAAAATCAGTACGTTTATCGCTAAAATCGACCTATTGATCAGCAAAGTTGAAAGACAGAATTTTTCTGCGTTTGATACATTGAACACAATTATTGACAGTGTGCTGAGATGCCCACCAATGGCCGAGCGGTTCTGTCGCTAAACACAGAGTTTGGTCGCGGGTTCCCACTGCGTTCGGACGGGCTGGCCACGTGGAGTTCTCCGGGTTTTCTCCACGTTTGTAACACCTGAATAGGGGCCAGTTTCCTTTAAAAGACCTCCTGGAAGGCATTATTCGGAAACTGATTCACAATCCTTTCATAGTCAACATTTCTGAGGTGCCGGATAAAATACAAGAAGAGTTAATTGAAATGTAATACGATAGTAACTGCAAGGATACTTTCGAGACAGGAATTAATCTTGAAGATTTTTGGAGCCATAAAGCTATTGCTTTCTCTAAAATTCGAGAAATTGCTTTACGGTACCTAACTTTATTTTCAACCACATATTTATGCAAGCAAGGATTCTCAGTGCTTTTGATAATTAAAAATAAACATCGAAATCGGTTGGATGCCAGTGCCGACATGCGTTTGGCTTTGAGTAGCACTGAACAAAGAATCCAGCAGTTGGTAAACACTATGCAGTTACAAAAATTGCACTAAAATAATATAATGTAACATTTTCGCAAATAATATAATACTCTTGGTTTTGAATAATTTTATACATGTTTAATTTATAGAACAACCTTATAAGAACTTATATTACTGCCAAACAGCTCGTGGTCCATGGCAAGAGAAACATTTTGATAAATCGGTCTCTCATCACTAAAAGGTTAAGAACCACTGATCTACATAAATAAAATATAACGTTCGTTTGTTCCTACCGATTCCTTTGAAATTTTGACACAACGTTGCATTCGAATACGCACGTGTTTTTATATAATATACATGTCGAAATTCCCCCCAGTGGGGGGAGATGGACGGGATTAAGGCTTACCGTGAAGAACTCGGCTTCTATTATACTATTTTACATGCGGTTTTTTGCGTTTTAATAGGTTACGTCAACAGAATATACACTAAAAAGGGATTTTTCGATATTTCCTTGCGGGAGAGAGGGATTAAGGCTTTCTGTGAAGAACTCTGCTTTTATTATACTATTTTACACGCGTTTTTGATTGCGTTTTAATAGGGTACGTCAAGAGAATGTACTGCACACTAAGAAGGGATTTTTTGAAATTCACCCCACGGGGGAAATATTATACATTTATAATAGATACATTTTGAGCCACAACAACGCGTGGCCGGGTCTGCTAGTCTATATATATAAAAACGAATGTATGGCTGTCTGTCTGTTTGTCCTTCATGCATTACTACACTATTTATCCGATTGCCATGAAACTTTGGGAAGTTGTTTAATACATTCCCGCGAAGGTTTGTGGCATATGTGAAGACCACCATTTCCCCCCTTCCAAAAATATATTTATATATGGATTAAGGCTTTTATGTCCAACAGATGGCGCTAACTTCCGACGACCTAAGTTTGCTTTTCTGTGAGGCATTATGTTTTTCTGGGAGAATGGACTAAAGCAGATCATTTTCTATCTATCTATATCATTGGTTCTCAAACTTTTTCGATCCACCGCCCCCTTTGTTCCATAAAGTTATACCCAACGCCCCCTAACCCATCAGATACTCCAACTTTTACCTTTGGTCACCGTTCAGTACCCTTCCTCCAACACCCCCCTAGATTTACTCACCGCCCACAGGGGGGGCGGTATCGCCCACTTTGAGAACCCCTGATCTATATAAATAAAATATAACGTTCGTTTGTTCCTACCGATTCCTTTGAAATTTTGACACCAACGTTGCATTCGAATACGCACGTGTTTTTATATAATATACATGTCGAAATTCCCCCCACTGGAGGGAGATTGACGGGATTAAGGCTTACCGTGAAGAACTCGGCTTCTATTATACTATTTTACATGCGGTTTTTTGCGTTTTTGATTGCGTTTTAATAGGTTACGTCAACAGAATATACACTAAAAAGGGATTTTTCGATATTTCCCAGCGGGGAAAGGGACAGGATTAAGGCTTACTGTGAAGAACTCGGGTTCTATTTATACTATTTTGCATGCGGTTTTGATTGCGTTTTAATAGGTACGTCAAGAGAATGTACAGTACATACACTAAGAAGGGATTTTTTGAAATTCCCCCCACGGGGAAGTGTCATACATTTATAATAGACACATTTTGAGCCACAACAACGCGTGGCTGGGTCAGCTAGTTTGAAAGAAAATTAAAATAATTTATGTTTAAAGAAGAAATGTGATCTTGATTTAAGCCTGAATGAAAAGTATACCGACATTTTACAAGATATTTAAATGGTTACTTGTTTAGAGTGCTTTTATTTTATTGGTCTGCAACAGACCAATCAAATAAGTGTAAACTGCATATTATTGAAGGACCCCAGGTGGTACTTCAATAATATGCAGTTTACACTTTAAATCTTATGGATTATGATATTTGAATTGTAAAAAAAAAAAAAAAAAAAAAAATTATAACCTAAAGCAATTCCATGAGTTTTCTCTAACTATCCTAAGTACAAGAAACAACGAAAAAATAGAACACAGAGAGTATAGAGTTAACATAGAAAATAAAATGAAAAAGCTTTAAAAATTATTGAGAATTTTGATGAAAATTCTACTGAAGTAAATACTTTAAATCTTTGTCCATTATAGTTGTTAACAAATATCACATCATGCCAAGGATATATTAAGCCTTACACAAAAATCGCACGTTCTCAAACAAAACGCTGTAGAACAAATTAATTATAAGAGAGAAATAGCATTGCGTTGAGCAAAATACGATAGACTGAAAACAAAAGTAACCAAATTAGAATATGAAAATGTATTAAAAATTCAAATAAAAGAATTTAATAAAACAAATATAATAAAACATGTCCTTTGTTAAGCTGGTGACATTCATACAAAATTGTATGCGATATAATAATAATGTATTTCAACTGATCCCTTATGGATCAGTTGAAATACATTAAAATGCACATAGAGTTTGTCTTACATCATTGTATTATTTGGCAAGCAAAAACTCTAGAGGGCTGTAAGCATGTAAGAAAACGAAGTACAGGTATATTAAATTCGCAACAAGTGTAGCTTATAGTGGCGTGCAGTGACATTTGATAGCAGGGAAGCTGTGTTTCTGTAAGAAGCCGACTTACAGGGGCAATCAATTAATCGCGCGTCAGGGCCCGTTCGTATTCGTTCGTTCGATAAGCCAGTAAAAACCGTATACTTCTTTAAACGTATTTTTAATAGATTATCCGACGTACTTAATAAATAAGAAAGTTCAATATAATTATCTCTGTTATTAGATTCAATAAATTCCCTATGGACCCTAAATGCCAATTCTGGATTTGAGAAAAAACATATAACGTCTATTAATTTAGATATACCTATTAATCGTAATTATCTCGTTATAATTTTCAATATTTATTTTATATTGTCTACCAATGTTAAATTCTATTCCGCTTCGATTTCCACATTGCTTCAATTTTACGAAAGAATCGTCATTCGTCATTAATTTTATCGTCAAAATGTCGAAATTTTTTTGTCGACGTATTTATATTTAATTTAGGCATCGGTCTTTCTCTTTTAATAACGTTTTCTTTTTCATTATTGGTCTCGAGCCAAAACTTTTTTAAAATAAATTTTTGAATCACTAGCCACGATATAAGGGCTAAAATTAAAATTATAAAAAAAAACTTACTTGCTAAAACAAAATGTGTGACGAATATACGTACCTAGTACAAAAAATTCTTCAATTGTACGAATATACTTTTAAAGAAACTTATAATTAAATATAACTTTGGGAAGAAACGTACGTAAAAATAA
This sequence comes from Centruroides vittatus, assembly GCF_030686945.1. Lineage (NCBI taxonomy): Eukaryota > Metazoa > Arthropoda > Arachnida > Scorpiones > Buthidae > Centruroides > Centruroides vittatus. Next base: position 575,348 of record NW_027122185.1, on the reverse strand, counting down.
CAAAATATTCTTTACTTTTTAAATCTTAAAACAATCCACTTAGGGAAATAGCTCCCTACGAGGGGCTAATGAATGGAATCGGAGACGATCCAGGTAGGTGTGTGCGTGCCAAATCCCGAGGGTGCCGATACCGGTCGATGTCGAATGCATCTTTTGTCGCATCACTAGTATACCTCAAAGGACGCGACGGGGTTGTTGTAGATTTTAAACGTTTCTCACCGTAGCTGTAAAAATCTAAATACGTTAAACTTAACAGATTGTCCGTCGTTCGTTTTCTAACTAATTCGTTTTAAGACCGAGTGTTCGCGGTAATTTCCAAAATTTACAACTTCTCCGTCACTCTCGTCGAACTGGAAAAATTTCTGTCTTTATTACATCTAATATTACGAAGAGAACAGACCCCACCCGTACTCGGCAAGAGATTGGTTCGGTTAAGCTTCTGTTTAAGTAAAATTTCGGCTCTTTCAGCAGGGTTTTATTTATGTTTCTAATTCCCTAATCGCTTAATTATTTAACTACTACTTAAGTAGAAATAAGTCAAAACCGGTTACTTTGTACTCGAATATCTGTAGTCTTGGAAAAAAAGTGGAAAGAAATTTTTATGACAACAGATACGTAAATCGTAAATTCAAGGAAAATAAATTCTAGAGCTTTTTTTGTACCATTGCACGTCTCATTCATTAAATTTGGTTGTGAATGATGCTGCCGAAGTAATAGTTAATTTTTTGACATTATACTAGAATTGTACACGTTTTTTCTGCATCCCCTTACAGATGGGACGTACTAAATCGTAATATCACCGGTTTAACATTGAAATCCGTAAGTAATGTAAGATGGGAGAGCGGAATAAACGCCGAATAAATATATCAAATATTTTAATGGATTTTTTAAAACTCCTGTCAACTATACAGAACTATCGTAAAAACGTGCCAGTAAACTTCTATCGGTTGGGTTAAGTTATAAATCTAGTCTAGGGTGGGCAACCTTTTTTATAACGTGGGCCAGAATAAATTTTACGTTATTTCCGCGGGCCGTAGTAGTTAATTGACGCCTTCTTGTGACTCGTAATTTTTTTAGTCTGCAAATATGAAATAAATAGATAAAAAGTTAATTACTACATTTATTTTTCTTATCGTTTTCGAAAATTACAAAGAATTGGAAAAATAACTATTTTAATAATCTATTAAAGATCTCGCGGGCCGGATAGAAACTTTTCGCCGGCCGTAGCTGGCCCGCGGGCCGGGGGTTGCCCGCCGTTGATCTAGTCTGCTCGTGATTCGCGTAATCGGGCGAGGGCGGCCGAATATCTAGCAGGCGGGCGACTAACAGCCCACAACCGGTCCGGGATATAAAATTGGACGCTTTACGCGTGTGTCGCTTCTACCAGATAAACCGTGTGATGTTGGTGCTCTGTAAACCGCATGTGCCAATGCCTATATAATCTGGTTGATTGGAAACTGACCCGGTTTCGACATTTCTTCCGCCACCGAATTATTCGAATATACAATAGCGATCTTATCGTTTTTTTCACATGTAGTATAGAAATTTGTAAAAGATACATAATGCGGTTATAATAAAATATTAATTTTAATTAATTCAAAGTACGTTAAAATATGAAAATTTATATTTTATAAAATGCAAGGGAAGGTCATTGGAAGGTGGAATAGGCGCTTCCATCGCTTCCAATGACAGCACGCCACTGAAATCTAGTACAGTGGTACCTTGGTACTCGAACATAATCCGTTCCATAAAGCGGTTCGAGTACCAATATGTTCGGACTCCAAATCATTTTTTCCCATTACAAATAATGTAAAGTGGATTAATGCGTTCCAATCCCCAGTTGATTCGCTAGTAACATAACAGATTAGAGTATAAATGATATTTAGTTTTTAGGCAAGCAGTAAATAACACATATATAGCTCTCAATAAATAGTAAAAACATTAAAGAAGTCATTTTAACATACGAAAACTTACCTTTTTGATTGCGATATGATGGCGTAAATGAGTGGAGGTGTGAGGAGGAAGAGCGGGAGTTACTGACGAGAAGGGAAATCCCTTTCCATAAAAACATCTGGTAATGGAACTTCGGGGGTTGCTTCCCTTTTCTGTCGCTTTTGGGCAGATAAAACTTTAATTAAAAACTTATCCATTGTCTGTTGCTTCTGCCTTTTTTGCAGAATTTTACGGAAATGAGACATGACATTTTCATTGAAAAGCTGTACAGCCCTATTGGCTACCATGGTATCAGGATGAGATTTTTCAACAAAAGCTTGCACATCCCCCACTTAGCACAAATTTCTTTAATCACTGAACTTGGGATATCCTCCTTCCCTTCCTCCTCTCCCGAAGACATATCCTCAGCCAAAATCCTTTGTTGCTCATTTTGAAGGTGCTCCAACTCTTCTGTAGTAAGCTCGGTACTGTGGTCTTCCACGAGCTCTTCAATATCCTCATTGTCGACCTCCAAGCCTATGCTTTGTCCAATAAAAACAATGTCATCCACAATTTCTTCATTAAAGCTCTCAAAATCTCGCTCTAGTACACAGTCGGGCCAGAGTTTCCTCCATGCTCAATTCATGATGCGGTATGTCACTTGGTTCCATGCATTGTCAATAAGATGAATGCAATTAAGAATATGGAAATGATTTTTCCAAAATTCTTTAAAAGTTAACCGAGTGTCATTAGTGACTTCAAAACACTTTCGAAACAAGGATTTAGTGTACGATTTTTTGAAATTAGAAATGACCTGTTGATCCATTGGTTGTAGCAAAGGGGTTGTGTTAGGTGGCAGATATTGAACCCGAATAAAGTCGAATTCTTCGACTAAATTCTCCTCAAATCCTGGAGGGTGAGCAGGAGCATTATCTAATAGGATAAGGCATTTTATTGGCAAGTTCTTTTCTTGCAAATATTCTTTCACACTTGGTGCAAAAACTTCATGCACCCACTCAACAAAAAATTGCCGAGTCACCCAGGCCTTTGAATTAACACGCCACATAATAGGCAATTTACTCTTCATAATATTGTTCCTTTTGAACACCCTTGGGTTGTCAGAATGATAAACCAACAATGGCTTAACCTTAAAATCTCCACTTGCGTTACCACACAGCAAAAGAGTAAGCCTATCTTTCATTGGCTTGTGCCTTGGTAGTGCTTTTTCTTCCTTTGTAATATAGGTTCTCTTCGGCATTTTCTTCCAAAATAGCCCAGTTTCGTCTGCATTGAACACCTGTTGAAGTGCATAACCTTCTTTCATCATAAGTTCACTAAACTTGGCGACAAATTTCTCAGCCCCTTCCTTGTCTGAACTAGCTCCCTCTCCATGCCTTACTACGTTATGTATTCCACTTCGGTTCTTAAAATTTTCAAACCACCCTCTACTAGCCTTGAATACAAAAGCACTCGTACTTGTACCAGGGGTTTTCTTCACTAAATCGTCATAGATTTCTAGCGCCTTTTCACAAATAAATGTCTCACTAATGCTATCACCTCGTAACTGTTTCTCATTTATAAAAATAAGTAGCAACTTCTTCACTTCTTCAAGTATCTGAGGTATTTGCTTTGTCAACGTAATCACTCCTTTTGCAACATTAGCTCTTTTTATTGTTTCTTTATTCTTTGGAATAGTCGATATCGTCGACTTAGCCATAGAATATTGGACATCAAGATTCGAAACACGCACTCCATTTTCGTGTTTAGCAATGATTTTTCTTTTTCAGTTCGATTGTTGTTCTCACTGTTTTCTTCTTTCACTTGACCACTTTCCCTTTTATTCTTCTTGGGACCCATGTTTAAGGGCTAATAAATCAAAAGAAAAGGATGCTAATCCAAAAAATATAGCACAGCGTAAGTTAATGTGCATGTGGAACAATACCTGTCTGGTAACTGACGCCGCCGCCGGCTTGGCGGGCTTTCCCGTTCGAGTACCAAAATTTTGTTCGGGAACAGGGGCATTTTTTTCCGAAATTTCTGGTCGGGTACCGATTTGTTCGGGCTTCGAAACGTTCGAGTACCGAGGTATGACTGTATCAAAAACGTTCGATTCAGCACGACACAGTCCGGCTGAAAATCGTTCCGATTACCGGGGTTCCGATTAACGACTCTCTACTGTAATAAAATAATAAATAAAACTGCGCATCTTAAAGTGAGGTGTTCTTGGTAGGGTTTTCCAATTTTATCGATAAAATTAACTTCAAATTTAAATTATTCCATAGAAGAGATTAAAACTGATATTCATGGATTATGGAAATCATCCCCGAATACATTAATTTTGTGTTTTCAGTTCAGATTGAGGAGATAATTTTTAAATAAAAATTTAATAACGTGTCTTTACATAAAATGCAGAAAGAACATTTAGAAAGATGACTCCTTCGACTCCATTTAGAAAATACTCTTTCGAGATTTTGCGATAACGAATCTTTTAATTTTTCAATGTTTGATCTAAGGATGTTTTCCATCGACGATATATCGTTTAATTATATTTCTTTGACAACATTCTTATTCTTCTATTATTTATATGGATATTTTTATATGCGCTGGTATGTAAAGTATATGTAAGAAGATAAGAACAGATCTATCAAAGAACATTGCGAACATCACATAAAGACATACCGTATTTACTCGGGTATAAGACGATCTCGCATATAGGACGAGGTGTGACTTTAGAGATCAAAATAAAGAAAATTAGGGGTGTACCCAACTTATTCAGAAGGACCATTCTTCCCAAAAAATTCTTCATGATTTTTGACCCGTTCGGATTCTAACTTCGAGTTCTTCAGAACCGTAGGTTGTCATCTGTATTAGATGCTCTGCCATCCTGCTGGCAAAAAATCGAAAATCGTTTACTGCGAAAGGATAAGATGCAACGCGGTTTTTAATTGATGGATATAGATTAAACCAATAAACAAAGGAAAGTGTGTCTTAATTTGTTTACAGTAGGTGCCAACTTGCGATAAATAGACTGTAGACCTATAATGACAGCGTGAAGTATATTACGGCCGGATGGCCGAACGTCGAGGTGGCAGCCTACCGCTCTGGGGACCCGGGATCGAATCCAAACAAGTCGAAAAATCCCGGGAATTTTTCGGAGGTAGTCTGTTTGGATATGTCGGGAGTGTTCCTCGCCACCCCATTGTGGGCCTGGCTGAATCCATAATGAGCTTGTTAAAAGATGCCCTCTTAGTACCACATGACGGAAAAAGTATTTTAAAAAAGCATGAAGTATACACGGTTCATAGAAAGTATTGCAAAAAACGCAAAGAATCCTTCGCTCGTGCGTATAGGACGACCTAGGTTTTTGAAGCAGTGAAAGATGAATAAAAACCTCGTCTTTTATACGAGTAAATACGGAATTTTCCATTTTGGTCATCCATTTTGAAGCTTAATAACTTCGCTCTCTTTTGTCGAAAAATTCGGAAATTTTGCACAGAGGATTGTTTATTAGGGAGTGTGATGCTATTACATGTTGGTGGTGAGAAGTCGAGGAGGTGGCGGTCGTGTGTCATATCTCGAGTGGGGTTGGAATCAATGAACATTTTTCTAATTATTAGCATTTACAATTTTTTTATTATAAAACTCATCTCTGCCGTCAAAATGGAGTTTCTTTTTCTATTTTATAATAATTAATAATATAAAAATGTTTTAAATAAAATATAACAGACGCCACCGCTACAATTTTCATTTTTTTTTCCTTTGCCAGGTAAGTTAGGCAACTCATTATTGGATTTTTCAAAGTGGAAATAATGTTAATGTAGAAATGTTTACAAAACTATTATTGTTTAAATAAAATAACAAAGCGTTATATGAAATATATAAAATAAGAATGATACTTAAGCTGCGTTTAGGCAGAGGAAAAAACAGGCGAAAGAGAACTTTTTAGGATCAGAATGGCATTGGCGTTGCAGTTTATGCAGAAGAGGAAAATGGATTTTTCGCGCGTTACGCGAGAGAAATGCATTAGTTTCCTCGTCGTGAAAAGTTCAGCCTTTTGAACATTCGAATATTTCCTACTCCGCTTCTGAATTGGCGCATGCGCAGTAGTTCGGCAGCCTTGCGCAAGGACATTAAAATGGCGACGATGGAGCACGCCAACAATCTGTCAAACGTGAAGAAAATAGCCCGAGAAATTGAAAAAATTCACAAGGACGCGATTGCATAATTCAATCGTACGTGATGACAGCGCACGGAAAGGTGGCAGACGAATTTAGCGCTATTTATAAACACGTAATAAAATTCATCGGATTCTTCCTTTCAGCTTTATCATGAACACAACTACAAGCAAAACAATAAGAGTATTTCACAGAAACTTGTAAATGTGGAGATACTACTTAAAACTGATAAATAAACACAACTTTTAATATATAAAAAAAAAAAAACATAAATGGTAATTGATCCTTCCATCTGTTTTGCTTATTTAGATCTTGACGAACTAATTGTTTAACCTTCGATGGTAGTTTCAAGGACAATGGTAGGAATAAAATACCGTATTTCTTTGCAAAAAGAAAATGAATGGCAATTGATAATTTAAAATTTATTGACTCGAGTGCTTTTAAAATTTGGGGGACAAAAAACGCGCGACATAACGAAGGACTACTGTAAAAAATAATAATAATAATATCACTTTTACAAAGATATCGGATTACAGACAGCAAAGTCTTAGAACATGCTCTTTCTCTGCCTTTCGTATTCATGTCACTAGATTGATGCCTCTGTCGTGCTGTTGCCCCCGGCTTGCAATTGCATCGTCATCAATACCGTGATTGTAGGCGTTCCGATTAAAATTCGTGAACTTGTAATTTTACTTTCCGGCATAAGAAGGGAAAGTATTGAAACTGTGTCAAATTTGATCCATTTCGTTTAATATCTAAGAATGGGGTAATGATGAAGAAATAAAATTTTGCAGGGTAGCTTGTGTATAAGGGACATTGAAGCTATTAAATTTTAGTGATTAAAGATTGAGGGAATGAAGAGATAGAGGAATTTTTGTATCATATCTCGATAGAGGTTGAAGATTTTACTCGTTATTGGCATTTACAATTTTTTTATAAAACTCAACCTTATCCTCAACATTAAGCTTTTTACCATTTTATAATATATAATTTTTGTAAGAAAATCTCAACAGATAGCGCCACAAGCAATTTTATTTATTATGGTTAATAATATAAAAGTTATTTTTTAAATTAAAATCTCATAACAGACTTAGCTCGTTGCTAGACTTTTTAAAATTTAGTTGATGTTTAAAAGAAGTGTTAAATTCAACCGCACAAATTTATTTATTTATTTATTATCTTTAAAAATATTGTACAAGAAGAAAATTCAAAATTGGGTAACAGTGACATAAAGTGTTTGTTTTTCATTAATGTATTACTAATGTCTTTTTCGTTGAGTGCACATAATAGTAACGTTTGAAAATAAGAAAACAATAATTAAATAATTGAAATATTAATTGCGCAATCCGTTACTGTAAATAATTCAAGGCCGTTCATCATTCGTTTCTATTCGTGTTTTTCCGTATTTCTTTTATCTTTGTTATGATTCCCGGTCAGAGATGCAAACCTAGGGGTTTTTCCTTAAATTATGGGGAAAATCATCAGGATGAGAGAAATTTAAGGAAAAATGTAAAGGTCTACCCCTATTGATAAGTGAAGTTTCAGCAACGAGTAGGAACTTCCGAAAGTCATATGACTCATGACTATTTTTGCGGCGAGATTCGGAGCAGGTCACTTCGTCACGCACAGTAAACTAATGCTTTTACTCAACTGTGGCCACGCCACTTCCGTCCTAAAGTGAAAATTTGTTTATACACACAAACAATGCGTATAAAAAATAACTTATACGTTTTTATGTGCACTACACCCGAAGTAAAACTATTTAGGGAGAATTTGTTTCAGTTTTTATGGGAAATTCTGTTAGTTTTAAAGGACTTTCGGGTCTATTTAGGGGTTTTCACGTCAGAAGGATGGGAGCAGTTTTTCTCCGTTCGGTTCGGGTTTTGCCATTTATCTTTTTCGTCCAATTCAATACTGCTAATTATGATAATTTATGTATCTGCTTTACAACACGAACATCGTATTTGTCTTTCACGAGTACTTTTAATATTCTCTTCAAATGTATCATTAATTTCATTGTTTGCAAATTACAATAATATATATATGTTATTAATAATACATGATGCGTTAAAAAGAAATAGAGTATTCATAATGCGTCATTTATAAAATTTAGGCTAATTCTGATGCCTTAAAGAATTGATGTATTTTAACGTTTATCCTTAACTACACTGTATTTTATATTTCACAAAAATTCAAATATTTTAATTCAAAAGTATAATTAGTTATTTTATGGAATAGAAAATAATAAAAACTCCAGTTGCCTTAAATAACATAAGCAAGTAGGCTAATGAAAATTAAATTTGAGAGTTTATTAACTAGATAGGCATAAAGGCCAACAGGTTTATACATTATCGAGAGTTAATTAATTTTGATAAGCGATGTAAAAGTAACAGAGGCAGATAAAAAAATTAAAAAAAAATACCACGAAATAATTAGTTGTTGCAAAATTGTAAAGCAAGTTATTCGAAGGACATGACTTGTCCAAGGAGACAAAAAACTTATTATGCTAGTGGCATATCCAAAATTTAAAAATAATAATTTATTGTGCTGTGATTCTTTACTTGATTTTATAAAGTACAACAATCTATTGGATATACAGACAGAGGCAGCAAGGTCGAAAAATTTAGTGTAAAGCGTATTAAGCAAGGTGACATCAAAATATTAATGTATGGTGAAAAAGAAGGAATGAAAAGAGAGAAAAAAAAAGATGTTATTATTTAGTAGATGTTATTATAATATATGAATTCCAGATGTCAAACTGATTTGATAAATTATTCTGGCCCGATGACAAGCATAATTTGTGTTTATTTATCAAAAACGTCAGACATTTATGATTCAAAATTCTGTAAAAGTGAATAAGTAGAAATTGCTTGTTCACTTTTCTAAACATTGTCATTGAATAGAACTTGCTAAACATTTTCTTGCTCATTGGGGTAAGTTGGATCAAAACAGATTAACGATTAAGAATTTTGAACGTAAGTATACAGGATTTAAAAATTATATACGGAATCATCTATGGTAAAGTTAGATATAGTGTCTGAGTTACTGGAACCGATGGCGCTCGCAAACTATAATAAAGGGAGGGAACGCAAGTTATAATAAAAGGGCATTGCACAATATGCAAAAAGCTACAAACCATATGATTCAATGTCGGGTCAGCGCTCCTACGAGGTGTAACTGGTTATATTCCAGACTAACTTGACCTTGAAAACAATAAATGTTATTACGACGTACAAACAACTACATAAAAATAGTTGAATAATGGAGAAATATCGTTTATTACTTTCTTTTCTATTTACAGAATAGGCTAGAAATCATGAATTTTCTGTTGTTTATTGATAATGGAATATGGGGCCTCTTAGGAGTAAGAAAAGGGCAACTCAAACGAACTAAAGGGGGATACTTAGAGGAGACCGGGGCTAGTTGTCACAGTTTTTAGTCATTTCTAGTTTTAGGGTCTATAATATCAATTTATTTAGGTTTAAGTGAAAATGTATACACCTACATATCTTTTGATTTGGTTTATAATAAATATATGAACATTCAATAATTTTTTGTCATAATTATTAATTATTTTTGAAACTGTGTTACTCTGTGACAACATACCCCGTCTAGGGGTATGCTGTCACAGGGTATATATAGTCTAGGTTCTCACATTTCATGAGTTTACTTTGCTTATGTTAAATTATGCGTAATATGACATTTACTCGTGCCAATTCTATAAAGAAAATAGATTACTAATTTACTATTATTTATTCTGCGCAGGACAAGTAACTCGAATCTTTACATATTGTCTTCAGAGTCACAGTTGTGACAAACATAATATGGATTTACATCTGTACATAGCTCGTGAGATCAAACTTTCACCACAAACCAAACAGAAAGTCTTTTCTTTCTCCCCTGATGAGTCTGTCTTAGTGACAAGTTGCCCCGTTCGATGTGTGACAATTTGCCCCGAATGAACTTCCTTAACAAATCGGTTCATAGATTCTAATTTCAAAATAGAAAATTCGATTGCTCATAATGTACATATACATTAAGGACCCATCTAATAAGAAATACAGTTGTTACTCACCTTTTTCTAATTGCAAGTTTTCAAACAGCACAAGACACGATGCATCAAAATTTATGCAACTCGCCATAAATCTTTTAATCGCTAATTAACGAAAAACAATGCAATGGATATTATTTGAATTTTGTAACGACGTAGGCGAGCGGTAAACAAACCTATTCTTACATGACATGACCATTCAGTTTTGATTATATAGGTGATATTTGCACTGTGACAACATGCCCCTTGTGACAACTAGCCCCGGTCTCCCCTACTTCAAGTGTCAGATTATACTTATAATGAATGTGTAAATGTATGACACAGTATTAAAGGCCTGAAATCAATGGGATAAAAATGATCAGTAGAAAAACACTTCGACTCTGTCTCACTGTCTCCGCAGATTATGACTTCTTTAATTCCGATTACATTACTTATATATGAATATAATAAATTATATAAACTAAGTTAGGATATAAATAATAAATATGAATTTTTTTTAATATCAATTGAAGGCACGCGACATTTCAAAACATTTCAATTCACTGTCAATGTGAATCATCAGACTACTTTTACTTTTCCAGTTATTATAAACCCCAAAAAAGTGAAAAAAACTGATACGTGGAATATATATGTATATGATAATCTATATATATAAATGAGGATGTTTGTTTGTTCGCTATACACTCCTAAGCCGTTCGATCAATTGCAATAAAACTCGGCAGATACGCTTATACATTTCTAACTTGGATAATTTCGTACATCCCACTCGAAAACATCGATCGCATTTCTATAAATCAAGTAATTTCTATTTACATTCGATTTTCTGAGTTACACGTAGCACCATCTATTAGCAAAAAATTTAACAAAATAATAAACTAAATATAAATCTTACAAAAAAGGATCTTATTTTAAAAAATTGTATTAAATTACCGCGACAATGATATAAGCGAAATAGACGTTCTATATCATTACTTACTGAGACAAGTAATATATAGCAACTTCCATCACATGCTGGGTCATCATAACCTGTCTAACACGGATCACTTTTTAAAATATTAATAGTAGACCAGAATTAATTAGTAGTCATTGAGCCTTCTATCTTCCGGTAGAAGGACTACTACTACTACTACTTTTGGTTGAATTACTTTAAAGGTTCTTTTTTTTAAGGATGAAGTTTCTAGTGTAGAGAGTCCGTTCAAAAGCTTAAATTCTTAGTTCTTTTAATTTTTTGGGGAAGTGTATTAGTAGTTAGTTATTTTCTTTTAGGGAGACGGAAGAGGAAGCAACCAGTTAAAAGTAGTAGCGGCGGAGAAGAGAAATCGAAGCGGAATGTTGGAGCTTGCACAACTGCACCTATACCAGCACATATTGCTGTTTTAAGTGCATGAAGTGGATGTTCGCTACCATCTTGTTGTGGTGCACAGATCAAACGCATTTTAATAATGATGTGGGTCACTGGCTTGGACGTTCGTTTAGTATGACTTCAACTCAAAAAATGGAAGTTTTAAAAAACTGTTGGTCACCAACTTCAAGTTATGACTTTGCAAAGAATGCTGTGCAATTAAAAAGAAAATTCGAATACAGCTGGTTGGCGGATTATGCTCCTTGGCTTGTGTTTCCAAGAAATTAAAGGGCGCATTGTGAATTTGCTGCGTGTTGTTTCCATCAACTAATGTGCATGGGGTTTTGGGTTCTTTCATAGTGAAGCCCTTTACGCGCTATAAAGACATGTACATATTCCCGAAATCTCACACGTCATCTTAGTGGCATAAATCGGCGGCCACAGAAGCAACTTTCCATCGGGGTTAGATTTTTTGACGAAGAAAAGATGATGGTTCGTGAGGAATTTCTAGGTTTTTGTAGAGTTGACTGACATGGATGCAAAATTTGTAGCATCCACAACTAACAACTTTGTAGAAAAGGTAGGCCTTGATCCAGAAAAGTTAGTCTAACAAGGATACGATGGGTGTTCCACTATGGCAGGAAATGATGGTGGTGTCCAGAAAATTCTTCGAGAAAAGTATACGAGAGCGTTATATTTTCATTGTGCTAGAAACAAACTGAACTTAGTTGTAAATGACTTAAACGAAATAGCAGTGATACGAAATACGGTCTCCACAATAAAAGAAATAATAAGATTCTTCCGAGAATCGTCTCTTCGTCGAAAATGCATACCGAATATACCAATGCTCTGTGAAACCCGTTAGTCTCAAAAATATAAAAATCTCGCCACATTCGAGGAACATTATGTGCAAATCGTTATAGCGCTTGAAAAACCATCAACAGACGGTTACAATGCAACGAGAAAAGCTGCTTTTCAAATACATCGTGCCGCTACAAAATCAGAATTCGTTGTTAGTGTTTGTCTCATAGCAAAATATTTAGCGCTCCCGCAACCAGTGGTAAATGCTCTTCAGTCAAAAAGTGTGGACTTACTTCAATGTGCAAATCACATAAAAAAAATCACGAGAAAACACCGTGGAAATGCGGTTGTTGAAAGTCAAAGTGTTATAGCAGAGGCCGAAACAATCGCCGAGCATCTTGGAACAGATATTCCGCGAGTCATAAATCATCAGTAACATCGTGCGAATCCACCAGCACAGACTCCTAGCGAATTTTGGAGAAGATCACTAATTATTCCGTACATAGATTCATTAATTATGTCTCTGGAAGAGGAGAACTTGCCCGCATTCTCATTGCTTACGTTGCTTGATATGACGTATGAGAATTTTAAAAAACTACAGTTTCTTGTAGTTACTATAATTTGAATGATTTCCTCGGTGAAGCCGAACTTTGGTACAACCAATGGAAAGGAAAAAAATGTGCCAAATGCCGAACTGAAGGAGATAGAACTAGCTGCACTAGTTAAAAAAACGCAATTGTTCTACGCATCCATAAAACGGGCGCTACTTATCTCAGCAGTGTACACTTGTACAGCCCCGCACAACGTGCACTATCGAAAGATCCTTCGGCACCTTACGCAGGGTAAATCTTGGATACGGTCAACAATGACAGAAAAATCGGCTTGTCAGTCTTTGTATGATGAGTGTGCATAAAAAGAGGGTTATGAAAGCGTTCAAATAAAACCATTCTTTAATAAACAACGTTATCTTATTTTTGCCCCCCCTCTGGAAAAAATCCTGACTAATAATATAAAAGTTATATTTTTAATGAAATCTGACAACAGCCGAGAAAGTTACGCAATTCATTGCTGGATATTTTGGAACCAGAACCAGTTAATATTGTTTTGATGATTGACGTTGTGTTCGTGTTTCTGCAGCACTCGATAAAGTCATTTCTTAATTCCACGTTGATAAAAAAAAAACAAAGATAAATTGTACGTACAGTACGTTAGTTTGATGAGTGACAACTCTTTCTGGTTAGATCGTTACTTCCGATTGGATAATAGAACGTCGCGTGGTCACCATGGAAAGATTTTTTAAAGATTTTATAGATGATAATTTTTTCGTTTTTATCAGTTAAAATATTTCACGTTAGCAGTTTGTTCGGGTATTAAGTAAACAATTGGGTTATGTTTACGTGAATATCATAATAAAATGATTCGAAATACAAGTATAAATATTAATCGAGTAAAGTCCTTGTCGATAAATTTATGATATCCTTTAAAAACCGTGATTCATTTAAATAGTTTCTGGCAGTACTTATCCACGATTTATTTAATTCGAAAAAAATACTAGCGATTTTTAAATAGCTTATTACGAAAATTTGAAAATAAATATCATAAAATTCAATATTTAAATAATTTTTTCCGTGTTGAAATATTTAATAATTGTATTTTTTTTTAATTTTAACGGTAACGAAGATTTTTCTCCGTAAGCAAAGATAATAAAGAATAATTTTGTAAATTCAAATTATTCTTTCTTTTTTAACGTTTTATATATATATATTTCGACTGGAAAAATAATAAGTTTGCGGATCTTGAGAGAGAGAGAGAGAGAGAGGGAGGTGCAGAAACAAGTGCAGAGGAGACCCACGAGGAGGTGGCTCCCGATGACGATCGTAAAAGAAAGCGAGACGTTGCAGGTGGTGTTCTTTCCACGCCAAAATGTATCTCTTCTGGTTGAGAAAAAGAGAACTTTGGCTCCGGTAGACTTGTAACACAGTCTCACACACTGACTCAAAAAAGCAGAAAGTACTTCGAGATGGGAATCAGAGGAGCGGATGGCAAGACTTATCAACGACGGGTTTTAATACATTTTCACGTTTATCAACGTTAGTTCGACGGTCCGTCTTCCATACCGTGGGGAGAGATTCCGGCCTGATAATTTTCCCTTAACCTACAGTACCTAGTCCATAGCTATTTTTATGTTTTCTTTGGACCAGGCTCTCTGGTTGAATATCTTTTTTATATCTACTCATCATCTGAAATGCAAATTAACACGTTAATATTAGTTTGCACATCATTTTCAAGAACTGGGTTATAGGTTTTGAACTATTGTATAGGCGGGAAAAGTGGATCACGATCCATTTTGTCCAATCTGCCTTGCCCGTGTGTAGCCGTCGTGTTTCGAAATGAAATGACACGTAAGAAATCTTAAGGCCAACACTGAAACGCGTATTTTAAGAAGCGTGATAAATACTGGTCATTTTGGTGTCTTAGTAAAATCCCTCGTTTCCATTGAATAAGAATGGATCAACAAAATGGGTTAATGTTACCTTAGGTGCCAAGATGGCGGCTCGTCTCTGATTCCAGCAAGGAAACAGTGGGACGCACGTTCTAACCTAACCTAACTTAACCTATTCTAATAATTTGGTTGCTAATAATTATGGTAATTTATTAGAATAGGTTAGGTTAGGTTAGAAGGTGCGTCCCACTGTTTCCATGCTGGAATCAGAGACGAGCCGCCATCTTGGCACCAAAGGTAACATTAACCACAAAATGTAATGCCTTATTTCACTTTTCAACTTATTTCAAACTAGCGAAACTTCAACGGATTTTTCATCTACACATTAACGAGAAAATCTAGAAATAACAATTGCCAAAGATCCTTTCCGTTTCTTTCTTTTCTCTCTCTCTCTCTCTTTGTTTCCCGACTTGCAATAGTTAATATATTTTTATTCTTTTGTTAAAAATTCCGTAATAGAGGCAAAACTTCATATTTCATAATCTTTTCCAGAAAATAATACGTTGTATCCAGACATTTATAAGATCGTTATTTACGTAAATTTATCTCAAACGGTATATTTTAAATACTTGCTATTTTCATTATTGAGGTTTAATTATTGAAGCATTTGAATTTTATGAATTATTTGACTACAAATATCGAAAGAAAAAAACCGTCGAATTGCTTTTACATTAATCTGAAACACCAGGGAAAAGTTGTACTGTACTATGTTTCATTTGCATTATCTCTAAATATAACCGTAAATATCTACAGATTTAAATTCACATAAAATACTTCTTCAAAATAATTATAGTTATAATTCGTTTCATTTCACATAAATAATTGCGATTAACAAATATCTAGTTACGGTATTTGTCAATACAAAGAATACGAGAGTATTGAACTCGAGACACCCCTTCAAAATGATAGGAAAATTTTCTTTGTCTACGTAAATGATACTATTGATGTTAAATAAAAAAAAGAACAAATTGCCGTATTGTTCGATGTAATTCTCAGTAAAAATTGTTTTAAAGAATATATTATTTTACGTACGTTAAATATTAAATGCGATTATAAGAATGGATGTCTTACTTTAAAGGAAGCGAAGTAAAAAATTATCCAAGCCTGTAATACTGTAATATTTCATTTTTCTAGGAAAAACTTGCAAAGATTGTTTCGTACGAAACACCATTATTTTAAAAGGATTAAATTTATTGATGCACATCTTACGAGTTCGAACATCATTTGTACATTTATTCCTGATCTCTACAGCTAATAATGGATACAAAAATATCCTGATTGTATATTGTACAGGCATCCAGTGTTACGATTATGTAACATCTACATATTATTTATTAAAAATTAATTACATATATTTCTAATTAATTCATTGTTAATAAGAAAAAATACACAAGAGATTATAGCACTGGCTTTTGTCATTTTATAAACAAATTCGTTCATATTCATTGGTGCTTTAATTTGATAAACTAACAGAAAACCAACTTTTTTACACACCTCCGTAGTTAATTAAAATCGTTTATGTAACGTGAACAGGTCCGGATTAAGACTTTCGGAGGCCCTAAGTACTTAGAAGATTTTGGTGTACCCATATACTGTACAGTACAGTACATGTGATTCAAAATACAGATAATAATAAAACATAAAATAAACTTTCGTGTTTCGAAATGAATGGCGCTTGCAAATACTTTAATTTTTTTCATTTATTGTTTTATGGAACCCTGATTCGGCTGCAACAATAGTTTTGCACCGTTTGGTTCGAGGTACATCAGAATTAAAAATTTTTCTGTTGTGCCCCCTTTTCGCGAGGCCCTAAGCACGTGCTTACTTTGTCTAATCTAACCATAAACATAAATAATAAAATCCTGCCACGTCATATCTCTTAGATGTTCTCGTAAATTATAACAGGCATACCGCAATACCATCTCTGGTATTCATAAAATTCATTGTATGTCAGTTCTAACATTTACCAGAAAATAGAACCTAATAAAAGACAATGATAAGATCACTTGTTGCTGTTTTCCATCTAATATCACCAGTCTGAAAGCATTCATTAGCTACGCATCCTGTTTTTCTGTAGAATCCATTCGATTTCCAGGTATTTCTTATAATAAGTTAAGATGTCAAGATTGACCATTGACCGTTTTTAATCTCATAATTTCTAATTGTCTTATTGACACGGTTACAAGTTCGCTTCAAATGCTATTTTCAAGAGCATAATGTTGATTTGCAATTAAGTAGAGGTTCTGAGTCCGTGTCTGAAGAAAATAGCTCTTTTTGGTTTTTCATCATACAAATAAGAAAAAAGAAAAGGGGAGCTTCTTGATAACGAGACAATGTACGCAATCGACATCGCGACAGATGTAAATTATCTTCCGCATCCCGTTTATAGTCATCATAACATTATTATAACATACTATCCGGGCTGAAACAGTGATATAATAAAAGAGCTGGAGCGTGTGACTTACACGCTCCAGCTCTTTTCTGTCGGCCCGGTCTCTTTAACGGGAAAGAGTGAGTCTTTTGCTTCCTAGAGGACTGGAACGTCCTACAATGTTCGGATTGCAAACTCCGTAAATATCGCAATATTGTTCAGGCCGAAATGTTTGCAACCCATCAAGCGCTCAAAACACCCTCAAAAGTACAATTACTGATGTTCTGATCTGCACTGACTCGCAGATCGCTTTAAATTATATGAAAAGACCCTAAATCTTTTTAAAATTCTATTTAGAGGCAACGTATTCAAACAATGTGCGGAACTTTACCATACAAGCTTTAGTGCGGTTTTCATTGCCATTTGTATTATAAATATATATTAATATATACAGATAGCAACCACATACTATAATTTCACAACGTCTTCGTAATTATTCACCACATCACATTCTATATCATAAATGCAAGCCGAATACTGTCATTCTCTAGCACTAGTTTCAGTCAACCTTTCTTGGAGGTCACCTGCTACGCCTCCATCCACCGTCACCACGGCAGCAATGCAACAAGGTTAAAGAGCACGTTCAAAATTTCAATAAGTCGCTAATTTATAGCTTCTCTCTCACCTGCCGTGTGTTTTGGCAAAACAATCCTTGACATAACATTACAAATACGTTAATTAATATTATTCTTTCCTTGTCTCGCTGACGTTGGTTTACCAAGCAAATAAAATGAATCTATTATCTCATTCTTTAAGCAACATATGCCATCAAATACTTTTCTACGTTGCCTCCACATGGGTCAGTGATCCAGATAAATCCAAAAGTATAGTAAATAATCCTGCGGAATGTATATTACGTAAACACTCATTCAGCAAACTCCCATACTATTTCTAATTCTCATCAAGCTTACAATAATTTATGTTTTTGCTTAAGCCCATCTTATATATGTTACAACGTAACTAAATACGCTGTTCTCCCCAAAATAAAGCCCATTTTTACAAGGTCTACTAACTAATCTAATAATCCTATCAAACATAAAAATCCTTAACTCTGCAAATCTTACAGAGTAATTAATCATTACTACCCTAAGGAAATCTTGTTAATCTCTCAATAACATTAACCTTATGACTCTCCTACCATTTTATCTACTTTATAACCCACCTCTTTTTTACAATCCTAATTCATCTAACCTCCCCTAATGATACACTAACAGGTTCTTACCTACCTTTATAATATGGAATTTAATGCATAAAAGATATACAAACCTCGACACAAAAACATTTAAAAAGGCTGCATTTTTAAAGGTTTTTGTGTCGAGGTTTGTGTATTATATAAGTGCAGTTACAGAAGAGCAAAAAAGATATTAATAGAATTAATAGAAATATCGTTGCATGTTGCATGATGTCACATCCTTAAACAAATAACTCTTTTCTAATAAATCCTTTACATGTCCTTTCAACCCGCCGCTTCTCTTCACATTTTGCTTCGGTGGCCCTCACAAAGGGTTCTGCTAACATCATAAATAAATTCACTACTGTTTAACTATTATTCATACTATTTATCCCCTCTGTCTGCGGGTAAGTCCTCCTCTAGGGATATTGAAATTTTCCTTTACCTCTCCCCTTATTTAACTCTGTGTCCAAAAACTCATCCTCTTTCCCTTTGGTTCTACCCTTGCAATCTCGACATTTTTCCCTGAAATCTTATTTCTCTAAATTTTATTTTTACCTTGTATGGCTTGGCTGCCCCATCTAGCAGACACTGTTGGCTGTCTCACATCCTAAAATTCCTTTCTTATCCACTTGTTTATAATTTTTTACATTTGTAATTATTATAATAAAAGGATTTAGTCAGTTTCTACCCCTCTAATAAGCACCATTTTAAATTAAAAATAGCTTGTTCACACATTGCTGAGCTTACATCAATCTCCCTCACTCCCTCACTATTTATAATTTATCAAATTGCACTAGCCTAATAAAATCACTTATAATTTTGGAATTTTCTATTATACATTTGCATGTATTGAATATTAAATCAAACATTTTCAGAAGGATTAACTACTTTCAACACAGCTGTACAGCTCCTCCCGTCAGAGTTTAGGTAAGTTACATATTACTTCTTCACATACCTTCTAGGTTATAGCCCAAATTATAACATAATCACAAGCTTAAAAACACATTTTAACATACCTTCTCAACCCTCTCCTATAAATATTAGAATAGGAAGATACTAATAGAGGAAGATTCATACAAACATCAATTTTATAATGAACAGTTAAGGGATTATTTGTATATCTAATAGTTTCTACTGAGTCATCAATCCATAATACTTCCCTTCCCATCTCTTTTTGTATATTTTCGGCACCTATTTTTAAACTTTCGAATCTGAGACAAAACCAGTGCTTTTATCCAATTCCCTATGGTGTTGCCACCCTTATCTCGCTTATAGGAACAATTAATGTGGGACCTAGGACCAAATTCTATTTTGATATTTTTTCTCCAGACCTCTTATTGTTCGCTTTTATTAAAATTTCCTAAAATTCCCCTTCTCTCGGACGTCTGGGAACTTAAACGCACCAAAAAAACCTATTCCTTCGCTTTACGACCCACTCACGTCGTATCTCGAGGTTGTCAGCTAATAGCTCTTTATAATAGCTTTCAAATTATATAAAAATCGTGCTCAAAAAGCTTTGATGATATAAAAATCGAATAAAAGGAGTATTTATTTGAGATTTTTTATGTTTTTATACAATATATATATATATATATATAGGAATGTAGGTAATGTCAGCGCCTTTTTAAATAACGGATCATCTGTGAGGAAAGGTAATAAAAATCTTCTCTTGTTTCCTTCCAGATGTAAAGATCAGGGGCGTGTTCTATGTTTGCTGTTGAGTTTTCCTGTACTATAGTCCGTCAGAGAAAGAGTAGACGAGTCATCCTGAGCTTGAAGAGTGTGTATGTCAGATGAAACAGATGGAACGAGACACGTAAAAGTTAACACGTGGATTTGATCTCTTTCAGCTGTTTTGTTTTTTATATTTTGTTAAAATGTTTACAATTTAATGCAATACAATTTAATTTGATAAAATGTTTTTACACTATCTTTATCATAAATGATTTATAAAAAATGTAAAACAATAAAATGTCATTACTGTCATTCGTGTGGCAACACGGATGTAAAGAATTTAAATAGAAACAGTAAACTGTGACATTTATCGTTTAAATTAATCGTATGAACCACTCAAAAAGCAAATATATTTATATATTTTTTTCAATGTGCTAGTGAAACGATTAATTGCTCGACTAGCTCGCAACACTTATGCAAACGAGGGAATGTGCCTTCCTGGTGGTGTTTTAAGGGAAAATTCGGGCGAATAAAACCCAGAAAACGCACCAGTCAGTATATAATAGGTCGAATAAACATTGTAGTAGCGCAGAATATACACGCAAAGTAAAATTTGTAACCGGAAAACACCTGCTTTAAATTGAAGAGGAACATAAGTGACCGTGACACTTATGTTCTTCTTCCTCATCAAGCCAAAAAAAAAAGGTCTCTTGGTATTCAAGTGAAAACATATCAAAACGCGTGATACGTCCTCAGACTAGAAGTTAATATAAAAGCTTACTCACCATTAAAATTTAAAACGAAGAATATCTTTGAAATTTATTCTCGAAAGCTCCATTTTAAAGCAAGAAGGCGAAGTGCAGAGACAATAATACCTCGTAAAAAGTTTATGGCATGGCTTCGAAGCTTTTTTGTCTGATTAAAATCGATAGTAAAACCACGTTTGTTATTGGAAGCAATCCTACCAGAATGCTAGCTGGAATAATAGATTTCAAGCGATTGTTGAAAAAGAATATTTGCCCACAAACTGATGTTCGGAAACTGATCCGTGAGATTTTATACGATTGTGAAACGACTGCCAAAGCGGAAACTTGCGGAACCGCATTCACCCGTTACCGCATCACAAAGAATGATTGTAAAATAGGTTTTAAAAGGGTCTTTTTCCACAGCAATTACGGGTTTAGCCAGGCCCACAGTGTAACTGCTGGGAGAAACACTTCCCAAAACCGAGAATAGCATGGAGCCATTCATGACATTCGGGCAGAGAACCTAAAAGTTTTTCACGGGAGATTTGTCCCGAACATTCCTCCCCCCCCCCGAACGTCCATCCAGACATCCCATTATGAACCCGTATAAAGGTTCTCTTAATCTCTATAGTGCTAATTTTAATTTTTATTATTTATTTCGTATAATGACTGTATTTATATTATTGTTATTTGTAAATATACAGAATAAAAAGCTATAAAAGTATCAAATCTCTTTTTATTTTCCATTAAAAAAAATCCATATGTTTTGACATATGTGAATTAATTACAGGAAGGTAAATACATGTCGTATAAAAATTAATACATAATGAGATTTCAAATATTGTACAATACATCAACGCAATGAATATTTAATAAATGTTTAAAAATATAAAAAGATATATAAATTAGTTACATAGATTTACATATAATATCATATCGTATTAATACGCAGGTATTAAAGGACAATTAAAATAATCAAGTATTTCTTAATACGTTAACGTGGACTGCTGATGGCCGAGCGATTAACATGTCAGCTTATCACTCTGGGAGACTCAGGAACGAATCTGACGGGTCGTAAACCTCCAAAAATATTCGGGGAATGGCGTGTCCCTCTCCGAAGTGGGCCTTGTGGAACTAACTCACCACGAATTAAAAGGTCGTCTTAGTGCCACGCGGCGGAAAGAGTAAAAAAACAAACAAAAAATGTGATACACGAATGAAATTTAAAACATAATATAGGTCTTGAAAAGTCTGTTTAGATATTGTATATTTTAATTATATCATTCTGTCAATAAATTGTCATTGGATGCGATATGTTACGAATGAACATAACAGAGTAAATTTTACAGCGATCGAACGTCACCGTAAAGCTAGTATGGCAACATAATTTTGTACAGCCTTGCGCTATTATAGTATATTAGAAAAGACATTTTGAGCACTTTTTTTTATCTAAATAGTTTTTAATTATTGTCTATAATTACGCAATGCTAAAAATACTATTATATATATATATATTTGATAAATGCTCAAAATGATTTACGTATAAAAAATATATATAATAATATTTATTTTAAAGATAAAAAGTATGCCGAAGTAATTTATTTTACTTGAATTTTTTCTCATTTTTATTGTTCCAGATAGGAATAATATAAGACTGATAGAACAAGTGACAGAAAAGTAAAGCGTATGATAGATATACAAGAAATGCCAACTCTAAAGTATTCTCTGGAGTTTCGCAATCTATTCCTCTAGAAACTGTCTTGTAAGCCCAAACTGTTATAGAGACACCGAAAATCATTTGTATAATTTGAAGAGTGGTGATAATCATTGCAATATATCGAGGAACTTGTATGCGCATTGCTCTAAATGCGAAATATGTATACATAAACGAATGCACGAAGTAATTCATAGTAATAAACCAATGGCCCAGAGAAACTTCCCGAGCGCTATTATACCAACAGAAGATGAGGGTCATGATATGGTGATACCAATGAAGGAAAATCAATTTCTGTTTTCTCAATACTACAAAAAGCGTATCTCCCAGTTCTAGTACTTTAGAAGCGATAAAAAGCCATCCCCAAAAAACAGTAGGTTGTATCATTTGAGGATATTTAGCGTGACAGATTGAATAATGAATTCCAAATTCTTGAATTGTGTGCAGAAATCCAGGGAACATTCTAATGGAACCGCATATACTGAATACTGCCAAACCCAAGTTCCACAATACCAACGGATAACGCAAATTGAAGGGTGGACGGTTCTTCATAAAATATTGACAGCCGAATACTACGATGAGGTAAAGAGCCGACCAATAAACGACTGGTGCCAGTTATGATCTAACCAATCCTTCACGTCGTCTCTATTTACTAATTTCTCAAAATCGAATGGCAGAGGCATTGGCGTGGTCGTGTTCGGCATCTTCATCTTCAAAGCCAAAGACGAAAAACTGCCTGTAAGCACAATACGTTTATTATCATTTGTTTTATTCTTACTTACGAAACAACTAATCAAGTACATAAAAGTTATTTTTTTTTAAATATAATATTACGCATTTAATTAAATATTTTAAAAATAAAATGAAATTTAAAAAGTAAAAGGAAAAATATTCTTTATTTTGTTTTTCAATTAAAAAGGAAAAAGCAAATGTTAGAGTTTACCTTTACAAAACTTGTTGAATTACATTTTCCTTGTAAATATGTATTTTACAAGAATCTTAATTTATTAATAATATTCCTTGCGTGTAATCATTTTTTTATATTTTATCTTTATTTTTTAATTAATAATGAAATAATTTATTAAAAATGCATAGTTTATTCATTAAATTATTCTTTAATAATAGCAATTGTTGTTAAGAACGACACAAGTCAATCGATAGATGAATATGGTTTAATACATATTATGATAGTAAAATATTTGCTACTGATTAATAAAGATATTAATAAAGAATATTTATATTGGAATTATGCCTTCGATCGGGAATTTTTTAACGCTTTTGCGGACGAGTAGCCTCAAATACAAGGTCGACACCGCCCGTTTAGACTATTGTGTTCTTGAAGTGTCGACAAGGACGAGATACGAAAGTAAATTTTTAGTTTCTTCTAATTTGTGAATGTTTTTAACATTTATTACTGTTCTGGTCGATGCATTTATTAAAAAAAAAAAAAAACAATTTTAGGTTTTAATATATTAAAATGGTAATGACCATTCGAGTCCACTTAACGTAGCATCACATAAGAGAGCTCTTTCCCACGTTCCCCGTTTTTCATTGGCGTGCTGCCTATTAATAGAGGACCAGATAATAGAGCAATCCGTTTAAATTAACTCTACACTATAATATTTGTTGAAATTTGGTGAAACTTTGTATTGGTTACGTTTCTAACGAACGAACAATCAGAAGGTTTCTTACTGAATCATAATAAACAGTTCTTACTGTACGTATGAAAAGCAATTGCCTATTAAAAAGGTATCGTAAATATGCCTTAATGACCATAAAACAGTAAAACTAATGATAAAAAAAAACTGCCAAATCGGAAAAGTTGCGATTGCAATGCAGAATCGCATTCGCCTATTTTCCCCTTGGCAAAAACAAAATAATTATGAAACAGGCTCGAAACTTCAATACGCAATAAAAACATTAAATAGCCCATTCGTATGATGATAATCGAGTTATGTGTCTTAACTGTCAGTGAGCCTTTAAAATTACAAAAGCTAAACTATTAATATATCATCGGGCTTTGAGATGTATTATATTTATGTTTATATAATTATCAGCGAATTTATGATAATTGCAATCAGTACTTCTATTGTTTCTTTTTCTATTGTTCTTTAGGCTCAATAATGAACTCTTGAATTACATCATTAATTTCATTCGAAATTTAATAAGCTTACTGTTATGGGAAGATTGATTAATTCAAGAAATATATATGGTAATTTGCCATTAGTTTCGATAAAAGAAAAACACGGACAAACAAAGGATACATTCTACGTGATTGTAATTTAAATCGGCAAATTACATTGATAAACATTTGTAATCTGTATGTAGGTCTACGTGATTTAGATCTATTTCAAGTTTGTAAATTAATAAAAGAAAGGTCATTTGAATCTAAGCTTTTGAACACAGATAAATAGCATATAATACCGGTATAAAAATGACTAATCTTTCGATTAATTTTGAAAATTGTATGTAATTAATCTCATAAAATTATTTTTATAAACCGTATAAAATTTGATGCAATTTGAAATGAATGTCTCTATAACTATACACAGTTTTTTTTCATTTTTGATTCTCTATAAATTGAGTTACCATTAAAACAAAATGTTTTTTAAATGGTATAAAACAATTGCAAAAGTTTTATTTTTTATCACGATTTCTATTCAAGAGACTCGCTTTCAACGCAATTACCGATAACAAAGAACATATAATTTTTACTGTAAACAATGAACGGAAGTTTCGTATTATAAATATAAGGTGATCGAGGAATCCCTGGCCAATCTAATATTTGGTTTTATAATAAAATACAGTACTTGTTAAGCCAATCTGTTGTAGAGTACTTTCTATTACGTCTCCTCGGCTTTAATAATACCATTTCATTTAACTAATTGGGTTTATAGACAGTTCAATTAGTTTTACTTCAATCGTGTTAGTAAAAAATGTAATTATATTTTAAAAATGATTAAGATAAATTATAATTTATATTTACATATAAAACAAAGTAAATTCTCCATAGATAGAATGTACAAAGAATATAATAATATGAAAACTTAATTAGACTGTAAACATTTTAAACACCTATTCATATCGCCGAAAATTAAAGAAATAATTAGAAAATTTAGTAATAAACAATTTATGAAATACACGTTAAATACCTTTTGATGTGAAAATATTCATTTCAAAGATATAATGTATTATATAATTTAAAATATTTAAAATAACACTAGTAATACCTTTTAAGAAATGGTTTGATGTATTAATGGGAGATATGCCAAAGAGAAATTCTTCCGATAAGTATTAATATTTTCTAATAGAAACTAGTTCCTATTTTACATATCAAGGCTGTTTTATAATCACCTTTTGAATTGAAGAAAACAATAATAATAAAACAGACAGATGTTATTTCAAATAGCATTTGCAACTTTTTCGCTTTGGCAATCGTTTCCAAGACCTTCAAGAGGTGGAAGCTGGGAATGTTTCCTTCAATTTAAGAATCCGTAGTGGTTCCTATCTTAGCGGTACAAATTAATATTATTTTTACTAATAAAAAATAAGATATTTAAGACTCTTTTAATTAATAAACGTTTTACATATTTTTGTTCAAAAACCAAAGGCTAATCGGGTCTACTAAGAAGCAAAAGGGGTTCGCTAGGAAACACAAGAAGTCCTCTACTTTGTGACTTCGTACAAACTCTCGATAGCCGAGATCGTTTCAGAATCGTGTAAAATCACGAGGGCAGTTTCTGCAACTGGTTTGCGGGCGAATTTTCTTTTTCAAATCATGCTTGAAATCTAGTGGATCCGCAAGAATTCCGGCTAATTGAAAGACACGAATCATTCTGGTAAGATGGCTTCCAATAACAAACGTGGTTTTGCTATCGATTTTAATCAATTAATCACCGTGTATTCAACCAATAGGAACACTTAAGGAATCCGTTATTTAACTGTAAAACAGAAGCGAAAAGTAAAAGCCGCGCGTGTATTGTGAGAACAATTTAATATTAGCCTGAAAACTGATGATAATGGGAAATTGATGATAATTAAACTACTAAATCGAGGTTAACTTAAGGAAATTCGAATTAGATTTTTAAATAATTCGTTAATTCGGTTTGAATTATTGAACTAGCGGATAAGCATTTTGTTATTAAATGGATTAACCAAAATAAGGTATACCAATGATAATCGAATTAAAAGAAGAGTCTGAATGTCATAAATTGATGAATTTTTTGGTGGGACAACTGAAGTTCGAATAAGCATTTAAAAATAATTTATAATATTGATCTAAATGATAATCAGCCAGCAAAAAAGCATACAAAAAACATACTATAAAGCATTTTATTCAAAGAAAGACAGTCAATAGAAGTTTCACGCACGGCTAACGTCGATGGTCGATCATTGCATTACAAATAGTAAAATCATTCATAAAAGTTTTCAAAAAAAATAATAATAATAAGTACGGTAAATCTTACGCAAACACTCGTCCAACCGTTAGTAATATGGCGATAAGTTTTTATGAAATAAAAAAGGAAGGCTTCGTGATTATTTTGCTGATCAAATGGGAAAAAAATTGTCCACTTCTTCGTAATATACTTCCATAAAAAGTCGAAGAAATTAGTTTAGATTTGAATCGGCACATTACTGTAAGTACTCTACAGCATAGGTACAGTACAACTGATGGAGCATCGGGGGTGGTGAAATTCGGAAAGAAAATTGTTCCCGAATATCAGTTTTTCATCTCCCATTAATAAGGGAGGTAATAAAGGTAATTACAGAAGCTGAATCTGATAACCAGGAAATTACAAAGCTTTAAATCCCTTGTTTGAAGAAAATAAAGTAACCACATTACCTCGACGTAAAGAAAATTACATAAGTACAATCAAAGAAAGGTAAGAAAACAGATTTTTCTCACCTTTCTAATTAAATTTTATAATTAAGTTTTCAATTATGATTACAGCTTGTAATTATGTTAAAGGATACGATTATTATTATTATCTTCTTACGAGAAATATTCTAGGAAAATGAGATTGTTGCTTTTAACGACTCTAAAAATAATTATTAACTCTTACTCGAAGTAAGGAATAAGAAATTTTCCTAATCGTCTATTTTTATACTCAGAAGGAGGTTATTGTATAAAAACATTACATAAATTATAAACGAGAATAATTCATGATTTAACTAGAAAATGTATAAATTGTTAAATTTACTTATATTTTTCTTGTTATATTTAATATGCAGTTTAAAATATAATTTTTATTCCTTAAAAATACGATTATATGCGCGACAACGACAACAATTCTATTGAACCAGCGTATATAAAAGCCTGTATTTAAAAAATAAAATAAAATTTTAAAAAAATGCATAAAATTTTGTAATAATTTTAAATATCGATGATTATAAATAAAGCACTTCTAATTAAATTTTATTTAAATTTCTTTCCGTATAAAATCAAATTGATTTTTCAATTAATAACACTATGGCACTTCATATTCGTGTCTGCTAATTAGAATTTTAGTAGTTTTTATAGGAAATTACTTCTTAAGAAAGATTATTTTATTGCATTCATCGAATTATCAAACCTCAATTAATCATTCGAGGTTATTTAAGCATACAATAACAGATATTTTACGTTATGTAACGAAGTAATTGTATATTTTAACGTATTTACTAATGCATTTTCTATCGCGTGTTTGACTAAAATTACATATTTTTAACGCTCCGATCCTTCGTAAACAACAAAAACGATGCTCTGAATTTTAATTAATTAATTTTTTCTTCTTTTTTTTTGTAATATCAACACGGAGTGAATGTGCATGACCTAAGAAGGACATTCCAGGCTTTGATCCGCAACAGTGACCCAGTGACCGCGTGTCTAACAGCTATTACAACTTAAGTGAGAAAACTTCCCTGTAGATTTATGACTTCTTAACAATGACTTCTTTTTGTTTTAAAAAAAAAACACCTATCTTGCTAATAATTATTTTTATTTTTATATAATGCTCTTCACCTAAAATAGACAATATTATGAATTTTATAATAACGAGTTTGACCTTAGCGATAATTTTTTTATTTTTATTTTTATCGACGGTTCATTATCCGACATTACCAAAAATTATAAGCCGTTAAACTTCCGTTTTCGTAATATTTTAATATTATTTCACTGTTGAATAATAGTGTAAATTTAATACATTATGCCTAAAGCAATTTCGAGCATTCAGAATGCCTGATTTAAATGGTCAGTGATCTTAAAAGGTATTAATTCAACGTGACATTTATAAGAGGAAAAATGTTTTAAACTAAAAATAGATAATCAAATTGAGCTTTGTGTTGATAATTTATCTAAATAAAGCTTATATATACCGCGTGTCATGAAAGTTTTGTCAATTAAATGTACTTATACAAGAGGAAATTGATAAACTTTATATTATTTTATATTTAAATCAGTTATAAAGAATAAATTAATTTCTGGTTTAATAAATTTTTAATATACAGATCGAAGTATTTAAAATGTATTCAATGTCTAAAATGTCAATATTTTTGACTATTAAATTTTAAAATAATTTCTACTAAGAATTGTGATTAAATTTGAATGCTTCGTTACTAAAAGGAGTAAAAGGAAAAGCTTAGCATTTTTTACACGAGGGCACGTTAGGCCTTTCCTTTAGTCGTATTTTTTTCCCCTTTAATTCCGTGTATTTTCCTAAACATTTGCTTATATCCAGGAAAATTGTTGTTCTTTTAAAATAAGACATTAATAATATAAACGAAATTAACTTCTTTGATAAGAGAATTCAATAACAGTCGAATGATTTTTGCTCGATATTTTGTTGGCGAGATTCAATACGAATTTATTTTAAATTAATATTTTTCCTGTACCAAAATAAACATTCTGAAATAGAATTTAACTTCAATTGGATGTTCCCGGAACTTCTATTATGTGAAAGCATAGTTAAAAGTCAACGTCAAAACTTCCTCCACGTTAGGTGAATACATTGCCCTAAAGCACTCAATTTTCTACAGGAAAACAGAACAATATAATTTAGTAAGTAACTAAATTTATCTGCTAAAAAAGCAACGTATAAGAATTCTTCGTATAGATTTAGAATAAATGAAAGGAATTTTTCTACTTTTCCTCGTTTAAAATATATAAAAATTAAACAGGAAAATAGAGATATAACTTAATTATTTTATTTTTATACAATTTTAAATTTATACATAAAAGAAAAAAAAAAGTCAACTTAATATAACTATTAAAAGTCCATTTTTCTAATCAAGTTCATTCTAATAAAATATATACGTTTCGATTCAAGTTAAGTACTGTTATTTACGTTAATTTACAGTAGAAAGTATACTGGAAAATAAACAAAATAAAATAATATCTAGAACATTCAACACACGTATAGGCCTACGTGCATTTATTAATTTATAATAATCATTTCGATATTTCGGACTTTTTAAATTTTATAAGAATTTCTACCAAGAATCGTGGTTAAATTTTAAAGCTAAGATAATATATTGAATAAAATTTAAGTCTATTTTGATCGACTGGAACGAATGCAAATTCGACTTCCCTTTGTTTCCCTTTCTTCTGACGAATCTAAATTAATGAGGTTATCCCGAATTATATTTGGAAGTCGATCCTTAAAATCAATGTTATGAATCCCGATAACATTGTCATCCTCGGGGCGGAAGAAAGAAAAAAGAAATTCGGTGGCATATCTAGAGCAAGACCCATTATTATCTGATGAAAGATGTAAGACTGTGTAAAGTAGCCATAGGCAATTTTCAAACGTACAACGAACCGAAAATTTTTCATTTTAATGTGTTCGCGATTAATTCTATATTTGATGGCTAATTTCTACATCGTTTATATGTTAAATATAAATAAAAATGAATAATAATTCTAATACAAAAACTACTTTAAAACATATTAATTACAGGCTATAAATAACAGAATTTGATTGGATATAATACACTAAATAAATGATATATATATATATATCATTTATTGTGAGAAAATGAACTGGAAAGATGGATAAAGATTACGATG
Organism: Centruroides vittatus; assembly: GCF_030686945.1. Taxonomy (NCBI): domain Eukaryota; kingdom Metazoa; phylum Arthropoda; class Arachnida; order Scorpiones; family Buthidae; genus Centruroides; species Centruroides vittatus. The sequence goes on along the minus strand of NW_027122185.1, from coordinate 544,761 downwards.
GACTTCATCTTTATAGGATGGAGGTCAAGAGGATACGCGGGAGGCACCTGTTCCTCCCTTTTTTTTCCGCTTAAAGTTTATTTAAAACGAATTATGTATTACATAAACACGAAGAGAACCATATTTTTATTTTATAAGTACATTAATTGAAAAAAATTACATCGTTTAACGTTTTATTATATAGCCTAGAACCTTAATCTAACAAGAATATCGTTAGATATTTGAATAAGTTTTTTGATCAATTCGTTTGATTAACGTTGTGATAAATAGGTAACATTAAAAGAAGTAATGTTACCTACTTATCACGTCAAATAAGAATTTTATTTCAAAGTCATAGCATAACCCAGATCCGTAGAAAAACAAACGGAATACTCCAAAAATGGAACAACTCGAGTTTTAAAACGTTCAGGGTCAAGAAATTCTCAGTTATATAACACGATGAAATCCTAAATTATTTAAATATTATTTTAAAAAAAACTTCATTACCAAAAAATTTATTCGATTTAACGCATACGCACTGTTTCTTATAGAGTCGAAAGCTTAATACTACATAGAACTAACTCCACAATAATTATACACTAAAATAATATATGCTAATGATATGCGAATTACTGATATATTGTTTACGCTCATTTTCCCACTAACCGAACTTAGTTTAAATGTCCTTCGTTGCAAATATTAGCTTATGGATGAATAATAAAATTACGTACGATGCTCTCAGGTTGTTCGTGACTGGTTTCATTACATTACTAAAATGTTAAATATATAATTAAATATTTATTTAATGATTTAACTGTTTATTTTTTTAGTTTTACTAAAAGAAAAAAAAATTTCTAACATTAATACAAAGAAACCAAATGCTATAATAATAATAATAAAAATAAAATCTAGTGAAGTTTTCATAAGTAAAATTTCAACTTTATTTTACTTTAGTTCGTGGCAGAAATTTGTTCTCTTTATCCATCACCGTTTTATTTCATCAGAATATTTTTATATTAAATTTTATAAATAATAAAAAAAAGCTATAAAATGCAATATAATACAATATAACAGAGTATATTATAAAATGATCTTTCTCTATTAGTAAAAATATGTTAAAAAATATGTAAAGAGAAAATTTGAGAAAAAATGTGAGAAATGCAATAAAATGAAGAAAATTTATTCGCTTCCATAATAATCGTGTTTTCTATAAAAATCGCTTACCGTTTGTTTCCATCTTCGGCTTCAGTTGTTAGTCTTAAAATAATCTATCGAGTAACTTTTTGAAGCATTTATAGTAACTTAACGACCAATAGCGAGTAACGACGTCATTGAGGAGGTTTTTCTGACGTCATAATTGTGAGAAAAGGCATAGTTTATTTTTTACTCTACTGAAGATAACCTGTTTGGCACAATAGATTCGCAGAGAATTTTATACATCGCGCTGTGATATATATAACGTTTTTCTTTTTATAATTGTTATGTATTACCTAAATAAAATTTAAAGTTTTAAATAAAATATAAAAAAACGTAACATAAAGACTAAACTCGATATAAAATAATAATAATAATAATAATAACATATGACCTAGACAATACTTAACCTACTTCCGAGATTCAGGATGAAGTTTGACACTTAAAAATTCATCTCCATGCTCATCGATCTAAAGGTTATAATTTATATTGATATAAAACTGATTTGAACTTGAAATATATAAAATCATTTTTATTAAATAAATCTATTAAAAATTAATATTTTTTTCTCACATTCCTATAATAAAATTTAAGATACACACTTTCCTTTGTTTCATTCGTGTTACGTCTTCGTTTCCCAACGGTCTATTCGCTTTAACGTTGATGCGTAGATTAGTGAACTTTATACTACAGTTGTCCAATATATAAATTCACTAGTATGAATTTAAGGTATGAGGTACGTGGTACGAGGTATGAATTTAAGGTACAGTACGTTCGTACCTTAAATTCATACCTCGCACCTCGTTCTCGAAAACCTGTCGTAATTGCACTGCAATTGTATTTATTATTATTAATTCTTATCGGCGAATATTTTAAATCTTTAACTGACAGGTTCATTTTATTAAACAGAATAATCAAAATTTGAATTGTATGATAAAATTAAATAATTCGTTATTTATAAAAAAAAATTCAACTAATAACTGTTATTTTTTTTTTTTTATTAAACTTCATATAAAATCCAGCTTAGGTAATTTTAAAAAATAACAAAATTACTAAATAGTACTGTATTTAATTTAGAAATAAATCTTCAGCTTTTTACTTAATATTTAAACAAATACTATAATGTTTCAAATAATTTATATCGTTATAATATACTTTCCATATGCAAATATAATAATCCTTGTAATAGGAAAATATTTACAATAATAATTTTTTTGTTATTTTTATAAATATTGTAGTAAAATTATTACTAGTATTTTTTGCGGTTAATATCATTTATACTAAACATTTCGATCTAACAAGAAGATTTTTATTAAAAATAAACCGAGGCCATTTAAAGCACCAATGTCATTTATACGGAATTTTTTTATAAGCTTTGGATATAGGTTCTATATATATATATATAGAACCTCCCTCATTGTTATATATACTGTACATATTTATTTATTTATATTTATTTTAGGGATTTTACCTTTTGTGGTAAAATTCTTAGATCTCATAAAGGTAAATTTTCTTCCAAAGGCGAGAATCACAAAGCGATTTTTTTTTTCGCCAAAGAACTTTATTTCTTGAAGGTGCAACCTTTTATAAAATGCATTTTTGACTCTAGTCCCTCATCAGTAGCACAGGGACACATAAGAGAGTTTGAAGTGATTTTTGTCAAGGATTGTGCCGTAGAGAAATAAAGCACGTTGACATAACAATCGCTATGCGAGTTTTGTCCTTGGAAAGTTTAGAGCTTCTAGCGCTTTAAATTAAGATAATTTTAAGAATCACAATAAATGAATTTATTATTTTACCACAAATCAATATGCACTACGTAACTTATAATGCATTTAGTATGTTTATTTAGCTACAAATTCAATTTATGAGTATATTTAATATTTCTACAAGATGTTTTGAGTTGCGCATCTAATTGACATTTTAGTAGGAAAATACAACTAAATTATTTAAAATTAAACCACAATGCTTTCCTTAAAGCAATTAGCATCAATTTCTAATGAATTTTAAGTGGAATCGGGGAAATTCGAGTGAACGCATTTTAATTAATTTATTTAGGGAATTTTTACTGTTTCTATATTAATACTAACTATTTTTTATTTAGATTGTTTTTAAGATGTTTGTTTTTAATGTATTACTTTTCTCGTTAAATAACAAGGTAAAATAGAGTTAGATAGTGAATAAAAGTTCTGAAAGCTAAACGTGAATACAAATTTTATTTAAAAAAAAAACTGACTGAACTGGTGTTTTCTTATCATACCAAACAAAACAACAGGGGAAAAAAATAATAGTATTTTCCGAAAAGCAGATTCGAAAAACAAAATACAATTTTCTATTAAATCTTACAAGTATGGATTAGTTGGTGAATGATATGAGCCCACTGTCAGAGCCTACTCTATTACGGGTTAGACTGATTATTCAACCTTCTAAAGTATTACACCCAAAAAACAAAAGTCGCCCGCTGATCCTAAGTTAAGATTATTGAGACTAAAGTAAACATAGTGAAAAAAATTCTGCAAGTGGAAACATTAGATTTACTCACTTATTTTTACAGCAAATGTGCATAAACAACACGCATGGCTTTCAATATACCTACCTACACGTGGAGCTAACTTTCAGTTTATGCAAATATAGGCAAAGTGCCAAGTAACACGCAAGATGCCAGGGTCAAACTTCATTCGAAGCCAATATTTTCTAATTAATAAGAGGAGTCGATAGATACCGGACAATTAATTAAAAGCTATTTACATATGTCTCTAGGTAAAATAATTCTTCTATAATGTCATGATTATTAATACAGTGGACTCCGTTTAACCGGATTTCGTTAATCCGAATTTCCGATTTATCCGGATTATAAAACTTATTATTCACTCGACACCCACAGCCGCTATTGTTTCGTCGAGTGTCACCTTCAATCTTTTGTGAAGTAAAATAAACATGAAAATGACATCTAAAAGAAAGTTATTGTTACTATGGAGAAGAAATTATGAATACAAAATAAAATATATCTATATATAAACTATTTTATTTATGTAGTTAAGGAATTTCCCGTATTTTCGATCATCCGGATCGCACCGATCCCGCTCGAGCGGTATAAACGAAGTTCCACCTGTTCAAAACATAAATTTTCCTTTACATCGTCTTGGAAGAGGTTTGCACAATAGGAATGCAATGATTCTGATACGTTATTTGAATTAATAATTAACTATCGTAAACCAGAATAACATCGTTCGGCGAGCAAGCGAAATTCCATTCTATTTAACCGCTCCGTAAAGATTCTAGAATACACACAAACTGCCAAACAATAGTTTAATGTTTCCCCCTTTTCTAAAATATATACACTCAATACAAACAATGTATCTAAAGAAGTCATCGTAGGGAAAAAAGTAAAATAAAAATAATAATAAAAAAAAGTATTATGATGTAAGCCAAATCATAAGTGGATGAACGTGCACAATCCGTTGAATTCGATCACAACAGAACACGTCGCACGCGGTCGTGAGTAAAAGATTATTTGGGGGGGGATAGATCACCAGACCATCACTACGAAATAATTTTTTTTTTTTTTTATTTAAATTATAAATGTTTAAACTTTTCCTGTGTTTATTTATCAAAAGGAAAGTCTTTATTAACTTGAAAATAGTATAAATTAACAAGTTATCGTGGAACCGTACATGTATAAATCTGTCTACTGTTAGAATATTTTAATTATTACTATGAATATATTTGTAAATAATAAAAAACACTATTGCAATATTATTTATTGTTTTTTTCTACGGTTTATGTATAGATAGATATTGAGGGCAATCGAAAACTTTTATGGCGCTCGGGACTGGGTTCCTTTCGCTACTTTATTGACCTCTTTTGATATTTTCTTTTCCTTTTTTTAGAAAAACTGAAATGTATAGAATGTTTCTTTTCTAGTAAAAAATCAGCCTTAAATATTTTATTTTCTCTTAGTAAAAATACTGTAACATTATAAAGGTGTGAACCGTTATAGAACCTTATGTTATCTCGGGACTCGGCTCCTCTCTAAACGGCTCCGTGTATATTCTGTACACGTACGGAGTGCCCAAAAAAGCCTCTCCTCAATGGATATTGCAAGTTATGGTCGCTCCTTTCATTTTCTTGATTGGTTTTAGGCGATAATTTGCACGCTAGACGAAATCGTGTCAAAAGTTTTGTCAATCATTAAAGTTTTTTCAAATTTAATTTTAAAAGTAATGCGACCAAATAATTAGAAATTAGCCTCGATGATTTATGACTTAAAAAATTAAAATTTCATTTTAAATAGAATGTTATTAGTAACAGTTTATTCTTCTGTTGGTTACGATTCTTTTCAAATGGTACAGTTTCTATTAATAGCGTATGAAGTTTATTCAACTCTGCGTAAAATTTTATAAAATTATAAAAGAAAATAAATTTATTCGAAAAACGTAATTTTGATTATACTTTTTTATTTTATTATTATTATTATTATTATTTTTTAATTTTCCCCTCTGCTTTATTTTAGCTTTAATTTATACCATTTAAATAAACTATAGTTTAACTTATTTATTTACAGATACTTTAATTTGGTTTATCTTTATCTTTCAAAAAATAATATATTAATTGGAAAACTTCTTCTGTCATAATTATTTATTATTTTTTACTTTCTCGGCTCTGTTATAAATAAAAATTCAGGGTGTTTTATTTGTATGTATTGATGTTAGTGTGTGGGGGAGGACACGATTTTGCTCACTCTATTTGAAGCTTAATAACTCCTGTGCATTTTGTCGGAAATTTCTGGAATTTTTCAGGGAGGTTCGTGTATTAGAGCCATTGATGATATTAAATTTTGTTGGTTATAGGTCGAGGGAGTGGGGAGATAGAGGAGGTCGTGTGTCATATCTCGAGCGGGTCGAACTTAATGACGATTTTACTCCTTATTAGCATTTACTATTTTTATAAAACTCATTCTTACCATTAAAATTAAGTTTTTTGTCATTTTATGATTAAAATATAAAGATCTGTTTTTAAATGTACAGTACATAATATTAGTTGGCTCCACGGGCAGTTCTAATTGTCGCCGGGAAAGTTAAGCAACTCGTTGCTGGTTTTTTTAAAAGTATTTTAATAAAATATTTCAATTGTATTTGTCTTTTTAAATTTTATATGCTTGTAAGGCAAATATTAAAGAAAAAATCCACAGAACATCAACTTCTGACACGAGTTAAGATGATCAGGAATAAGATTTTCATGCACTATTAATTCAAATTTTAATTTGTAAAATGAGTTAAGACTACTATCTTTTAAGAAAATTATTATTATTTTTAATATATATTAATCTTTATCTATTCAAAATTCGTAAATGTAATCAAATGAAATTTGGTAGTATATTTGTAACTTGAATCGTCAAAGAGATTTCCTATATAAATTAGGCAGTAAAGGTCATAAAGAAAATAATGCATGGTCTATTCTCCCTAGATTTTGTTGAAGCATTACAAAATTAGCAGATAACTCAGACTGATTAAGTGAAGCAAAGTGCATCATGTTCAGGTTCAATTACAGTGTTTTACGATGTTTGAAATGACCTAGCACTAACCAAGTGTTTCCTTCCTCTTTCCTAAATTTTATATAATTTATTAAATAATAACAGGGCTTTGATTTATAATTCTGTTTATTTGCCTATCTATGTGGAAGTTTATCTTAAGTTTGCCTAATATTACACTTTTTAAACTTTTTAAAATGAATAAAAATTAAAATGGTTTGGTAGGATACGGCAACCAACACGTGGAAAATCTGCCAAAGAAAAATACCTATAGCCTGATTTAGATGTTATACACGTCAATATAACTGCATGTGACTTGTCAAGAACAAACACGCGAACAAAGTGTTCAGTGGTTGTATTTATTTACTTGTCCACTGGTGTGCGCTGAACATTAGAATGATTAAAATCATAATAGTGATGGTGTACTATTCTTAAAAAGTTTCTTACTCTTTTTAAAACAAAACAACACGCTGTAAAAAATGCCGATGAAAACAATTCAATAGCGTTTTTATTTTGAAAGGATCCACACATTGTTTATTATAAATTTGAAACTTCTCAATATTCACGAGGTGGAAAGACGTTTTTCGACCCTAGGGGATTAGAGAGCATTTTTCCGGGATAAAAGTGAACTCCAAAATGATATTAATAATGCAGTGTAAGATATATATTAAAAATTACCTTTGAATTACGTAGAAATTTTCACAATTAGAAAGAATTTATTAGAGTTTGCTGGAAACTGCATACAACAACAAAGATAACAGTTCTTTCTGATTCAATTGATACGAATGGAATCGTGTTTAATGCATTTAAGAGAAGACAGATGTTATGTGTTTTTTCAACCGTATCCTGAAAGATTTCTAGTTCGTTTTCGAGATTGTAGTACTTCTTTTGCTCTCTAGTGTTCTTGATTTGTCTGTCTCGGATGCTTTAATAGAGGCATCGAGCTTATAGCCCGATAATTCGGCAATTCGTTTGGTTTTAATAATTAGGTTTATGAAGAAAAACTTCATACTTGCAGACTTCGTACTCGTTTGTATCCTTGCCCAATTTGCACAACCTGGTGTTACGCAGTTATTGAAGCTATTGAGCATGGTTAAAAATTAAGACAGCGTAAAGCACAATTATTCCAGATATTAACAGGTTCTGACAAGTAAAGAATTTTCAGAATCCTGCCACAAATAAGCTTCATATTAATTATTGACCATCTTTTATCTGCAATATGGGTCCAGATTCCGCATTTTCTGGTTTTGGTTTACATTAATCTGGGATAAAAATGATAGGGTAAAAATATAATACCCAATTATTGCGCCGGGTAGATGTGAACAAATTGATAAGGGAATTGCTGTAGTGATCATTCCAGTTCATCATAAGTTCAGCATAATGAAGAAAATTTTGCAAACTCTGAATGTCAGCAAGATGTTTTGGGACCAGTAGCTTTCTACCTGGACTGGCATCACACAGGCTCAGATTGTCTACCTGCATTGAACAGCAGCAGCGAAGATGGAAATTTATCAAGGACTTCAATCAACCAGAAAAGTGTGTGTGTTTGTAATTATTCTTGATTTTTCCTCAATTCTTGCGTAAAAGCATTAAACCGGTATAATTGTCCTATTAATAATTAACGTCTACGTTGACAAAAAATATATAATAAGAAAATAAAGGACAGTAAGGCAATAATAATTAATTACTAAGAAATTTACAAAAATTATATAGTATTCGCCATAACCGTTACAATTAAAAACTATATAACTTACAGTTTAAACTGGTGATTCTAAAAGTGGGCGCTAAAAGGCAAGGCAGCGGTAGAGGGGCACCGGTAGGCAAGGGGCAGTAGGAGCGTCGGAAGGCAAGGGAAACAGAAGTTCATTAAAACAAAAAATTTACAATTGAACTTCAAACAAATACACTATAGAGTCAGTTTTAAGACATACAACTTTATATTAATTAATATAGTATTAATACTCAATAGCCACGCTGCATAGCGCCGATATTTTTATTAAAGTGGCGATAAGAACCATAGTCCGCTTATTTTGACATTTACCATGAAATTGAATCACGAAGCTTCGGGAAAAACAGCTCCAGTGCGATGAGAGTCCCTTGCACCACGTACCTAGTGATTTAATGAAATCACGCGGCAAGTTCGGGCAGAAAAGCAGGAAGTGACGTTGAGAACCGAAATCAGTTTCCGTGCAATAAAACTTGGGCGATAAATAATTTGAAGTGGCCAAAAAGAGCTAAAAACTTACGAAATTGTTAGCGATTTTTTAAAGATTTTTTTAAAGCGACCTCCTGTGTACTTAAAACTTTAGACCGACTGAATTACGCTCGTTGCCTAGTCAAGATATATGAACGATCTGTAGTTTTACGTTTATAACATTTAAAAAAAATTAAAATTATTAAATTTTAAAACATTTCGTTCCCTAAAAATTATTAAAAGTTTTAATAGCTAATTGCAGTCGATTTTTAAATATATTTTCCTTGTCGTCTTGCACGACTAGATTCATTAAATTACTTTACATTTAAAATAATAATTTTCGAATAATTTTCATTATTATTCAATGAATAGAAAGGAAAATAAATGGCAATATTAAAAAAAATTGCTTATTGAACATTTTCTTTTGTATTGTCAATGCTGACAAGAAAGATGTTCCTTAGTTTAGTTATTTTGTGCAGACTAAAATAAAATAAAATAACATGACCAACTTAAATGCATTATTATTAAATTCAAAACAGAAACACATTATTTTATTTCAAGTAAATAAAAGAATTTAAATTTGCACGCTTTCTACACATTTACAAACTACAAAAAATGGTAAGAATTTACTGTAATAATAAACTTAACTTGTTCATTTCCAGTTTGGTGTTTATAGAGTAGTATTTTTGTGTTTTGTTTTTAGTAAACCGTCCTGTAGGCACTATGAAGGCATTTTTAGCAAGCCCATTATGGGTTCGGCTAAGTTTACAATGGACGACAGAGTGATGAGAGAGGAGGCTAAATTCCTGGGGTTTTGCGATCCGTCCGAATTTGATCCCAGATTACCAGAGAAGTATCTTGCCACCTTAAGCGCGCTTGACGTGAGCACGTGTGATGTAGACGTGTGCCTGGAAGTCTACCAGTCGCTACGAATGGACACAGATACGAGCCATCTGTTTCCGATTTTTTGTCGTTCCTCAAATAAAATCATTCGAGCACTTATTCTCAGGTGCACTAATAATTTCTTTTGCTATCCTTGTGTCCCAGTCAATTAATTTTAATGTTCAAATAACTGGGATTCATGAAATGGAATAATAGATATTTACGAAAAGTACAGTGTATTGTGGAAACGATACATATTACTGTTTTAAAAACAAAAGAGTAACACGTAGCACGAGATCGCCGAACAATTACATTTGACTGCACAAATAACGAAAGTTAAAATGAACAGTCTTTTGTGTGTTTGCGCGTGTTTTTCCTTTTTCTTCCTTCTTTGCTGAATTAATGATGACTTGAAAAGCAGCAGCAGCTGCAACTATAATCATTGCTTCTCACATTTTCACCAAAACTCACACAAATAAAAACGGAGGTGTGATGCAAATAAAAATGTATTCATAAAATGATCCGAGGACATATATTTAGAGAAAAAGCACGAATGTGTACGTGACCACTCCATGTGCGCTCAAATCTGTACACACCTTTATATGAAACTTGGTTTCGTCCAAAAATTATATACTATTTCGTCAATTTGACGTCATCTTTTAAACTTGTTTATTGTAAGACAAAAAGATGACGTTAAATTGACGTTCAAGTATACAATTTCTAGACAAAACGAACAGGGCAGAGTTTATTTCATGATTATTGACTATGCGCTATTCAAAAGAGACTCTATTCTTCAAAAGAAACTTCTTACCACAATAAGAATTTTAAAAAAAATGAAAGAAATTTTAATTGTAGTTGTCATAATATATATTTTTTCACTGTATTCTTGTATATATTCTTGTTTCTAAACTTTTCAAGATGTTTCTTATTGATACTGCATGCGAGGCACCGTAGATGTTTCAATTCATATAAGTTACTAACGTCGTTAGTTTGCTTGTGCAGTGTACCGAAATTTTTAGCAATACAGCTATAGTATTGTTTCACTACAATTGGAAAGTAAACATTTTTTGGCTACCAGAATGTTTATCATCCAATCCCACATTAATCTGTATTTATTTTGTCAAATATATTCAATAATTATTTCATAAAGGTGGTGACCTTTGTGAGCTCACAAAAGAAAAAATATAAAAGAAAGAAAACCCTTGTAGTGCCTACAGGTAGAGCAGTGTCAATGTTATTTTGTCCTTGGCAATGCACTAGTTTTTAGTCACGACACATGTTTGGCAGGGAAACACCCGTCACGCCTCAAGCCCTGGACACTTGTTCCGTTGCCAACGCATTGCTACGACTCTGTCTGCAGGGCGAATAATTAATACTGTGTATTAAGACATTTTTATATTTATTTATTTACATCATATCGTATTATAAATATAAATTTTATGAAATTTTAACTTAAAAAAAAAAAATAAAAATAGTAAATTCGTAGTACCCGATTAACTTAATTCTAACTCTCGATACGTTTATAATAGGCTATATTATTAAATACATTGTATATTTAACCTCTATGAAAATATATTGTGTACGTTGTATATATTGTGTACGTTGTATATTTAACCTCTATGAAAATATATTGTGTAAACGGATCCGTTTTGATATCAAGTTTGCATATCTGTTAGATCAATGTTTATCGTTATCATTATTATTTTCTTTTATTAGTATACTGTAATGCCATGGTGTTATCCAGGTATATTGTTCTCTATTCTCTAGGGATCTCAATACACTCCATTCGTTGTGATCCGATGATTCACATAAATATATCTGATAACCCGAACTGATTAAGAAGACAATTAATTTCCAATGATAACACTTTAATTTCTATGAACTGAACCGTGTAATAAGTTTGTTGTAAATAAAAAAAAAACACTTTGATTACATTCTTTTCAACATTATAATTTTATCATTTTATTAATACTAAATATTTGAATAATTTATAAATATGTTGCAACATTTTGAATTTTCTTCTGTTAGCATAATATTTAGGAATAACTGCACTTAAGTAATAAATAAGAATTGTTAAAGCACTTATTATTCTAATTTAATAGAAAAATTAAGAAATTTAATCTTTATATAAAGTGTTTTGAAATAAATTTGAAAGACGAATATCATTTAGGAATATTAAATAATTATTTCGTTAACATAAATAAGAGTTTGGTTAATTAAATTATTCGAATGTAGTCATTTCATTGGAGAGATATTATCACATTTATAATTAAAAGCGATTAAATAATTCGTGCAGAAATATCTAAGCGGAACTTCTGTCTTATTTATTTCTAAGAACTGTTTACAATTTTCAATGATTTAAAAATCGATACAGAAGCAATTCGATTATTTAATTTATAATGAATTGTAATAGCAATTCTTCCCTCTGTTTCTTAGAATTTAAATTTAAATATAATATTAATTTAGCTAGCTTTTGTCGTTTGATTCAAATTAATGCAGTAGTAAATTTCATTTTTAAGTTTTATATAACCACAGATGTTTATCGAACTTTTAAAGATAAATTTATATACAACTGATGTAGTAATTCCTAAATATTAAATTCTACGTATTAAAAAGAGTTAATAATAAGCGAGATTTGGCATTTGTTAGTTAACAGGTCAGGGTGACGTCGAAGAAACCCCCTTTCGGTCGTGCCATCTTGTGTACAGGTTCTAGAATTGTTACAATAATTACTTCACTTTTACACCGCTTCAACGAGTGTGAGTGACGTTATATGGATATATTAAAAAAAAAAAAAAATTCAATTATTAATTGAACTTAACGTATTTTCTATCGAGGTAAATGCAAATTATATTTTGACAACTTAAAAATGAAATTATTATTAATAACCGATAAATATTAATAGTAAATTTGTATTATATCGTGTATACGTCGGTATGATGACGATTTAATGTCTTCATACGTCATATTGTTCGGACAATAGTGATGATTTGAATGTTTCTAAATGATAAGCAGCGAAGGAAGCAAACCAAATGCGTGATTTATTACTTACTTAGCAGCTCGTCACTTAGAATCAGCCATTGTTTTAATAAAAGGTTAAGCTAGGTCAACGGTCATTGTCTAATCATTACTGTAAAGAAAATATTAAATCACATATCTACTTAATCCTCTTAGTATTCTTTTAACTGTGATTGTAATAAAACATTTTCATTTATTTATTTTCTTCACAAAGGAGATTTAATCGAGAAACCCTTTACAGATCTTTGCTGTAATTTTTAATAGTGTTATCTAAAATTCTTTTTAATAATAATTATAGTATTACGGGAGAAGTAAAATCTGCCGAAAATATAAACTTATTTTATAACCTATTTATGCAGTAGAGGAATAAATGTAACCACTTCAACCAGTTAAATATAAAACTCAGCAATTGTTACTACTGTAGACGAGAATTATTGTAGTTGGCTCTCTAAAAAATAAGTCAAGCATATGTTGTAAAGTCGAGTGTTATTAGAATTAAAAAGAAATCTAGATTATAAAATTATACTTAATTTTGTTGATATTTTCCAGTTTATAACGTAACACGCGATATACATTTTTTACACATTAAATTAAAATAGCGTGTAAGATTTGAAACGATAGCGATGTTTTCAGATTTAAAAAAGAAATGATATTTATCCTCGGTATAGCGCTGAGTTAATGCAATATTTTACATATTTTCAAACGAGTTTAATAATTCGTTTTATTTATAGATGTTATCAATATGGTTGATTTTACCGTTTGTTCACATCGTGACCGTTTCGCTTCATTTCGTGATTATCTTATCATACTGCACACTTATTGTCAATGCAAATTTCTATTTGATTTTATCGTTCTTATGGATGATTACCATATATTTATTTTTCATTGTCTTGTTTTCCTTACCATTTTATTTTTAGAATTTATATGTCTTATATTGGTTTTTAAACAGTTTTCCTTACTTGCGTATAACACAATTTATATTAATAATACAAAAGTAAAGATACAGTTTAACAAAAATTGAATAAATATACATTAAAAGAAGAATTTAATACTATTGTGGGCACTTTCGGGCCTATTGTGGGTTCGGCTAGGCTGACAATGGAGTATTGAGATTTTGATAGCCGGTGTTGAGTGGTCTGTCCTAAATATGTCGGGATTTACCACTCATCGAAAAATTCCCTGGGATTGTTCGCTCGGATCGATTTCGACTCCCCCAGAGCGATAGGCTGACGTCTTAATCACCTCGGCCAGCATTTTTTAAAACTTAATAATGCTATTTTTTAATGATTATCTGATGTATAAGATTCTAAATATCTACCTATTTTTAGCATAAAACACTTTAATCATAATATAAATAAATTCAAAATTTTATAAGAACTCGAGCTATAATTGTAAATTGTCGATCGTTTTGTTTTTGTTAGTTACATTTTTTAGAGAATATTTATTCTTTATAAAATAATGCAGAAGTACATTTTCTGTTCCTGGAACTCCCGGGACAAAATTCTCAGACTTTAGAGGAAAAATTTAAAAAATTTTCCGTCTAAAGTGTGGGAGGAAAACAACTCGAGACTTTTATAAAATCCCCATCAGTGGTCGTGTAGCTAATTACTGATTTTCAGTGGATAAAACCACCGAAAACTGATAATTAGCTAGTCGTGGAATTTTTCTGGGTTTCTTCAAGTTTAACATTTAAATATGGACCAGTAATCTGTCCCAAGAGAAACACTACAGTATTTTTCTTGGCAGATTGTCCATGTATTTCATTGCCATATCTTATAAAATCAACTTCTATAAAATTAAGTTACAAATCTGAAACAGAAAAGTGTCGAATTTAATATAATTTTTAATTTTATTAAAATGAATATTACATGACAGACATCGATTAAAATTTTATTGACTACAGTAAGTATGAGATTATCCGTTAGTTTATACGTCGATTTGTGTTCTTTTAAATATAACGCAACAACATCATTATACGATTAAATGCCTATAAAAGATCAATGGAAAGCATTAGGTTGCAGTCACGAGGTCCATAATCCAAATCCGTGTGAATCCGATCAACTCTTGTTTGGAAGCATGAATAAGTAAAGGCATCAGCCTGTCGCTCTGGGGCATTTGGTTTCCTAGTCTGGGTCCGAATCTTCAAGAATCTTTCATGGGCAATCTTGTCTGAATTCGTTCCTCCATCATTCCACCTTATCCTTTACGTGCTTGGCAGAACCCTTAATAAGTATGGAAAAAAACGTGTTTAGCGCTTACGTGGCGAAACAGTTATTTAAAAAGGCACAGGAAATAATTAACTACTTGGTCTCCGGATTTGTCGCTGATGGGGACCTAATGATAGGCCATCTTTCGGCTAACTACCAACCGGCAATTGCTACGTTTGTTGACATATCTGTTGGTGGATAGTCCGTGTGCCTTCGTAACCCACTGTATTTCCACAGGTATCGAGGCAAAAGGAGGTCCTACAAGTACTACAGGTTCGTTTAAATTCCGTCATTATTTCACGGGGAATTGTCCCTTTGCTATTATTGTAACCATTGTCATTACGTCGACGTCTCCTTCGGCGTACGTAACTTGTTTTTTTGCCAATGAGTGTAAATGTTTGGATAATAGCATTTTCTGCATTATTACCTTTAACATTTGGATGTTGAATAAACTGGTTAACATTTTAGGTAATGTTAAAATTTACTTTTTTCAAAATATATTAATTTAAGTTCTTTTAATTACTAAATAATTTACATAATTTATGTATTATTAGAAGCAAAATGACGCTTATTTTATTATAATCGTAATTAGAAATGCATTATTATTATGAAGCATTTACGACAATTAGGAAGAGAATTTTCAACCTTTCAGAAATATTCTGATTCAGATATTTATTATGAGTATTATTAATTAATATATTAAAAATTGTGAACTCTAAGCACTATCTCCTCAGAGCATAGATGCACGGCCTTTCACTAGAAATGTTTAACGTAAAATAAAAAATTTAGCCAAAGAAACTGTAGCTCAAATGATGTATCGCCATCTGTTGAATATTATTAAGACTAAATTAATAACGCCAGTTGTAATTCTACATTCCCATTTTATAGTTGTTTCGTAAAGTAATTTTACTAGCCAAATTGTTATTCATAAAAAAGATGATGAAAAATGGATTATAGAAATGCTATTAATGAACGTTTTCCAGTTAAACGTTAATGTCATAAACAGTCTATCAGATTTCTATTAATATTCATTACAATGGAAAATGTATTGTAAAAATATTCTTTTCTCAAATGTTTTAATAAATATTATAATTGCAGTTAGTTACTTAATCTATATATAATCTCACCTAAACAATGTAATAACTTTAATTCACGATCGTATATATGTTAGTCAAAACCCGTTTTTAGTTAGAACGCGTTTTTACTAGTTGAAACTAGTTTATACTGGATGTCTTTGTTAAAACCCGTATTGTCTAGTTAAAACTAGTTTTAAATCAAATTCATTTTTGACTAACAGTAAATTCTAGTTATAACAAAGACATCCGGTATAAACTAGTTTCAACTAGTAAAAACGCGTTCTAACTAAAAACTGGTTTTGACTGCAACATATAGAGTAATTCGGGGTAAGATGGTTAAGCGGGGGAAGATGCCTACTTTTTGATATTTTCAAACGGTGACGTCAGACATTGTCATGTGTTTGTACGATGAATCGTTGGGCCAATATTGAGTGCGGAAAGCTGTAGTTGGCTACCGTTACCTCATTTTCTACATCCGAGAAGAATAAGAGCGAGATAAGAACGAAGTTTTTGTTGCGAAATGTTTCTACAATCATTTTAAACTAAAAGTTAAAATAGAATTTATTAAAAATTGCGAAAAACAATTAATGTGTGATGTAGTTAAGGTTCTAAAGTTTCCATTGTGAGCTACTGCCGATCCCGATAGGATACGCTAGAACACGTGACTCCACTAGGCATCTTACCCCGACAAATGGGAAAGATGCCACATTTTTCTTCCGGTACCATGCCTATTTTTTGTTAATTGAATTCCAATATGCCTATTTTTAATAAATTTTT
Organism: Centruroides vittatus; assembly: GCF_030686945.1. Classification (NCBI taxonomy): domain Eukaryota; kingdom Metazoa; phylum Arthropoda; class Arachnida; order Scorpiones; family Buthidae; genus Centruroides; species Centruroides vittatus. Next base: position 527,904 of record NW_027122185.1, on the reverse strand, counting down.
GTTTTCTCGTTTTATCGCAGGATACGCATAGAAATTATATAAGGACTTCTCAAAAAGGTTTTAGGACTGAAAAGAGCTTTTAGGTAGCTATAGAGCGCGTTAGAACGGGCGGAAATTTAACAATACTTATACTGCGCTGTTATACTTATTACGAAGTACTTTGTACTGCATATGCAATAAATTAAATTTGGTTAAGATATTCGAAAATTAATTTTATGCAATTACATTTGTTATCTTACTCTAATGGCATTTGGCATCTCACCCGGATACTTGGGGTGAGGTGCCTAAAATGCCAGACGGTAAAAAAGTCGTCATTGCAAACACAATATACAATTATTTTTCATATACTCCAAAGTTTTATTTGAAAAACATGCTCAAGAATATGATATTTTCGTTAGAGGCCTCCAAAACCCAAATTATCGCTATAATTTCCTTCATAAGCAAAATGTTAGACAACTTCCCCCGAATCACTATACATAACTTTATTTATTTCCCTCAAACATATTTATGTAGCTAAAATTAGTTTTAACTAATGTTAAAAGTTAAAACTAGTTTTATCTAAAATCAAAACATATACAGCAGTAAATTAACTAGACAAAACTAGCAATTTTCTGTTTTTTGGCGAGGTATATAATGTGAAGTGTAATTTAGATGTTCACAAAGTACAAGGGCTTAGCCATTTTTTTACTCAAGCAGAATTGTCGACGAGCCTAAGCGTACCAGGGCGCCTTCCTGTTACGCTCTGCTTGAGTCCAAAAATGTAAAAATCTTGGGGTCATGTTGTGATCGATCGCCATACTTTCCCTCTGTTATATATATCAGAGCCGGAAAAATAAAAATAAGTACAATTTTGTACTTGATAGATGCAGGGTTAACCTATGGCCAGTGATGATGGGACAGATGGTTCGCAGTAGACTTAAATTAATAAAGATTAAAGCTTTGTTTAACGATGATTTACTTTGACTAGTTTACTTCCAATTTAATTAATTGATTATGTTTCCGCGAGTATTCAAAACATACTTTTAGACGGCCGGATGGCCGAGCGGTTAAGGTGGGAGCCTACCGCTCTGGGGGACCCGGGATCGAATCTGGACGCGTCGAAAAATCCCTGGGAATTTTTGGGGGTGGTCCCGTCCCTCGCCATCCGGTTGCCCTATAGTCGGCCTGGCCGAACCCATAATGGACTTGCTAAAAGACGCTCTTAGCAAGTCCATTATGGGGCACAGAGCAGAAAAAGTTAAAAAAAAGGGTTAATGTTACCTTAGGTAGCCAAGATAGCGGCTCGTCTCTAGTTCCAGCAAGGAAACAGTGAGACGCACGTTCTAACCTAACCTATTCTAATAAATTACCATAATTATTAGCAACCAAATTATTAGAATAGGTTAGGTTAGAACGTGCATCCCACTGTTTCCTTGCTGGAATTAGAGACAAGCCGCCATTTTGGCTACCTAAGGTAACATTAACCAAAAAAAAAAAAAAAAAAAAAATACACTTTTATATTTATTATGTTATAAATGGCACACTATGTCCTAAAGGTTGGTAATATCCACACAGGTTTTAAAAAATTAGGCTTACGTAACAGTATAATTTTTTCAGACATTTTACTTGTTCTTGTACATAATAGGTTGAAAAACGCTAGTTTAAACTAACTGACTAAATATTTAATAGACTAATTAGGTTATTAAATATTTAATAGGCCAATGGACTAATAATTTAACCAGTGGATTGGGATATTGTCCCGCTGCACACGGTAATCCTGCACGCGAATGTTTGACACATCGTTTATAAATGATAGAAATAAGACTACTTTTGGTATAAGTTATCTGGAATACATAAAACATTTTCGGGTCGCCTATTTACGATCTGTGTGCAATTTGGCCTGTTATTCGACACCACTGATTTACACTAACAGTGATCACCCGTCGACCGTTCTCGCGGCCATCTTCTATTACATATTCGTGTCAAAGCATTAAAAAACTGCCGAAGAAAAATCTTCTCATACAACTTTATTAATAGAATATACATTCTGTAATTTCTGATTAATATAAATATACATTTTTTATATTCTTTATATAAATTATACATAATAAAATTTCTCTCCAATTACAATTATGAATTAAAAGAAAATAATAAAACACGTTGTACAAATAATCTTTAATATAAATGGAATATATTGATTTATTTTATGAACGCATTTTAATCACGTACTACTTAATTTGTTTTAATAGTTTTTGTAGTTAAATAATTCCTTCTATCCACGTAAGATCGGTAAAATAAATTACCAAATAAAATAAAATATGAAAAATAAACAGCAAACGCAATCTGCAGATGATCATAAGGTGTTCTACACGGTTGTCCACTTTTAAGTGTCCAATAGGCCCAGACGGTTATAAAAACACCGTGTAACATTTGAGTTACCTGCAATATTGTAACGAACATTGCGATATAACGTGGAATCTTTACACCCGTGACTTTAATCGCAAAGTAAGAATACATAAAAGAGTGAACTAAACAATTAATGATCACAAACATAGGCCCAATCGATACTTCCCTAGCTACGCTATACCAAGTAAATATTAGAGTAACAACATGATGATACCAGTGTAAAAATAACAGTCTATGTTTTCTTAATATTATAAAAACTGTATCACCCAGTTCAATTATTTTCGAGCAATAAAACAACCATCCCCAGAAGACACAACATTGAATATCTTCTATTATTCTATTGTCGCATATCGAATAATGATATCCAAATTTACTTAGTACTAAATACAAGATAGGAAGCAATCTGATAGAAGCTAAAGTACTGAAAGTAGCTAATAACGCATTCCAAATCATTATCGGTCGTTTTAAATCGAAAGGTTGACGATACTTCATTGACTGTCTTCCAATAAAAATAACGATTATATATAAAATCGACCATAATATGCTGTGATGCCAAGTCTTTTTGATCCAATATCTCAGAGTCTCTTTCTGTACTAATAATTCAATTCCAATCGGCTCGGGAAATAAAGAAATAGCTTCAACGGAAGTAGTGTTACAATATGATTCGTTCTTCATTTTTACTTCGGTATAACCTGAAATTAAAAACAATTAGGTTTATAACTAAAAATAATAATTTTATTAAATGTATCCGTATATATAAATATTAAGAAGATATTTTAGTGTTATTTTCATTCGAATTTTGAAGAAGTGTACAAATTGTATAAATAATATATGATTTATTTATGTATTTTTATTGTATATTTGTAACAATCATTCTTCTCTGAATATTGTAAATAGAAGTCTAATACGGTTAAACCTCTGACAACAGCTACTGACGAGAAACACTAAAAAATAACCTCTAAATACGACTATTTTGTACTTTTAAGGTTTCTAATTGAGTCTTTCTGTCTTTTGGTACTAAGAGGGCATTTTTTTCAAGTCTATTCTGGCCTCGGCCAAGCATGCAATGAGGTATAGACTATTTTCCGAAAACGTTCCTGGGGTTTTTCGATCGTTCGGATGTAATTTCGGGTCCTCTAGAGTGGTAGATTGATACCTTATCTGCTTGGCCATCTGTCCGGACGGATAGTTATACTTTCATGGCATTCCCTAAAGGGGTGGCCAAGAAAAAAGTGGCTATTCTGTCACAACACCCTGCACGCTTCGGCCCTCTAAAGAACGTCATATGACAGGGCATAGCACACCAGGAACACTCGCCCAAACAAACCTCTTTTGTTTCTTTCACATTCGTGACTCTTTTCACACCGCACTGCATTAACACATTTTCATTACTCACTACATCGGATATACATAATCTTTGTAATTATTACCTATATTTTTTTTAAATATATGCATATAATTTAACTTAAACAGGGGTTGTTTTTAAAACCTTTTCAGACCGATTCCTGTATAATATGTAATTATTTGCAGTATATATAATGTTACATTATATTATATGTACTACAAATTATACGATGCAAACTGTATAAAAACACTTATATATATATATTAAAACACTTTGCAGTATATAATTTTATATAGTCTGTAATTATGGCTATTGTCCGATTCTAAAATTGCGATATTTCCGTAATTTTTTCGAACTTGATGAAACAATGAAATTAATGTTTTTCCAAAAATTATAAAAATTCCACCATTCTTTTTAACGGATGAATAAGTCATTAAAATAATTCCTTCGATAGTTTTTTTACATTATTTTCAAGTAAACTTTAATTCAATAACAGTAGCATGCTAATTACTAAGGAAATATTGCAGCTATTTTTCCAAAATTTTTATTTCGAACCTTAAAGATAATTGACGTAAACTGTAAAAACTTAGCATATGACGTTTACAATATGATGTTATCCTTGTTACTTATCTGTGAAATTCATTAATTATGCATATTTAAGTCTAAAACAGGAAAGATTTTATATAATCGGAGTTTTACGGATCGACCTTTCAATGAACCTTTGTGTTTGAAAATAATGTCGAAAAACTTGTAACTTCGTATATTATTTATACTCGAAAAATTCAATAATTTGATGTAACGTTGTAAAATTAAATTTAAACATTTTTTTCCGACAATAAATGTAAACTTTTAGATGAATTTTCCTCAATTATTTTCAATTCATTGTTCTGATATTAGATAATTATAGTGTATACGTTCGTATTGTGTTTGGCTATTTTTTAAAAATAAGAAATAAATTTTATGGTAAAATTTATTCATTTTTTTTCGTAATTTACGTACTGTTGTAAAATTCCCGCTTTAATAAATGGAGATTGACATTAACAAATAATTTAGTGGCATAAAGTATCGACTTTTGAAATTTCTCGTGTCGTTACATATAATAAGCTTTCTTGAAAAAATCTATTATTGTTCATTAAAAAAGTATGTAAAATATTGATTGTCTTTTGTCATTAGAAATTCATGGAACAAGTGATGAGGGTAACGTTTCCAAACTTAATTGCAGAATATTGTTTCATCATTAACTTTGTTACAACTATTTTAGAAACTCTTAAATGCTAATAAATCGCATTATTTAGAAAACTATCTAAATTTTTAGTTTATATTCAAGTATTTTCGGATGTTACACAATATAACAGTAAAACCTACATGTAGTTAATTTCCCTCCAAATTAGCTCCAACCTCGTATAGTGTCATGCATGTTATATAGGATTTTTAAGTCATAAACATTGAGGATTATCATGTAATATTATTTTTATACTATTAACTATCATCCCATCCCTCTATAAAGCTCCTAACTTTGTCGCACATACCCACCTCAAAATTAATAACGCATATTTTCTCGATCCATCTCCTTAATTGTACTAAGGAAACAAGAGTGGGGGTGTTTACAAAACATTCCCAACCTTGTAGGCACATCGTAAATATTACATGCGTACCCATCATTAATATTGGTATTATGTAATTTATGGGTAGCCTCTTGAATACAGAAACATTCAGTATTTGTGAATTACTAAATTATGATTCGCATTGCAAAGAATATTATTATGACCAAATTATGTCTTTCAAGCTCTCAAACTCAATTTGTGTATAGACTTTACTACTGTATTAAATATAAGGTAATGTTCATTGTTTCAGTTTAGCGCCGTACTCGATTTAGTGCCAATTTCGAGAGGAAAACAAATGGCGTTAAATCGAGGTTTGATCGTAATTCTATTATACATTATCGCATAAAATACGATATTTTGTGTTTTTAAATAATCAAAAATGCATGTAATTGATATAAATTTGGAAAAATATTGATAACGTTCGTAGCTATCGATTTCTTTTAACATACTGTTTTAACATAATGGCATCCGGATTTTTACGGACAGGTCTAAGAGTGCACAGGGAGTAGGGAGGCTTCGTTTGCTGTGCACAATGACACCAACAGGATCATTCATTAGGCCTACTACAGGCAGGACTCTCACTGCACCATCAACCAAGCGGAGAGCCTCGCCATCCAGAAGGCTCTCCACTATGCTAATCAAAACTTTAACAAAAGGACAGTGCAACACATCATCATCTACAGCGACAGTAAGACAGCTCTTCTCCAATTAAAATATAGGAATACCAAGTACCTCATCATTAAGAACACAATCTCTCTCATTGCCTGTCCCATAACCAACCACTCCACACTACTTTCCGCTGGGTTAAGGGCTACTCGGCGGTCGCCGGCGACGAAAGGGCTGACTTCCTAGCCAAGAAAGCCATTGGCCACCAGCTTAATATTACTTTCGGTGCTATACCGACCAGCTGGATTAGGAACAGGCTTCAAGACCACACTTTTCAGCTATGGCAGAAAAAGGTGGGACTCTGAACCAACTGGTAGGACCACTTTTAGCATCCTTCCAAATCTCCAATACAGAAGGAAAATGGTCTTCTACATCCCAAACTATCATTCAACTCAATTTGTCACAGGGCACGGGAATTTCAAAGGCTACCTACGCAGGTTCCTTCTCAAAGACAATGGGTTGTGCGGCTGCACTTTGGACATTGAGACCTCAGACCACGTCATCTTCCTGTGCCCAAAGTACATAAAAACCAATGGAAGCTCCTGGCTAATGCAATGTACACCGAGGGCTACCACTGGCCCTGCAACAGACCAGACTTCTTCAACACCAAAAAACACCTTTGCGGCCTTTTCTGTCTGTATTAAAGAGTCAACAGTCACCCTCCCGGACTTCACCCGTAGCGGGCCTTCAACTGCCTATTATCCAACCGCCACCTGCTTGACGCCGTTTCTTCACGCGTAGGCTTCCAGCGTGAAGCCCACTTTAGTTTGTCTCTTGCGTTCATTCTCTGTTGCGTGTTGGTGCCTGTTTTACTGCGCGTTGCACCGACGTTGTTTCGCGTTCGTGTTTTGATTGTCGCGCCCAAACGCCAAACCCTCTGTCGCGAGTCAGTAATAAAAAAAAAAGAAAATGTAATGCGTCGCGCCTGTTCTGTTTTTGCCATGCATAGTGTTGTGTTTTCATCACACCTTTATGTCCTGTCTTGTCACAGGTAACGCCTGTCTTGTCATGCCGTTGTCATTTAATTGCAGTGTCTAACCACTGTCACATCCTATGAGCAACCTAATATCAGTATTCAACTGGGCTGCGACCCACACTGTGTATGTAAATTTTTCTTTTGACCAGTAACTGATTCCGGTTTCTTGCTCAGGTGACTCACTTCCTACTTTCCTATTTACTTTTCTTCCTTCCCACTTCCTCCTACTACCTCTTTCCTCTCTCCCCCACCTTCATAATCCTTCACTACAAAGACTAAGCCCAAAGTACGGCCTCCCAATTCTTTACTTGTATTGTATCATTATTAGAGCATGTAATTGTCTTAATTTTACATTAAATAATGTGTATTTGCAGTTTTATTTTTACTGAAATGGATATTGTTTGGTACTAGGGAACGGATTAGGCTAATTCTCTTTCAGTTACTTCTTATAGGTAAAAATTGCTTCGGACTTCGAACAATTCGGAGTTCGAGTTTCGAGGCACCACTGTAATTATTCTTTTCGGAAGTTGAAAGTCGAGTTTATTTTAAAAATTTTTATAACTATTATTAAATGTCAAAAAGCTTCATTTTGAAAGGTAGGGGTGAGTTTTATTAAATATTGCAAATGCTAATAAGAAGTAAAATCTTCATTAAGACCTATCCTACTCGAGATATGACATATGACCCTCCTGTATCTCCTCACCTCTTGACCTTTAACCATTAAAATTTAATAGTATCAATTCCCATAACACAAATACCCCTGCAAAATTTCAGAAATCTTCAACAAAAGGTACAGGAGGTATTAAACTTCAAATTGGATGTAGAAAATCGTGCCCCCACATACGCTAACCCCATACATACAAAGGGAAAAACCCGAATTTTTAGCATTTCTCGGCGTTTGAAGGACCCCTGAGTCTAAAAATATAAAAATCTTGAGGGAAGTAATTTTTTGACCGATCGCCATACTTTTATTCTATTACCTGTATATATAACAACTGGAAAAATAAAATATTACAATTGGATAATAGCGATAATTGTCAACTCATAAAAATCACGTAAAAAATGAAAAAAAAATAAAAAGAATTACATTAATTATTGGTTAAACTTTTGCTACTTAAACAAACTTTATTCTGAAAATAAAAATTCGAACAAAAGCACGAGACGTAAACAAAATTCCGCCAAGTAAAAATTATGACAATTAACAATGCAATTTAATGCTTATAAGCGAAGAATTAAGCGATAAAAGTATCCGAAACCCTATAAACTTTGACCTATCGACCCCGAAATTTCGCCAGCTCCTCACTGATAAGGAGAGAGGTTTAAGTGTTAAATTTGAACTTTCTACGCCGGATAGTTTTTTTCTACGAGCCGGATTAAAGAAAAGAAGCAAATACGGCTTTGATGGTGATTTTCGCACGTTTCAATTGCTTAAATTATCTAAGAAAACAATTACCTTTCGAAGGAGATATTCGGACTTAATATAGAGGTTTAACCACTCCTGGTTTAGATATTAGATTGAAAACAGTACGAGGAAAGAAAACAAAAAAAAATGACTATACACATTTTATGAATAATATGACGCGATTTTCTCATTCATTGTTAAGTGAAAGTTTTCATTATCTTAAAAGAAATGACTTGTAATGATTATTTCTCTAATAAAACGTTTACGATTTTTAGTATTTTATCAGAATTCATCTAGAATTTTGTATTTAATCCGTTCGTCGCTACTTCAGGACACGTAAAAAAGTGCATTACCTTGAATATTATCGTTTTTTTTTGTGAGATCAAACTCATAATTATTGACGTAAACTTTCTCTCTGACGCACTCAAATGACTTTCTTTTACTATTTCAAAATCAGCAGTACAATGTTTACCAAAATCAGGCCGATGATCCGAAGTCAGAGTTCTTTTATAAATTAAAAATTCTATATTTAATTTATTAAGTAACTTCAAAGTCATTTAAAATTAATTTCAATTCATTTAATTTATTCATAAAATAAGCAAAAAATAAAATAAAATAAATTTTTCTGAATAAGTAGTTTCCCGTAATCCATATTTCTTATTAATAAAATTACATCTATAAATTTATAACGTATATTTTCTGCGACTGATCATTTGAATCTATGGCAGAAAATAGGTGTTACTTATTACACGTAAGAGAATAGCAGTATGACGTCAACGAAAAAAGAAGGCAAATGGCGATTCGATTAATCGGAGTTCTACTGTAATTATTCCTGGAGTCTAAAGTTAACTTTCACGTTTTTAAAATTAAATGTACATTGTATTGTTTAATTTGCATTGTCTTAAGAAGCGCTGAAAATTCAAAAGACATACACCTAACTATTCTTATAACAATACATTTCAATATTGTCTCTGTTGTTAATCAATCGAAAGAACCCGTATTATAATATATTTATGAAAAGTGCTCGATGCTCTATTATTAGGTTACTTTGTACAATAGAGAATAGTATTTTTCCCAGGGGCTTTTTTTTATTACAGAAAATGCATATTATTCAAATAATTAATTCGAGAGTGGAACAGTTCTAATAAATGATATGAAATAAGCAATAAAAAAGTTGTTATTTTAAGTAATTTCACTTGACTTTTTAACTCTCTGTGATTCATAAAATACAGCAGAAAATAAGTACAAATAACTTGCAATTTTTATATAATACAAAATAATTATAAGAGAAAAATAAAATATTACTTACGACTTCTTTCTTTTATTTCTGATAAAATAAATGGAAACGAATATACACTTTGTGTGTTAGCGCTTGTGTATGTACAGTATATAAAATAATTATACTATAAACTTTGTAAACTAAACGACGTATACAAAGTAGTCTACCATTTCTGACGTATTTAATATTCTGCCAGGAACATGTATATTTAACTCCATGAATATTCTGCTGTAAATATTTTTTTTTTCATTTTTAATGTCATTTTTATATTCTGGATTAAAAACATCCCGATATTGTTTGCAGAATAAACAACGAAACAGCTTTGAATATTGAAAAACAAAGAAATAAAATATATTACTGACACGATCAATTATTTATGCAAATCTAAACAATTAAAAATGTCTACATGCGAGACAATAAGGGCACATTTCAACATGAAATGTTAACGGTAGATTAATGAACTCAGCTTTCATAATTGTATTAATCAATAAAATAATTATGTCTGTTTTCTAATTAGTGAAAGAAATTTAGCATTTTACATTTTATACATGATTCAGGAAGAAAGAAACTCGTTTTTTTTATGTTGTCTTCGTTCTTAAACTTACAACAAAATTCTGATGAAAACGAATCTGGGTGAAGGTAATGGAAAAATTTTGGGAACTAATTTTTAAAAGAAACATTAATATGTAAGATATACATTTTAAAATAAATACGTGAATAAAAACACTTTTATACAATAAAATGCTTATATTTAACATATAATTTGTAAAAAGTTCATTAAGAAAATTTTACTTACGTAGACTTTTACTGTTCTTGACCTAAATGAAAACAAACATTTTAAGGAAGATTACGCATTTCCTTTTCGGTCTGTCATAAATAAATCTTTCTTGGATACGAATAAATGTACTATAATTTATTCATGCACCCTTAGCCTTTATCTATATAATACCATGAGATATAATATTATGTAGTAAGTTTCGTTTAAAGTTACTAAAATATTTAATTGAATTATAAATATTGGATACTCTAATCTATTTTTTTTAATGTTAAACATTTAGATTAACAAATTAACTTAAAATATTAACAAAGTATACTTCAATATTATTTTATCCAGGCCCAAAAGAGATCTTCGCAGCATTGCACGAGTACTGTACTTACACTGAGAAGTTTTTCAGTAAAATAAATTTATTCATTCAAAAAAACTGCATATTATAAATCTCGAGGAAGTTTCAAGGCAATACATAAATTTTCCCATCTCTCCTTAGCGCAAGGATAACGGAAAAGAATCTTTTATTTAAAAGATTTAGCTTAACGTATAAAGAATCTCTGATTCTAAAGAATAAAAACTAGAATTGCGTAAATAAAGACAAAGACAATTGCTTTTATTTTTATAGTACATGTTCGAGACGACTATCTTCAGTGGCAATACAAAGGTGTAGATGGTTGAAAATGACGTTACGGGTGGCACGCGGTATATCTGGTGTCATCGTACTGCAAGACTCTGGTGCCCCGATGCAAAAATTTTGTGGAAACACAGTAGCAGCGGAACAGGACCAGGTAGTTTCCTAACGGTTGCCGAGCCTCCGACAACTGCCACTGCATGGTGAGCAACTGACAACGTCTGCCTGGGTATGAGCTGACGTGCCATCCTGTTGACAGCAAACCTGCCATAGTTGCTTCAATGGCAAGTCATCGAGCCATTCGTCCGCTGTCACGCATAGAATATTAAGGTGGAGTAATTATCAGGGCACCTTCGATGAATATCTCTACCTGGAAATACTCTTTTCCTAGATGGAGAAAGTACTCCAAAATTATCGTATAGTGCAATCTTCCGTATTGGGTATAACGAAATTGAAACTATAGATGAATGACTAGTCTAAAGACAACTATTCTCTTCTCTTTGGAAGGCGAGAGAATCTTCGAGACTAAAAAGTCGTCCAGAATCGCGTTTGGAGAGAAGCATGCTCTCAAAACGTAAATGTTTAGCCAATCGGAGACCAATTTGTAACGCAAACACTGTCTCTCGAAGACGACAGATGATAACTAGAATTCATATTACGCATTTTACCTTCACAGTCTGTAGGTCTTGACGCGACTGGAAAGCGCTCGTGGTATCTACATATTTCTAGTGTATTTCTACTCGTTTTTCCGTAAAGAATAATCATTTTACAGCAGTTTTTTGTGAGCACAAGGCATACTCAATAATTTGTAGACTCTATAATGTTGTCTTCTTAACTGAAACATCGAAAACATGTGCCGCTACATGATTTGTCAGGATCGAAGCTGTCAATTGAAAAAAGCCGATGTCCGGTAAAACTTAACTTTTCATAGACTGCAAAAAATTGAATTATATGACCGCACAGAAAGATACAATTTTCGTGTTTAGACTAAACAACAGATTACAATAGATTACACTTGTTTAGTTACCAGGGTGGCGGCAACCGCACTTTTGTAACAATGGAAAACAAAGATCTTAGACTTCTATCTGTTTTGAGTCGAACAAGTACAGACAGGTTATTTTTTATTAAATCTCCGTTGTATCTCCATTTCATTTTATATGCATAGAACTTTTTAATATTTTTCTGAATACAATACGAAATTTCATATACAACTACGGTATGTGGGAAAGCTAGTAATCATCATTTTTTAAATTCTCTTTATAATGGGTGACGACCGGCAGTTTAATCATTCAATATGTTACTTAAAGAGTTTTTTCATATCATGAATTTTGATAGCTTTTAACAGAGATTTGAGCATCGTACAATCTAGGAACAGCTGAGTTTGGTGTCACATCATTCTATAATATAAAAAGGAATGGTATCTATAGAACCATCCACGACATTGTTGGCTGGAATGTTTTATTTATGGTGCTCATTAAAATGAAACATTTTCGTTCTTATCATCTTCGTAGAAGTATTAATCACAATTCTTTAAGTGATAATGAATAAAGTATGTGATTATTTTGAAACTCTTTTCTGTTATTTCGACACAAACATCTCTTATTTTTCATATAAAATTAAAGAACAAAAATCAATATTTTTACCCAAGGTACGACAGGCAATTAAGATATTAAGAAACTTTTATATAAGAACAATAATTTGTTTTAAAAAACAAGTTTCAATTGAAATAAAATGTTGACAAATGGGAAAAAGTCAAAGAAAATTTAATAAAAAACTGATAGAATTTATCTCGCGAATTTATGCATAATATAATTCGAAATATTAATAGTGTATTTGATATAAATAACGTATGTTTATTATAACTAGTTAAGTAACGCTGCATCAGCGTGTAGTCGGAACGAAGCTGCTCGCACCTTTATTTTCTAGATTATGAGGGAAAAAAGAAACACAGAATCATTCGTTCTCAACAATATATTTGATTTCTATTGGATCATTTAAAGGTACAAATATAAGGTCAGAATAAGCCATTAATTAATTGCTATGCCAACGTTTCAGGAAATTCTGACTATCACTACGGGCCTCGGACTTACAGATTAACTCGTAGCGATCTTTACTGTAACTGTTTAAAAATACTGAGTCAGTTATTTTTTTCACTCGACTCTGTGTAACATAGATAAGACCGATAGCTGTCTCTTTTTTCCCTATATTTATTTTAACTTTTGGAAGAGTTACTCCCTGTGATTTATGTATAATCATCGAGTATGCTATGGTAAGGGGAAACTGTCTACGAGATGGCAATATACTGCCATCGTTCGAAGAGCGTATTATGGGATAATTGGAAACAGATTACCATAGATGAAAGGTCCCCGATAGCTATCGAATTCCACTAAAATAAACAGAGGTAGAGATGGAGGGCGAGCATTAGGAGCATATATAATGTAGCGTATAGTTCCTAGTGAACCATTGACGACACTTCCTTGTACCCATAAGTTGACTCTCGGCACGATTCTGGCATTAACTGAGAGATACAAATACTCGGAGAGACCAAGAGCCGAGTCATCTTTGGACGAAGGCGGGGCAATATCTGGAGTGTTTTCAGATGCTATATAAGCAAGAGGGCATCCAGTTGACTGCAAGTAGTCTTCGTTGTTTTGTTTAACTCGCTCGTTTGTTGGATATAGCTCTACTGCCGTTTGGAACTGATCAAGTTCATCTCTGGATAAACAGGCCCGATTTGTCGTCGTCAGAATGTTCAGATCTGTATCAGAGAAATCACCCGAAGCTAGGTGTTGTAAGACATCTGTGAAGGAACTATCTGCGCTGTTTTGTCTGTGAGAATTACTAAGTTCAATGAACTTCTCAAAAGAATCAAATGTAATGTAATGTCCCAACAGGGTCCCTACCTTGTTGGGACATTACATTGTAAAAACACTCGAGTAGAGAGGAGTATCTTTAACGGGAGGAAGCTGACGAAAATCACCAAAAAAATAGATAAAGAATCCACCAAACGGCTCATCTTCCTCGGGTTTATCTCCCTCAATCTTCTCTCGATCATGTAAAGCATTCTTGCACCAATCATTGACATTTCATCGATGATGACGAATTTCAGCGACTTCATCTCAATCTGGAATCTCTGTGCAGCTTCTTCATTTAGAGATCGAAATTTTGTACTAACGATAGTTAGACGAAGGAGAGAATGGATCGTAAAGCCATCAATATTGATCACTGCTGCTCCATGTTATAGAATAATAAGTTAAAAAAAGTTTTCTTTTTTTAACTTATTCTATAAATATTCTTTATATTTGTTGTGTATCTAGTTAGCGATAACATTTACCTTTCAAAATTACTGCTTTAATGATTGTCATATTTTCGCTTCTACACGTGACGCGATTGTCATACATGACGCTTCTACACGTGCGTGCGGGAAGCGACTAACACTTGACTTCATGCATTCCTTGTCAACAAGATAACTCTGGAATGAGTTGTCCGATCTTAATGAAATTTTCTACGACGACTCACCATCACTCAAGGAAGAACTGTTTAAAATTTCAACTCTCAAAAATGATCCATATTAAAGAAAAACTTCTATCTCCAGTTCTACAAAAACGGATCACTTTTGAAAGTTGAAATTTTAATCAGTTCATCCTTGAGTGATGATGAGTCGTCGTAGAAAATTTCATCGAGATCGGACAACTCATTCCAGAGTTATTTTGTTGACAAGGAATGCACGTAGTCAAGTATTAGTCGTCACTACGTTCCGACAATTAATAAATCTATACTGTATAGGAATAATATTTATGACTCTTGATTAGATTCGAGGTGAGTGAAATGAAAATAATAAGTTGATTCTTATTCTTTCAAGAGGGCCCTCGGACCTCTGGTTAAGAACCACAGCATTAAAATAAAACTCTTCATATTCGTGTATATATTTTTGCGGTTTGCTTCCGAAAAATAAAAACAATAAATTTTTTATTTTGTTTTTGCTTATTTCATCACAACCATATAATTTATGGAATCGTGAGCGCAGGCTTACAATCTGCTCACGCAGATTCGCATTAAGAGTGTGTGACTTCTATGTACAACAATTTTAATGCGTGTGTGAGACTCAGCATTACGTAATTTATTTACGTAACTAAATCATAACATAACATTTTGACAATAAAATTTTGTCAGTCAACTGTCAACTTTCACACCTGGGAGTTAATCGTTTGTTAAGTTCTCAGCAGCAAAAGTGACGCTTTCTCATAACCTCCCGACGTATTGTCTCGATTTCATCAGTTGAATATAGCAAGGAACTGCAAGTTTAGGCAGTCGTCGCCCGTTCCTCGATCAAACCAGTAGCGTAGCGAGGGGGGAGAAAGGGGGTCTATCATGCCCCGGGCACCACTCGCAGAAGGGCGCCCGGGACATGAAGGTAATAGTAACTATTCGTAATATATTTTAGATATTTTAAGGTAGGTACTACATTCTATTATTATTTGTATTATATTCTTATTACGAGTAAATTCTATATATTATATTACTATATGTGTTTCTGGAGGGGGAGGGAGCTCCAATAAGGTGTTGTGCCCCGGGCGCCAGTTACGTTCGCTACGTCACTGGATCGGACACTCATTTTTTCTGAGTTCTAATTTTCGGAAACCTTTAATTTTCGGAGTTAAAAAGTCAAGTGAAATTACTTAAAATAACAACTTTTTTATTGCTTATTTCATATCATTTATTAGAGAACTGTTCCACTCTCGAATTAATTATTTGAATAATATGCATTTTCTGTAATAAAAAAAAGCCCCTGGGAAAAATACTACTCTCTATTGTACAAAGTAACCTAATAATAGAGGATCGAGCACTTTTCATAAATATATTATAATACGGGTTCTTTCGATTGATTAACAACAGAGACAATATTGAAATGTATTGTTATAAGAATAGTTAGGTGTATGTCTTTTGAATTTTCAGCGCTTCTTAAGACAATGCAAATTAAACAATACAATGTACATTTAATTTTAAAAACGTGAAAGTTAACTTTAGACTCCAGGAATAATTACAGTAGAACTCCGATTAATCGAATCGCCATTTGCCTTCTTTTTTCGTTGACGTCATACTGCTATTCTCTTACGTGTAATAAGTAACACCTATTTTCTGCCATAGATTCAAATGATCAGTCGCAGAAAATATACGTTATAAATTTATAGATGTAATTTTATTAATAAGAAATATGGATTACGGGAAACTACGTATTCAGAAAAATTTATTGTATTTTATTTTTTGCTTATTTTATGAATAAATCAAATGAATTGAAATTAATTTTAAATGACTTTGAAGTTACTTAATAAATTAAATATAGAATTTTTAATTTATAAAAGAACTCTGACTTCGGATCATCGGCCTGATTTTGGTAAACATTGTACTGCTGATTTTGAAATAGTAAAAGAAAGTCATTTGAGTGCGTCAGAGAGAAAGTTTACGTCAATAATTATGAGTTTGATCTCACAAAAAAAAACGATAATATTCAAGGTAATGCACTTTTTTACGTGTCCTGAAGTAGCGACGAACGGATTAAATACAAAATTCTAGATGAATTCTGATAAAATACTAAAAATCGTAAACGTTTTATTAGAGAAATAATCATTACAAGTCATTTCTTTTAAGATAATGAAAACTTTCACTTAACAATGAATGAGAAAATCGCGTCAAACAGAACAGGCGCGAACGCATTACATTTTCTTTTTTTTTTATTACTGACTCGCGACAGAGGGTTTGGCGTTTGGGCGCGACAATCAAAACACGAACGCGAAACAAAGTCGGTGCAACGCGCAGTAAAACAGGCGCCAACACGCAACAGAGAATGAACGCGAGAGACAAACAAAAGTGGGCTTCACGCTGGAAGCCTACGCGTGAAGAAACGGCGTCAAGCAGGTGGCGGTTGGATAATAGGCAGTTGAAGGCCCGCTACGGGTGAAGTCCGGGAGGGTGACTGTTGACTCTTTAATACAGACAGAGAAGGCCGCAAAGGTGTTTTTTGGTGTTGAAGAAGTCCGGTCTGTTGCAGGGCCAGTGGTAGCCTTCGGTGTACATTGCATTAGCCAGGAGCTTTCATTGGTTTTTTGTACTTTGGGCACAGGAAGATGACGTGGAGGGAGGTCTCAATGTCCAAAGTGC
The DNA here is from genome assembly GCF_030686945.1 of Centruroides vittatus. Lineage (NCBI taxonomy): Eukaryota > Metazoa > Arthropoda > Arachnida > Scorpiones > Buthidae > Centruroides > Centruroides vittatus. The sequence goes on along the minus strand of NW_027122185.1, from coordinate 510,688 downwards.
AGCCGCACAACCCATTGTCTTTGAGAAGGAACCTGCGTAGGTAGCCTTTGAAATTCCCGTGCCCTGTGACAAATTGAGTTGAATGATAGTTTAGGATGTAGAAGTCCATTTTCCTTCTGTATTGGAGATTTGGAAGGATGCTAAAAGTGGTCCTACCAGTTGGTTCAGAGTCCCACCTTTTTCTGCCATAGCTGAAAAGTGTGGTCTTGAGGCCTGTTCCTAATCCAGCTGGTCGGTATAGCACCGAAAGTAATATTAAGCTGGTGGCCAATGGCTTTCTTGGCTAGGAAGTCAGCCCTTTCGTCGCCGGCGACCGCCGAGTAGCCCTTAACCCAGCGGAAAGTAGTGTGGAGTGGTTGGTTATGGGACAGGCAATGAGAGAGATTGTGTTCTTAATGATGAGGTACTTGGTATTCCTATATTTTAATTGGAGAAGGGCTGTCTTACTGTCGCTGTAGATGGTGATGTGTTGCGCTGTCCTTTTGTTAAAGTTTTGATTAGCATAGTGGAGAGCCTTCTGGATGGCGAGGCTCTCCACTTGGATGATGGTACAGTGAGAGTCCTGCCTGTAGTAGGCCTGATGAATGATCCTGTTGGTGTCATTGAGCACAGCAAACGAAGCCCCCCTACTCCCTGCGCACTCCTTTCAACCCGCATCAGATCAACATCTACGAGATCCTCTACGAGCTATCTCGTGAACTCTGTCTCTCTCGCTACCGCTAGATCAATAGGCTAAATCAATATATATCTATCCCGATATATCGTATTGTATCATGTACTCTTTTTCGTTGAAATTAAATCGTTATTAGTTGTTAACTTGGTATCCGAGTGATTCACTTCCGGTACGGTGTCTCTCAATCCGATCGTCCGCGCACGTGACCGAATCAACACGCCGTCTCGGCTTCCGTGTCAATTTGGACACGGTGGTGTCGATCCCGACGAGGAACTAAAGAGGTGCCGACCCTCCGGTCACACATGTATTTGAATGTTAGGGTAAAAGCAACGAATTTTCTACGTATTTTATTACATTTTCTTTAACTCTTTTATAATAATTGCAAATACAGTGTAAAGGATCGCTTTTAACAGAGTAGGAACAAAAGCGACACGACCTTGTTAATTGATCCCACCTGGTGTTGTATTTGTAAACAGTCCGGAAACAAAGGGAGTATCGTCTTTGTTTACGGGACTTGTGTTTGGGCGGGTAATGTGTTTGTCACGTGTTAGCTTACTAGAAAAAAATGTAAACAAGTGACGGACGTTACGGTAAGCTGTTTCGTCGGGAGAAGACCCGACGTTTTGGAAAGCTTCCGAGGAAAGGAAGAATCCTGATTGGTCGGAAGTCGTCGTCCAAAAACTCTTTAAATAGTAAGAGTGGCGAGAGAAACGGTGAGAAGGGCAAGAGACTGAAAATACGGTAGTCTCAGGCACTTGGCAGCCCGCTGAGCGTAGTGTTCTCCTCTGATAACGATCTCAGGGATAGGTAAGTGCGGAGACTGGACAGGCTGTATGAGCCAACTCCACAAACCGACCGAAGTTTCCCCAGAGTATAATAGTTCCCGAAGGTTAAGCTGACACGTGAGACATCACCTGTTGTTATCTAGTAAATATTATGTTTTCAAGCTTGTATATTCTACCTATTGTAAATAAACTGTAAATAGTGTATAATTTGAGTGTGGAGGTGTACTTTTCTACGAACCAACGTAAGAACATTCTCAGGGAGTATCATTGGAGATCTTCACTTACAGTAAGTGCAGAAATTAGTTAAATATTTTTATTTTATTGTTGTTAAACATAATAAATCTTTAAAAGTTATGTTGTATAACGTGGATACAAAACAATATAATCACGAAAATTTCATATTTCTGACAGGACCGCACACGGAAATTCCTGTGCGGTCCTGAATATGATACTGAATAAAGAATTCAGTATCATATTTTTATACATTCGTCTTTTCAATACTTTGCAGACAGCTTCAGAACCTTTCCACTAAGTTTTATTAAATAGAAAATTAATATTTGATTATCCAATTAATATTTATCAAAGTTCAGCTCTATATAGCGATACTTGGTGATACCATATACGTTAAAATAAATGTACAAAATGAAATTCAATATCTTTATTTTTATAAAGTAGACAATTAATTTGTTAGTTATTAGGTTATCTGTTACAATAATTAGGCCCTATTTCTATCGCATTCCTCGACCTTTAAATCAATTAGCTTCTATTACTTTCAATTAATATTTTAATGAATAATTACTTCATAAGTAACCAATATATAAACTGATGTTATAATTTTCATCTTTAAAAATCTTTATTAAACAATCAAGAAAATTTTAGTTTCTTTTCTTTACGGAATATTTAGGTTTAATGTAAGAATTGTAGAACAGTCTAATAAATAAAATCAAGTAGGTTAAATAAACTATAAAAGCATATTCAAGGGCATCTTGAGGGGTATCACATTCGAATCCATTGCGAATCAACCAATAAACGTAGAAACTAACAAACACTCCGAAACTCATTTGAAGAGTTTGAATGGCCGTAACACACATTGCAGCTGCGCGAGATATTTTTATTTTCATTTCTTTAACGGCGAAATATGTATACATAAAACAATGTACTATCAAATTTGTTAAACCGACAATATTTCCAAAAGAAGCTTCTCGATACGATAGATACCAAACTAAGTTTAGAGTTACAACGTGATGATACCAGTGTAAAAACATCAAATTGCGCTTTCTCAGCACTATCAATAGAGTATCGCCCAGTTCCAAAACTTTTGTAGCCAGAAACGTGGCGCTCCAAAATGTATATCTAGGTACGGTCCGTATTAAAAATTTGTCACAAAGCGCAAAATTAATATCAAATTCCATTAATCCTTGGATCAAAATTGGCAGACTTCTTATAACACCTAAAATACTGTAAATAGCGAGACATCCGTTCCAAAACACTGTTACCCGTCTAAGATCATAGGCTGGGCGAAATTTCATGTAAAGTTGAAGAAAATATATAGTTATTATGTAAACTGCAGATACGTAGAAGCTGTAATGCCAGCGATTTTCCATCCATATCTTCAAATCGTCAAAATCGATTAATGTTTCGATATAAAAAGAATTAGGAATAGGCCCAGATATATTGTATTGTCTCATCGTTAGAATTTTCTGAAAAGAAAAATACTATTGAAATATCATATTAAACTTCCGTTTTTTATTATAATAAAAATAAAGTTATATTTATGTTAATATTTTAATATAATAAATAATTTTACAGGTTACAAAAAGAAGTTTCTATAATCTAGAATCAGACTCGCGCAAGGACACGTCCTTATAGTAGCAACACTCGGAATGATCAATGGCAACATCCTTTGGCACAATCCTGTAAACGACAGCAAAATTGTTCAAATCTGATTGAATTATGCCAATCCTAATTGAAACACAGAAATGTCACTGCATTGTTGGAACCTTCCGCAACTCCAGCAACTGTTGAAACACAGTTTTGTTGTGTACACACCTGCATTTAAAACTTAATGAATACATTGTAATGACAAAAAAGTGTTTCAACAATTTGTCGACTATGTAACATGTAGTTAAATACACACAATCGAGCAAAGACATACAATAGATCAGTGATTCCCAAACTTTTTCGATCCACCGCCCCCTTTGTTCCATAAAGTTATACCCAACGTCCCCTAACCCATTTTCTCTTGTGTGAGAAAGGATTGGAAATATTCTTAGGAAAACTTTTCTGTGAATCTCTCACTTTGTGCCCTTACCGTACATTGTTCTCAACATCTGGAAACCATTAAACGCAGTGTTTCCTCTTATCAGTTTAACAGAGAAAAGGGAACGGCTGTCAGTGACCCCAACTTTTGCCTTTGATCACCGTTCAGTACCCTGCCTCCAGCACTCTCCTAAATTTACTCACCGCCCACAAGGGGGCGTTATCGCCTACTTTGAGAAACGCTGCAATAGATCATTTACAAATAACAATTAGTCATATCAATTGTTCAGTGGGTAATGAGTTTTTTTTTTCTAAATGATTTTCCTGCTTAAACGTTGCTAGTTTTTTTTTAACTTTTAGAATTTACATTATACGGTTGTAATCATTGATGATATATTACATAAAAAATACTGTTGAACCTGTTTTTCTGGAATATTATGATAACGAGAAAAAAATTCGATATGTATACAGGTTTCAAGATATAGAGGTTTCTACACAGTAAACAGTAATAGATTTAATTGGAGGTACGGTATTTTATTAACAACACACTGATTTTATTTGAGATCCTGTAGATGTTGTAGCAGAAAGAAAATTCGACTCACAAAACTAAATTTACAAAGTACAAATTGCAAAAAAAAGGAAAATAAAAAGAAATTGTGAATGAAACTATAAAGATGAAAGAATAGAAGTTAATGACACCTTTGGAAAAGCTAATAAATTATATGTAACCGATTTAACGATTAAAATTATTGGTATAAATAATTAAGTAAGCAACAAACGTCTGTAAGCTATCGAAACAACACCCACACTCTCTGCTTCACCGCTTAACTTCCTCCTCAAACAAAATCTTCTATTTTGGAATGATGAACACATAGTGTTAATTCCCACATCAAATAGTTGTTTATTAAAGAATTATATTAAATTATTTTACAAAATTCTTTAAGTTTCATTGTTTACCATCGTGCGAATAAAAATAAACATCGATGTCGCATTTATTAATTTAACGAATTCAATGTAAGGTTTTTTCACCCGTTGCCAAATTTTTGGCCTTCACTTATATATTTCCGGAAAATGAATGTTAACATTAGGCAGATGATAAATCTTCCTAATATATTAGAATCGTAATATTTTCTTAATATGATAAGTGGCATTCTTTATCAGAAATTATAGGTTTTTAATAAGGATGCACCGATAAGCAAAATGGCCGATTACCGATTAATCGGTTACGCATTATCGGCTGATTAGTGTTAATAATTTATTGTATTAATAGGTAATTATATTATGATGATTATTAAATTATTATTTTGGAAAACTTTTTCATTTTAATTAATAGCCAAATCCAAACCCATCATGGCTTCCAGTATTGCTTGGAAATTTTTCTAATTTATTTGATGAATTAGCTTCTGGTAAACGAAAAAATGAATAAGAGCATGTTTTTTAAAAAGGAAGAAAACACGAAACAAACGAACAAACGTTTCGATCAAGAATTAGAAAAATATTTACATTTACCTCATACAAAATGACCCATTTTTGTGGTGAAGTTCAAAAGAAATTTTAGCAAAATAGCTGTGAAATATCTAAGTGCCCCAGCATCTTCCATTGAAAGTCAAAGAATTTTCAGCACTTGAGGTAACATTTATGAACCGGCAAGAAATATGCCTTGAAAATGATGAAATTCTCGTGTTTTTGCTTCACAATTTAAAGGTTTTATTATTTACGATTATTTAAACCGATTAATCGGAGAAATGGCCAATATGGCCGATTACCGATTACTTGCCGATTAATCGGTGCATCCTTAGTTTTTAACATAGAAGTACGTAGAAAATGAGATGATAAAGGAATAAAGGTACTGAGAAGGAACTGTAAGTGTTGCTAGTAAATAAATTATTGGTCGTTGCCGTGGAACTTTACGATATTTCGGTATATAACATTCTCTTTATTAGTATATCTCTTTTCTAATCTAAGCAAAAGCAAATTGTCTTGAATTAAACGTAATAAAACGAATATATCTTAACGAAGCAAAACGTAAAGATTTTAACTTACCAATGCGTATCGAATAAAATAATTTGACTCGTTAAAATGCGAAATTAAATCGATATTTTCATACATATTTCCTTATTTAACAAGATAAATTATTGTAAATTATCATTTATTTCCTGCTTTATTTCCTTTTTATAAACACAATAATTATGCAGTAAAATATGAAAAACTATTTTCAAAGACGTCTCAGATTAATTTGTCAAAAATATTATCATTACAAAAATAAAATAATTCTTTCACAGTTTAAAATAATTGCAAAACAAGGGGATGGGTCTGTGATGATTTAGTATTTGTTGACAAAATATGAACTCAGAAAAGTATCGAGAATTATTCTATAATAATATGATTACATTTGGTGCATTAACTGGAGGTCATAAATGGAAGTTTTAACAAGATAATAGTGACAATCTCATTATCGTAGCATCGTGGCAAGTTTCGCTTACACAGAAGGAATGTAAGTAGGTGTCGCAGAACCCCGCAGTGTAGGATGCCCCGTAGTGTTGTCGTTCGAGAGCACACAAATGACAACACTATATGACAACGAGCGTGATAATTCTCCCTAGAAGTTAGTATAGAAAATGAGATTAATATTCCCTATGGTTCCAAAATGGCGGCTCGTCTCTGATTCAAGGAAACAGAAGAAAGAAAACAATGGGGATGCACGTTCTAACCTAACCTAACCTATTCTAATAATTTGGTTGGCAATAATTATGGTAATTTATTAGGGTTACAACGTGCATCCCCACTGTTTTCTTTCTTCTGTTTCCTTGAATCGGAGACGAGCCACCACTTTGGAACCATAGGTAACATTAACCGAAAATGATATGTAGAGAATAAATTATTAATTTATTATAATGATTATATATGTTTACGTGTATATGTATATACACCATTATACGTATTCACACAATACGCGTGCACACACCAAAAAGATATCAATGTAATGGGTTCATCCGCGTATTTAGGTACTCTACACGTGAATATGTACAAGATTTCAACGATATCGCGAACGAAAAAGAAAATTATACGAAATTAGTATATAAAATTATTTGATTTAGGCCTATAAGCGAAAATACAGACATTTCTCAGCTGTGGAGGAAACTTTTATTTTATAAATAAAGAATTAATTACTGTTGCTAAGAAGCAAATTTCGGGAAAAAAATATACCTACTAATTAGAGCAAATTATATTTTATTATGGTAATATATTATTTTTATAGGAAGAAAGTCGTCGACTGAAATTTCCGGATGGGAGGATATACAACACGAAAATCACACGTTATAATCTAAATTTATGTGAATATTAAAATAATACGAATAAAGTATAATAGACAGTTTATATCAGTGTTGTCCAAACTACCAAATCTGTCCTGTAGCAAGCGTTAAACATATTTATGGCATCACTTACAAATGATAGAAATATGCCTACTTTTAGTGTAAATGAAATAAACGATACATTTGTGACTAACCAGCCTACGACTTATGCGAAATTTGGCCATTAAATAGATAATTTTAGGCATCACTAGTCTGGATTATTCGAAATGTTTTTATTCGTGTCACTAGAGAGGGATCAATCAATTTATTGTCGAGTCGGTAAAAAGATAATTTAGTCTTTTAAATAGAGAAAAATGAATAATGATTTATTTTTATATAGATTAAAGAGTAGATTTAACGAAACATACTAATTAAAAACGATCGTAAATAATTCTAATACATTAATATAGTGTAAATGTGAAGAACAATATTAATCATTTTAATTGTAAGTTGAAAGTAATTATTAATTTTTTCGTTATTTCCTCGAAGACGGGAATTTTTTTTACTAATATTGATACATACATAAGTCGGGAATCATTTGTCGAACAAAACAAAGACAGCAAGCAGTTGTTTTCTTACGCTTTGCTTTTTATATTTTAAGGTATTATTTTCCTTTTTTATATTATATTATATTTATACAAAATAACGATACTTTATGTAAAAGTAGTCATAATTCATCTTTAAATTATCGTTCTTATTTAGAATTTTTGACATATAGCTTTAATTTATCGTAAATATTGCACTTATATATAGGCCTATATATATATATATTCATTGTTAAGTGTATTTGTAAGAATATAATGAAAATTTCAATGGGAATTGTTGGTTGGGGTGCTTTAAAGTCACTGAAATAAGCGGTGTTGCTGGTGCCAATTAAAATTAAAATAATAATAATGTTTTTTTTTTAAATATATAATGCTCATTTTCACTTATACATAGATTTTATAATTTATTATTATTATTTAAAATTAGCTCAGATTTACATTGAATTTTACATTATATATCGATGGTTATGTAATTTTTATATAATTGATTTTAAATTTTATTATTTTATTTAGAATATTTAAGCTTCAAATGAATCAAGCTTTAGAAAAATTATATCCGTCATTTGGATTTGAAACTCTAGTATCTTTCCGTAACTGCGAAAAATGGGTCGATAACAATTGGTACTACATTCCTTATCTTGCCGTTCTCTATATAATCTCCATTCATCTCCTTCAATATTATATGAAGTTTCGTCCGGCATATAATTTAAAATATTTATTTCCTATTTGGAACGTAGTGATTGCAGTATTCAGCATCCTTGTTGTACTTCGAATTGTTCCAGTAATATATTATATTTACCGTAAACACTCCTTTAATTGTATTGTGTGTAAATGCGAATCTGTGGAATGGTTTAAATTTCCGAGAATAACATTTTGGGGATTTTTTTTCTTATGGTCAAAAGTGTTAGAACTCGGAGATACGATATTTATCGTTTTGAAAAAGCGCTCTCTGATATTCCTGCATTGGTATCATCACGCTATAACTCTAATTTTTGTCTGGTTTTCAGCAGTACATAGAGTGTATTTTGCTGTTTTATTCGTAACACTAAATGCAACCGTACATTCGTTTATGTATTCGTATTTTGCGGCGAAGACGATGAATTTTAGAATTCCTAATATATTTCGAATATTGTTAACCGCCATACAAATTTCACAAACGGTAATTGGATTTTATATTGTCGTGTACATAAATCTAAATAAGAGAGAATGTGAAATACAAAATGGTGTTTTGTATTTTATATATTTTATAATTATTACACATTTTTATTTATTTAGCAAATTATTTTATGATTCATATGTAAAAAAAATCAGAAAGAAAAAAAAAATTAATGTAGAGTAATTAGCATAATTCAAATTTTCTTACGTATTCTGTAAAAATTTCAATGATTTATATGAGAATTTCCTGTTATTATTTTAAAATATGAAAAATAAAGCTTGCTGTTCATCGTAACTTTTGATTATTATTATCCAAACAAAAACATCTGAGATACTGTCATGTAAATTCTGATAATCGTTTACTTGGTGCGGGTGTTTACATCTCAGATGTTTCTGTTTGAACACCAATTGTTTTTTGGTTAACGATTGTGTTATTACATCAAGAACTAAGACGATGACGTTCTGTCCAGTTCGGTATGTTTCCGTGTAATTTTATCGTTATAAGCGTAAAAATATGCAATAGCAGTAAAATAGCTATATGGGAAACCCTGTAAACTTTGACCTATCAACCCGAATGTTTCGCGAGCGCCTCACTAATAACAAGAAAGGGTTAAGTTTAAAATTTGACCCTGAAGTTTTCTCTAGGCGTGTCTGCAATTCCGGGTGAAGAAAAATAAGAGAATGCAGCCATTTTGGCATTTTTTTTTTTGAAATGTCCCGGACCGAATTCGAAATGACATGCTAAAGACGAAAACATAAATTACCAGTGGCGTGCCGTGACATTTGATGATAGGGAAGCTGTGTTTCTGTAAGAAGCCGACTTACAGGGGCAATCAATTAATTGCGCGTCAGGGCCCGTTCGTATTCGTTCGTTCGATAGGCCAGTAAAAACCGTACTTCTTTAAATGTATTTTTAATAGATTATCCGACGTCCTTAATAAATAAGAAAGTTCAATATAATTACCTCCGTTATTAGATTCAATAAATTCCCTACGCCCTCTAAATGCCAATTCTCGCTTTGAGAAAAAACACATAACATCTATTAATTTAGATATATCTATTAATCGTAATTATCTCGTTATAATTTTCAATATTTATTTTATATCGTCTACCAATGTTAAATTCTATTCCGCTTCGATTTCCAAATTGCTTCAATTTTACGAAAGAATCGTCATTCGTCATAAATTTTATCGTCGAAATGTCGAAATTTTTTTGTCAACGAATTTATATTTAATTTAGGCATCGGTCTTTCTCTTTTAATAACGTTTTCTTTTTCATTATACGGTCTCGAGCCGAAACTTTTTTAAAATAAATTTTTGAATCACTAGCCACGATATAAGGGCTAAAATTAAAATTATCAGAAAAACTTACTTGGTAAAACAAAATGTGTGACGAATATACATGCCTAGTACAAAAAATTCTTCAATTGTACGAATATGCTTTTAAAGAAACTTATAATTAAATATAACTTTGTGAAGAAACGTACATAAAAATAACAAAATATTCTTTACTTTTTAAATCTTAAAACAATCCACTTAGTGAAATACTGTAGCTCCCTACGAGTGGCTAATGAATGGAATCGGAGACGGTCCAGGTAGGTGTGTGCGTGCCAAATCCCGAGGGTGCCGATACCGGTCGATGTCAAATGCCTCTTTTGTCGCATCACTAGTATATCTCAAAGGACGCGACAGGGTTGTTGTAGATTTTAAACGTTTCTCACCGTAGCTGTAAAAATCTAAATACGTTAAACTTAACAGATTGTCCGTCGTTCGTTTTCTAACAAATTCGTTTTAGAACCGAGTGTTCGCGGAAATTTCCAAAATTTACAACTTCTCGGTCACTCTCGTCGAACTGGAAAAATTTCTGTCTTTATTACATCTGATATTATGAAGAGATCAGACCCCACCCGTACTCGGCAAGAGATTGGTTCGGTTAAGCTTCCGTTTAAGTAAAATTTCGGCTCTTTCGTCAGAGTTTTATGTTTCTAATTCCCTAATCGCTTAATTATTTAACTACTTCTTAAATTGAAATAAGTCGAAACCGGTTACTTTGTACTCGGATATCTGTAGTCTTGGGAAAGAAGTGGAAAGAAATTTTTACGACAACCGATACGTAAATCGTAAATTTAAGGAAAATAAATTCTAGAGCTTTTTTTGTACCATTGTACGTCTCATTCATTAAATTTGGTTGTAAATGACGCTGCCGAAGTAACAGTTAATTTTTTAACATTATACAAGAATTGTACACGTTTTTTCTGCATTTCCTTACGGATGGGACGTACTAAATCGTAATATCACCGGTTTAACATTGAAATCCGTAATATAAGATGGGAGAGCGGAATAAACGCGGAATAAATATATCAAATATTTTAATGGATTTTTTTAAAACTCCCGTCAACTATACAGAACTATCATAAAAACGTGCCAGTAAACTCCTATCGGTTGGGTTAAGTTATAAATCTAGTCCAGGGTGGGCAACCTTTTTTATAACGTGGGCCAGAATAAATTTTACGTTTTTTCCGCGGGCCGTAGTAGTTAATCGACGCCTTCTTGTGACTCGTAATTTTTTTAGTCTGCAAATATGAAATAAATAAATAAATAAAAAGTTAATTACTACATTTATTTCTCTTATCGTTTTCTAAAATTACAAAGAATTGGAAAAATAACTATTAATTAGTTATTTTTCCAATTTAATAATCTATTAAAGATCTCGCGGGCCGGATAGAAACTTTTCGCCAGCCGTAGCTGGCCCGCGGGCCGGGGGTTGCCCGCCGTTGATCTAGTCTACTCGTGATTCGCATAATCTGGCGAGGGCGGCCGAATATCTAGCGGCAGGCGGCTAACGGCCCACAACCGGTCCGGGATATAAAATTAGAAGCTTTATGTGTAAAGCATCCACCAGCTAAACCGGGTGAGGTTGGTGCTCTGTAAACCGCATGCGCCAATGCCTATATAATCTGGCTGATTGGAGACTGACCCGGTTTCGACACTTCTTCCGCCACCGAATTATTCGAGTATACAATAGCGATCTTATCGTTTTTTTTCAGACGTAGTATAGAAATTTGTAAAAGATACATAATGCGGTTATAATAAAATATTAATTTTAATTAATGCAAAGTACGTTAATATATGAAAATTTATATTTTATAAAATACAAGGGAAGGTCATTGGAAGGTGGAATAGGCGCTTCCATCGCTTCCAATGACGGCACGCCACTGGTAAACTACTATTTTATTGAAGGTAACGTTTCTGGCTTGAATCAGTTTATCGATGGGCAATAGAACGAAGAATTTTTTCTCACGGCATCCTTACTTCATTGGGCTGCAATATGAGAAAATTGTACACCTATTTAGAGAAAGAACTTGAATCTCGGGGAAGAACTTCGTGTTCTAGGGACACAAGTTTTTAAAGGGCCCCGCCATCTGGCGTTTTCATTGATCGAATATATCCCTCATCACTTTTCAATTGGCCCATTCTTGTCTCCCGGTGACAATTCTAGACCTTTCTGGTTGCGGGAGAAGTCCACATCGACGTTTAACCTAATACCATTTTCTGATGCCGATCGGATGGTATCTATTTATCGAACTTTGAAACCCTAACTCAAACCTTTTATGTTTACTTTATAAACATCAAGAATTTACAATCGTTTCCCGCAAGATATTGTTTAATTAAATGCAGTAAATCATTTCGCTATACCGTAATTTTAAATTACGGTATAGCGAAATGATTTACTGCATTTAAGTTTACACAGCATATAACACAGCGTACAGTTATGACGTTACTGTTACGTACGACATATGAAAAGAAGAACCCAGTACAACCTTTGATTATGCGCGCAAAGGCTGTTGGAATTAGTGTATGATGCTATTATATTCATTTCCATTTTAAAATAAGTTCACTAAACACGAGTTTCAGTTGCAAATATTTGCGGAAGTCTTGCTGAAATTACGGTAAATGACACACAACAATTATTACGAACTTATTTACTATTCTGTAATAAACGTACACATTTTGAACCCACAAATAAGTCCTACTTTTACAGATTTCCTCAGCCTTAAATCTACTTGTATACCAAAGAATACCACTAAAAAGAATTTGGGATATTAAATATTTAAAATATTAATCAATATATATTACTTTCGGCTGTTATAAAAAATTAATCAGTAAATTTTCCGTAGTTCACGTAAGTTATAGCCTAATTACATGTCGTGCCATCTGTTATGAAATTTTGTTAACAAGTAATTTTTATATTACTAATTATTATAAAAAGGCAAAATGCTTATTTTTCATCCGTGATACCTCCAATGGTCAGTCTTAATGAAGGTTTCACGCATTATTACCATTTAAAATTTTTTTAAAAGTTCACATTCGTCCCTTAAAATAGGTGTGAACTTTAGATATATCTCGAGTAGGGTCGGATTTAATGAAATGAAAGTTTTACTCGTTATTAGCACTTACAATTCCTATATAAACTTACTCCTATCCCCCAAAATAAGCCTTTTACCTTTTTATAATAATTAATAATATAAAAATGAATGTTTAACAAAATTTGTTACATATGGCCCGACATAGCTCTAATCACTACACTTCGAGTTCTTAATTATTTGTTTCTATTAGTAAACTGGCAGAATATGTGCGGCATTTCCCTGCCAAAAAGTAAGAAGGATAAACGTTAAAATGAAAACTATATTACAAGTTTGATTATTTTGAGCCTACCATTGTTATGGTTATCACGAAGTATCAAGGCGATCAAGTCGGGAGGAGAGTGGAGCATTCAGATTTGATAGAAGTCTATATTTTCCTCGGAGTTCCACAGAATAAGTGTAAGAAATTTGGTACATATCGGGCAAAAGGTTTAGGAGTTAATAAGGGAGATGAAATCAGGAATGGACGTGGTGTCCAGGTTTAACGGTAGTCTATACTTCTCTCAGAATTCCAGGGAATAAGCAAGAATATGGTAAAGATCGACCAAAAGCTAAGAACAGAGACACAAACATCTCATTATATATATATATATAATCGATGAGAAACCGAGTTCAACAGCAATTCCGACAGAACATAATAATTTCGTGGAACCGTCTAGTCTAATAGACTGATTTATGCAATATCATTTGAACGAATATAAATTGCCTTCTAATCATACTTGAATAAGTTCAGAATTGAAGATGTCATTAAGGTTACAAATGTTTTAAACAGTCTATTTATTAGTATTTAAACACTATCAGATTCTGCTGAAATTCGCAATAGAAAGATCCGGATGTTCCAAATTTTATAACGTGTATACCTTGTTACTGTTTCATTATATAGCTTCAAAGATACTTCTAAAATAATTAGGAATACTGTGATTTATTCTAATTCGCTTTCTAATTAGTATATCTAGCTTCAAACATATAGAGTAATATCAATTTCCGAAAAAAATTCAATAAAATAATATGCTTTATTTCTATGTTTACGTACTGAAAAAATATCTATTCCATTTTCACGTAATTTCCGTTAAAAGAATTTCAAATTGTTTGAATTTAATATACGAGTATATAAAAAATAATAACTTACCTATGCGTATATAATGAAAGTGATTTACTTATTAAACTGAAAAATATAAAATTTAATTAATATTTTGTATTTATGTCCTAACTTAATAGGATAAATAAGTGCAAATTGCTCTTTCGAAATTAATATTTATTTCCTGGTTTACTTCCTTCATAATACTACAGTTATGCGTTAATGGCTTGAAAATATTATTCTTTTTCGCAATTCTAAAACACCCAAAAGACAATTACTGTATATGTGTAAATATCCTTAATCTGTTTTATTTATATCTTTATATATAATTGATTTCCACCTAAAATTCTTCTGTAATTGCAGAAATCTTTTGCAAAGAAAATAGGCATCAACAGGTATCAGGTTGTTTAGAGGTCGTAAACAAACCTATAGTTGTTTAGAGAATAGGAAGTTATGTCGTGTCGAGACAGCGAACCGTGAAGTAATAACTTACATCTAATGGCTAGATAATTAATTGTCAATTGTATTGCTGCAATAAGATTCTTAGCTGCATTTAAAGATATTGGAGTTACATACTCTTCATTGTAACGTGAGAGTGCAAACGTAATGTAACTAGAGAAAATACAGTGGGAAACTTCCCCTGAAACGTGGGGAAGTTTTCCACTGGAGAAATGTCAAATGAACACGAAAATATACTATTAATAATAAAATATATGTGAATTATAAAACTAATAAAATAATAAATTGAATGGAATAAATGCAAAAAAAAAAAAAAAAAAAATCCAGCAACGAGTTGCGTAACTTTCACGGTTGTTATGAGATTTTATTTAAAAAATAACTTTTATATTATTAATTATTTTAAAATGGCAAAAACCTGAAATAATATCTATGTTTTAAAAAATGTAAATGTTAATAATGCGTAAAATCTTCATTAATTCCGACCTGACTCAAGATATAACACACGATCCTCTTTAAGGAAAGATACACGAGTAGGAGATATTAATAAAATATTAGTATAAGAGATAATTTAACTTTATATTACACGATATTTAAAATAATATTTTAAGTAAATTAATATTATTTATAATATTGATTTCATAATGACACTTTCTACCTTTCAGTTAATCTTCGAAATAGAGAAAAGACATTCTAAAAACTAATAATTATTCATTTATTTAACAAAAAATGTTTATTAAGAATAATTATAAGTAATTGCATATAAAGACGGAAGATAACGTTAATCACACTAATTATATGTTTAAAATTATAATTAGCTATTTCGTTATATATAAAAACACCATTTTCCTCGACTCTTTTTAAGAAATTTATTTAAAGATCGTATATTATTATACCAATCAACAATCGATCGGTAAGGTTACGCTCATTTCTTTTTACTTTATTAAATTACAATTGTAAAAATTAGTTTTTAATTTGTCAGTTTTATTAATATTATATATTATTTATTATTAAATAATAAACTTTTTAAAAATGATTTTTAATGTTTAATTTTTTACATTAAAATTATTTATTATTTTTCTTGTTAAAAAATATTATTATATATATATTGTAAATGGTATAGAACATGACAATTGTTCAGTACACTTTCACATGGGCACCGTTAGTTGCTCGGATAACATCTAGCCTGTATTCAATTTCCCTCCATACGTTCTTCATAAGTATTTGCGGGACCACAGTAGAAATTTCTTGGCTAATCCAGACTCGCAACACTGTCAATTTGTTTTCTTTTGTTGCGTACACTGTTATTTAAGTATTCCAGAAAAAAAAAATTCAGAGAAATGCTATCGGGAGAGCTTGGTGGTCATGCAATGACTACATCTTGACAGATCCATTGACCTGTTTCCAGAAATTCCCGTACAGCTGTGGCTCAATGAGAAGGTTCTCCAACGTGCTGAAACCAACGTTTGGCTGCTGTCCTCCAACTGAGATACCGCAAAAATTCGAGCATGTCTAGGTAAATGTTCTCATTAACAGTTGACTCGTTAGTGCGCACCAATCCCTAGTTGAAGACTACCACGGCAAATGGTACTACGTCGAAATGTGTTCCTGGATAGTTGTTCTTCACACACGGCCTACCTCCATTGATGCAACGTGCTTCCGGTCTCTTGAAATTATTTCAGACACTGTTTAATTGACTGTTGTTTGGTGGATCTTTATGAAATTTACGTGCAAACCTTCTCATAACTGCCTTTAGTGATTTTGTTTCCCATAACAAAAAACAATATTGACATACAAGCGGGAAAAAATTCTTTGAGGTACAGCATAAATTGCTGTAAACCTTTCCTTAATATTTCTTCCGGTTTTTTCAATTGAATTTCTTAATGAAGCAAATAATTTTAGAAGAAAGAAAAAAATAAACGAATACAAGAAATAGTTTCTATAGATTTTAGATTAAATATTAGATTAGATAAATTATATATTATTGATTAGCTAATTTTTACATAATTTATTTAAAATTTTTTTATCGTTTTAAATTTAAATCAATAATTTTATTTTATTTTTAGAATATTTACGCTTCAAATGAATCAAGTTTTAGAAGAATTATACCCGTCATTTGGATTTGAAGATTTAATAAGTTACGATTCCGGCCAAGAATGGGTAGAAAACAATTGGTATTTCACTGTTAATCTTGCCGTTCTCTATATAATCTCCATTCATCTCCTTCAATATTATATGAAGTTTCGTCCGGCATATAATTTAAAATATTTATTTGCTATTTGGAACGTAATGATTGCAGTATTCAGCATCCTTGTGGTACTTCGAATTTTTCCAGTAATATTTTATATTTTCCGTCAACATTCCTTTAATTGTATTGTGTGTAAATGCGAATCTGTGGAATGGCTTAAAATTCCGAGAATAACATTTTGGGGATGGTTTTTCTTATGGTCAAAAGTGTTAGAACTCGGTGATACGATATTAATCGTTTTGAAAAAGCGCTCTCTGATATTCCTGCATTGGTATCATCACGCTATAACTCTAATTTTTGTCTGGTTTTTAGCAAGACACAGAGTAAATTTTGCTATTTTTTTCGTAACAATAAATGCGACCGTACATTCGTTTATGTATTCGTATTTTGCAGCGAAGACGATGAACTTTAGAATTCCTAATATATTTCGAATATTGTTAACCGCCATACAGATCTTGCAAACGGTAATTGGATTTTACATTACTACATTCGTAACTCTAAATAAGAGAAAATGTGAAATACAAAATGGTGTTATGTATTTTATATATTTTATAATTATTACACATTTCTATTTATTTAGCAAATTATTTTACGATTCTTACGTAAAAAACACAGAAAAGAAAAAAATAAATGTAAAATCAACGTAAAATCATGTATTTGTTTCTAAAATTGTATTTGTTTATTACATTTTCTTGTGTATTCCATACAATTTATTGGTGATTTATAAAATTTATAATAATTTTATGTATTTTGTGTTGTCATTTAATAATACAGCAAAATTAAAGTCTGATATGGATTGACCATTTGCAATTATTTTTATATCTACACTAAAAGATTAAAAGTTAAAGAAATTCCTGCTAAATTTAAATCGTTACTCAATTAAATATTATATTGTGGTTATTGTGATTATAAAATTTTAAATTGCAATTTTTATAAATTATTAAAAATAAAATCTGAAGCTTACAAAGTTAATTTTATATCAAATACATTGTAAATCTTACATATATTTATGAGTAGAATTTCTGATTTTGTGAGATATTTGTTAGATATTACAGATAAAGAATTGATCAAAATACATTGATGGGCGCCAGACAACGGCGAGTACATAAAAATGTATACGTATAGAGCTACAACGTAATCATACGTAATAATTAACATCATATATACCGGTAGATTTCGCTTACAAGAAGCGTGAAATACAAGAGGATAAACATCAGCAATTAACACGAAAGTGGAAAGAACTATAAAATTAAAACCGGATAATTACAATAGAATACAATGGTGAGGTAAAGTACAAAATAAATACGTTTATTACTGGCGAGTGCTAGCACAGCAAGACATGACAGAGATGATGTATATAATAGGAAAAGCCAGTAATGTACAGCGAGTAACTGTTTACAGATAGTAGTAAATTGCAGACAAGAGTAACAACAATATACATCGTGAATGCGTAAGGGGTTTACAATTGGCGTTAGACATTGTACAAATACAATAGCAGAAATAAGTACATAACCTGTGAGTAGGTTAATGATACGCGAGTATAGAAAAGTTACACAAACAAAAGATTAGTGATGCATACAAAATGGTAAAGCCCGAAATATACAATGGATTACAGAAATACATTGCAAACAAATATAGATGATACTGCACTGCAGTAGACGAGCGTGAAGTACACGTACTGGACACACAGGTAGCAAGAGTGCACGGGCACGTTTGCACAAGAGGAAACGGTGCTACTTATCCTGTTACACAATGAAAGAAAAGTCTATTTACGTGCATCGATAGCCAATAGAGCAACATAACTGGTTGGAAGCCTGAACAATTGTCTGAGAAAAAGTTAACCAGTTGATCAATCATTTCTAGCAACTTGTCGGTCGTATGGTGGGTTGAGTACTGCTGTTGTTTTCAATGTTGTATAGCAAGGGCGGCAAAACCTTGTCACGATAACAATCGTGTACCTATCAGAAACACACAAGAATCGCATCCTCTATTGAAATGATATTTTATATTTTATATGGTTAAAATAGAATAATTATCACTGTTCTATAGTAAATATCACCGTTACTTTATGGCCGGATAGGTAAACATTGGTTTAACTCCTTCGATTTTACGAATGTACTCTTAGCTATCACTCGCAAGTTAGGCTTACAATCCGTGTGTACTGTGCAGTACACTAAATAATAGTAAACAAACTTACAAAAATATTACATGTGTAAGTTTGACCTATAAATTTCCATTGTCGTTCGCCTGACTATCCGTCTTTCCTTAATCTCGAGAATGAAGTTAGATATATGAAAGTCGAGACGAAATATAGAAACATTAGAGACAGGCGGCCCCGATTAACTATACAAGAACTTCCGGTGCAAACTGGATTCAATTCAAAAATTTTCCACTGAAAGGAGTTAGATGACCTCCAAGACTCTATTGTTAAAGGAAAAGTATGATGTACAGGAGCAAGCCACTACTAATTTAAAATTAAATTAATTAAAAATATGATTAAAAATTGAAGCCTAAAATTGTGATTGACAGTAGTATTCATGTAATTAAAAAGATGTTACTCCACGATTGCAACTAGGAAGAAACTTCAATCATCCTGTCAATTGGAAGTTACAAAATAATTCGAAACCGAGAAGAGTTTACATCATATAATGAAATCACTTACAACATTGTATTTAACATTACAGTCTATGTAAAAAGTTCAAAATTAGTTTCAAATTTTTAAAACTATTAAAATTTCAAGTTTAATATAATAAACTACTTAAAATAACGTTACTATACCCGTTTATCAAGTTTTAAAGTATTTTCTTGGTTAATTAAATTAATTAAACATGAATTTTACGTTTGAGTTCAATTTTTATTATTCTACGAATAAAATATTTGAGAATTACTTATTACAATAACTCTACTTTTAGAATAATTATAATAAGTAATGCTCAAATATTTTAAACAAAGACTTTCAAAATCATCCGAATCCGCATCCGTGTTCTCTGGAGAAAATGTTTAAAAGTAAATTAATAGTTGACGGAAAGAATTAAAACTTCATACAGTAATTTTATTAAAAATTACAAAGAAACAGTTTAGATCAAATGTCAATTCGTCTCGTAATAATTTCAAGAGAAAATGATCTAAAATGAAAGTACTTTTTCAAAGAAGGTAAGAGGAAAAATAATGAATATGTTTTCTTTTGGAATTTCCCATTTACAGAGAATACAGTTAAGTGCACAAAACAAACAACACTAAACGAATTTTTCAGTTTTTCATCTACAGAGTAATTGTAAATGGAGGACACAATGTATTGTAAGCCTATACTACTGTATAACGCACTACTGTATTTTATTAATTGTAGTTTTGTGGTTTTTTTCCAACTTCGCTTTAGTCGTTACATCGGATAACTCGACACATTTCCACTTCCCCTTGGGGTGTCGACTTATGCGTAGTCGACTGTATACTATAATTTTTCAAACTATTATCAAATAAGCAATTCGTGTTTCGTTATTTCAGATACATTATATTTTATTACATACTATGTGACATTTCTATGTATTAATCAGATTTATATGACGTATCTTGAGATTCAATATTTTTATTGTTTTTTTTTCTGTCCACAATTCAAAATAAAATTCTATTGAAATGTAGTTACATTTAAGTATAAATACACGAGTATAAATTACTCAATGTTCTATACATTACAATAACGTTTTAATACACATTATATATTTTAAATTAGTTATTAATATCTATTTTTAAAGCTCATTTGATTTAAGGGGCTTTTGAAGTAGCAGACATCCCTTCCCCAAACAGAGTTTTATACTATATTAATGAAAAAGAAAGGAAAATATTCTGGTGTTCTATATTTCTCGTAAAAAATATCAATAAAATAACTAGATAAACAACTTTACTCGGTGATAATGATGCAGCAAGATGTTTATTTCCCATTTCCCAACAATCATATTTTATAATTTTTTAAATCCATTTATTTATAATCGAAAAAGTTCATTAGAAATTAAATAAATATTTGTATCAAAATAATTTTTATTTCCATTATAATAGCAGATATTGTGATCAATAGACAATATTAAAAGAAAAATGGAATAATTTAATCTATTTTATCATTACACCGCTGCTATATACAGGTGTTTTGATATCGCTAATACTTGATAATTTTGTATTATTTAAATTATTACTTCAATTTTTAATGTGGCAATTTTTATAAAATGATAAATGGCACATATATCATTTAATCAATAGGATATAGAATTTAATGCTACAATTTATGAATTCCTCCTTATTTTACATTGTTAAAATTAATCAACTGTCATAAAAAATAAATTTTTCTTTTAATAAATGGCAAATTTAATTATGCGTTAGAATTATAACATTATTTCCGTTCGTTATTTCGAGAATTCACTTTCGACACTTACGGTAATTTCACATTGTATAAGTTTATAGTCGAATAAGCGAGCCAATGATATAGTCTGTTTCATTTGAAATAGACTATATTATTGGTTTGCTTATTTAACTATATTAAAGCCGCTTTACCAGACAATACGTCCTTTGTGTTTGTTTTCCGTACTGTCATTGATAACTGAAATCACGTGTAAAGAACGTATTTCGTGCCACTACGCAATCTACCGCAGCAAACTTCGAAATAATTGGCCGATGTCTGTTGGACGATGGTGAAAATATAAACCACGCTGAATTCTCTTTACTTTCAATATTGAATAAGTTATAAAAGATATATTTAATTAATTCGTATCTGAAAAATTATCGATAAAATACCATGGCTAACAAAACAGTAATTTTAGCATACAGTGGTGGTTTGGATACATCTTGTATTCTTGCTTGGTTAGTCGAAAGAAAGTATAAAGTGATAGCATTTATGGTAATTATAACTTTTTAATATATATATATATATATTTTTTAGGCATTCTATTACATTATTTTAATAAAATTTTCGTAGAAAATATATTAAATTCTTATTTAGATGCTAACAAAAATAATAATATTTTATATAAAATTAGAAATTATAATTTTACTGTTGTAAATATTTAAGTTATATTCAGTTAACGAGATTTGTTCTTATTTATATTTACGTAAAAAAGCGTAAAGTTTTTAAAGCAGGCATATTTAACTGATTTATGCTAAATATTTTTTTCAATTTAGAGAGGAAATGTTAGAAATGTGATATGAACTTATCGGAAATTAATTCTCTAATACAAAATGTTAAGATTGATAAGTGAATTATAACATTTCCTTTTTTAAACATTTATAAATATTTAATATATTTTTTAAATAATTACTACGAGTTTATTTCATTCACTTTATTCAGAGAATATGTGAATATATTAAAATTATGATTAATTTTTTTACATTTTATTTCTTAAAGTTTGCTAAAATACAGGTTTGAAGTTAGCAAAAACTTTTCATTACATTTTCCAGGACATTGTCGATTTTCTTCTAAAAATGCTTACGAACCTATAATATTTGGCCTAATATACCTAACCTAACCTATGTACAGTGTACCACATATATAGTGTGTATATATATATATATATATGGAGGATGCGAATCATAGGTTGCCTAGCCTTTCAATATAGCGACGACAGTAATAAGCAAATTTTAACATAATATTAATAAATTATTTCATTTTCAGGCTGATGTTGGCCAAGATGAAGATTTTACTGAAGCTTACAATAAAGCAAAGAATTTAGGTGCAACGAAAGTATGACAAAAATAGAAATTTTCCTTTGTAATATTATTATGTATTTATTAACACAATTGAATTTTATTTATTTAGGTGGTGATCGAGGATTTAAAGGCCGAATTTATTACAGAATTTATTTGGCCCGCTGTTCGAGCTGGAGCAATATATGAAGGACGGTATTTATTAGGAACTTCTTTAGCACGACCTTGCATTGCCAGAGCGCTCGTTAAACTTGCAAAAGAAGAAAATGCGTCTTACGTAGCTCATGGTGCTACAGGAAAAGGAAATGACCAAATAAGATTCGAATTAACCTTTTATACTCTCTTACCGTCAATTAAAGTAAATATAAAATTTGTATTAAAATCTGTCAAATTTAGTTCAAATGCGATTATTTTACGTGGTAAACTTCATCATATTTTAATTAAATTAATAATATATAATATATTATTAGTGGATTATTGTACTGGAATTTAATATGCAAAGAGAAGGTAGTTCCAATTTTAGTGATATTGAGCACGATTTTCATGATACAAAATCAATTCTGTAACTACTGCATTTAACTTTTGTTACGTTACTAATTTTAATATCATTTATTAATACTAATTTAAATGAACAAGCAAATTATAAGATACTTTCGTTTTATAATCTGTGTTTTGCTTAATTGAACTTCCTAAGCTGCCAGATAATTTTTCGGGGTTCTTTTGAAGTTTATTATTATTAATTATAGCCTGTATCCAAAACCTTTTTTTCGGAAGACGGCAGTTTAATCGTTTTCTTTTGAAGGCAATTAAGCTGTTGTCTTCTCTAGAAAATAATAATTAGGAATTAATTTTAAATTTAATTAAACAATTTAGGAAATTCTAGAAGAAAAGATCAATTCGGACGAAGATTCGGTCCCGTTTCGAATCGATAATTCGAATAGTATAGCAATAACGTTTAGACAACTATTTGAGTTTTAGTTATATTTTAAATGTATATGTGAAATTTCTATGAGAAGCCATTTAGATATAGGGCTGTTCGAGGACTTGTAAGGGGCACGAAGTAGAACGGATCCGTTTTTCCGCTATTTATTGAGCAATTAAAACAACAGGGTGTTTCTTTATTAGTAAAAAACGATCTTAAAGAGTTTTATTTCTTATTAGTAAATATTATATTAATTTATTAGGCGAGGAACCACTGAGGTCCCCTAAGTTTTTTCCGCTCCCAGGAAATTGATCCCCGGCTTCCCTTTTCAATGTTCTTGGTTATAACCACTGAATAACATTTTCTTGTTATAACTGAATATTTATATGGATGGCACACGCCATAATATCAATAAGAAAATTTGGTTAATGTTACCCTTGGTGCCAAGATGGCGGCTCGTCTCTGATTCCAGCAAGGAAACAGTGGGACGCACGTTCTAACCTAACCTAACCTATTCTAATAAATTACCATAATTATTACCAACCAAATTATTAGAATAAGTTAGGTTAGGTTAGAACGTGCGTCCCACTGTTTCCTTGCTGGAATCAGAGACGAGACGCCATCTTGGCACCAAGGGTAACATTAACCCAAAATTTTATCATATTACAGTAACTTCGTTGTATATCCAGAAAACGGGAATATTAAACGATTAGGAAAGTGGGTTTACGTAATTTCGTTACTTAAATATTTATGCTAATTAATAATATATTAAAATTTAACACATAACTTACTAAAAATTTCAAATCGAGATATTTTTGTAATAAAAATAACCAGATAAATAGATGTAATGTTATTGAAGATTAAAATTTGAAAATTGAGAGGTTAACTTTGTTAAAAACTAAAGCAGATAATTATGTATTTTAATTAAAAATTATTAATTAGTAAAACAATATTAATATTTATTAACTATAGTTTTTTTTTCTATTGTACTTGCTTATAAATATTAATATTCATAATAGATTTTAGCTCCTTGGAGAATGGCTGAATTTTACAATTGTTTTAGAGGAAGACAAGATTTGATTTCTTACGCAAAAGTAAGTATAAGTAGTTAATATTCTGTTGTATGCATAATATGCATATACTTCAATATATTTATTTACTATAAATTTTCTAATTAAAACTAATTTTTGATAGAAACACAATATACCTATTTCAATTACACCCAAAGCTCCATGGAGTATGGATGCTAATTTGATGCATATAAGGTATTTACTTTCTTACTTTTATTTTCAATGTTTACGTTTTACAAACTTTTATATTATGTAAAAATATATAACGAGTAATAAATTTCAGCTATGAATCTGGCATTCTTGAAGATCCTAGCAAAACAGCTCCAGATGGAATATTTACCATGACAACCGATCCTCAAAATTGTCCTAATGTTGCTGAAAAACTAGAAATTTATTTTGAGAACGGTTTGTGTTTTCTCATTATATTAGTTTATTTGAAAAGTTTAGAATCAACCAGCCTGAAAACATATTAGTATAGTTTTATTTTAAAATGTTGCAGTTTTCTAGTAAACATTTCAAAACTTTAGAAACATTTTCTTGTTTTTTGTATGTCTTTAAAAAAAAAGTCGACAATGAGAATACAGTAGACCCCTATAACACGAGTTTATATAACACGGATTCGTATAACACGGCGAAAAAATTGCGATCGTGTTCGTATAACACGCTAAAAAAGACTCGTATAACACGGTAAAACGTCATCGCCGACTCGTGTCGCGACAGGATTGGTCGAATCTGGACCAATAGCGGACATTGTACAAACCATTGAGTTTAAACGAGCAGCGGACCTACTAAAAACCATTTATTATTCGACGGCCATAAAAAGATTATATTTTTATTAATTATGTCTCCAAAGTTCAGCGAATTTTTCGCAGAAAAATAACTTATCAGGAAACACTCGCCCGCCGTTCGATGAGCCACTCCGCGACGAAAACAAGCTCAAGCAATGGCGTCGTCGAACGGTGCACACTCGGTAAGTAATCCTACAATTTTTTGTTTATAGCATAGTTTACATGGATTATTCACAAAAAATTATACATGTTTTGAAAATGTTGAGTTAAATTAGTCTAGAATCGGTTAATTTAATGAAAGAAAACCTTTCAAATAGCCGTAGCCCCTAAACTGCACAAGTGCCGGGCTGTGATTGGCTCACGTATTTAAGTGACTCGTACGACACGGATTCATATAACACGGAACGTATCTACCGTGTTATAGGCATCTACTATACATAGAGTTGAAAACTTTCGCTTTTTGACAGTATACACGCGGTCTTCGATCTCCAAATTCAAGAGCAAAGGTGTACTCAAAGGTGTATGTCTCTGCTCTTGTAAAATTTCAGTCCTTTAAAATTCAGATTTAAAGCTGTGTTGTGTTGTGTTGTGTGTTGTTATAGAATTGAAATTACGTGTTGTGGTACCGGTGTAGATACTATCTTGGTTCGTTAAAAGACTTATTAGCATAACAAAACAAAAAATTATTTATTGAAACAAAGTAACGGAACAAAAACATCTTCTATAATAATATAGCAAAAGAAATATATTTATAATGCAACACAAAGTTATAGAAAATCTATACGGTTCTGCCAGAAACAGTTCAAATCAATTCAATTGATTCATTGTTTTTTCACACAGAAAAATTTAAAATGTATTTTCGATTAATCAGTTGTTAGCTTAAACATTCATTTTGTTTAAATAACAAATTTAACAAATTTTTCATTTAAATCTTATTGATATAGTAAAAACATATCTATTTTGATCGGTCTAAATTTTATAATTAAAACTAATTAATAATTATTTTAGACGTATTATAATTAACTAGATATATTGTTATCTAACAGGGATTCCAATAAAAGTAATTAATATCGGAGATGGAACGATAAGAGAAGGACCACTGGACATGTTTTTATATTTGAATGAAGTTGGGTAAAGTAAAACATTAAATAATTATTTATTAAATTCATTATTTATTAGATAATACAGTTTAGAATTTGTTTTAAAGTCGCACCGCTCTTAATAGAAATGTATTCAATGTTACGTTTCACACGTAGAAGTTTTATTAAAAAATGCATAACTTTATTTCGGGTTAATGTTACCTTAGGTGCCAAGATGGCGGCTCGCCTCTGATTTCAGCAGGGAAACAGTGGGACGCTCGTTCTAACCTAACCTAACCTATTCTAATAAATTACCATAATTATTAGCAACCAAATTATTAGGATAGGTTATTTTAGGTTAGGTTAGAACGTGCGTCCCACTGTTTCCTTGCTGGAATCAGAGACGAGCCGCCATCTTGGCACCTAAGTTAACATTAACCTTATTTCGTTATATAACATACAGTGACTCGAATTTACCAGTTTTTTTTTTTTTTTAATTATATTATAAACATTTGTGTCGCGAAACCATTACAAACAAATATATTGGGTTGCATGAGCAAAAACTTTGAGAAACACTGATCAAGGCTATTGTATGTTCTATTTAGTGGAAGCATTTAAAATATTTCGTATCATAATCTTTAAAATTATAAACATTTTGATTGTATAACTATAATTTTAAAATTTTATAATCATTATTTTCTATATTTTAGAAGCAAACATGGAATTGGCAGAATAGATATCGTAGAAAACAGATATATTGGAGTGAAATCAAGAGGTAGATTGTTTATATTGATAGTAGTGTTGGATATTTTTTCTGCAATCACAATAATAATATGTATAGCTTCAAGGCTTTTTTTTCCATAAAATGCATTTCAAATGTTTGATTTAATGGAACTTTTTTCATATTTTATTTTTCATTATTGGTGCACAAAAATTTGTTTTTTAAACTGCTTCGTGGGTCTTCTTTACAGTTACAAATACGTTATTTCATTGTATGTTTTTATATTAGCATGTTTTAAATATATATAGAGTCATTTGGTATAATACGAGCATATGGACAACTTGGCCTATTCATAAGCTTATATCTGGAAAACAATATACCAGGTATTAGTAAATGCACCATTATTCGGATGATTCTTATTGTTATTTCGCCTGTGTAAAGCATTTTATTCTATTTAACTCGGAATAAGTAGCAAAATAGTATGTTATCTATTCTATTCGTAAATTATAAAAATAATGTAGAATATGACGAGTGCATTATTAATGCTAGTACATAATTGTAACGTTATTTGAGCTTTACCTGTATCTTGGTCTTTCCACTTGTCACAACTAAGAATTTGATAGCGTGGTGGGCGTGGGAGATGAATGGAACAGTTTCAGCTAGTTTCAAAATAACTTATACACTGTGTTTCGAAGAAGATGGGCATGCAAGACCGTCTTCTTCACATAGTACACACGTTTAATATTCTACTGTAGCTTATAATTCAGACATTTTTCTGGCGTTAATGCTAATTATAGCTGTTCGTCACTTTGGAGCACATAAACACACCATAAATAGAAAGAATTGTGAAGGGAAAATATGAATTATACCAAAAGAAACAACTTAAAGTTATCGTTAAAGACAATTAAACACTTAAAAACTTGTGAATAAGTCAAATTTTTCTTTTTTAATCCTACTTATCAATGAGTTTAATACAGAAGTTTGTGGTATTATTTTGAAAAACTAAATTAAAAATATACTTACAATTAAATATTTTTACCATATATAGGTGTATTTATAGTTATTTGTATTATGTAGGCGTTTTAATAGCAAATTGCTATAATGTAGGCGAAGTCGTCTTTTAATGATATGCACATTTTATTTAAACTTAACTATTCGTCCTTGCCTAAAAATGCTTGAAAATTAAATAAATTTGCCGATTTAAATTCTTTATTACACGTGTCTCTTAAAGTTGCACGTTAAATCATCATTGTAAACTTTAATTACCCTTTCTCTTTTATACTTCTCGCTGAATTTTCGCTTTGAATTTTTACAAGCTCCTGTTTTATATTATGAATATTTTTTTAGATTTTTTTTTTGAAATTTAAAATGAAATTACAATTTTAAAAAATTCAGAAAAATATCGAAAGGTTTTATTATATTCTATAGGTTGTTACGAAACACCAGGTGGAACGATTCTGTTTGAAGCGCATTTGGATTTGGAAGTCTATGCCATGGATCGCGTGAGTTAATTTTTAATTTATAAATCGTATTCTTATTTATAATAAATAAAAGTGATCTCTAGTAAATAACGTTAACATATATAAAAAATTTAACTTCGCCTCAATGCACACATTTTTATTCGTGTTTTTCGGGATTCGGAGTAAGGATGTTGGGAGTTGAGCCACCTTCGCCTTGTATAGCACACCACTACAATGCACATACTGTATACATCTAAAATATCAATTGCAAATACTCACAATATTACTAAATTATTACAAATAATAATATTAAATTTTACATTTAGTTATGTTTATCGGATTTCTAAGTGAAGAGGATGGTGGGGTGAGATCACTTCCTACAACAATACTAAAATGCTTTGTCATCAAACTCTCCTCTCTGTGGGCACTAATAAGTTTTTATGGCTTAGGCCAGGCCCACAATGGGCGGCCAGGTGGTGACGGATGGGGCCTAACATATCTGAGACAGACCATCCATGAAAAAGTTCCATTGTTCGACCGCCCAGATTAGTTTTGGGTTTCCCAGAGCGATAGGTTAAATTAATCCGACCAATAGGTTAATCATTTGTAAGAACATTATCACATATCTATTTTTATAATTTGAAATATGATAAAATGATATTACAATAGAAATATGATAGAATATATAATAACAATCTTACAAATATAATTGTTTTATATTTTTAATTGTAGGAAGTTTTAAAATTGAAAAATTACTTAACTTCGAAACTTTCAGAACAAATATATAATGGTGAGAACAAGTTCTTACAATTATGTTGTGAATTACGACATTATTTAAATAATATAAACATTAATTAAATGTATTTAGGATTATGGTTCAGTCCAGAATGTCAATATACAAGAATGTGCATAAGGCAAAGTCAACACATAGTGACGGGCGTTGTGGGTTTATCTTTATTTAAAGGAAAGATTTCCATTCTTAACAGGCAATCACAAAAGGCGATTTACAATCAAGAACTTTCCAGGTAAATATTATTTCTCAAATTAATTTAATATATTATTTAAATAATTAGAAAATATTTACTATTTTCAGTTTGGATATGACTGATGAATTTACACCTGAAGACGTCGAAGGATTCATTAGAATAAATGCTCTTAGGTTTCAAGTTTTATATTTTTACAGTTTTAAGATAAGATTTTACATTAGTTTAAAATTTTAGAATTGTTTTATTTATGTAAGTTTAATACATATTGTAGGCTTAAAGAATATCAACGAATTCAAGAAACTAACGAATAAAAAGTTGAAGATCAATGAATATCAATTGAATTAAATCCAATCATAAAAAACTCAATAAAAATAGTTATATAATCAAGATTTAAATGATGTTTTACTTTAAAAAAAGTCGTCCGCTGATCTTAACTTAACGTTTTTGAGACTAAAGTAAACACAAACAGGTGTAAAAAATTTACAAATCAGAAACAGAAATATTAGATTTACTCTTCTATTTTTTACAATTGTGTGTAAACAGTACCTATAGCAAGCATGACATTCAACTAACATAATGCATTTACACGTGTCACCATCTTTCAGTTTATACAGTAACTACACTACATACGTTCTAACGCAGTTTGCTATCTAATAAGAACTTAAGAAGCATAGGCTAACTTGTTGATGAAGATATTAGCAGAAATTTATGTATATTTTCCACAATTGGACCGAATAGGAAATAAAAGAGACATTAAAGTTGGGAAGAAAGGATTGAGACACTTTTACACTTAATGAAACAGTGCAGCATACTCAACATTGTATATTGTACATAATTGGTACGTCCAATCCTGGATAATAAAACTGACCGCTTCAAAGAGGGTATTCAACACAAGAGTATTTATCAGTCTAGAAAATCATTGGTCTGATAAAGGGGTGGTCGACTTAAAGAAGATTAAAAACAATGAGTCCTAATGAATAAAATTTTTGTTCTAAGAAAATCTGGTCATCTGGAAAGGTTTTAATGTATGACATTCATTTTATATTTTTATATTAATATCCTGTGTTCTCTGTTATAATTAAGAGCTTAATAATCGAGCAACTTTTATAAAAGAAAAACAATTTTATATAATAAATTTATAATGAATTATTAACTACGTTAAATTTAATTAAAGTCTGTGGGTTGTCGTTTTATGAATGCACATTCAAAGAAATTTTGCATTAGTGCGTAAAAACAAGTTACAAGTCAATGTATGAGTTCCAAATTACCTTCTTACTAGTGAAATGAACGTATGAAAATTTGAATAGTTAATTAGAAAATAAAATAACTTGTGTTAAAAATATTTTTATAAATATCCAATTCATTACTTTCTTTATTCGAACTTGCGAGGAATAAGTTACAACGATATTTTTTCCTGTTTTCCACCAATCATAAAAACTTTCAATAATTTTTGGGACAGTTTTAATTCATTTACTATTCAAAAATATACTGTAAATGATTTGGTCTCTCCTCAACCGTTAGTTCCATTGTGAGTCTGAATGAACCCATAATAATCATGAACAATTTTTTCGATGCACTCAAAGTGGAAAATTTAAAAACGTGACATCTTAATAAGTTGTAAAATTCTTTAAATACATTCCGGCAACGAGTTAAGTGACTTTCTCGTTTTTATTTTTAAAATAACTTTTTAAATATTATTAATCACTAGCTGACCCGGCCACGCGTTGTTGTGGCTCAAAATGTATCTATTATAAATGTATAACACTTCCCCCGTGGGGGAATTTCAAAAAATCCTTTCTTAGTGTACATTCTCTTGACGTACCCTATTAAAACGCAATCAAAAACGCATCTAAAATAGTATAGTATAATAAAAGCTGACCTTATCTTCATCCACTTCTCTTCACCACTCTCCCATCCTTCTTTCACCACCTTTCTTACCTCCAGGTCGTACCTCTGAGTGAAACCTGGAGTCCCCCTTTTCCAATTATTATTATTATTAGTATAATAAAAGCCGAGTTCTTCACAGTAAGCCTTAATCCCGTCACTTTTCCCGCTGGGGAATATCGAAAAATCCCTTTTTAGTGTATATTCTGTTGACGTAACCTATTAAAACGCAATTAAAAACGCAAAAAACCGCATGTAAAATAGTATAATAGAAGCCGAGTTCTTCACGGTAAGCCTTAATCCCGTCCATCTCCCCCCACTGGGGGGAATTTCGACATGTATATTATATAAAAACACGTGCGTATTCGAATGCAACGTTGTGTCAAAATTTCAAAGGAATCGGTAGGAACAAACGAACGTTATATTTTATTTATATAGATATAGATAGATAGAAAATGATCTGCTTCAGTCCATTCTCACAGAAAAGCATAATGCCTCACAGAAAAGCGAACTTAGGTCGTCGGAAGTTAGCGCCATCTGTTGGACATAAAAGCCTTAATCCATATATAAAT
Source organism: Centruroides vittatus (assembly GCF_030686945.1). Lineage (NCBI taxonomy): Eukaryota > Metazoa > Arthropoda > Arachnida > Scorpiones > Buthidae > Centruroides > Centruroides vittatus. The sequence continues at coordinate 478,546 of NW_027122185.1, read as the reverse complement.
ATATTTTTGAAAGGAAGGAAATGGTGTAGGGGTATGAAAAATAGATAGTAGCCGATTCTCAGACCTACTGAATATGCATATAAAATTTGGTAAAAATCGGTAAAGCCGTTTCGGAGGAGTAAGGTAACTAACATTGTGACACGAGAATTTTATATATAAGATATTAAATAAAATTGTGTGTGGCTCCATCTGTTATGAAATTTTATTATGAAAACTTTTTATATTATTAATTATTATAAAATGGCAATAAGTTTAATTTTGACGGTAGATATGAGTTTTATTTAAAAAAGAAGAATTGTAAATGCTAAAAGCGAGTAAAATCTTTATTAAGTCCGACTCCTCTCGAGATTTGAATTTTCTATTCGATCTTTAACCATCAAAATTAATATCATCAATATGATGATATTAAATATGTTAAATATCCCTTATACACAAGTTACCATGCCAAATTTCGCTTCTTAGTCATTACCACATCTTGAGATATTAAACGAAACAGACGAATTTTTTCTTTTTTATTGACTTTTTGTTCAGGTATATCAAAACATGGAGATTTGTAAAAACTCGGAGGTCAAATTTAACACTATTCCAATATTTTCCCTTCTTATGTACGGTACATAACAGCCGGGAAAATAAAAGTCCTCTCGGAAGGCACTTTTTCTTGGCAGATTGTTTATGTTTTCTGTTGACTTAGTCCATCCAATTCTTCCACCCTGTCTCAATTTCTAAAACATCGATAATGGAAAAGTTTTTCGTATATGAATTAATAAATAATGTTTTTTTTTTTCACCAGCCATTTTATAATGACAATATAACTAGCTACTATGCATGATATTTCTCCAATCGTAGTTCTGCTTCGCGAAGCGTTTCGTTAGAAGAATAACACAGCCATGCATCACTGATATATAGAAAATGACTTTAAAAGAAGATACAATGAATAAAATTGAGAAAAAATTTTGAAAACATTCCTCCGCCTAAACTCTCCCGTATGTCCTGAAACATCATTTGTTTGCATTTAGCCTTCTAGTTAACAACTACATAATATACAGTATTGTCCCTCCAGAGCGTTGAATAGGAATATTTTAATTGTGGTCATTCTATATAATGGTTTTTGAAATGATAGAAGTGAAATATTGAATATATTAGTGGTCGGAAACGTGCCATCTGATGGCACTCAGAAGATTTTTCTTTTTTTTTTTTGGTGGCACGGCCTAGAGAATGACAATTAATGAAACTTTTTCAGTACTTTAATAAAAAGTAATTTATTAAAAGTATTTTTAATAATAATAATATAGTTTGTAAGACACAAATTAAAATTTTGTTTTAATTAATAAATGAAAGGTGGAATGAACTTTCAGACAGGTTTTCATATATGAAGAAAGTCTTCTTCGCTTTTTAAACTGTTTTCGGTACAACATACTGTGGGCAAATATTCAAAATGATGACATATAAATCTGTATAGAAATCTCAATATGTAACCGGTTCAAACATCGTTATTTTCTAGGAATTATCGCATCCACAGACTCCGAAAATACTAGCCAATTAGAGTCTGTGGATGCGATAATTCCTAGAAAATAACGATGTTTGAACCGGTTAAAGTCGAATAAAGTTTTCTTAACGTAGTTTTACCAGTTTGATTTCAGTGGCACGCGGAGTGCCCAATACCCGAGAAAAAATAATTATGTAGCATTCCAGTGTATGTAGGTTACCGACCACTGGAATATATTACATTACTTTGGCATTTCAAGTCATTTGATTTTGCAAATAGAGGTTTCCAGTTTTGAGCATATTAACTGTTTTCTTCACTAGTTGTCTTTTGATTGTCTCTAAAAATTTCAGTCGAACAAGTGGCTGAGAAGGTTAGCGTGTCAGCTTACTGTTCTTGGAGTCGGAATCAAATCCGGGCTAGTTCGAAAACCCCAGGAATTTTTCGAGGACTAGAAAATGTAGGATCCCTTTCCTTATCATCTTACCGCCCCATTGCATTAAATGCACAAAATTCATTTGTGGTCGATCCTTTCCAACTAATGTAGGCCCAGTTGCATAGTTCTGTAACGCAGAACTAGACATATTGGAAAGTTTGAACCTGTTCTATTTAATAAACATTACATTGAAGGGTGGGTTTTTTTTAATATTATTTCCGCGTTTAATTTTATTTAAATAAAACTAAAAATAACATTATGTATGCATCATGTTTGTGCTATCATCTGAATATTATTATTAAAAAGAAACAAGTTCAATCTTCACTTATCCCCGATGCTTTGCCTATAATCACCTAATGCTTCTCTATACAATCTCCTATGACGGGTGGCCAGATGGCCGAGCGATCAAGCTAGCAATCTACCGCTCTGGGGGACCCGTGTTCTAATACGAACGTGTCGAAAAAGTTCCAGGAATTTTTTACGTATTGGTCCATCCGGATATGCCGGATGGACCTCGTCCTTCACCATTCGATCACCCCGTTGTGTGGGTCTGGCCGAACCCATAATGGGCTTTCTTAAAGAGGCCCTCTTAGTGCACACACGATGGAAAGAGTTTAAATAAATAAAATCTCCTTTGGTACTTGATTTGTGAAAAATCCTGAAAAACCAATTGCAAAATGGTGATCAGTCAAAACAAAATGACAAAGAATTTGGTTTGTAAACTTTAAATAAAAGAAAAGAAGCATAATTTATCAACAATCTTATTTTTTGACAGTAATTTGTATTTAAAATAAATTTTCGAAAAATAATATATATATATATATAAACTTAATGAGAAATGAGAAATTACATCTACAATGATATTTCTGAACCGTACCTATACGGAATGAAAACTCATTCATCATTCTAATATTTATTTTAAAATATAAGTGGAAATTATTTCATCATTCTGCTGATGTATTTAAATAATTTTTTTAATTCTATGTAGTGGCATATTATATATTTTTCTGAAGTAATTCTTTATTTCTAAACCTATTATATCTTGTTTTTTCTTTTAATTATTTAAACAAAAATAAATGCAAAAATAAAAAAATAAACATTACACAATAAATACTATTAATTGTAATAATAAACAGATTTTTGTCATTCATTTTCATACTGTAATTGTATCTTAAACATGATACAATTATATGCATACACAAAATTGTATAGCTTATTCCTTTATTACCTATATCAATACAGAATAGAACCGTGTATTTATAACGTAAAATAACGTAAAATAAATGGGCAAACAATCGTAATATTATGCATTACTATATTACATTTTCGAATCTTAAGTAGATAAAGATTGAGTGAATCAATTTTTAGTCTCATTTTGGTGAGTCAACTGAATGAATCAACTTGGAGAATTACGCATCTGTAGCGAGAATGTAGTAGCCACTACTACAAGAAAAACTATCATATTTTATAATGTTTAGAACCATGTTTGAAGCGACGTTAAATATAAAACAAAACATCAAAGAGTAAGTGCAAGTTTGTTATAGATAATACATTGAAATAAATATATAGAAAACAAAACAGTCGAGGAGACTGGGGATTTTTTCCCGCATCCGTAATAGTTCCTATACGTATAAATTAACGTTATTTTTAGTAATAAAAATAAAACTACTTTTATTAAATAAAGAAATATTCTGCAGATTTCACTTATTCAAAAAACAATGACAAAAAAAAAAAGGGCTGCTAAAGGGTAAAAGAAGCCCGCTCTACTCGGGACTCCACACAAGCTCTCTACATTCCTCAGCAAAAGTTATTAATATCGCTTACTGCTGAAAGAAATAAGCAATGTAAAATTTAATTTTATAATTTAAGCATCTAATAATAATTTTTCAACGAAGAGAAATAAGAAAAAAACTAAAATTATCTGAAAAAATTGAAAAAAAACACAAGCCTACAAGTATATCTTGTTTGAGATAATTAGGTCTATTAATTATTGAAGTTTATTTTTTTTTTTTAAGAGTAAATACACGACTTTTTTAAACGCTTTATATATATTTTTCAATAAATAAGAACATTACCAACATTATAATTTGCAGAATAATTTTTTTATTGAAAGTATTAAAAAGTTAGTATATAATATTTACAGTATATGTACTGTACAGTACATGCACTATATATGTACAGTACAGTACAGTACTGTATGTGTTAAGTATATAAGCTAGTAGCGTTTATATAATATTTTGTCACGTATGTGGAAGTAATTATCGTATCATTAAGTTTAGAATAATTATCAGAATGCGTGCTGAATTTATTAAAAATAAATGATAAAAAAGCAAAGGTCAGCGAGATTCTTTTTGTTTTGTTTTTTTTTTTTTTTTTTTTTTTTTACGAAAAGACCCTGAAAAGCACAAGTAAAAATAACGGTATAAGAGAGACGAGAGTAAGGCCATTTTATTTGTAGTCTCGACCTCTTACGAAAGATTCGCGAACAAGCGAGATGACGCCATCTTGTCTTCTCCGTTGAGTAAAATGATTAAACACGGATCATATATTGTTTTACGTAATAAAATGTAACAGGAGCGTTTGTCTTCAAATAAAATTTCTAATAATGAATCAGAGGATACACAAAATATAATTAATAATCGTTTGATGGAAGCTGAAGGTCTTCCTTAATAAAATTTGTAAGTATTGCCAAGTTTTCAAATTTGAAAGCTCTTTAAAAAATTTCTTTAACCAATGATTTCATTTCCTCTTTTTAAATTTGTTTTTCTAACACAAATGATTATTTTTGATTTAATTTAAGAAATTGATAGTTACTTGTTTATTATATTTCTCTACCCATGAGTCACATTAAATGGGTAATTTTTCATTTGATTTTATTTATTTTTATAATAATTTAATATGTGATATAATTCATGATTATGATTTTAACAGTCACATATTAAAAAATATATCAATAATTTAAATAGAAATTAGAAAAAACGGATACAGAAAAGTGACAATTTGGATTTACATTTTGTTTTTTTTTTTCTTTAAAACTTTTCTAAATTAAAAAAAAAAATGTTTTTACTTTATTAAATAATTTAACAAGTTTAATAAATCAATAATAACAGTGGCTTAAACATAATAAACTTTTAATGTACGAGGGTGGTTTTTTCGACCTCCGAAGGTCCGTAAAACAAAGACGAGCGTAAATAACAAAATGAATTTATTACCAAAAGTTAGGTACGAATGTGGTTACTTTTCGAATTAATCGCCGTGAAGATTGAGGCTTTTGTCTATCTGTGGACGAGCTTTGCGATCTCCTCTTTGTGGGATGTTGCCGCCGGTGACTCGAGATGGGCCTTAACGTTATTTTGAAGATTGTTGTTAGTCTCAAACCTCTGCCCTCCTAGCCACGTTTTCGGTTTGGGAACGAGGTGGAAGTCACTCGGCACTAAATTGGGGCTATATGCTGGGTGTTTAAAAAGTTCCAAGTTAGTTGAAAGTCTTCATGTATTCCACCTTTCCTGAACTGAAAACTTGGCTAGCAGGGCAGAGATTTGAAACTAATCACAATCTTCAAAATGACGTTAAGGCCTGTCTCGATTACTGGCGGCAACATTCTACGAAGAGGGGATCGCGAAGCTCGTCTGCAGATAGACAGACGTCTCAATCTTCACGGTGATTATGTCAAAAAGTAACTGTGTTTGTACCTAACTTACGGTAATAAATTCATTTTGTTATTTACACTTGCTTTTGTTTTATCGTCTGTCGGAGGTTGAATAAAAAAACTGCCTACGTACTTTAGTAGATAATCAACAACGTAAAACTGGGTATACTTAATAAGCAAGGCAAATAAAACCAATTTCCAGCACAAAAATTATAAGAAAGTGAACTTTTTTGATAGTGTTAAATGGGAAGATGTATTTGTCCATCAAAAATAGTAAAATGTTAGCTTTCTCAATTTTTGAGCTGGAAATCACCTTGTTTAGTAATGTAGAAATGAAAAACCATTAATTTTTATTAAGAATCCTATAAATAGACTTATTTTACAAGTTTCGCTTATTCGACATGTTTAAATTGTTTAAAATTATTTGATAAATTTATCATTTTACTGTTAATGTATGGATAAAATATTTAATTTAAACCTTTTTAAGTGGTTAAAATTTCTCATGGGAAATACTAGAATTTGATTGGAGTATTCTGTTGGCACAAAGATTTATATTGAGATTATTAAGTTTAATATTTATATATATCATTCTACCAGCTCAAGGTTGATCATTTAATGTTTGAAAAAAATTGTTTTCATTTTGATAAGTGATTTATTACTTATTACTGTTTTCACGTATTTTATAAAGTAAGTGAAACAGTAACATGGCTGTCTGTCAATATATTGTTTTAGAAATAGAAATCTTTTGTCAGTTTTTACAGTTGCAAGAATTTTTCTTAGAGTTAATTAATAAGTTTAATTGCTCGGTAAAAAATTTCCTCCAGACGGATATAAATCTTTTGAATGATGAGTAGAAATTTTATCATTATTATTTTAAAAGTCAAATCCATCTGATGAACAAAGCAGTAATAAATACAAATACGTTACACTAACCTTGTATAGCTTTGTACTTAACTTTTGAAACAACACTGTTTTTAATCCACCCTAGGACCTCCTTCAGGTGTTTTATAAAAATTTTTCTGGTGTGATTCGAGTTTGATTTAACTTCTGATTTTGAAAAATTAAGTGCAAAGCTATACAAGGTTAGTGCAACTTATTTGTATTTATTTTAAAAGTTTTATAATGAAACTTTATGTACAAATGAGGTAACTTATCAAATTACAATCTTATATTCATTACTTTTTCCAGTGTTTGTCTATAAAAATGTATCTTAAGAAGGAATGCATTGATCTAAATTCTTATAAATATATCGTAGAGTCCCGCTAGTCCGAACTAATTTGGACCGAGCCCCATTAGGATTAGCGGATTTTCGGATTAGTTGAATAATTGAAATAATGCAGAAGCAAGTAGTAAAACAGGCCTGATTTATATAGATCCAACACCATCAACGACTTTTGTTTCTGTTTTTGTGTGTAAGTACAGTATAGATCTGCTATTTTAATAGGCCATGTCAAACACTGATTTATTAATTTTGTACAGTATTAATACAATACTAGAATAAAATACAATTTTTTTTGTTGTGGAATTCTAAATCTTTTTGTACCATTAATACCATTTAAATTCAACTGGAAAAAAAAAAAAAAAAAAAAAAAAATGTATATTTTGCAAGCTAAAAAGTTTCCTCTGTACTGACTGAAACATGTTCGGATTAGCGGTGTTTGGACTAGTGGGACTCTACTATATTAATTATTTGAAGAGCAAAGAATTCTTCATATATATAGAATTCTTTGCTCTTCAAATAATTTTATTAAAATTGAAAACCTGGTGAAAGTGGATACTTGATATTTTTGATATAATATAAAAATAGATACTCTTGATGATGATTTAATCTACATTTTATCATTTAATTCCTCAAAATGTTGTAATTGACATTTTAAATTATGTTTAGATGTCAGATTGATTAATCTTTGAGTCTTGAGGCAAACATTGAACAATATATATAATCCTAATGTAGATCTTTATTTCAACCAAATTTGTTATATTTAAATTACAATTCAGAAAAATTAAATATTATTTATAAAAGTTTACTAAATATAGACATAATTTTAAAGTTTATAAGAATAAAATATCCTATAATTTATAAAATTATAAAAAATACAGAAATAGAAACTGATATCAACAATAATATATTAATTTAAGTATTTTAAATATGAAATAATGTCATTTTAAATAACTTCTTTTGTCAATAAAAAAGAATAATATAAATCTATAGTAAAAACAGATAATGCTATAAATAAAAATACATTTTAAAACAGCTTATAGCATCAGTTTATAAAATATTGAAATTACTTTTTTTTAAAAATTTTCCAACATGTAACAGTACTTTTAGAGATTTAATAGGCTAGTAATTATATGATTACTCATTAGGATTTATTAACTACTGCAGTATCGGAATCATATAATTTCCTTGTTGGATTGATGTACAAAAGTTTGTTTCCAGAGAATAGAACATAATCAGTCTTGTATTTTGTCTAATCAGTATAAAATGAACAATATTATTCTCACAAATATGAAAATAATTATATTTTGTTATTATCAATAATTTTTTCTGTTACCGTATTAATTTTGTATTGGATTTAGTTAAGTTTTGATTGATGTAAGATTCAAAATTTTAAATCTAATCTCATTCAAGGTATTTTAGAGTTTGTAAAAAGATTGAAGCACTAGAACTTTGCCATTACAAATACACAATATGTTATATATTTATAAAGTTTAGATTTTTAGTTTATCAACTATAAGTATTAATTGTTGAGTTATTATGAGCAATATAGTACAAAAAACCTAAGCCCTTCTAGTAACATAACAAAATAAGATTGCAGACCTCAGGAAGAGGTCAAAAACATTATGTTTAGAGATGCATATTATGTGATATAATTTTATTTGTCTTTAAATAAAAGAATAAAAATATTCAATTTTAGACAATTAATTTGAAATATTAAAAATGTATTGTTGAAATTATATGGTTTAAATAAAATTTAAATACTTTAAAATCCTTTCCATTTTTTAGAGACTATAAATTTAAAATCATAATTTGAAAAAATAAATTACTGTAGTTATGGTACAGTTAGTTTTTTATCATTGAAACTATATGTGTATAATTTTATTAAAGGCAAAAATAACAATTATTAATCTAATTAGGTAATTTCCTTAACAGAAATTTAATCATTCTACCACTACATTGTCTCTGTTGCTATTATGTGAATATGAATGAAGAACTCATTACTTTTAATTAAAAGATTCTTAGCAAAGTAGCATAATATATACTTTTGCATATATAAATTAATTATATATTCAAAAGTAATATAAAACTTTAATAACCAACATTTTTTTTTTATTCACAGAAACATTTTGGATTGCAAACATCAACATTTGTCATTAGAGATTTAGGAAATGTCATTTGGTTAAATTTTTGAGGTATGACTTTATAATGTAAATTTATTTGGATTTTATTTTACTCATAAATTATTACTTTAATACCATAGACTACACATTTCTAAAATAGTTTATTATTAAACAATGTAAAAAATTATTAAATTTTATTTCACAAATATGAAAATATTTAGAATCCCACTGATAATTCTATCATAAATCTTATACTGGAAATTGGATTAAAAAATATCAACATTTTGGTTAAATAGGTAGAAATAATTGAATCAACTTTCATTTTCATAAAATATCTTTCTTTAAAATGAAGGTCATGGTACCATAAATCCAATGCTGAGATGTGAAAAGTTTATGCCAGTTAATAGGCTATGTCACTTTACTACAGGTCCATTTTGCAATCTGACAGATTATCTGACATTTTTATTGAATAGTACTTTAACTATATACATGGTTAATGTGTGAATAATAAAACAAATAAAAGTATTTTCAAATTAAATAATTTAATTTTGTTATAAAAAAGTACTAGTAGTGCAATTTTGTACAGATAATCTTGTAGTTTAAAAAGTATTTTAAACAGGATGCAGGTTATGTAATGGGGTTAGTTATAAGTCAGTTTTAAATAGGAATTATGAACTCATCAAACAACTTTTTCTTTGTTTGTAATCACTAAGAGAATCTTTAGACAATGTGAAAAGTTATTTATGTGCTGCAGACATATTCTTTTGTCACTGCAACTTTTCCAAAAACACCGGAGACCAAAATCTATATCTTATCCAAAGTTCTCACATTTATTTTCTTTATGATATTATTAGATATTCTTATTTGAATTTGTATCTTAAAAGATGACAAATTTTTTATAATTGTCCTCATTTATGTATGACCTCATTTCAGAGAACTTTGATGGTTAAGATGCAACGGGATAATTGTCATCCTAATAAGCTATAAACTTGCTTTATCACTATGAAATGATTTTTGATAACTAAAAATAATTGTATACATTTAAAACAATAGTCTTAGTTTGGCTGCTGAATGTTTTGCTTTGTATACAACAGCATTTCTTTCCATGGTTTTGTTAACAAAATTAAAACTAAAGATGACATCATTTATTAAACTAGCGATGATGAATCCTTGGTAAGCATGTAAAACATGGCACACAAATGACTTTTTTCTGGCATGGAACCCAGGACTCTCCTTAAAAAATAAATATCTAACATCTTCATTGAGCTGTATGTTTTAACTTAATAGAATACAGTTTTATTGAGGAAAGTGATGATAAAGATGCAATAAAGAAACAAAAATTACAAACTGTTTTACTAACAATAAGTGATAAGAAAATTAAAACAAACATCCTATTTCCAAGACAGTTCTGCATTATATTGGCTTAGAAGAAAGTGTTGCCAATTTAGCAGAAAATCCACTAAACATAGCTTTCCTGTAGCATTGTCTAGCTGCTAGACCAAATAACACTATGTTCCCAAAAATTTCACTTGGCACATATGAGAAAATTTTGCATTATAGATTTAACCATTTTGGCATGCACAGTTGCCTGTGTTTTAAACTATACTGTAGAAATTTGTTTGGTATTAAAGTGACATTTGTATAAAAATTAAAATATTATTAAATAACTTTTAAGTTAGAAAACAACGATAAAAAATAAATTGTGCTCATTTTCTAAATAATAATGAATGAATAAAACAGAATTTCAGAATTCTATTAGATGATATGACTATTACAATTTTTCAAGTCTACCATATAATGAAGCACAGTGTTTGTTTGAACAAGTTGGCTACCAAGTGACAAAATTATTTTTACATATAACTTCATTTCTATTTTGTTTTGTCAGATGATGATGATAATAATAATAATAATAATCTCTTTCTTGTTAGTGAATACCTTGTTGAGGTGAGAGAGTACAGTAGTTCCAATAAACTTTAGAGCAATGCCAGTTGCAATATAAGCTTCCTGTAGGGCCATCCATGTCAGTAAAATCTATGGGAGAAGTGAAACAAAGAATGATCCACAAGCAGCATTTGTCCCAGAATGAACAACTGCTAAACAGCGTCAGAGGTGGCTGAGATATAAAACTTGGCTTTAGATATATAAGCATACTCACTTCTGTAGAAATAACAAAACCTGGTTCACATTCACAGTATGATAATGTCTTGGATGGTGCCTATGCTAACAAAGTCTGAATTCTTGGCATTTGAAAAACCTTCCACAGTCTCTCTTGGTCACCAGTGGCAAATGCAACACTGGCCCAAGTATGGCTACTGAATCATAAATACAAAAAAAATATATTCACTTCACTTGCACACAACAATGGACAACACATACCAGCTGGCAAAAATCCTACAGTGACAATCCAGCCACTGCTAACTAACAAGGCCAGATGTTCATATCTCCAATTTGAATGAAACTTGGTGAACATGTAACTTTAAACACAAATAGCTTTAGTCCAAATAATAGGACCCACCTCTCAAGTGTTTCTGAAAAATGGGTCTTTGAAAATTGAGTGTTTAGCTTTTAAGTCTGTAGAAGTTTCATTTCACCTTATAATGGCAATAGCTGAGTGGATAAGATGGTGGACACTGAATCTCTGTATAAAGAAAAAAGTGTTATATTTCACTTTCTTCCTTATACAGAGATAAATAAGGAAGAAGGTAAAACTCACAAACAAATAAATATAACACTGAAAGTGTCTTTCAGCGTTATATTTATTCATTTCCTGAATTAAATGTAAGTACTTTCGACATTTCAAAATGTCAATAGTACTTACATTTAATTCAGCAAATGAATAAATATAATGCCAAAAGACAGTATAGTTTCTTTCTTATCTATATATATAAAAACGAATGTATGGCTGTCTGTCTGTTTGTCCTTCATGCATTACTACACCATTTATCCGATTGCCATGAAACTTTGGGAAGTTGTTTAATACATTCCCGCGAAGGTTTGTGGCATATGTAAAGACCACCATTTCCCCCCTTTCAAAAATATATTTATATATGGATTAAGGCTTTTATGTCCAACAGATGGCGCTAACTTCCGACGACCTAAGTTTGCTTTTCTGTGAGACATTATGTTTTTCTCTGAGAATGGACTAAAGCAGATCATTTTCTATCTATCTATATAAATAAAATATAATGTTCATTTGTTCCTACCGATTCTTTTGAAATTTTGACACCATGTTGCATTTGAATATGCACATGTTTTTATATAATATACATGTCGAAATTCCCCCCACTGGGGGGAGAGGGACAGGATTAAGGCTCACTGTGAAGAACTCGGCTTCTATTTATACTATTTTGCGTGCGGTTTTTTGCGTTTTTAATTGCGTTTTAATAGGTTACGTCAACAGAATATACACTAAAAAGGGATTTTTCGATATTCCCCAGCGGGGAAAGGGACAGGATTAAGGCTTACTGTGAAAAACTCTGCTTCTATTTATACTATTTTACATGCGGTTTTTTGCGTTTTTAATTGCGTTTTAATAGGTTACATCAACAGAATATACACTAAAAAGGAATTTTTCGATATTCCCCAGCGGGGAAAGGCACAGGATTAAGGCTTACTGTGAAGAACTCGGCTTCTATTTATACTATTTTGCATGCGGTTTTGATTGCATTTTAATAGGTACGTCAAGAGAATGTACACTAAGAAAGGATTTTTTGAAATTTCCCCCACGGGGGAAGTGTTATACATTTATAATAGATACATTTTGAGCCACAACAACGCGTGGCTGGGTCAGCTAGTAATATATATATGGCATCATAAGTGAGATTATAAAGTTTTATGAAGTCTCTGTAGATTTAACTCTTGTATGTCATTAAATAAAATGTTTTTTTCTTTATATTAATTTTCAGACATGGTGGTATTGTTATATTTGAAGTATAACAAACATGAGTGCATGAGGAAATTATCCATAACATTAACAATTATAAAAAAGTGCTGTGACTATGCTACCCCATTTTCATATCTGACTTGTCTTTTTTTTTTTTTTTTTTTTTCATTTGCAGTAATGTCTGAAGCTTATTTGCTGTGTTGACATAGTATATAACCACAGGCCAAAATATCTGAAAATAAATATGAAGAAATAAAAATTTTATTTAATGACATATGAGAGTTAAATCTACAAACACTTTGTTTTTGCTAAACCGGAAATGATGCCATGTTTTTTTAATCTTTTATCTTATAATATAAGGAATAATAACAATAATAATTATAATGCTGATGATATGGTAAAATAACAAAATAATTTTGTTACACAAAAAATTGCAAAAGTTTAAACCTACATTGTATAGCTCCAGTGCCTAGTGTCTTATTCATTCAGCTATTGCTGTTATAATGAGAAGTGAAACTTCCAAAGACATAAGCTAAACACTCAATTTTCAGAGGCTCATTTTTTGGAAATGCTTGAGAAGTGGGTCCTATTATTTGGACAAGGAGCTGTTTGTGTTTAGGGCTACACCAAGTTTTGTTCTAATCAAAGACTTAAACATCTGGCCCTCTGAATGTAAGCACCAAATTTTAATGCATAAGCATAATTTTTTTCTATAATATATACCTTGTTGAAATTAATTTCATTACATTGTACCTATCACAAAAAAATTTTACATGTCAAATTATATGTGCATATAATTGCATTTTTTACATATAGCATATTTTATATTTTTGTGCATATATACTAGGATTTAAGCTTTCTGAATGATTGATATTGTACTGTTATCTAAGTTCAAAGTATTGCACATTATCTTTACTATGAGAAGAAAACAAAACAAACCTACAGTTATCATCTGGAACTCTAATTGTAAGTGGTCCTCTCCTAATCATTATAGGAGAGGATATACACTAATTTCATTGTTAGTAATATTAGTGTATGGTCCCTCCCATTCTATGACTCACGAATTGGCCAGAACTATTGTTCTTGATTGGGTGAGTCATGAAAATTCTCCTAGATCTAGGAAATTTTGCTGTGACTTAAGGAAGCATTCTTCAACTTTTTTACACCTACAGACTGGCAAAATTAGGAGTAATATTTTGTGGATTGTCAGAAGGCTAAAGATAAACTTTAGATCAAAAATGCTTAGGCATGGGTTACATTCGTGACTGTCATAACTGGCCATAACAACAGTTGTTACTGTGTATTGCAATGGTGTTGCTTTCCTTTGCACATCAATCACTTGCTCTCGAGTTGTGCCTGGCTGTACTGCTATGGGAAGCAGTCCAATCACAATCACTCTCATTAATGCACATGTGTTGCTTATGTTAATTATTATATTGTTAAATTAAGTAAGGATAAAATGTTATTTACCCAAATTTTGAGAAATATTACAGGTAATGTAATTAAATATTCCTAAACTTCCTCTATTTTTTTTCTATATTCTATATATGATTTGTTTGAATTCTAATTAAAAAAAAAGATTATAATCAGTTTTTTAGACTAAAACATAGTAATTATGGAAAAAATTCTTCACATTAAACTGCATTTAAGAAATCCTATAACCTTAAGACAGAAATAAAAACCATTATAGATAATATTTTATTTATTCAGATTATTGTTCTAAAATTACAATGTTTAGTTAGTATGACATCTGCTGCTGATTTCTTTGTTACAAAATTTGATATGCATGGCTGTAGTATTGTTTCAGAAAGGTAAAATATTGCTTAACATCTATTCTATTACTTTGCTTATTTTTATTATTGATATTGCTGAAAATGTTTTTTCACATAAATTTGCAATGTAATCAAATTATTGATAATTTTTTCAATCATAACTCAAAGTTGGATATTCTTTTTCAAGTGATAGCCAAAATTGAGACAATGATTGCATTTTGTCTGGATGTCAGAGTGATATCAGATGACAATTCAATCAGCTTTTCTTTTTCCTGAGGTTTAAGTGCACATGATTTTATATCTTTCAATAAAGGATTTTTAATCCAGAGGTTACCTTTATGAGGATCTTCATTTTCAGAAAAATAATTATTAAAGTTTTCAGCTAACGTCCTTAAATGCTTACTTATTATGTTAAATGTGACTTTCCGGTTGACATCAGCAGCAATCAAAAATTCTCCTTAAAGTAGAAACATATATATATATCTTTTATTATATGTAGCTATCACAAAAAGACAGCTTCTTTCTGAATGCATGCATTTTATTTCTCAGTGTAAAAATATTTGTACAGTGTCCTGGAGAGAAAGATTAAGTCTGTTAAGAATATCAAATATATCTACCAAGTATGCAAGTTTAGCCTTCCATTCATCATTCAACAAAGGTTCTAACAAGTCAGATTTTCACTTTTGCAGAAACTGCTTTACTTCTTGTCTCAGTTTGAAAACGTGTGCAAGAACTCTTCCTCTTGATATCTGCCTCACTTCTGCATGTAGAAGATGATGGTGTTGTAAGTCCATGTTCTCATACAATATTGTGAACAGACTATAAATTTCATTAATGATCTTAAAAGTGTCATTCATCACAGTATTTAGTTCAGCAGAAAGCTTCTTTTCAGCTAGATGTTCCTAGTGAATCATACAGGGTTCCGCTGTATTTACTAACATGTTGAATTACTATGATTGTAACACTAGTATTTTATTAAAATTCTGTACAGTGAGCTAATGGGACTGTCAATACTCTTTCTTACATAGAAAAAGATCTTTTGGTACTTAATGGTACTTGGTCACTGATGTAACTATAATGCAACTTCTAGTTTGGAAAAAGTCCATAATGAAATCTACATTTTTTCCTAGCAAGGATGGCAGAAATTGTTCTTAAAACTTAAGTTAGAATTTTACTCAAGGCAGCTCACAGACTTTTCAGCAGCTTTAACTCCTGAAGGACCTGGAATTTGTAATATCTTTTCTTTTGCTAACTTGATGTTTGACTGTTTCTAAAGTTACAATCCCTTTTCTTTTAAAGTTCCTATAGATTTTGCCAAAAAATCAAAATTCGATGCTAGGTGAGCAGATTCTTCTGGTGAGCAGTAATATATACTATTCCCCTACATGACCTGCAGATAGATCATTTGTTAATATATATTGGAGCAATCACATCAAGAAATATAAATATAGTAAAGCCAAGCAATTGCCAAATTAGATGAAGCTATATTACTGCTGCTATTATAATTAAAATGCTAAGTCACATGGCCTAGAGGTAGGTTCCTCTAGTTTTGCTTTCTTATAACTAACTATTGGACTTATTGATATTTAAATTTATATACATAAATATAATATTAGAAAAAAAAACAATATAACACCTCTCTGGTCATATATGCAAGTGTGATGATATTTTGGTTGCTTAGGATGATAGCAGACTGCTATATTGCACAACAGACCCAGAAAGTTTAAAATACTTTTGAGTTTCTAGAAATTTATAGGACCATGAAAAATCAGATTGTTTTCAACTTCAGGGAATTGGATAATCTTCAATGGTGTAGAGAGCATGGTTTCAGCTATAGTAAATCACTTTGTGTATGCTCTCAATTTTATTTATCTTATTAATTATTTACCATTTATTCACTTATTTTTCTTTATCATATTTAAAACTATATTTCCTTACTGAAGAGAGAATATAAAATAAAATAATCAACCATTCCAACTTAGCAAAAATTCTTTAATCCTAAGAACGTTTTCAAACGCATTAAGCGTCCATCTTTAAAGATGGACGCTTAACGCAATTTAAAGATGTAACTGAAGATGGACGCTTAATGCGTTTGAAAACGTTCTTAGGATTAAAGAATTTTTGCTGAAGTTGGAATGGTTGATTATTTTATTTTTTATCATATTTATTTTCAGCATAGAGTGCATGCCTGAACCTCAGCTATTTAAAATTTGATTTCATATCTGTATTTGATTTCACGTTCTTCATTAATAGGCTCATGTAATCTGAAGATGTCTGAATGATGCAGATGAAAACATTTGTTATATTGAATATTTTTAAAGTTTGTTTAACTGGTTCGGTGTACTGGTGTGTTTTTAGATATTTGCCAGTTCTTAAGGTGTTTAATTTGCAATATTGCCCACAGGAGAAATGCCACTGAGATTGCAAGACAAACTTTGGAATTCAACTGTGAACCCCTGTGAATTGATGTGAAGCTATAGCATTAATATAGTGAAAGAAATGTATTATTTATCTGAAAAATATTACATATTTTGACCAACAATACCATCAATAGACCCACATTAGATCTTCCTGATTTATGGATATATTTTTTTATAAACAGATAAAAAATAAAATAAATAAGTGGCCAATGTGAGTGAGTCATTATTATATGCTTTAAGTAAACCCCAGTATTATATTTTTTACCAAATATCTCCATTGAACATGTTTCCAAATTTTAAATTTCCAACATGCCATTCAAAAGTTTATTTATTGTTTTGAATTTAAATATAATTACTCTGATTTAAATAGAATTGTAGCTGAAGAAAACAATGATAAATTTATTAAAGTACTTAAATTTTTTCTATTTGTTAATAAATTAGTGTAATGCTGAGAGACAGTTCATTTTTCTTCTTTGTAAGTATCTATTTAGCATGTTCAGGAAATCAGAAAATTGAGAAATCCAGACTACTTCCTGACTCAGTCTTGATGGATATTTGGTCTGGTACTGTATTGGAGATTCAAGGGAACAGGGAAAAAATTCATTGTAATCAGTAATTTGCAATAGTTGATTTTGTTATGAGTAGATCTGACTGTATAACAAATGTTTGTTTGTTAAGTTATGGCAATGCAACACTTGGGCGATCTACCTAGGGGGGATGTCTTCTGGGAGGTCTTTTAAGGAAAACTGGCCCCTATTTAGGTGCTACAGATGTGGAGAAAACCCGAAAAACTCCACATGGCCAGCCCATTCGAGGGAGATGCGAACCCATGACCAAACTCCCAGTGTTCAGGGTACGAAGACCGCTTGGCCACTGGTGGGCACTGTAACAAATAATGTTCTTGTTATAACCATTGTGATATCTGAACCAAATAATTTCAGTATTACAAATTTATTTGAAGGTATTTATGAAAAATTGTAGTAATATTAGTAAAAAAAAATAGAGGATGATTCCATTCTTAATGACTCATTTGTTTCACTGAAACGAACAAGTGAAAAAAATCACTATACTGCATAAGTACAGTTTAGTGTTTTTTTTTTTTTTAATCAAAATTTCAGTTTGATGCTACAAACTTATTTTTAACAGATCTTTATAATAGGTCACTACCTAGATTATTTTTATTATTGTTTTGCTTTTATATAATGATATTTTAATATAAAATGAACAATATTCAGTATATAAATTGTTTTCTACTGTGTATGAAAGAAAACAGTGTTTCTAATAGGGATTAATTATGCAAATTTATTTGTTGTGCTGTTATGTACAGGTATTTTCTGATGTCCTTGTTAAGTGTTTATTAGTAAGACAGTTGAAGGTTGTAAGGCTTAATATCAAATTCTAAAATCATTTACTAATAGGTAAATAAGTGTTTTGTAGTGTTTAGTGTCATTTGGGAATATTGGTGGTGGTTCTTTCTATTATCAGGAATTTTCTTGATTAAACAATTAATGAAAAAATATCCCAACACCTGAATTTTCGATATTTGAATTGTTTTTAGTAATGTATTAGATTTAGATAAAAGTGTGGCTATATTTTTCATTCTAACCTATAAAGAATGTAAAATATTTAAGAGTAAAAGTTATAAATAAAATTATATTTTGCTTAGTTATTTTCATAATTTATTCATTATTAAATTTTTCTTTACAGGAGCGCACATGTTCAAGTATGCCCCTTTTACAGCGTGTAATCGAGCCTGTTCATGTGTGTCGTGAAACATTACCTTTTGATGAACAAGGTGCTCTAGCAATTGCAGTTCCCAATGAATTAGAATGTGTAACTAATGCTACATTAGCAAATGTTATTCGACAGTTATCATCATTATCCAAACATGCTGAAGATATGTTTGGTGCTATGTTCCATGAAGCAACCAGTCTTGCAGCACGTGCCAATTCATTGCAGGGAAGAATTGATCGATTGGCAATTAAGGTTACACAGTTGGATTCAAGTGTGGAGGAAGGTACTATTTCATAATGATTAACTAAATATAAAATTTATATGTAGATGATGAAAATTATGATTTACTGTATTTTTAATATCAATTTTTAAGTTTGTTTTTACATTTAAATTGCATGATTCAATCTTGGCATAAACTAGTTTGTTTAATATAAGTGGTACTAGGAATTATAAAATAAATTTCAACTGAAAATTGCTGTTACTTAAATTTAAAAATTTAATAAGTTTTATTATTTCATTATTCAGTAAGATTATCATCATTTTAAAACAAGTCTCCGATATCATTTTTATGTCTATTATCTTTAGACTAAATTTCAGCAAAAATTTTGGTATATATTTTTGCCCATATTTTTTAAATTGCATCACATTTTAATATAAAAAAAGGGGAAGATATTATACAACAAACTTAAAAATGAAGAGTTAATTTTTTTATGAATTAAAACAATTTTAAGGGTAAATTTAATTAAATTACTCTGAAATTCAAATAATTCGGTTCTCCGGTGTAATTTATATAATTTGAACTGTGGTTTTGTTTAATCTGTTTTGTTAAAATTGAAGGAATTAATTGGAATATTATCTATTTTATAGCTTTTTTTCTTTGATTAGCTATTTTACAGAATAAATTCTGCATCAGCAATGTTATATATTTTTAAATACTCTAGCAAATGCACATTAATTTCTGAAATTTATTATATTATTAGTATAAATAGTTTGTTTAAACTATTTTTTTTAAATGCTACTACAGTATTAAAATGTCATACTTAGTGCAAATAAATATTTGAAGACAGTTTACATAAATCTGTTAATAAAAATTTTAAATGCATAAATATTTTATTGTATGAGCATTAACTGAAAAAAATAATTTGTTTTTCAACTGTTGAATTTTACTTACAAAGTATCCTAATATGCAAACTAGAAACTGTGTGTTATATCTTTGTTATTAATATTATTAGATAGAATCTGTCAAAGGTGGAATCTTAAATCATTTTTGAATTGAAAAGCATTACATAAAAATATTAGAAATGAAATGAAATTTATCAATATTTATTTTGTTTATGCAATAATGGATTTTAGGATATAGTTTAGTTAAATAATATCACCATTGACATTAACAAGTTTATAAATTCTTATAAAAGCATATTATGTGTGATTTATACTTAATGACATATCTATACTGTAGATTCTTGATCAACAGCTCTTACGAGACTGGACCTCTAGTTATAAAAATAGACGGTTAATTCAAAAATTCATTCAAAATACCATTTATAGGATGAAAAATTAAATAAAAAGCTAACACTGTAGGGGGAATCCATGTACAGTGTTGGCTTCAGACATTTTTCTTCCAGGGAATTTTCAGGAGAAATATTTTCTTATAAAAGATTGGTTTGGCCCTGGGAAATTGTCCTTTTTGTCCATAGGATAATGCCCCACTGGATATGTTTATATATAAATGTTTATTAAATATTTATTTACATTTAAAAAGAATCAGTAATTTTTATTTTTCATGTTGGTTTGAATTTTTTTTAATCCAAAATCATACTACTACTTCATAAGGATTATGTCATTGACAGATGAATTATTTTGCTGTTTGATACAGCCTATTGTAGTTTCAATCACTTTCCTTTCTTCCACATGACTTAACTCTTTTATAAGTTTTATAGCCTCTTTGTTCCCTTATTTTCTACTTGCCTGTGTTGATGATTTCATTATCTGTTAACACTTCATTCTCTAGAATATTTTCACTTACAAGTCATTTACTGATGTTGCTTTCTTATAAGTTATTTTACTTTGATAAGTTGTTTTAAATTTTTAAGCAGAGCACTGATGTTGTTGTCTGTCAGATATTCAACATAAAGCTGTTTGTCCAAATTGTTTGCAGATAAATTTTTTTTTACACCAAGCTATAGTTTTCTTCATGACCTCTCAAACAATAATGGAATTTGCTCAAAAGCAGATGCTAATATATAAAAAACATCTTTAATATTGATTTAAGATTTTGGTAAATTTGTTTCTTTATTGGTGGTGGTCTTAAGAATTTCTGAAAGAAGATTTCTTTTGTTGTGCCTTTTCAGACTATCTCATCTTGATCTGTATAGGTTGCACCAAAGATTTAATGCCAGGTAATAAAAACACCACCACGATTTCAAGATAGCTCAATGGGATGCATTGGAGCATTGTCAAAGACAAAAACAACCTTTAGACCTTGTTCAGCAAGTATTACTGTAAGAGAGATTTCAGGGTTAGTGTGTACAGCAATTACTTTTGGTTTAATTGTTGTATTTTTCTCCATGGACATGGGGTTCTAATGGATTCTCCCTAATCAGTAATGCTGACAGAAATAGTTAGGAAGGCTTCAGAATGAAGTAGCTCTATGACTCCATTGACTATTAAATTTCATATTCTCTACTTAATGTATCTATAATAGCTAGGGTTACAAACCATCCAGCTTTGGACTTTTGAGTTTTGTCTAGTATCTAGTTGTAAGAGGTTAAGCCAAACATGACAATTTATTTGAATAATGTACTGTGATAATTTTTAATAGCTATTTATTAGTATAATCAAAATTATTATAGTAAATTATTTCTAACAAATTCTCACTAACCTGTCAAAACTAACATCATCTAATGTTTTCAACCTACTCCAAAGGTCTTCATCAAGAATTTGGAATACTGGAATGCTATTTTAATTTTAGTTTCGAATTGAATGAATTTTTTAATTTTTGCTGTCATGAGCATTACAGAATTCATTGATATGGAGCTTATAATGTGATGTCAAAGCATGTTTGCCATGCTTTCAAGATTGTTTTTTTTTTCTTCTTTGTTATATGAAAAAAAAATCAGTTATTTTTAATTATTATTCATTAATAAATTATGTAATCTGTTACAAAAATATAATTTTATTAAATTTGACTTTTAATAATTTTCCTAATTTTATATTAATAAATTGGAAGAAAATTTAATCAAAAATTAACTACATTATTTTGTTACACAATCAAACTTATTAAAATAAAAAAATTTAAATTTGATAAATTATTGTAATTTAAATGGTACTGTTTATCATTTTTTTGCACTTTGTTTTTATTTTTAAACTATTTCATTAACATCTGCCTTCAAACTGAGGGTATGAAGTGTAATTGTTAGGGTTTCTGAAAGTATTAAAATATCTTGAAAACAAACTTTTATCTATTTTAAATTATTAGGCATTTTAAATTTATAATTTTATTTAATACAGTGTTTTTAATGTTGCAAAATGTTTTAAAATTTAAATAAGCTGATTAATACTATACTAGGTTACGTTTGATCTACTTTATTGTATTTTGTGACAACTCATTGTTATACATTGTTGTTACATTAACATTACTTCACCATTATTTGGACTATAGTTTAACTAACTTTTAATAATTAATATAAAATAATATTTTGTAATGGTAGATGGTAAGGCAGACCATTACCTTATACCAGAGGTGAGCAAGCAAGAGTTCAGTGGGAGCCGAAATGTAGGTTTTGCAAAATCCATGGCAGATAGTATGGTAAGGCAAGGAAGGATAGAGTGTCCCCCATCTGTGTCGAGAACTTGTTTTCAAAGAATAGATTTGAAATGTCAATTTAATTTATTGCACCAACTTGGAAATAAATTACTAAATATTACATATATATAATTACATATTTTCACAAAATTGTGTAAATAAAATTGTAAAAATAATAATAAAAAGCAGAAATTAACATTTTCAGCAAGAGCCACATGTAACTCAAAAAGACATGGGCAAATGCATCAGTATAAGGCAGACATTAACTAATAATTACAATAATTTTTGAATTAAATTTAATAATTTTATTTATTTTTTATATAATAATTATTAAAAGTAATTCAAAATAATAATTAACAAAATAAAAACTAAAGGTGACATTACTTTTTTGCTTTATTTTTTAAATTCCATAATGTAGAAATTTATTTTACATTAGTAATAATCAATAATAAACGATAACTAGTAATTTGTTTAGCTAATTACTGGTTAATTGTCCAAGGAGCTGATTTGGATGACTATCAATTATCTATGAATTAATCTGTGCATCATTACCACATTTCTCACCATCCAGCCACCCAAGTGTTTTTTAGTGCCAAGGATGGAAAAAGTAAAAACAAAAAAAGGGAGCTGGCATGTGGTGTTTTCTGGTTTTTTCTTCAGGTGTACAATACCGAAATAGGAATCAATTTTTCAAATAATGGAGAAATTTCCTTCTTGGCAGATTGCTCATTTGTTATGTTGCCTTATCCCATCAATCTAATCTAATTCAATCCTTTCAATACAGAATAGTTTTTGTATGCCATTTAGTGTTAAAAGCCAGAGATATTTTGATGTATAAAGAAGTCAAAAAAAAAAAAAAAAAAATTTGTGCAAATAATATAAATTATTAAATTTTGCTGATAAATAAGTTACAAATGTTCCTTCTCTGAAGTATTAACTGAAATTGAAATATTTCATATAATATAAATACATCTTATTATATTAATTGGTTTAACCAAATTATAGCCCGATCTTTAAGGCGATCGTTGGTAATTGGTTTATTGTGTTATTTTTATTGGTTTTTAAGGTTAGAAACAAACTTTTGTTTTTCCATATGGACAGTATCTATTTTTACAATTTTTTTCCTACATGGATTCAGGAATGCAAAAACAGAATTGGATGTATTTAAAAATCTTTAATCTACTGATTTTGTTTGTTTGTTGATTATTTAAAAAAATTTTTTTATTGTTTTTAGACGTTAATGATTCAGACTGGTAATTTTATTAAAAGCTTGCAAAATAAAAATAAAATCTGAAATTAAAAGAAGAAAAATCAAATGGAGATACCAGTTTTGCTTTTTAACTGCAAGAAAAGTTGTTGTTGACTACGAACACAATATAGTGCTTTCAACAATCACTTGGCTTTTCTTTTCCCTGTTGTTTAAGGGTTGAAACCAGTCGTTTCTATTTCAATAGCTCTATTAATGACTTGAAACCGTGTTGCGCTTGATTCTTGTTGACTACGAACACAATATAGTGCTTTCGAACACAATATAGTGTCTAAATAACAGGGAGAAGAAAAGCCAAGTGATCGTCGAAAGCACTATATTGTGTTCGTAGTCAACAAGAATCAAACGCAACACGGTTTCAAGTCATTAAACAAGAAAAGTTATTGGAAAAATATATTTTAATATCAGTTTTTATTTCAGCATTAAAAGTGATTCTGGTTTCAATTCATATCTGCATTGATTCCAATCTTCAGATAAGATATTCTTAAAAAATGTATGCATCCAAACACAAATAACTTTTGACAATTGCATTTATGCTATGACTGTTTTTAATTGATTAATTTAGGCTAATAAATTTAATAGCTTAAATCAGCGTTTCTCAAAGTGGGCGGTAAGTAAATCTAGGGGGGCGCTGGTAAGTAAATCTAGGGGGGCGCTGGAGGCTGGGTACTGAACGGTGATCTAAGGTAAAAGTTCCCTTTCCTCTGTCAAACGGATATGAGGAAACATTGCATTTAATGGTTTCCAGATGTCGAGAACAATGTACGGTAAGGGCACAAAGTGTGAGATTCATAGGAAAGTTTTCCTAAGAATATTTCCAATCCATTCTTACACAGGGGCGTTGGGTATAACTTTATGGAACAAAGGGGGCGGTGGATTGAAAAAGTTTGAGAATCACTGGCTTAAATGTTAACATTTATTTCTGTATGCAAAATAGAATATCAATTGCTATTAGTCTGAATTTTAATGAATACTTGAACAGATAATTGCAAATATTTTATTATGAAATATCAATGATATTTTGTAACAAGTGTTGAGAAATATATTTTATTTATAAGTAATAATAAAATATTTATATTATATAATCCCATTACTTTTAAAATAAAGAATTATGAATAAATGTATAATTATTTTTAGAAGTTAATGATCTCTAAAAAGATTAATGAAGAATTAAATGCATTTTGAAATAAATTTTTGTATTTTGTAGTTTCACTTCAAGATATTCATATGAGAAAAGCATTTAAGAGTTCTGTTGTGTACGATCAACAAGTCTTGTCCAGAAATACAATGCCTTCTGCTATGGGAGATATTTATCATACTTGTGACAAACCACCACCTCTAGATAAACTTAATCCTTATCGGTAAGTTTGATTTTTTCCTCTGAATTAATTGCATAATTTGTATGATGATGATATGTGTAATATATATGCATAGAATCTTTTTGTAATCACTTTGAAACTGCTTGTATATTTATGATAATGACTGACTGATAACATTAAGTTGGATAAGAAAATAAGTCAAAGTGTATTTAGTTTAAAAGTCCTCACACATATACAACACAATACAAAGTAAATAAAATTAGTTAGTGGAAATTTTGGTTATATTCACTCTGACTTTAAAATTAAAGACATGTTAAGACAATTTTAAAAAATCTATAACTTGAAGATTCATTTATTATTATAATTAATGACAATTAATCCAGCATATAATTGAGTGAGAATAATGCAAGCTTTGAAAACTATTGTTCTACAGGCAAATAATGATTAAAATAAACATTTAAACCATTAGTTGTCTCTCTTAACAATAACTGATAATAACTATTATCAATCAAATGTCAAGATTGATAGTGTGAAAAGATGGGTTAAAGACTTATTTATCTAATGATAATGATAACTACAAGGGTTGGAATTTTAATAATGGCAACCATGAAAATACTATCTTTACAAAAAATGTACACGTTTCATATTTTTACTGTTGTTCTGTGTAGTCACCAGCAGTGTGTAAGACCTATTGCTGGCGATGTCATAGAAATATACAAAGCCAAATTAAATGGAAATTGCTTAAACAATCAGTATACAGTAGAGCGTCGTTAATCGGAACGTCGGTAATAGGAATGGCCAGTAATCAGAACGATTTTCAGTCGGACTGTGTCGTGCTGAATCGAACATTTTTGATACTAGATTTACTTCTAAAGTATAATTTTCATGTTTTTTATATTCTTCAATATATTTATTTTGTTTGTACAAAATGAAGAAATAATTTTTAATGATACGATAGCCTCGATTATTATTATAAAAATTTTCGTTAGGCTTAAAATCGACAAAAATTCAACACGAAGCGACACGCAACGGAGAAAAGTTTGAACATCGGACAGGTTAAATTTTTTTGTACAAAGTCGGTAATCGGAACAAATGACTAATCGGAACAACCCCAGTCCCCAATTGATTCCGATTTTCGACGCTCTACTGTATATCCTTAGCACAGGTTTGGCATTACTGGATATATTTCCATAATTCATAACCTCTGTCACCTTTCTCAACATTTTCAGTAGTTCTTGTTATATTTCATACAATTATATTTGTAAACTGTAAAATCAAGGGAGTTTTGTAAAGTTTAGGTTATATAATTTTCAAAGTGCAAAAAAAATGCATCATATTTTAACTTATTATTTTATATATTCATAGTATTTTTACATTTGTTCTTATTTTAATATTCACTGTATTATTTGTAAAATTTATTCTTATTTTAATATTATGTGTAGACTTTATTTTACAATTCGAATTTAATCCATGTTGGTTAATGTAGAATGCTTTTTAAAAAAAATCATATCCATAGAACGTTTCTCATTCTTTTAAATGATTGATAAAGGGAACAGCTTGTAACCTGAAGAAGGCCACTAGAGGTGACCAAAAACATTCCTATTTCTAATAAAGTTGCTGGAATAAGTGTGAAAGGTGTCATTGTGTGCATATATATATAAATGAGAATTTTCATGTTTCTTTTGAAAGATTGATTTTGGATTTTCCAATCATTTTCCATTCTTAAACCTAATGTTTATTAATTAATTGAATGTTCAATGCTCATAAAGTAAATCATTAATTTTTCTAAATTAAAATAAACTTTAGAAAGTATTCAAAAGAATCAGAATTGGAAATTGTATTGGAATCAGGAGTTTTTGGCAGAATTGGAATTGGGAGAAATTTTGGTATCGTCCCATCACTAGTTTTTATTAAATTTGTTTACTCTGTGCTGGATTTTGGGTTCTTTTTATATTTTTATTTATCATTATAATGAAAAATTATGTCATATGACAACTAAATTCAATGTAAGTTAATGTTTTCTTCTAGAATATTTTAAATTATTAAATTTATTTCAAAGTTAATTTAATTATTAAAATTATTACAAAATGGTTGCCTAATCCTCTACCATTAGACTAAATTGATTTGCATAATATGGCATTTAGTGATTCAGTTATATTATTCATAATGATTTAAGAGATTGACTCAGAATTTTATATTTTAAAGAAGTAATTACAAAGACACTATTTCTTACATTGTAATCTGTTATAGAATGCATAAGAAATACACTCCTGTTAGATATAATTTGATTTTAAGAATTCAAAATTTTAAAATAATATAGATCATTGAATGAATTAATCTGTAAAAGTATTATATTTTCAGTTTATTGATACAATGAATTATTTTAAGTTGTATATTATTTATTTTTTAGGGAAGATGGAAAGGATGGTTTGAAATTTTATACAGATCCCAATTATTTTTTTGAATTGTGGAAACAGGATGTGCTTAAGGATACAGAAAGAATTTTACATGATCGTGGAAAAAAGGTAAAATATTTTCAAACTATACTGAATATATGTTGGTATGTATATACAAGCATGAATGATATATGTGTTGTAGCTAGTTTGTGAATTGGATAAAGCTAGGATTAACTGGCTAATGCTAACTTTATCCAAGCTATTTGGTTAAAGCAAGTAACAACCTAATTTAATTTTGAACTTTATTCATAAAAAGCCTGCTTTATTTAAGTTACAAGCAGATAAAGCTGACATTATTCAAAAATGGTTAAATGAAACAAGAATAAAAGTTAAAATTTTGTTTTTATCTATCCTGTTTTTATTAATGCTGAGGCAAAAATTTAGGGTGTCACTTTAGGTGGATAATTTGTGATTTTTAAAATGTAGGTTGGATGGATAAAGAAGGCATTTTGGTTATTAAATAAATTAGAATTTATTAATATTTTGTTGCCTAAAAAATGAGGTGGACAAAAATAAATGTTCCAGTTATTTTACTAAAGTATTGTTAGATTTAGCTTTAAAGTTATAGTAAAAATCTACTTTGATTTACAGAGTACCAATATGTATTTAGAATTTAAATGGCATAGATCAGGAGTAACATAATATTAAATAAGAAGTCCATCCAGAAAATAAGTACTGTTTGGCTATTTAAAAATGTAGGCAGTTGAAACAAAAAGTATTAATTACCATTAAATTATATATAGCTTAATCTACTTTTCAACATAATCACCAAGCAAATTGAGGCACTTACCATATATTTGCACAGATAAGACGATAGTTGAATCATAAAAAAAGGCCCCAAAAATCCGAGATTGTCTTATACAGGGATGCACAACCTTTTCTGAAGAAAGGCCGGGGGGGTCAGACCATTTTACAACCCTCTTTGTTGACACAAGGAGTCTAATTACTTTAGCCCTTACTGTGTTGATAATCATGGGGAGTTTATGACTTGACGCTGTTTGAAATAATTATTAAATCCAAAACTTTTTAGTGCAGTTGGTTTCCTTTTAGTCGTATGACTATTCCAGTTATTAATTTTCTTGATCCAATGTAATAATTAAAAAATTTTTCTATTGTTAGTCTATGGATAGACTTTGTTGTAAATAATTGGTTGTTATAACTTTTGTACATTCCTTTTTGAACTCTGATTGGTATTTTCTAGTTTGAATGACATTAGGTTGACGAGTAAGTGTCTTTTCAGAAAAGATTGATTCAAATTCGACTATACCAATCAGAATCTAGAATGTAAACAAATGCTAAAAAATCGTTATTTTCTTAATATGAAAATTATCACCTTTAATTGTCCAGCACAAATGTTTTAACAAAAATAAAAACGTTTTCGATCGTTTTCAACGGTCATCTTCAGTTACAACTCAAATTAAAAAAAGAACGATAAAATAGAATTAAATACGAAAATAATATAGTTGCGCATGCGCATTTATATTATTTTCGTATTTAATTCTATTTTATCGTTCTTTTTTTAATTTGAGTTGTAACTGAAGATGACCGTTGAAAACGATCGAAAACGTTTTTATTTTTGTTAAAACATTTGTGCTGGACAATTAAAGGTGATAATTTTCATATTAAGTCTAATTTCCAGTAATTTAAAGTTGGTTTCTATCGTTATTTTCATGGTTTTCAGTGCTATTTTCACTTATTTTTATGTTATTTGACATTATTTAGACAAATAAGCAAGTTTTCCGAAGCATAAAATTGAAAATTTCCCGCCAAAATAGAAACTTCTTGATAACATCAGAAATGATGTTCAAACATCATTTTATTCTATTTGATTCTTCTAAAAATCATTATAATACTATGTATTAGACTTAAAATATTCAATATCTAAACCAGAAAGTGTGTTAGCTAGAAATTGAACTTCAACCTCCCATTTCTCACTTCAGGGAAAGTCATAAAACAGTTGGGTGCTAATGACTTTGCGAAAGGAAAGAAGTTCTATACTTAGAAACTTCAAAAGATGGGATTTGGCCTGTACTGTCCGCGGGCCGCATAAACATTGAAAGGGGGCCGTATGTGGTGCATCCCTGTCTTACAGGACAGATACAAAAAAAATTAGATTGAAATCTGTATAAATTAAAACCATTATAGTAAAACACACAAATCGTAATTATTTACCAGTAGAAAGTAAGGTATGTCCACAAAATAGAATAGCCCGTACGACATTTTTGTGAGTAGTCAAGGTCATTACCCGAATGCCAGAATCAGGTCAAATGTTTGCAACAATCACAAGGCAGTGCTGCCAGATGCAAGAAACTAAAATTTGTTCATTTGAAAAATCACGAATAGGACATAATTTCGTATACACTATACAGTGTTGTTATCCAGATGATGATTGCTGATCTAAACTAAATTCATAGGCCGTTGGTAGTTTGGGGATTATCTTATAGGACAGATATATGCTAAAACTATAAAACTTCGACAAAAATTACTTTGTCTTATCTGAAAGTCATCTTATCTGCACAAATATATGGTATATCTAAGCATTTTGTTTTGTGAATGTATGTTAGCATTTTTGGCACCCATCTTCAACATAACTTTTTGAAGCACAAGTGTTTACTCACAATTTCATGCAGCAAATATCTTGAAATGTCAGGAAATTGCAGAGATAAATCAAAGTGTAAACTGTGTATCAGAATGAATTTTCTCTTCGACATTGTGCAGCAAGTCTTCATTGATTAGGTATGGGTGACTGCTAGGCTTCTCATCATGAACATTGTTCTTTCCTTTGTTAAACATCCTAATGCACTTTCTCACCATATCTTCCTTCACTTATCACATTTAGTCTGTAAATCTCACAAATTTGCCTGTAAATTTTGTGTGGTTGACCATTTCTCATATTCAGGAACCTAGTTACTGATTGTATTTCACAACTGATGGACAGCTCAATTGTTTCGAACATTATAATTGATGCTTAGTGATCCTCAGTGTGAACAACAATAACAAATATGGCTCGATTACTTTGTTTTTGAGTGAAAAAAATAACTATGTATGCATGACCTTTACATTGCCAAAATGCATGGGAGAAATATACAAATGGTACTTACTTTCTAGACATGCCTTGTGCAGTTGAAAAATGATAAAAGTTCTTCTGCTGAAACTTTTAACATTTTTGCATTTTTTTGCAACACTTAGGTAGTGTTACAATATGTTTGTGATCCTGTGTTTATCTGAAAGGACTTTAAAGACACCTGTTTTTATATTTATCTTTGATTGTATTTGTAAGTATAATGTAATGATAGAGTTTACAAATGTTTTTCAAAGCAGTTTATCATGTTGTGGTTTTTTATATAAGAAGTTTATCGCTCGGAAGAAAAATATTTTGTAATGCCGTACACAGTGAGTTTACTTCTTATTACTAACATTACTTGGTGTGAATAGCATACCAGACTATATTAAGAAGTTTATCATAGGCACGAAAAAATTCAGGTTGAAAATTGTTACCATATTGTCAGTTGGCTTAAAATCTGACAATGAATTGCCTTGATGCCAATTTATTGTTAGATCAACATGACTAAAAGACAAAATTTCATGCCCATAAAAAAGGCAACATACATATTCAGCTCTATCCAAACAATGTTGGATAGACATCACATTATCCAAATAAAGTCCAACTTTTATGTTTTGTTCTAGCTTCATCTATTCTTTTTTTAGATAATTTCAGCTTAATCCTCTTGTTGTGACTTGGATAAAGTTTAAAATTAATGAATTGTTACTTATTTTAACCAAAAGACTTGTTTAAGTCAGCATTAGTTGTCTAATCCTAGCATTTTCTGATACAGACCTTAGCCATAAGTATATATTAATATATATTTGTATACATGGATATATGTATGAACTGAATATTTTATGACATTTTTGTTTGTGTGTGTTTGATTATGTATGCAATTTATTTATAATATCTATATATTAAACTTTTCATATTTCTTTTCTATTCAATATATTACTAAACTTTCTCTCCTCTCTCCTGGCTTTTCTTTAGCTTGCTCAAAGCCAAGGAGGGAGATGAGGCAAGTTGCTACGTCTTTCATTTTTATTTTTAATATGATATTTTAATGTTTTTTTAATAATTAATCTAAAAACAGTTTGTAAGTTTTTACTAGAATTATTATACATAGAATAAATAAATAAATTAACATTTTGTATGTTTAAAATTTTTATAATTACAAAAAATTTAAGAATTATATTCATATAATTTTATTAATTAAATTTTTTTAAAGTTTATATTTAAAAAAATAGAATAGAATAGTTATTAAGATATTTATAAATTTTTCTTGAAAGATAAAATTTTTTTTTTCAAAATTAGATTTATGTGACATTTCAAATTTTTGTTGTATTGTTAAATCAGAATTTGATAGAACACACTGGATTTTTTGTAACAAAAAATATATGCGATTGATTCTTGTTTTAACATTTCTGATATAATGTCAATCTCTTATAATGGTAAAAATATTGCTATGAATCTGTTATCTACATAACTTGTGTGCCCAGAAATTACACCACCTTGCTTAGCATCAAGAAAGAGATGCCATTTTTTCCAACTTACATTTTATTGAGCAATTTTCACTTATTTATATCTTTATCTTCAATAGGAGGTAAAATATTAAGCCTGTAAGTAATTTCAAAGGTTAAAACTGAATCCCTGGCATTTTGAATGTAAATTTAGTTCTGCTTGTACCTTTGTTGAGAATAAATATACAAATAGGGGTGGCAAACTCATTGGAGCCAATGCAATGAAATAGAAGTAATTTAGCTCTTTAAGCAAATCATTGATTCAATCAGAAGCGATAAGTTGATATATAATTTCTCGAGAGATGCTCTCTTTATGATAGGATGACTGTGGGACAAAATGACTTCAAAAACAATTGAAAACTGTTGGATTCATACTGTTTTAATTTCATCCTTAAATCTTTATGAGGATAACATAGCAGAAAACATTTCAAAACAATCATCCAATCTTCAAACACTTGAAACAAGATTTCAGTAGATCATCCATTATCAATGGAAGAATTTCCAACATTGGACAAGGAAATTTCCACTTTTGAAGAAATGAATATGGACAAAATAAGGGAAATCACCAGGAAACTAGGTAGCTTTTTTATGATGAGTCAAATTCAAAAGAAAATGCAATTAGTGCCAGCACCTTCTACAAAGCAAGTGAAAGACAATCAAAACTAAATAATAACTTTTCTAGAAGCATATTCATGTGATGTTGATATACTGCATCACTTTTTTTGCTCTATTTTTCATTATAGTATTATTCTTGCATAATCCAGAAACCAGACCAAAACAGATATAGACATTATACTTGGTGTGCTAGGGCTGTGCTAAACCAAAGTTTTGATATCAGTATTTGCTTGATCCTGAGATCATTTGATGTATAAATAATTGATAAATTTTGATAAATACTGAAAGTTATCAAATACAAAAAATTATTGAACATCAAAAAATATGAATTACTAAAAAGTGTTGAGTACATAAATAAAAGGATTTAAAGATAGGTTTCGAAATTTACAATTGTTAGGCTGATACACAATGTCTGTTGTAGATTCATGATGCAAAGAATTATGCAATACCTGACAGTAAAACTATATAGTATTTTAAAGAAGTGCCAACTGCACAATTGCCTGCTATTACTAAGAATTATATTGGATATTACATACTGTTTCAATAATAATTGTACCAAACCAAAACTAAAATCAATAAATGTTTACATTATCAATATTTTAGAATGTTGATATGCCCCTGAAACTGATAAAATACTGACTTTATCAGCACTGTTGTATATAAGTATTTGTTGTCAATGATGAACAACTCCTTACTTCTTTCAACATAACAGTTCTCTCAGCTTCTAGGAGATTGAACTTACTGTGTTAAAAATTTGTGAGAACTGCAATAATTCTCCAGATATTCCTTTCATAAATACAATATCGTCATAATTTTATAATACTCTCTCCACTGCAGAATTATACGTGTAGGTAGGTATGTCTAAACACACATTTTCCTGTTATGCTATAATCTGAAGTTAATTATTCTTTATTCTTATAATAACAAAGTTCACAGCAAGATGTTAATGCTTGTTTCTAGTGTCCCTAGAATGGTTTTATAAATAAAACAAAATTAAAAAAAATAAGTAAATAATTTTGTCATGCCAAAATGTTCATAAAATAAAAAGAAATAAGAACAGTCTTTTCAGTGTTATCCATCTTTTAATACCTATAAGTAGACTTACCAGACATCCCAGACAAACCGGGACAATCCATTTTGACTGGGATTGTCCCGGTTTGACGATGTTGTCTCAGCGTCCCGGTCAGTTTGTCATTTTGTCCCGGTTATTTGGTAAAATTTTAAAAGTGCCGAATATACAAGAAATAAAAATAGTGCAGTCTCGAATAAAATGGCAATTTGGCAATTACATTCACTGTTGCCAATCTAAATATTTTGTATCTAGATCTAAGTACTTTTAATGTTGTCTAGATATTTCCCCAAAATTTATAGCATATGGCCTAATGAATTTAGATGTTTTATTTTTTCACAGAATTTATAATAGTACAGTAGCCTATGAGATCCAGATATTTTTATTTCATTTTTTTTAGATATTTTGTTTCAATTAGAGTTGGCAATTCTGAAACCTACACTGGCCACATCATTGCTGCACATAATCATATCTTACTCGATTCAAATTACTAGTCAGCATTTGCGCTTATTTCGTGCATCTTAGAGATTAAATTAATTTAATCTCTAAGATGCAAAAAAAAAAACAGTGTGTTTACTGATAATTGAATAAAGTTTGTGATCATATTGACGAAAGATAAAATATGAACTGTTGCTTTTCAGAATTTTCCAACTAACTTATGGTGGGCATTCAAACAATAAAAATCACTTGAAATGTGTGAAACATAAAGCAAGCAATAGGAACTTTCTCAAATATTAGTGTTACTTATTTTATAAATTGTTTGTTAAGTTATAGCATGCAATGCTTGTGCGATCTGCCTAGGGGAAGCCTTCCGGGAGGTCTTTTAAGGGAAACTGACCCCCACTTAGGCATTGCAAACGTGGAGAAAACCTGGAAAATTCCATGTGGCCAGCCCATCCGAGCAAGGTGTGATCCCACGACTGAACTCCCAGTGTTCAGGGTACGAAGACCTCTTGGCCACTGGCGGGCCTTTATTTTAAATGTACTGATGTTAAGTGACAAAGAATTTTTAAAGAGAGTTCACACTTGTGATAAATATTAATAACTTCTTAATAATAAGGTATGTTTAGTTGAGTTATTAAAAATTGCTTTCAACTCGTTGTTTTTGTTAACACCTTCTTTGTTTAGCCTTTTCAATCATAGGTACTTATCCTAGTAGGCTTTATTTTCTATTGTGAGTATTTTCTCAAAATTGTCCCGGTTTGAGAAAAAAATATTATGGTAAGCCTACCTATAAGCATTGCCCAGTTTAAAATTGGATTCACACAGAACTGGCAAACATTTGTTGTGAATTTAAAAGAAATCTCTGTTTGTTTAGGCAAAGATCCCAGCATCTCACAAGCAGATTGATGTCCCTTGTGTAAAATTCTGGTGGTTGCTGGTAAAAAAAAAGAAATCTTTGACCCTATTCTTTATCTCATAATTTAACATGAATCTTTGCAAAGTTTTCTTGAGAGGCCCAAAAATGTAAAAGTCGCATGGCGACAGGTCAGAACTATATGGTGAATATTCTATCAATAGTATCATCCAGTGGAATTTCTATAACATGGCAATGTTGTTGCACTTGTTGTATAGGGATGGCTATTGTTCATTGTCATGAAGAAGGATGACGTTTATATGAGAGTAGTCCTGGGCATTTTGATCTTATTGCTTTGCACAGCCATGACAGAGTTTCACAATAGCATTTTGAGTTGATTGTTGTGTATGGTGGCATAAAGTCAACCACAGTGGTCCATGGCAGTCAAAAAAAAGTCAACATTACTTTTCCAGCATTGGGCATCATTATGGATTTCTGATGTGCCATGGAGGATGTGTTTTCATTACTTGCTCATGTTCTTCAATAAATGTTCATACAAATACTTTCAACATTTACTTAAGTCTTCCTCAGACATATTCCAGAATGTTAATACAATTTTTAAAATATATTGTTAACATAAAGCAGATACTTGCTCAGCAAATAATTAGTCTAATTCACAACACAACACCTTTACTTGTTGCTGAGATAGTTTTATTGAAAGAACTAATGTTTTCGGCCTACTCAATAGGCCATTTGTTAATCCATTCCATTTGGAACAAATTATGAAATTTGGAGAGCTTGAAATCAAACATAAGACCAAATTGGCACATATATAAAAAGATAATTGTGTGGAATTTATGAAAACATTATTAATGATTATTATTTTATGGTTTTGAACAGTGTAATCCATATCTTAGAAGTTCTAATATGGGTTTATTACATGTTATGGTTATAAATAATAGTGTCTTTGAAAATATATATTAAAGTAATGTTCCATTGTATACTTATTTAGTTTTGCGAATAGCTTTTAACTTGCCTTTAATCGTAACCTCACTATTTATAAGTTATGGGATGATATGAATAATGGACACAGAAATGATACAATAATAGACCTACATACTGTATTTCAAGTTCCTGACAGAAATGGATGTTTCATGTTGGGTTCTTGTATGTTATCCTTACTTTCAGATCACCAATTAAGAAAATAAAAGAATAAATATAAACAACTTGCTTAATTAAAGTACAGTAAAAATGAATAAATATATTAATTATACGTAAACAAAGCCTGACAAGTTATAGTAATAAACAAATGGTGCTGCTGAGTTTTAATCAGATTATAATATAGCTAATTAATTATAAAGATAATGTTATAATCTGATAATTAATTAGCTATATTATTTATAGCCTGGTTAAAATCTAGCAATATTATTTGTCTAATATGCTAATTTTGAATAATATCAATATAAGATCAAATGGAAATCATGTCGTGATTATCTCAGTATTTGCCTCATAACCAAATGAAGTACATTGGAACATGGTTAATGTCATCAAGCCTGATCTTATGCTTGCTAAGTGTACAAAAATTTAGAAAGTCATCAACCTCCATTATAAGAATACTATATCAATTTTAGGTGTTTAGTATTTTTATCTAATGCTTAGAAACTATTGTTTATATAAATTCTTATATAACATAATATAATATATTTGTATTAAAATTGTATTGATACATGTACTCTTGATTTGTTTATTAACCTGGGAGGGGTCGCATGACCCATTCTGACCCACACCTCCTATTTCATGATCAACTGAATCGTTAATAATTAAGTTTTACCGATGTGACTTACAGTAGCTTCCTAAATTTATTGTTATTATCGGAACGTATCGCCGTTACTCAGTTTCTCAGAACACATTAAGAGATATTGGCTCTTTTGGGTCATGGTGACCCACAGAGACCCTTGACGTCTGCGTAAATTTGTATTATTAATGTAATGTAAATAAAATAAATATTTTTTTTAAATCATAAAGTGACATACATTTTCTATGATAAAAATAACTTCTATCATCACTAATTTTTTCATGTTTTTTTAAATAGTTAAAATTTTTCAGATACTTATAAACATTTTCCCCAAAATTTTACATGTAAATTCGAATGTTAATAAATAATTAACTAAGGCTTACAAACCGAACATATATATTTATTAAATTACTAAACAGAATGAAAAATAATATTTAAAAGAAAAAAGTGAAAAAAGTTGAACGGTTAAGAAAAAAATTAATATCTAAAATGCGGGTCGAGGTGACCCGCAGCGACCTCTATAGGTTGTTGACCTTTGCGACCTCACCCGGGTTAATGTATATTTCCATGTGTTGGTAAGAGATTCAGCATATTTTGCATTTGAACATCTGCCCGCTAACTACTTTTGTCTAAATATTTCTATTTTATGTATCCATGGGTTGGTGAAGTGTTACTCCTGATGATCTTTGCATTATTCCATATTATCTCAGTAATCACCATAGTGGCAAAACTGGCTAGAGCTGTGTTCTATTATGCAAGTCATATTTGTGCTTATATATTCATTAATATGGAGAGTACATGGCTGGTTATCCACTGATTTTGATCAGCTTGGACGTGGTGAAACTACATCAAAAATGAGTGGATATATGTTCAAGCTTTTTGTCCACTGTGCCTTGCAAGTATTAGTTTTTCGCATTTGAAAATTCAAAGATTCATAGTATATAGTTATAAGTAGTCCTTGAATTTTCTGGATTTATCTGAGAATCAGAGGAGAATTCCAAAAATAACACATTTTGCTTCTGACGAAAATGAACTTTTTATATTTTTTGAATCGAAATCAGCAAAAATATTCAATTTATTGGATATTTTTGCAATTTTTTAAAATACATTCATAATTTTCAGAGAAATACTGTCATGTATGCAGTCTTTGATATCATTGTAGGTACCAAAAAAACCATTTTGGATTTCAAAACAAAAGCAGAGAGACCTTTGACGTTGTTTTGTAAACACTGTTGCCAGGTTGAATTACTTTATACCACACTCAGGATTGTTTTAATTGATGAAAATAAAAATTATTAGTGTCTTGGCTATCTTTTGAGCAAATTTAATTTTATTCAGTAACTTTTTGGCTACTTTTTAATAAATTATTGGTTACAGTGTGAAGTGCAGAAGTGTGCTCAGCATTGAAGTTTTATATTCGACTACAGACTAGGAAATTTAATGGGTAAGCATAAAAGTTCTGTGTCTCAACTTCTGCTGAAGTGGGCGAGAGAAGCTAAGTTAGCCAAGAGAGATTTCGCAGTGGATTGCTTAAAAGTGTTCTGCAAGGTATATCAAAATGCATTTGTGTGCATGAAGAAATCACATTTTGAGGATCATGTGCGTTCTGCAAGACACATGCAAGCAGCACATTGACAGAATCAAACATCCCAGATGCAGCTCACAAAAGTGAATCTCAGGATCAAAGAAATATTTTTTTTAGATACAGCAAATACCTTTATAGGAGGCAATGTAGAATTGCATAAACTGAAGCATCCCAAATTTAGAAAAATAGACAAAGCAGAATCTTCTTGATGAATCAACACTGGAAGAATTATCTTCCACGTGTTCATCAGGAAGTGCTTGAAGAAATATACAAAGAAATTAGTGACAATGCTATATGGTTTGCTGTAGATGAAAATATAGATGCATGCGGACAATATGTTGCTTTAATGGTAGTGCAAAAACTTGATGGAAAAGACTGCGATGAATTTTATCCTTTTTTATGTAAATTTCTGGAGAAGACAAATACAGACACGATAGCAAGATTTGTTCAGGAAGGTTTAATGCTGTTGTATAATTAAAGTTCTCATCAAGCTTACAGATGGCACAGCCTTCTGTAAGCATGACAAGAACTTTTTATATAATCTTATTCATGTAATCTGTCTGAATCACACTTTACATCTACTGGCCGAACAAGTTCATTTACATTTTAAAGGTGTAAAAGTCCTCATTTGTTCTGACAAGAAACTACTTGCAAAGACACCAATGTAAACTGCAATGCATCATGAGCATCTGCCAGATACTCCTTTGCCACCCTCTCCCATAATCATGATATGAGGCACATGGATAAAAGAAGCAGTATTCTATGTGGACCATTTACTTGATTTTCAAAATTGTATCACTGAACTGGATGAATCAGAAAGCTCGTCATTATGGATGTTAAGGAAGCTTTGGAGAATCTGCATTTAATTGCTTCTCTAGTTTACGTCCATGCCCATTTGTTAAATTTTCCTGATATCATTGAAGCATTAGAAGCAAGAGGGTTGTCACTTGAAGAATCTCTAAAAAATTTTTCAAACAGTAGAGGATTCTATACAAAATCGTCCTGGTTTATGTGGAGACAAACTTCGCATGAAACTGGCGGCACTTTTGGAGAAGAACAGTGGTTTTTCTGTGCTTTGTAAAGTTAATAGCTGTCTAGTTGGAGATCCCTGAGGATGTTGGGCTTTAAACCTTTGCTGAAATACTATCCTGTGACTACAGTCAAGACCAAGAGAAGTTTTTCATTGTATAAAAAGATTCTCACTGACCATCCACACAATCTGACAGAAGAAAATAATAGATTTCTTGTATGTGCATGGTCATATTCAATAGTTTATAATATTATATACTGCATTAATTAATAAACAGATAACTGAAGAAAATTTGATAATTTTGTTTTATTTATATAATTAATTTTGTTCTGAGAATAAATCCAGAAACGTGATCTTTTCAATCTGATTTCGGATCTGAAACTCCACTTTTATCAATCCGAAAAATCCAGGGCTTAGTTATAAGCCATGATGGATGACACATTTGACAGCTCACATAGTTTGTTAACTTGATAATATTAATGCTGATAGCAATAGTTTTAGTTTTGAATCCACAATTTTTTTATATATACAATTTTTACATAATAACTGCAGAAATTAAAGATACAATCATGATTTTTGATGTGATGCTGATAATTTTACAATTATAGAATGAAAATGGACATCTGTGAAATGCCATATGCCCAGAGTCATTATGTTTTTTACATGCATCCTCTGGAGAGTTATCAATCTTTTGGATGATCTTATTTCAAATAAGGGAGCATTAAAGAACAATTCTTAAGCATATTCAACTGTATGTTGTAGAAAACATGGAACATTTTGTATTTGATATAACTTTACTAACATATTAAACTACTCAGCTTGTAGCATTTTGTTCTTTATAATTTGTAATGAAAGTCATAGCAATACATACAAAATCATAGTGACTTTCTTGATGAGTGGCTTGTATTTATGTATTGTTTCTCAGCCATTCCATCTTAAAAAAAATTTATTTCAAATGTTTATATCATTTTGATTTATCATGTGGAAACAAATATGTTTTTTTCACAAATCAGCCAACCTTTTAGCACAAAATTTGAGCTTATGTTTTCTTTTAGAAAGTACTTTTTAAAACTTTTGTTTGGTCACTTTCTGAGACAAAAGCACAATTGATCTAAGAATATTAAGTCCCATTTGTTATAATGAGAATCATTATAAGACACTTGATTACTTTATACTAGTGATGCTACGAATAGTGATTTTGCCAAATACTGAATATTCGGCTATGCTCTCGGCTAAAGCGCCGAATATTCAGCAAAATATGTGTACTGTACATTTCGCGGGTGACAGGTTACGACCTGTCTCATAACAGTGGATGCGGTAGCGACACCATGGGCGCATTTGTTTTATTTGCGAGTAGATTGGTGTCACGACACGCAATATGTTCATTATTATATCAAATTGTATTAC
The DNA here is from genome assembly GCF_030686945.1 of Centruroides vittatus. Lineage (NCBI taxonomy): Eukaryota > Metazoa > Arthropoda > Arachnida > Scorpiones > Buthidae > Centruroides > Centruroides vittatus. The sequence continues at coordinate 437,616 of NW_027122185.1, read as the reverse complement.
TAATAGTCCTAATTTGAGCTTGAAACACGGTTCAACTTTGATGAGAATGACAAATATCTGGTTGCCACTTTTCTTGACCCGCATTTCAAAACTAGTTTCCTGGGATTAGTTCAAATGCAAAGAGCAAAACAAAAAGTTCTTTTAGAAGCTCTGAAAATTAGTTGTGATGAGTCTACTAGTACCAATTGATGATTCTTCTCCACTTCGTAAGAAAAGAAATATCAATGAAAATGATAAAACCATTGAAATACATGACAGTTTCTGGAACTGTTTTGAGGAAGTCGCTACAGAAAATATGCAAAATGATGAGGGATGTGGAGAAAAAAAGTGCTATTGCCAACTGAGATTGATTTTTATATGAAAACTGTTCGCCTAGATCGGACGGCAGATCTTTACAAGTGGTGGTCAGCAAATGCAAAACAGTATCCAAGCCTGACAGAATTAATTAAGATTTATCTATCGTTTCCTGGCAGTAGCATATATAGCAGGGGTGGGCAAGCAAGAGTTCAGTGGGAGCCAAAATATAGGTTTTGCAAAATGCATGGGAGCCCGCAGTTCTGTACGGTCATGGTGGGTAGTATAGTAAGGCATGCGATTTTATTAATAATATAAAATTAATATAAAACAAATATTGAATTTTTTTTAATAAACATATTTTCACAAAATTATAAAAATAAAATTGTAAAAATAATAATAATAAACAGAAATTAACACTTTCAGCAAGAGCCACATGTAACTGAAAAAGAGCCGCATTTGCCCATGCCTGGTATATTAGTAAGAAGCTACTTTCAGAAGCGGGTATATAGTTTATAAAGAAAAGCGCAATCATTTGCTATCAACAAATGCTGAAAAAATTGTTTTCATTCATCACAACTTACCACTGATTAGATTTTAAGTATTAAATGTATTAATTTGTAATTAAAATAAATACATTTTTGAGTAATATGTGCGTTTTTTCCGATGATTGGTATTTGGTATTTGGTATTCGGTATTCGGCCAAATACTGAATATTAAAAAAATGGCCAAATACCAAATAGTAGCCGAATATTCGTGGCATCACTACTTTATACCTTCGACCCTTCCATTTCATTAATTGTGAAAAAAAAGAGGAACGTGTGTTTTCCTTGTTCTTGTTTGCATTCATATATTTTCTCAAGGAACTATGACATGGTTTCATGTCCTTTAGCACTAGTAGGACTCTTGCTTTTTTCTGATTCATGAAGAGGTTTATATTCATGTAAATTATGAATTATGAACTTACATACAACAGCATTCTCATCAGGTTCTTCATTATCAGTTGCTAGTGTATGGTCATCTTCCTAATTTAAAAACAACAATAAATAATATTCTGATTGAATGTCAAGATCAAAAAGTAAGTGTTTACTTAGTGAATCAGATTGGAAATCGTCATTCTCCAATTCATTTCCATTTCTATTGAAATAATCATCAAATATCATTGTTGATGATTTCATGAAAAAAGTGTAGGTATTGATAATGCCTCCATAATAAACCATGAGTGTAAAATGTTTTTATTAATAAATTACCAATCAGCAGAATAATCAGCACATAAATGATAGATATCTGATGGAATATTTATATTTTTACACATAATTTGATGTCTTTGACTCCTCTTGGTTACTTTGCTATTTCAGTTATCATATGGCATTGTCAGGGCAAATAATAACAACAACAAACATTATAACAAAAACCATATGAAGAGTGGTTATTTTAGCCTACCATTGTCATGTTTTCACAATATTCAGATGGTACAAAATGGCACAATTTTTCCTTGGTCAAGTAGCTCTAATACTTCATTGATCATGTTAACTCTAATATTTTCAGTGAATGGTACTGTATGATATGATTCACAGTCAAATATCAAATGGTAATCTGAGGATGAATCAAATTTCATGAAAAATGGACCAAATATTTAAACTCGGCACTCCTGGAAACCCCTTAAAATGTATTTCTCTTAACTCGGCAGCTCACCCATGAGTATGAGTCTTAACTTGACATGGGTGAGCTGCTGAGGGGAATGCCACCCGGGAGAGGTTATGGGAAATTGGCCTCTATTTAACTTGAAGAAAACCTGGAAAACTCCACATGGCCAGCCTGTGAACCTACGATCATCTACCAGTATAACAGTTTTGACTCTACACAGGCGAGTGCTATGTTCTACTCATTAAAGTAATAATATAGCATGTTTGCTTTTTTTTATATCATTGTTGCAGTAATTAAGTGAATATAATATATATTTTAAAAATTATATCCTTGTATGAATTATATTTAGTTTATTATTTTTTAAACGTTTTGCCAATAGATGGCACTACATGTAAATCCAGCTAATCCAATGTAGACAAAAATTAATTGATATATATTAATCCAATAGATATTTTAGGGTGGTATATACAACATCATCAAAGTTAGTAGTATCTAAGTATGCAATTGGTTGAACAGCCTAGAAGTGCATAGTGAACAAACAAACATTCTCATTTATAGGTATAGATAAGCAGTCTTAAAATGTTTTCAATATCTGGATTATCATCAAAATATTTTTGTATTTGCAAAACAAATATTTATTTCTTGCATATACTAAAAGATACTATGCTGTGTATCAATGAGTCTTTGCAATGGTGGTGAATACACACAACAAAACATAAAATGAATCAGATCAGTCAGATTTAATGTACCACTAACTCAACAAAATGTAAATATAAATGAAACACGAACAAATCCATTAAATGACATTCATGGAAGCGCCATGTTTCTCTCTTGAATTTTAAACTAAACCCACTGATCCTCACAGTACTCCCTACCCAAAATATTCTTTATAGATGCAACAGGAATGAAACTGAACAGTCTTATCATGAAATTACTTCTCCATTAAAGCTTTAATTTCCTTTCTATGTATCTTTTTCTTTTGCTTCTCTGATGTGAAGATCTACTGGAACATCCATGACAATTTAATCATTAAATATTTTTACAAATATCACAACACAACAAACTTTCATAACATTTATATACACTGAGTGGCCAAAAAATTAGAGATACCCTCTAATAATGAGTTAGTCTACCTTTAGCTCTGATCACAGTTGATATTCTTCTTGGCATGGACTCAACAAGTTGTTGATACTGTTGCTGAGGAATGGCAGCTGTACATTGGGTCAGATTGGATGGTGGCATTTCCAAACTTTGAAGTGATCTTTCGACTTCATCCCACAAATGCTCCATAGGATTGAGGTCAGGAGACTGAGCTGCCCATGGAAGCAGGTTAAAATCTGATTGATGTTTCTGAAACCAATTTGAGACTGATTGAGCATGGTGGCAAGGTGCATTGTCCTGCTGAAAGTGACCATCTCCATCAGGGAACATTACAGCCATAAATAAGTGTATGTGATCGACAATGATGTTGAGGCAAGCTGTGCTATTCAGAGATGTGTCCACAAATATCAGTGTACTCCAGGAAAACATTCCCACACCATAATTCCAGTGCCACAAGCTTGAAGAGTTGTCATTTGGCAGGAGGGGTCCATGAATTCGTGCTGTTTGTGCCATATTCTGATCCTGCCATCTGCATGATGGAGCAGGAAACAAGATTCATCGGACCAAGTTACTTTTTTCCAGTTCTCTAGTAACAGTTTCATTGTTCCTGGGCCACAACAGGCACCTTTTCCTATTTTTCTGTGATACTAAAGGCACTCTTGATGGTCTCTTGCTGCTAACGCCCATCCTTTGCAAAATCTGTCTTGTTGTGTGTTGGAATATGCTTTGTGATGCACCTGCATTGAATTCAGCTGTAATTTGTCATGTTGTTATCCTTCTGTTGCTGTGGACTATGCCTGCTGATCGTCTTTTACCTCTCTCATTCATCAGCCTGTTTTGACCAGAATTGTCCTTATCGCTTGAAGTTTTTTCTCAACTGCATTGTTATCTCATTCTATGTTGCTGTTAGACTGATTTACTTTCAACTAAGGGGTGTGTTTAATTTTTTGGCCACTCAGTATAGTTTCTTTTAATTTTTTTCTTTAGATCACTAAACCTCTTTAGCTTCCAGCAAAACATGTAAAATGTAGCAATTTACAAATGTTTGTGGAATTCACATGATTCCAGCTTCAGGTTTACAAAGTTTGTTGTGAATTGGAATGCTTCAAATAGAACTCGTGTAGAATTCATATTTGAATAGGACATTATAAGATATTCACTGAGCCATACTATGTCACCCAGGTTATAACAATGTTTCATACCATGCCCACCTTGCTTTGGATAGCTGTATTTCATTGCTAGAGTTGATATAATTGGAGTTACAGCTGACTTTAAATATTTCAATGGACTCTAAGAGTTTGATGTTGTTCCAGTTTGTGGAGGATCTGATGAGCTGTATCTGATTTAATTTTATCTCTATATTAGGGGTGGACAATTATTTTTTCCAAAGGGCCACATGAGAAACTTGAGCTGAGCTAAAGGGTCAAACCAACAATAACTTGAACTTAACTATATTCAATATTAATTTTTTTCAGCTGTAAAGAGCAGTAAATTATATAATTTATATTATGTTACTGGTAATCAAAAGACTAAGGATTTTCTATTACAACAAAGGTATAAAATTGTGGAATAAGTCAAAAATACAAGTCATAAACAGGAAAACAATAATTATATCAGTGTTTCATTTTTCAACACATAACTGAGAAATACTGAATAGTTGTTTTGCAAATATAAGCAATTAATTAACTTAATAAAAAAGCAATAAATCCTTATGATGTCTTTCAGTTCACTTTTTCATTCAGTGAGAAAAATCAAGTCTTATTTTGGGCTTCAACAAGTGCACTGAAATCAGGCTGAGGTCTGAAGTAGAAATGCGTGAAGCACAGCTGAGAAGAGTACATCATTGATAAAGGATCTGTTTGGATTTGTTGAAGATCCATCAAATTATATGAAGTGTTATTTGAATCACTATTGCTGTATGCAACTAGCTTGGCTGGTATAATTTGACTTGGAACAGCTCTTGGTAAATCTGCATTTAATGGAAGATCTTCACTAATAACTTAGTGCATTTAAACTTAATGATAAATTATATGATTTAAGTGAGGTAATTACTGAAAAACTCAATTTTGAAAACAAGAAAAGTTTTTTATCCATTGCAATTCAAAATATGAATGAATTGAAATGCACAGTGCTACCTGGCAAATATTTTTTTATAAGTGATGTTCATGACAAATTGTGATAAATCTACCTAGTTTTTTTATGTTGCATATGATATTGAGTAAATGTAAACAAAACTTATGATAAAATTTTCTTCCTAACTTTTTAAAGGTCCATTGCAGCATTACAAGAATTTTGTGACATAATTTGAAGTGCATAATAACTTGTTTGAGACAAAAAACTTAATTTTGGCAAATTGTTGGTTATTTTTAATTGATGTACAGTACATTCATCTGGCAACACTTGTAAAAAGTTGTTTGTCAACATAGAAAGTAAAGATGTAAATGTGTATTGCTTGTTATTAGAGTTAAGTAAAGAAGTAAATAAAAAAAAAGGTAATGTTTTTATTCATTATTCAAAGAGTGGTAATGGCGGTGAAGAACAGTGATATTAATATTCCAATATTTGACGGAGTAGACTGTAGTAATTGGAAATTACGCATGTTCATGTTTCTACAGCTCAAAAGGTGTAAAGATGTGGTAATGAGGGCTAAAATTAAATTCGACGATGACAAATGAGATATCCCAGTGACTAACTATATCTACAGCAGAATAACTAACAAACAGCTAGAATACATAAGCAAACTCAATACAGCTTACGAAATTATCCAAAAGTTTGATGAGATGTATCTGAAAAAGTCAACAGCTCAGCAAATTGTGTGCCGACATAACCTCAAAAGTATCAAATTGAAAATTATTCAGATGTATGCTTATTCTTCGACACGTTTGAAAAAGTGGTGAACAAATTAAAGCAGGCAGGTGCTATAATATCAGAGCAAGAAAAATTACACTACATGTTAAAATTGCTACCACAGAATTATAGTCATATTGGTGATTTAATAGAAGTTTTACCAGAAAAGGAGAGAACTGTTGACTATCTGAAAAGCAAAATAAAATTAAAATATGCAGAGGAAAATTCTAATGAAGAGTCAAATGATAGATCAAATGTACTTCGAGCTGAAGCCAGGTCATCATTTCAGAATAAGTTAAAATGCTTCAGCTGTGGTAAACCTGGCCATTTAAAAAGAAATTGTCGTTCTGAAATTGAAAACCATGGTTGAGGTCGTGGTTTTTCTGTTTATCAAGAACGTGGATTGTTCAATGCCAGAAACTTTCAGAGAGGATGAGGAAATTATCATCAAAGCATACATGAATATCAAGGAAATAGTTTTCAGGCTACTATTGCAAACAATAGTTATACAACAAGTAAAAATGAAAAACCAAAGAAAGATCAAATAGAATGGTTACCTGATAGTGGTTTCACAGACCATATTATTAACACTGATGAGTTTTTGAAACCTGTGAGACACTGAAGAAACCTGTAAAAGTAAAATTTGATGATGGAAGAATATTAGAAGCTACAAAAGTTGGCAATATTAAAACTTTTTCCCAGTTTATGGACAAAATTCTGAAGTGACATTGAAAAATGTTTTTTTTTTTTTTTTTTTTTTTTTTTTTTTTTTTTTTTGTAAAACGTCAAACATTCAGTTGTTTCAAGAGGGAAATTCTCAAAAATATACATCCCATATGGAAGGCTGATAGCTGTTGTAATCAAAGATGATAAGCCATATAAAATGAAAATTTATATCAATGAAAGAAAATCACAAGTGAACATGAGTAAAAGTAATATGACTATAAAAGAAAAACTACATAGAACACTGGGACATATCAATTTTAATAACTTGGAAATAATGTGTAAAAATGAATCATTAGATAGACTATCCAGTGAGATTGAACCAGAATATTTAAAGTGTGCTGCATATATTGAAAACAAAATGCATAACTTACCATTTCATAATAACAGGAGAAGAGCAGAAGACATATTAGAGATTGTACATACAGATTTAAATGTAAATGGACCACATCAAACTACAGGAAATCTTGGAGAAAAATATTTCTTAAACTTCATAGATGACTACAGCAAACTAGTTAAAGTTTATTGTATTTGGACAAAAGATGAGGTGTATGAATGCTTAGTACGGTATGTTAATGAAGTTCAAAACTTGACTGGAAAGATGTTAAAGGAACTGCAATGTGACAATGGGAAGGAGTATATGAATGCAGGAGTTTTTAAGTTTGCAAAAGAAAAAGAAATAATAATAATACCTTGTCCAGCATATGTGCATGAACTAAATGGAACTGCAGAAAGATACAATCGATCATTAATGGATATGGGGAGATGTCTTTTATCAGAAGCAAAAATTGAAAGAAGATTTTGGCCAGAAGCAATTAAAGCAGCTGCATATCTTAAAAACAGAACCTTAACTAACACCATTGAGAGAAAAATGCAGTAAAAAATCTAAAAATGTATGGAAGTGAAGTATTTGTAAGAATTCCAGAAGAAAAACAAAAATGTAAATGGGACAAGAAAGCAGAGGTTGGAATTTTGATTTGATATACAAACACTGGATATAGAGTATTGATGAATAGCAGAGTTATAATGGCTAGACACTGTGACATAATAGAAGATGATGTAACAAACTTCAACAGCCATCCTGATATACATTAAAGCACTACACCAACCAAAGCCAAATTATCAGGCTAGAAATGGCTATAATAATAATGATTTATAAGATAACTAGCGGGTGGGCCCGGCGTTGCTCGGGCAAAAGTAACAATACTGAAGATTAAGATTATTACCTTACCTGTTTTCACAGAATGCAAGAATTGGATCCTCCGTTTCCAGACTAATTACAGAATTTTTAGATAGTTCTAAAAATATGTTCGATTTTCCGCAAAAACGAAAAAAACTGCATCTGCATCTTGCATGTCACTTTCTCTTAACACTTCCATTGTTACTTAACATTTCCATTGTTGATGGAAGTGTTAAGACTTAATCATGTCCCTCTCCCCCGTGGGGAGGAATTTCGAAAAATCTCTTCTTAGTGTGCGTTCTCGTGACGTACCCTAACTATGTACCAAATTTCAACTTTCAACTCCTAACCGTTTGGGCTCTGTGCTGATTATTATCATTATTATTCTTTTCTTTTCTTTCGAAGACACAATGTAGTGACGTAAACTTAAACACTGGGCGAATTTTTCATCCTTTTTATTCGGTTGGAACGCTTTTTTATTACATAACGCGTTTCGGGCCGATGCCCCTCTTCAGCCAACTAAACATTAAAAAGTGAGAGATGACTATATACAAATATTTAAAATAAATATCGTGACAGTATACATAATTAGTTTTTTAGAGGTTGTTACCTTCTAAATCCTGGTAAGAGCTTGTATACCGTTAAAAGCTGGTCCGTACCTCATTCGGTAGTTTAGACGGATGTAATAGTCCAAGGGTACGAATCTTGATAAAAATTCCATAAAAAAGGAAGGTTTAGTATCAGTCTGTAGAGGTATACGGGGTTATTCTTTCACAAATCATATTCGTGAAACCATACCTGAGATTCGTCTTCCGGTGTGTTGTCTAACACTGAGCTCGTACTCCTCCACCTCAACTGCGGAGCACGATCTATTTTTAATTTGCATATGTCTGGTCGAGCATTAGCAGGGGAATGTTCCTTTTTTTTTTTTTTTTTTTTTTTTTTTTTAATAGGTTTCTTTTCCGATAAAATTATTCGGGGGGTTTAGCGGTGATTTTTTTAGAACATAGCACGTGGCCATTGCTATTTTTTCCCGCTTTTAGTATTTTTAATATTTGTCGCTATGCAAATGACGTAACAGATCGTAAAACAGTTTTTTATTTTATAGTATATTTTATAGTAATTTAATCCAGTTTTCATTGATTTTTATGCTTAGATTAGTATTTATGCAGGTCTTATTTTTATTTTTAATGATTTCTACACTTTCTTTGAATTTTCTGTTGTATGTCTTCTTTTCTCTATGTAAAATGCTTGTTTTAGTATCATCGATTTTACAGTTATTTAACACACAATGGTCATGGAATACTAAGTACTCTAGTATTCCATGACCATTGTGTGTTAAATAACTGTAAAATCGATGATACTAAAACAAGCATTTTACATAGAGAAAAGAAGACATACAACAGAAAATTCAAAGAAAGTGTAGAAATCATTAAAAATAAAAATAAGACCTGCATAAATACTAATCTAAGCATAAAAATCAATGAAAACTGGATTAAATTACTATAAAATATACTATAAAATAAAAAACTGTTTTACGATCTGTTACGTCATTTGCATAGCGACAAATATTAAAAATACTAAAAGCGGGAAAAAATAGCAATGGCCACGTGCTATGTTCTAAAAAAATCACCGCTAAACCCCCCGAATAATTTTATCGGAAAAGAAACCTATTAAAAAAAAAAAAAAAAAAAAAAAAAAGGAACATTCCCCTGCTAATGCTCGACCAGACATATGCAAATTAAAAATAGATCGTGCTCCGCAGTTGAGGTGGAGGAGTACGAGCTCAGTGTTAGACAACACACCGGAAGACGAATCTCAGGTATGGTTTCACGAATATGATTTGTGAAAGAATAACCCCGTATACCTCTACAGACTGATACTAAACCTTCCTTTTTTATGGAATTTTTATCAAGATTCGTACCCTTGGACTATTACATCCGTCTAAACTACCGAATGAGGTACGGACCAGCTTTTAACGGTATACAAGCTCTTACCAGGATTTAGAAGGTAACAACCTCTAAAAAACTAATTATGTATACTGTCACGATATTTATTCTAAATATTTGTATATAGTCATCTCTCACTTTTTAATGTTTAGTTGGCTGAGGAGGGGCATCGGCCCGAAACGCGTTATGTAATAAAAAAGCGTTCCAACCGAATAAAAAGGATGAAAAATTCGCCCAGTGTTTAAGTTTACGTCACTACATTGTGTCTTCGAAAGAAAAGAAAAGAAACGAAAATACAAAACACGGTTTCCTCAAGATAGATCATTATTATTATCAACTCATCTCGATTGTATATATATATAGATTTGGTACTAGAGTTAGATGTTAGGTGCCATCTCTTGCTAAAGTTAATAATTATAATTTTAATTAAATAATTTAATTAAAATTATAATGCCTGTCAATGGTCATAACATAAGCTTATATATACTGGAAGAGGAGATCAGACCAGAGGGTAGTGTAATTGGCAACACATCTTCACGGTAAGCAGGAGTGGGACTCAAACACTCAGTTTGAGTCCCAGTTCTTTTCTTCCAATTCACTCTAAATTATTTAAATTATTTAATTAAAATTATAATTATTAACTTTAAAAAGAGATGGTGCCTAACGCCTAACTTTAGTACCAAATTATCTTATATATTATTATTATTATAGCTGTTTCTAGCCCAATAATTCAGCTTTGGTTGGTATATTGCTTTAGAAGATGTAACTTTGTGTGGATTCAAAAATGAGAAAGAGGAAAAGAATGAAGATAAGGAAGAAAGACAAAAGGATTCAGACCAAGCAAAGGAAAAGGAAGGAGAACATTCTACTAATACAAACCAGAAAGAAAAGGATAAGACAAAAGACTTGGAAAAGGACAATACACATGAAGAAAATAGTAATGATGAGATAAAAGATGGTGATGAAAAAAGGAAAGGAAAAAGATCAGGAAGACGAATTAAACGTCCACTTTGCTTTGATGAAGAATTTGGTTATTACTGTATAAGTGTAAATTACTGTGATGATACTGTTCCAGAAAATTTTCAGGAGGCAATGATATGTGTTGATTCAAAGAAATGGAAAGCAGCAATAAATTCTGAGATGGACAGTCTTGTGAAAAACAATATATGGACACTTGTAAGCAAGCCTCCCAAGGACAAAAAAGTAATTGATGTGAAGTGGATATACAGAAAGAAGAGTGAAAGTGAATATAAAGCCAGGAGGAAACTTGGAATTGTTACTCCAGTGAAAAATCAGATGGAATGTGGTTCATGTTGGGCATTTAGTACTGTAGAAACGTTAGAAAGTATTTAAAATACTTTAAGTCTTTATACTTTATTCTACATTGGTAAGAAATAAGGGTGCTGCAAGAAAAAAAATTACGAAGTTGGGATGCCACTATTAGAAAAAAGTTGAAAAACCCTGGTCTAGTGTCACAAAATAGTCTCTAACTGTTTAACATAATGTGGAGCAATAGTATTGTCTCTGAGTGTTGCTAAAGATCTTCAAGAACAGTGTTTGCTGTTGGCATCTTTCAAAAACTTTATATAATTCAATGTTCATAATCAGTTGTAAAACATTCTGATACAACAGTTAATTAAGATATCAGTAAATAGATGGGAAGTTTATGACAATATGAGGCTTATAGGACATAAATCTTATGAGCTAAGTTCCTACATTTATTTGAAATAAAATCAATCTGGATTTTTGTTAAATAAACTTGGGTGTCCATTTATATCTATTTATGTCTAAATTTATGAAAAGAGCATGTAAAGAAAATACTGAAAGTGTTAAATTTACACGATGAAAAATTTTACAGAGATGCAAAATGTTGCAGTTTTTTATAATTTCTTACTAATTGATAAATTGGAAAACATTTTTTCAATGCAAAAATCAAGTTATATAAAGTTCTATACACAGGGTTCCTACACACCTGGAAAATCAGGGATTTTCATTAGTTATGGAAAGTCAGGGAATTTGTTGAAAATTGTCAAAAAGTCAGGGAATTTGTCTTCTTATCTGCCTTGTTGATTTCGTTTGCTGAATATGGCTGACCAAGAGTAGCCGTCTGCGGGCAGCAAGAACTAATGCCGCAATCTTTAATAAGAAAATATACCAGAATCCATTTTGAATTCGAAATGGCTTTTTTCACCGTTCTGAAGCCATATAATTTTACAGTTGTGGATTAATAACAGGATAAACTACTTTTATGTAATAGTGTTAATTTTTTAATTTTCATAATTCAGTGATTATAAAAACATGAATTTGTTAATTAGAATAAAAAATAACTAATTAAAAATTAGTTTACAAACTTTTAAAACTTGAAATTGTAATTTATTAGAATGTTTACTTCAAAATAGCTAAATAGATCAGTAAAAATCCGTAATTTAATTGTTTTTCATGTTTCAAACAACACCAAAACAATTTTTATAGTTATGTTGCAAAAGAAAGAGATTTGTAGTTACAATTCTATGCGCTGAACTTCTATATATTATTAATGTATAATTGTAATTTTGTTTGATGTATATTTCTGTATTTATTTTATTTTATTTAAATTCTATAAGTTTTAAGAATCCCAATTATCATAATATTATGACGTCATAAGAATACAAGTGTGAGGTTTCAGAATTGTCCTGAAACTCACTAAAATAGAAAAACAAAATAATTAAATTATTAGATGAAAAAAGGAATGAACGAACATTTTTTATAGAAACTTGAGAAATAGTCAAGACAGTGCACCTCTTAAGATTGATCATTTGGATTGGAGTTGGAGTTTCCATTGTTTGAAAAGACAATGAATACTTCTGCAAACTCCGATTCTTCGATTGACGTAAGTAAATCGGAGAATCCATTAGATCCCCATCATAAAGCGTGGGTGATGGTCCAAAACCAATCCAGGGAATGATCAAAAGACAGGAAGGTGATAAAAGCCAGTGTCTCAAGGACTGTCGGAAGAGATGACTCTCGACAGTCTCATGGGCTGTCGAGAGTCATCTCTTTCGTAGCCATTGCCACCAATCACCTGCAGTCATTTGCCTTTTCCCTGCACTTTTCTCCGCTATATCGCTGCTGCTGCTGCTTTTTCCTTCCCCAAATTAACAGTTGCCTTTCAAAAGGAGGACTTTTCTAATTCAGGAAAAACACAAGTGATTTACGTTAGTGCTAGACATCGAACAGAAATCAAATGAACTTTCCTTTCCGGATTGTTTACTGAACAGTGCTCCAGATTCCACTACGAACTTAAGACGAGAAATGAAGACAACTTTAATTGTATTGTAAGAATAGTTTTACAATAAACGGATTAAATGGTAGAGGTGTCTTCGTCCATCTGTAACAGATTTCCCACATACTTATTAGTCCCTCGACTTTCCTCACATTGGGAGAATTAACTTTATCCCCTTTATTTTCCCAAAGGGAAACACAAGTCATATTTCACACAAGTGAAACACAAAGTTTCAAATCTTATGTTCTAATTGACGTTTGAAATTATGTTAAACCTGAGGAAGGCTATTTAAGATTGCTGAAAACATTAGTTTGTTTAATTAAAATTTGCTATAAAAGTGAGAAAGATGGTTTGTGATATGATTTGCAATAATTATAAGATTTGTAATTAAGGGTTAAAATAGATAAATTTTATGCAAAGACGAAGTTTAATGCGAAATTAAATAAATAATAAATAAAAATTATTAAAAATAATTATTAAAACTCTGGCTTTTGCACTGAAACCAAAAACAAAATGGCGGCAACGGAACATTTTTTTTTAATGAGTTCCAATTCAGCTAATTTTTTGCTAGATTTAGTGGATTTGTTAGAGAAGCTATAGTAAAAACTTACACCTATCCCTCTTTATATACAATCTATTTTTATGCAACTTTGAAATAATGTGGTTGACAAAATAATACTGTTTGTTGATTTTATGCTATCTTGTATTTACTAGATTTACATACAAATAATATTGATAAATGATGATAAAATAAAAAGCTCATATTTCGTTTGTAAATTGCTTATTTTTTCATTACATTCAAGTTGTGTATTCTATCATACATTTTTTCTATAGGATGTATGTATACTGTATTTTTTTAATGTGGCAGTCTTTGAAACATATCAACTATGCAAAAAGAGGGATAGATATACTCGATGTTCACAGTAAATAAAATGCTGTTTTATTACGTTGATATTCCCGGTAAGAAATGAGAGGGTCAGGGAATTCAAAACAAAAATTTGAGTAGGAATCCTGTATACAGGATAGAGAGTTTGATTCAAAGTATTATTAGTGTAATTTCTTACTATGATATACATATAATCTACAGTGTAAATTTTTATTAGAAAGTTTTTCATATAATTTACCTGAGATTATATTCTTATTTATTTGCTTTCTTAGCATATTAGCAAAAAATGATGCAATTTGTAAGGATATACAGTAATTAAAAATAAGTATTAATTTGATTAAACAAGAAATTAAAGAAATTAGCAATTTATTTTAAAGCGGTACAATGAAAGTTTAAAATTCAAAATTATACAGAATACAAAATAGGTGGTGTTGGATTTATGAATGAAGATGACTGAAACAAGTAAATTAAGAAAATTATTTCCCCATTAAAGGATCTGTTGCATTTACTAATTGTACAATATTATAATTAAATGTTAAATGTAATATTGTAATGGGCATTACAATAAATACACACTACATAACAATAACTTGTAATTAAATTAAACATGAAAGAATTTGGCAAATATCTCAAGGAAATAAACTACAATGAACACCATTGGTTTATATGTGGGATCTGAAAATTCTGTGAATGTTGCTAGGTCAGCAGTCAGGATGAAAAAAATTCTCATTGTTTTCTCTGTGAATGGGACAGAAAAGCTAAGAATATACATTTGGTTCAGCAGGAATTGCCAGCTAAAAAAAAAAAAATACAACTTGTGGTTAAAATCATTGTCAGGACTATCCCAGTGGATCTTGATAGTATCATTACTTCATATTAAGTTTGGGCTAATGAAGCAATTTATAAAAGTCCTATTAAAAGATGGATATCTGTGTTGAAAGTTTCCAGGTTTGTTTGAGGCTAAATTATAAATAAAGGGCATATTTACTGGACCTAATATTAAAAATGTGATTTCTGATGCAGAATTTGATGTTATAATAAATGAATGACTTTTGTATGATTCATAGTAGTAATTTCTAAGTTTTTAGGTAACAAAAAGAATCTAAATGACAAAGAAATTTTGAAAAATTTATTAGTTAGTTAATTAATTAAGTATAAAGAATTGTGTTACCATATAAGTCTGAAAGTTTAGTCAGTTAACTTAATTTATATTTAGAATATTTTCCTATAAATTTTGGATCACTGAGTGATGAACAAAGTGAAATATTTCGTCATGATATCAATAACATGGAAAGGATATATTTTGAGATGTTAATATGATGACAAGCTACTGCTGGATGATTTATAGGGATTCATAAGAGAAAGTGCACAAAACAAGTCACCAAAGTTTTTTGGATTAAAAACAAAACTAAGAAATGATAAAAATTAGAGTTGTATGCAAGTCAATGGCTTTTATTATTGTTTTATATTAAATACATATTAAAAAATAGCTTGGTACTTTTATTGTATTTGTTAATAATGCACATAAAAATAACTATTCATTATTAAAACAGTTTTTCTACGGGTTAAACTTTACAAACCTGTATTGTAAATATAAATAAAAACAATGAAGCTGTAATTAAATTTTACTTGGTTTCAAAAACCAAAAGTGTCACTATTTTACTAGTATTAATACATTAGTCTTTTCTCTAATCATGTATTATTTTATTTGCTGTGGTTAAATGAAGATGGTGGAAGGTGTTTTTTGCTGTTTACAGGAACCAAGAAAATGTTTCATGAATTTAAAAAAATAAGTTTTTGTTAGAATTATAATAAAGTCAAAAATAATTAACAGAACGTACTCAGCAAATAATAAGTAGACCATCAAAATGCACTTCAATTTTCTGAGATAATTTATTACAACAAAACTAACGTTTTCAGCTCATTCGATAGGCCACCTTCGGGTTATATGAGAAGATTAGAAAATCGGTATTCCAAAATAGAATACATAAATTTAAATACAAAAAAATAATGGAAAATAAGAAAATAACAGAAAATTATGTATGTATAAACATAAAAGAAAACAAAATCAGATATAATAATAAAAATTCAGTAATAATACCTTAAATAAACAGTGAAAGAAAACTATTAAAGGTATGTTTATAAAACATGAAATTATAAACTAAGGAATAATTTAGGAGTTCATAGAATACTTTTTAACCATGTATTTCCATGCAGACTGTAAATCTTCAGCATCCTTGATTTGATGCATGCATCCACTAGTTTGCTTCTATAATTTTCAATTTTCTCAACACTCATAGCCAGTGTTGGGGTGCACAAGTTTAACAATATCTTCTTCATCCCATTTTACTATAGAGCCTTGAATCTGCACCATTTGGGAAAGCACTGTAGTGTTGGATCCTTTCTTGACATTATACTTGTGTTCTTTTAGTCTGATTCCCAAACTTCTTGTTGCAATACCAATACAGTTTTTTTTATTCTTAGTTGTACAGTTTCGTAAGGTATCTTATACACCCCTGCTTTTTGTTATCCTTGTCATTCCTTAAAATTGTCTATAGGTTTGGAGCTCTTTTCAAAATCATTTTTTATCTCTTGTAGTCTGTAATTTCTTTCATGATGCCTTTTGTATTTCTTTTATATGTGAACTTTGTGATTCTACTGAGATCATCGTTTGAAGCCCTTGCTATGCCCATCTTGTAGCTTCTAATCATTCCTGTTATCATGCTTATTTTCTATCTTAGAGCTTTGGTCACCTATGTGACAATGCGCGAAGTCCCCCTATGCTTTGGCACCATGGGACCGAAGGGTCAACTTTGCATCGGCGAAGACTGCAATGACTAATTCGTCAGGACTTTTACAAATTCCGTTTTACAAATTATTATAATTTTAATTGGAACTGGTGACATACAGATCAGATGTCTTGCTTACATCCATCATACCTGCTTTGGGGGTTTTTTGGCTGCTTTTATCCACTTGAAACAGGCACTGGAAAATGTAGATTTTTAAGACAGCTGCCCCTGGTGACGATATTTGTAGAATTTCATCAGTAAATTTTTTTATTTTAATTAAACAATAATTCTCATACATATATACAATATATGTATGAGAATTATATATACAGTCGACTCATCATAAGTCGACACCCCAAGGGGAAGTGGAAATGTGTCGAGTTATCCGACGTGACGACTAAAGCGAAGTTAGAAAAAAAACCACAAAACTACAATTAATAAAATACAGTAGTGCATTTATACAGTAGTAAAGGCTTACAATACATTGTGTCCTCCATTTATAATTACTCTGTAGATGAAAAACAAAAAAATGTGTTTAGTGTTTGTTTTGAGCACTTAACTGTCTCGACTTTCTTTTTCAATGGTCACAAATGCCTTTAAAACATCATCTTTGCAATTGTCAATTGTTGGCAAGTAACATTTAAGAATTCTTAATGCCTCTAGCATGAGAAAATGCAAAATTGGATTCTGGTGTGACATTGATGTAGATTGTATATTTTCTTTTTGTTTATCTGTTGTTATTTTATACATAAAAATACATAAAATGTTAAGGCATTTTTATTAATATATATATATATATATATATATATATATATGTATTAATAATAATAATAATATCTATATATATATAAAACTACTTGTCCTGACTGACTGACTGATTCATCATTGCCCAGAGCAAACCACTGAGCCTAAAGTGGTGAAATTTGGTACACAGTTACGGTGCATCATGGAAACGCACACTAAAAAGGGATTTTTTGAAATTTCCCCACGAAGGGGAGAGGGAGAGCATTAAGGCTTAACTGGAAGTACGGCTGCTAATTTACTATTTTAGATGCAATTTTTTGTTTTTAACTGCATTTTAGTAGGGGTACTCCATGGGAAGGAATGCACACTAATAAGTGATTTTTCGAAATTCCCCTGCAGGGGGAGAGGGAGAGCATTAAGGCTTAACCGGAAGTACGGCTGCTACTTTACTATTTCAGATGCAATTTTTTGTTTCTGATGGTAATAACTTAATTTCCAAACGTACAATATTTACATATTATAATTTTTTAAACCAAATGTTCGAACCGTTTAAATTTGAATTTGTTATTACATATTTGTTTGATTACAGTTTTGCCCTTGGGTAAGATTATCTTTTCCACAAAAATAAGTAGAACAAAACACGATGTGGGGCCTTGGGGCCAAAAGGACAGAGAGAAAGTCACTTTTGGTGAGAACTTAGAAGACGGTAAAAGAGTGCTCTAAATTTCGAGAAGAACGATCTGAAACTGAGAGGTGCGAAGAAGTTAGAAAGAAAAAATAGACTACAGACAGAAAACCTTGAGGACAAATGAAGAAGTCAGGAACACAGTACTGTGCGAATTAATGTGAACACATCGCAATTAACACAATTTTGCTTTTTTTTTCACAGTTGGCAACGTGTTTGTGTCAATGTTGCGGCCATTTTGTTTTACTGATCTGACAGTCAGTGAGTAATAAGACATACCAAGCTACAGACACGTTGCATTTTGTTATTTTTTTCGAATTATTGTGTTTTTGGTGAAGTTAAGCTGAACTGCGGCTTTATTGGCTTTTTTTTTTGAAGATGTATATTACTTCCAAAAAATGCATTAAGATTGTTACTTTGAGTAAACACACATCAGTGACTCAAAGAGATATTGCCAAGGAGTGTGATGTGAGTTTAGGAGCTGTAAACAAGATTTTGAAGCAAAAAAGGGACACTGGGACGATTGAGGTGAACAGAAAAGGGAAATGTGGAGGGAAAAGAAAGAGACAACAGCAAGGGATGAAGCTTTTTTAATAAGGGAAAGTAAATTAAACCCTAGGAAAACCAGTCAAGAACTTCAACAAGACTTAGCACACGCTGGAGTTATTGTTCATGACTCCACCGTATGAAAACAACATGGTTAGACCTCAAAAGAAACAGTTATTGACTGCTGCCATGATGAAAAAACAATATAATTGCACACAAAAATATGTGAACTGAACTGTTCAAGATTGGAGGAAAGTGTTGTTTTCAGATGAGAGCCATTTTTTGGTACAAAAACAGCGATCTTGTTACATTAGAAAAAATGACAACAAAAAACTTACGGCAGCTCATATTGTTCAAACAGTTAAACATCCATTAAAGATGTCCTGGGGCTGCTTTTCTTTTAAAGGTACCGGATTCCTTGTGCTGGTTGAAGGCATGATGAACTCGCAAAAATACAGAGACTTGTTAGAACAAAGATTGGAAGTTGAACTAAGAAAAGTTGATGCCAACAGTCAAGCAGCATTTCAACAAGACTCGGCTCCTTGTCATGTTTCCAACGTCATGATTAAATATTTCAAAGACTAAAAGATATCATGCCTTGAATGGCGAAAAAATTCACCCAATCTTAATCTGATTGAAAATCTTTGGGCTATAGTAAAAGCTAGACTTCATAAAATAGATTGCACAACAGAAAGAAAACTGATTGAGGCTATAATCCAGATATGGTTTTGAGACCAGCAAATAACAGAAAACTGTAAAAAACTTATTGATTCCTTGCCAAAATGTGTTCAAGAAGTTACTAAAGCCAAGGGAGGGCATATTTCATATTAAAACAATTTAAATTGTATTCATTTTTCGATTCTATTCATCTTTAACCAATAAATGTTTTTTTTTTTTTTCAAATTTTCACTTGAGTTTAGATTAATTTGCACAATACTGTAGATGAAAGGTCTACAACAAGAAGAGTGTCACAAATAAAGGAGAGTTTCAAAGTGGTGTCCTATCCAAGAGCACATTGCTATGAGAAACCCTGGGTATTTCTATTCTTTTCCTATCTCTTTTGCTTTTTTTCCATTTTCCTTAATCGTAAGATTACCATAAGTTACCATAAGTTGATATGACCCATGTGTGAGAATTTTATATATTTACATTGTTATAAATTAAATAATTACTATGGTGTCTGAAATAACGTTGGCCACAATTTTACTTTGTTAATTTTTTAAAAAATATTATTGTGATAGTGGTGAAACACCAGAGGACGTTTTACCATTTTTGCATGTTTGTTGCGGAGGCAGTAGCCTAAAAGGGAAGGTTGTCTCCGTAATTTTTGTAATTTCCGATCGACTACTGATGGTGTGCAACGACAAAAAGGAAAAGGCAATGACAAAGATTTTATCTTTGTGAATGCTCCAGTATTTTTACATTTTATTATTTATTTAAATTTAGGTAGTTTCAGATAACGTCATCTATGTTTTGGAAAAAAAAATTAAACTCAGATTTATCGTATCTTGGAATCCCATAATATTTGAAATTTGAATTTAGGTGCATTAGCAGTCTATAGTTTGAAACAAAAAAAAAAATCAGTAATTTTACCAAATTAGTAACAATTAATGATTGAGAATCTTAGTGAAGTACCGAGGGAGGGTTATTTCTGTCAAATTACAAAATCCGAGTGGGCGAAGCCGCGGGTAACAGCTAGTATTATTATATTATTAAATATATAAATTATATATTAATAAATAAATCGAGTCCCCTCTCCTGAAAAAAAAATGAGTTTGCACCACATGTGCAGAGTGAATTCATTTTTTCTGGAGGGGGTGACAACTTATCGGAGTGTGGGACAGCAAAAGTATGTCGATTTATCCAGTGGTGACGAGTTAAACAGTGTCGAGTAAACCGGAGTTTTTTAACATTAATGCCTATGTAAGTTGGCCAGGACCACAGAAAACTGACTACTTAACCGATGGTGTCGAGTTATCTGGGTGTCAACTTATGCGAACTAGACTTACTTTGGTACTTAAATTTGGTACCCTGACTGTGTACCAAATTTCAACTTTCAACTCCTGACCATTTTAGCGAAAATTAAGATTATTACGTTATAGTCAATCTTACCTGTTTTCACAGAATGCAAGAGTTGGGTCCCCCTGTTTCCAGACTAATTACAGAATTTTCTGATGGGTCTAAAAATATGTTTAATTTCCCGCAAAACGAAAAAACTGCATCTGTGTCTTGCACATTGCTTTCTCTTAACAATTCTATTGTCAACCCTTCCATTGTTGACATTTCCATTGTTACTTAACACTTCCATTGTTGATGGAATTGTTAAGCCTTAATCCTGTCCCTCTCCCCCATGGAGAGGAATTTCGAAAAATCCCTTCTTAGTGTGCGTTCTCGTGATGTACCCTAACTGTGTACCAAATTTCAACTTTCAACTCCTAACTGTTTGGTCCCTGCACTGATTATTATTATTATTATTATTATCATCTACTTGTCTTGAATTATATATATAGACTAGAAGACTCGGCCACGCGTTGTTGTGGCCCAAAATGTATCTATTATAAATGTATAACACTTCCCCTGTAGGGGGAATTTCAAAAAATATCTTTGTAGTGTATATTCTGTTGTCATACCCTATTAAAACGCAATCAAAAATGCAAAAAATCGCATCTAAAATAGTTTAATAGAAGCTGAGTTCTTCACAGTAAGCCCTAATCCTGTCTCTCTCCCCCATGGGGAAATTTCAAAAAATCCTTTTTAGTGTATATTCTGTTTACGTACCCTATTAAAACACAATCATGCAATGTGGTGTTTAGATGTGGTGTTTTGCACAACCATGCAAAACACCACATCTAAAATAGTATAATAGAAGCGGAGTTCTTTGTGATAAGCCTTAATCCTGTCGATCTCCCTCCAGTGGGGGAAATTTCGACACGTATATTATATAAAAACACGTGTGTATTCGAATGCAACATTGTGTCAAAGTTTCAAAGGATTCAGTAGGAACAAACGAACATTACATTTTTATTTGTATAGATAGATAGAAGATGATCTACTTTAGTTCATCCCCACAGAAAAGCATAATACCGCATAGAAAAGCAAACTTAGGTTGTCATACTCACGGAGTTAGCGCCATCTGTTGGAGATAAAAACCTTAATCTTAGATGATATATTTTTTAAATTTATACGAATGTTTAACAAAATAATATACAGCCTATGCCCACCCTGAAGGTCCATTCTAGATACTGGTGAAAGAATTTTTGAAATTGGATGAGTAGTTTTGGAGATTACCCATTACAACGAAAACACTTGCCTGTTTATAATATTAGTATAGATAAATGCTTTAAATTGATTTCTTATTTTTTTGTAGTTTGGCTCTTCTAGTTGTTCACTTTAGAAAAATGTTTTGTTTATCTAACCTATTATGACTTCAACCTATGTTAGTCAATAATTTAAAGTCTGCATTCAAACTTAACTGAACAGAAAAGTTGGAGAATATTGATTGAAAATTTGACTCACAGTTAAGCAGTTTTCAACCTTTGATCGTGCTCGGTGAATATGACAGTAAATAAATCTTCAAACTCTTTAAATAGTATTCAAAATACAGTAAACAGACTAATTACAAATTTTCTAGGGACCAAAATTTAAACAGTTTGGTAATTAGGGTGGATTGTACAGCATCAGTTGGCAGATTTTCAGGAATGTTTTCATGCAGGGTGAGGAAAGTGGAGTGAATGCACTGTACATCATTAAGCATTGTTTTTAAGCTATTGTTTGTCATTTGTTTTGTTTATGATAGCACTGAATTGTATTGAATTAATTTAATTATTGATCCACTGTCTTCTAAGAGTTCATGTAATAAACATTTTGAAAGTAATTTTGAAATTTAATCTATTCTACAAATGAAATAAAAATAAACTATGATCATATACACATTTACTTAATATTACATACAGCTAGTTTCTTTAAATTTATATATATATATAATAACAACCATGTCTTCTCATTGGTGGTTGGACTGTACACATCTTGTCCTTTTACAAATTACAGTATGTCAGTTTTTGAAAGATATTTTTTAATAATCATTTGTTTCTTGAGTTTCTTTGTAACAGCATGTTTGCTTTTCATAAATAATTTCATGTTGTGTGTATCTTCTGATGTCAGAAAGAGTGCTTCTAGAGTTTGCATTCACATCACTCCTCCTTTGACCTCTTAACTTCATCATCCTCTGCTTCAGTTGTGGGCTGCAGTGATTCTGTACGAGCTTTTTCTGTTTCTTTTTCTGTCAAAATCAAATATTTATCAATTTCCACAAAATCTTTGAAGGAAATTAGACTCACTTCAACCATTAATTGGTGTGAATTATGATTAACTTTTGAATATTGAATGTTTTTGTAATCCCTTCTGGGTTCTTCCTCAGGCTTCTTTCAATTCTAAACCATCCGGTTAATGGTTGAAGTGAGTCTAATTTTATATTCATCCCAGTATGTGGTGCAGATATGTCATTGAAGAAAACTCCTTCAAGCTGTAAAACACTGGATTTGGCCTTCACTGACATGAACGTCCACTTCTGTTGAAAAACATGCTTTACAAAAGCAGTTAGAAATGACATTGGCAGGCATTTTATCCCAACAGGCAATGAACCTCTGCGTAGCTTGTAACACAGAAGTCAATATAGCAACACTGAAATGTGTTGTTATATTACCTTCTGTGAACTAAATCATGCTGATACATACATTTTAGCCAAAAAAATGAAGCCTTGATCTATTGGCTGCAGCTTGCTTGTGCAATTTAGACAGAAAAACACTGTCTTCACATTCTTCAGACAGTCCTTCTAATTTATGAATTGGACATGAGTCAGTAAACAGGATTATCTTGTAATTATGAAAGCCCATTGTTGAATTTAGACTCTGAAGCCATTGCTCGAAAATCAACCATGCATTGGATGATTACTGTGATTTGTCATGCCTGTAGATGCATAATAATTGCTTCATATTTTTGAAACAACATGGCTTTGCAAATTTTCTAATTAAGAGAGATTTCAGCTTCTAATTCATCCAAGTTGGTACAGAGAAGTGTGGTTACCCTGTTCTTGCTTCTCTTATTGCCATGACATGTCTGTCCTTTGTAGGATAATACTTTATCAGGAAGCATGTTGAAAAAGGGTCCCGGTTCATTTGCATTAAAAATATCTTTCTTTTCCTAACCATTAGTCAACAAAGTAATATTTTGCTTCCAATCATCAACAACAATGTCAGGAACAAATTCCTCTTCATCAGAAATCAGAACATAGAATCTTCCTCCAAGTTTCTGTGGAGGAGAGATTCTATCTCTTTTTGAAACATTTTAGCCATCCATCAGATGCCTTAAAGCCTGTCATTCTAAATTTCCAAGCCTACTGCCAAGCTTTTTCTTGTAATGTAATACCATTTACTAGAAGTTTGGAATTCCTAGCCATCATTGACCAGTCAAAAATCGTAGCATCCAAATCACCTTTGCACATGATCAACCTGTTTCATTTTTCAAATCTGAAAAGTATTTTTTTCAATTTTTGCATGATCTGCAATAATTGTTGATAAGCTTAATTTGGAAATGCCAAATTCCTGGACTGTCTCTCTTTTCTTTTGACTCTTGTCAACAGCATTCATGATTTTTAATTTCTTTGCAACAGAAAGACACTTACACTGATACTTAAGACTTATTCTGGCCATTGTGCTATGTAACAGCAGAGTTTACAGTTATAAACATTCATATTGTATATAAAATATACCAGTGATGGCAAACCTTTTGGAAAAGTGGGTCAAATTTTGTTTATTATTTTTTTTAGTACTAGCTTGTGGGTCACTAAGTCAGTGGCGTCACTTGGAAAGGGGAAGGGAAAGATGGTTAAAAACTACTTTTTTTTGGGTTATCACTTTTAAAATCTTCTAAAAAGTTTGTTTCTTTTTTGTTTTACAACTTTTATTTTTGCAAGTGAAGAGCAAAAAATAAAGGTCAACATCAAAAAATTGATATCAATGAGGTGATACCACAAATTACCGCACCAGGTGACACCATGCCCAGTCGGCTGTCGCCCCTGTACTGAGTATTCGAATGAACAAGGAATAAAGTAAATCACATATACATTATGAAATATTATTTAGTAATAGATATGGTTACAGGTATGTTACAAGTTTATAAAAATCAATGCATGGGTCATTTAAAAAGCCTGTGTGAGTCAGTGTCCTGACCAATGAGTCATAAGTTCACCACCACTGGAATATACCATAGTATATGTATTGCAGTATACTAATCTCAGTGAATGCATGTACAGAAAAACTGTTACACTTGTAATGATCTAAATGTATATGTTACAGTAAAAACCCGTTTTAACTAGTTGAAACTAGTTTTTACTGGATGTCATTGTTATAACTCGTTTTGTCTAGTTAAAACTAGAATTTACTGCTGTACATGTTTTGATTTTAGATAAAACTAAAATCAAACATTAACTTTTTAACTTTTAACATTAGCTAAAACTAATTTTAGCTACATAAATATGTTTGGGGGAAATAAATAAAGTGATGATTGGGATTAAAACATCTGTATTATTTAATACGATATTTGTTGAAAATATTGGTCACACATCTGTGTTATTAACATTAATTAACCCTTTGTCCCCGAAGGCACCGATCGATCGGTACCCTGGCTTTTTAAGCAAAACTTCGAAGGTACCGATTCATCGTTACTTTGGTAAATATCGATTTTTGTAAAATTTATTAACAACAGATATAATCTCGTTCGATACGAAGTGAATAAAGTATAATAATTCATTATATTAGTTGATAGCAGTATAAAATTTTGATTTCAAACAAATGTTTGATATAATGCATGATAATTTCACAACAAATAAACATACATGCATAAGTGTTATATCGAATTGTACAAAACAATATTCTACGTCTTTCTGGCTCTGTGCCAGCAAACAACTATGTAACTAGACAATGTTAATTTTCACAAAATGTTACAAATTATCAAGTTTGTGTGTCAGTTCTGATATATATTATTTTTTTTTCTTATAAATTTTTCTAATAAAATGCATTGAAAAATATCGTATTTAAAACTAAAGATATTAATAAATGTAAGTGATTTTTTTCATATAGATATAATGATAATTTGATTTTTGGCAAACTTTTAAAATAATATCACTTGACTGACCTATATTGCCTTAGGAGGGATCGCAAAATAAATGTAAACAAGATGTTGGGGGAAAAGGGTTAAAGCGATACGAAATTCATCATACACTATAGGAACGTGTTAGCTGAATGACCTTGGTCGAAACAGTTTTTACTAAGCCATTTTGTTAAAACCCGAGTCCAGTTAAAACTAGTTTTAACTCAAATTCATTTTTGACTAGCAGTAAATTCTAGTTTTAACAATGACATCCAGTAAAAACTAGTTTCAACTAGTTAAAACGCATTTTCACTAAAAACGGGTTTTTACTGTAACATATACACAAACAACTAAACCAATTCCAGCACTTGGTAAATATTTTCTTTATTTATCAATTACAGACAGTAGCGTCTGTTTGAAATAGACATCATCAGATATAATATAACAGAACACAAATGGCTAATGTAAAAATCGAATGTGTTTCACATGTTCAAATTGACTTCGAAAATGGAACACATTGCATTGATAATGTAAAATCATATATAATTTAAAATTATATCCTGAACAAAATATATATGTATATTATTTAAAATGATTAAAAAATGATTTATAATGACTTATTTAATTTAAATTATCATTAATGTGAACTTGTATTCACGTGGTTTAGTGAGGAGTATCTGAGAATCGTTTACTAGAGTTTAAAAATGGCTTGCCATGCTGTTTGTGTTCTGTTATGTATACCTGACGATGTCTATTTCAAATAGATGAAAACATTAGTAAATATTTTTTTATATATATTAATTACAAAATGCTGGTATTGGTTTAGTTGTTTGTGTTTATGTGATCTCAGTTTTGGAGAGTTACTGATATAAATGTATGATGAGTTTTCAGAAGGCAAGATTTGTGGGAAATTTTATCAATGACAGAAGGCCAAAATGCAGAGAATATTGTCAAAATATTAGCCAGATTGTTTTTAGAGTAAATAACAGTTAAAAGTCATTGAAAAAACAATCATTATGTGATGTCTTCTGCATAACACACAATGCCACCTAATGACTTTTTGAAAGTAATGTCATTACGTTCATGCAATGTGAGATATGGTGAGAAGGTTAATTTTGTTAATTAGGATGTTCAGCCAAAAACTGTTTATTTTGGATAGAAATTACTTGTTATTATATAAGGAATTGGTTAGGATCAGAGCTTTTATTCATTAATTAGGCTGTTTATTATATTTATGTAAATTTGAATTAAGCAAATATATTAAGATGCAATATTACTCTCTCTGAAATTCTTTGTTAAAATCAGAGTAAATTGAGACAAAGCCAAAATCATTTTTAAAAAAGGAAAAAAATGCATCATTAAAACTTATTTAGGATTATTTTTAAATAATCTTAAATAATTAATTAATCAGTAAAAAAGTGAAAATAAAAATACATTCCAAATTAAGTTACAGAAATTAAAAGTGAAGATTATAAAATTTTTATAAAAATTTATTTATTTTTTCTTGTGTTTTAGATTTTCTTAAATTCTTTTAATTTTAACATTTGAATTCAAATGGAACTGTTATTATTTTATTTGTCTGTTTTTGAATTTGAAGAACGTTTTGTTTTGAGCAAGCCACTGAAATGAATTCTGTCTTGAAGTAAATTAGGTATAGATTCAAACATTTAAAAATGAAAACTTTTTAAGATAATTTATTAATTAATTTCTTAGAGAAAGTGATTTAAGAAATTAAAAGATAAATTAAGAAATGATTTATTAACTACTTTTTTTTTTTTAAATTGGATAAACAAATAATTACTGGTACCATAAATCTTTTGTTTTATAAAAATTTCTTGTGAATAATTTATGGGTTATCAACGATTGAAAGTCAGTGCAGATTACATGCCAATTTTAAATTGCAATTTTGAATTTATCAAACAGCTTTATTTTTTTTCCTAAAGTCTTTTGTGTGTTGTGTACATATTTTTCTATCATTTTGATATTTCCCAAAATGACAGAATATACATTCAGAATATATTTTAATGACAGGATGCAATTATCTGCTGGAGGTGCATGTAGAGACTTTGCTTTTAACACACAACAGAGTCTAATACTCAACAGTACTGTCATTTCATTTCTTTATCACAAGATTAATCATATCCAAATTTTTACATTAGATTTACAAATATAAACATCTATTAGCCTGATTTTTTTATTAAGGCCAAATGAAGGCTATTGTCCTGATTATATTGAGCTATAATATACCTACTATTTAATTTATTAAGTAGTAATTTATTTATAATTATTAAATTTATCAAGACATGCCACCTAATGGTGATTGTGATGATGGATGTAATTGTATATACTTGTGAACACTATGTTGGCCTCTCTATTCCTAGACTTCTTACACCATCACTGGACACAAGATCAGCCTTAGAAAATCAGTTTATTTTCCCAAAAAAGTATGCATTTTGGATCTTAAGTCCTTCATTAGATTTTTTTTACAACTAAAAAAGTTGTAAAGAAAGTCCAGTGACAGTGTAATAAATCTAGGAATAAAGCGGTCAACGTAGTGCTCACAAGTATATACCAAGGCTAGATAAGAAGCATATTATAATATTTATAGGATGTAATTGTTTTGATGTTCAGTAGAGGAGACACTGCTTCACTATTTGAGCTATATTTTTCATATCATTGTCTTGCTGACCCAGGAGTTCATAGACCTAATTTTGTTACACTTTTATTTAAATTTGCTTTCAATATGTTTAGATGTTCAAAACAATCCATTTTAGAGTCTACAAATGTAAGTTCTCCTACACCTGAAGCAGCCATACATCTCCCAAACCATTTGGGATTCTCCAGTATATATTATAGTAAGCACTAGATTTTTCAGCTGAAGTTCAGAATTTATAGTTTCCAAACTTTTGAACATTTCTGAATACTTCAAATTTACATTTATCAGTAAATAATAATTTTCCCAATATTTTAAGAGCATCTTTGAAACTTCTTGTGAATTAGAAATGCTTTTGGTGATTTCTTTTACTTATTGTTGGTTATTTTTCTTTATATTCTGCCATGAAATCCACAGGAATTGTATTCTCCTTATGATGCTTGCACTTGCTGATGATCCTTTTACATCAGGGATTTCATGTGAAGGTTTAACAGCACTAGTGTTGAGATTTAATTTTTTGAACTACAGGACAGATGTCCATATTTGATAGCTTCCTGGGTTGTCCTGAACAAAAGAACGTTTTAACATTTCCCGTCAATATCTTGAACTATCATTGGACTTTTCTTGACAATTCTTTTAATTTTTCTTAGTGACTTATCTTCATTTTTTAACGGTATAATCAGTTTCATGTTTCCCCAGTTTCTTTACAACCAAAATGCATGATGATAATAAGGGTTATAAACTTTAGTTATGTTAACTGTGAGGTTGAATTTTATCATGTTTTCAATGAAAACACCACTGTTTGAATGACAATGCAATTTCCAAGTTAAATCCAAATTTTAAAAAAAGTGTGAGTGTACATTGTACAGTCACTTTTGACTTGTAGATTTCTGCTTTTAATCACAAATACACAAGAAATTTATTTGAAAATTTTTAAATAAATTTCTTGTGTATTTGTAAAAATTGTGGCATACAATTTTTACTGATGGGGACTTTAAGAAAATTGATTTATACAATTATTAATTTAAAATGTCAGATTTTTTGAATATTAACTTATGAGGATGCACATACATTTACTTTTGACTCTGATTGCAGTTGTTAATGAAGTCATTAAAGGCTACATCACTGTTTTTCAAGTTTTATAATGACACAGCATATTTGAACCTATAATTGAATTTCCATAGCACACTTAAGTTATAATGATTAAAAAAAGAGTAAAAAGAAAGATTGTATTATTTATTCATTTATTTATTAACACAAAGCAATTCATTATAATTTCTGATAAATACATAATAATTAAAATTCTTAAAAAATCTTATTTAATTTTTAGTCTATTAGAATTGAACGTTTAATGAGATATCTGATCTAAGAAAAACAATTAATATTAAGACTTAATTTGCATTTAATAGTGGCATGATAATTGCCTTTAGAAATCTGCCCAATGTTCTGTTATTTTTAAGTTAAAACAATTTGAACTAAATATATTAGATTATATATACAATTATAGATATATTTTTCATTTAAAGAAAATTTCATTTTAAATGAAATATCCCGGTGTTATGCGCACATAATTTTGCTTATGAATATATATTTTTTACTATTATATGTATACATTTATCTATTATAACAATGAAAAACTTGTATAATCAGTTTAAAAAGGTTTTAATTTTGACACGTACACTTCTTATTCTTTGGGCTTCTTTTGAAAATAATTTAACAACCTTCAACAAAAATTTTCATGACACACCTATGATCCTCTCACAGCACATCAGTTGAAAATCACTGGGCTACCTGAATAATCAGTAATGCAGAGAATAAGTTTATAGAGCATCCATTATTAGGTATTGGATATGAATTGTATTTTCTTTAATATACAGTAGATAAGAATGGAAATTTGATGATACAGTATATTTTAAACAACAGTGATACTACACTGGAGTAAAGTAAACAAACATACCACTGAGCCTGTTACTGGTGTGCGTCTTCTAATAAACAGACCATTACAAACATTTTCAAACTCTCAGGTTCTCCTTCAGGAAACTAATAACTCATGAACGAATGTCATTCAAATTAAATTCGTTCAGGAGTTGTTATTATTAGTTACTTGAAGAAGAACCTGAGAGTTCGAAAACGTTCATAACAGTCTGTTTATTAGATGCACACCAGTAACAGGCTCAGTGGTATGTTTGTTTACAGTATATTTTAGATTAAAATACAGTAAGACCTCGTTTAACATGAGGGATGCATTCCTAGAAGACAAAGTGCTAAATGAAACAGCGTTAAACAAGGTCATTTTAACATAGAGTAAATAGGGATAGGGGAACATGCCACCAAAAGTAAATAAATTTTACTTAAGTTATTTTTATTTTAATTTGTATAATAATATGTGTTAAATAACAAACATATGCACACAGAAGTGTAAAGTTTATTTTTTGTGACAAAGGTCCTGACTTTTGGTTTTTTTGCAATAAAGTCGTGAAGTTTCATTTATCGCTTTTTTCTTTCCTTAAGCAAATGTCGGTAGCAGAAGATTGCATCCAAAACACTTCATTTTGCTTTTGCACTCCTTTCAAAATCTGGATCATTCACTACAATTTGATCAACGATTTCAGTTATCGTTACCAAACTTTTACTAAGGAAATCTGTAGAGAAATTTTTTGGGTTCTTTGTTTTCAGAATTTCTATTTTCCAGTTCTACATGAATTTCTTATTCTGCCAGTTCTTGAAGATCGTCGTTAATAAGGATCTCACTAGAAATCTGCAGTAACTCCTCAATAATCCTGCTCATCTACATCTCCTAGTCCTGCTGTATCAATTAGGTTGAGTTTGGTCAACCTAACGATACAGAGATAGGCTCTTCTCGTTGAGAATTCTTGGATATCTTTAGTCATAACTTCTTTCACAGTTCGTTCATGCATTTATCAATTAATTCTTGCCAAGCAAGAATTAATTGATAAATGATATTGACTACGGAGGGTACATTTTTTGATATTGACTACGGAGGGTACAATTTTATATTCTTTTGTATTCTAATAAAAATAAAATTGCTTTAATGGAGGAAAGTAAAACTAAAATACTTAACATCAAAGTATTTTTGAATGTTGATATTGCCGATATTGCTTATGGCCTCCATGATGTTATATTTTTTTCCAAAATTGCATCAAACAAACAGATTTAAAGAAAGTACAGTATACCATTTTGCCATTTTTTTCTGATTGATTCGTGTTAGTAAATAATCATATTATATACGAATCAATGAAATGCTGCAATAATTTAAACCAGTGTAAATTTTGAGCTTTTTTTAGGCTTTGGCAATCCTCATTATATCGAATGAGAGTTAAACAAGGCATCATTAAGCGGGGTCTTAGTGTATTAATATATAAAAATAGATTTCCAATTTAATTTAAAAGTGGATAAAACTGAACAAAAATATTATTTCACTGCAGGGAATTTCATAATACTTGTATGTTTAGATTAAAAGAATTGACAGCTTAAGAAATTTTTTATATCCAGCATTAAAATTTATATAAGGACAAATGTTTTTAGCTAACTTAATTAGCTATCACAGATTCCAACCTGATGAAAACCAAAAACATTTGAGGTAAGTAAACTTAATGCTGGATATTAAAAATTTTAGTTTCTTAATTTGAATGTACTCATTTATTTCTTGTAATAATTCCTTGTTTTTAATAGGTTACCATTCAAATTTTATAATATTTTGGTATTGTGAGTCAGTACTAGTGCATGTTTTAATTTTATATTCTTTTGTATTCTAATAAAAATAAAATTGCTTTAATGGAGGAAAGTAAAACTAAAATACTTAACATCAAAGTATTTTTGAATGTTGAATATTCATTGTCAGGGAAATGTATTCATAGAAATGTATTGCTGTGGAGACTGTTAGAATGTTTCAAAAATAATAATGAAGAATGACAAAATAAAATTAACCTTAAAATTTAAAAAATTAAAGCATTTATTTGAACTTGTGTATTTTTAGTGTTGATTCTCTTCCATTAAAGTAATTTTGTTTTTATTAGTATCCAAGTGGAGTTTTTATCTTACATTTGTATTTTATTAGTCAGGTAAAGTGAAATTGTTCATGCGAGTATCCACATGAATAATTTCAATGCTTTGATGATTTGAATGCTTTCAGCACCATGCATGCATAACCTAGAAAAAATGAATGTTTAAATCACATGGTTTGGCACAAATCAGATGCTTGAGCTGGATGTACTGTTAAACAAATATATTTTAAGAAATTTTACAATTTTTTAAAGATTATTGTTTTTTTGGATGTACTGTGTTTTCTCAATTCTAATGTACACTAAAAACATATGTTTCTCCCACACTGGGTCTTAGAAGACAAAAAATGTACCCTCCGTAGCCAATATCCAGTGTGAAAATTCAAAAACATAGGTTGGCGAACGCTTTCAATGCCCATCCTGGGCTCTTCTTCAGGCCAAATTTGCTGTAACTGGATTCTTACAATCGAATGTTTTTCAAATCAGAACGTGCTTTACTTCTAGATGTTCAAATATGGAAGGCAATCTTGTACCGTTTCAAAAATATATAATTTTTTACAAGTGGAGATACGACGTGCACATAATATAATAATCGCATGTATCATAAAATAAATTACGATTTGTCATCCAATAAATATTGCCAAGCTGTTGAGAGATTCATTTCTTCTTTAAAACCCCGATTTTTAACGAGGCACGAGTTATTCGCACTACCCATCACCAGGAACACCTAAGAACTTTGGAAGCGATGGAAATATTCAAAGCAGATCGCAAATTAACCTGCATCAATTTTAAAGAAGAAATGAATCTCTCAACAGTTTGGCAATATTTATTGGATGACAAATCGTAATTTATTTTATGATACACGCGATTATTATATCATGCGCACGTCGTATCTCCACTTGTAAAAAATTATATATTTTTGAAATGGCACGAGATTGCTTCCGTATTTGAACATGTAAAAGTAAAGCATGTTCTGATTTGAAAAACATTCGATTGTAAGAATCCAGTTACAGCAAATTTGGCCTGAAGAAGAGCCAGGAGGGGAATCGAAAGCGTTTGCCAACCTATGTTTTTGAATTTTCATGCCGGATATTGGCTATGGAGGGTACATTTTTTGTCTAATGTACACTTTTTATTAACTAATCGAACGTTTTTGGCCATTTGAATGACCTTCCTCAGGAATAAAAATTGAATGATTTTGATTTTTATAAAATGAAGTTTGTTATGGATGGATTTTGAATGTTTTCTAATGTACACTGTTTTTGGACTTTTCTGGTCTCAAAAATTGTGGCATGCATTAGAATCAGGCATAAAGTCAGCTTAATGCAGTTTTGTTCCTGTCATTTGCTCTTCACCGTGCTCAGCAATTTGTGTTTATTATATTGATATTATGTTCATCTCACAACTTCAGTTTTGGTTTTGGAACATTTTGATAGTCTTTTGAATTATAGCCAGCTGAATGAACAATTTCTAGCAGACGAATCTCCTATAAAGCTGTTTAAGCAGAGAATTTTCCACTATGCTAAAGAAATGTATACAGATATTTTAGTGTGATACTAAGAATCTGGTAAATTTCACGCTTATGCATACTAATATAAAATTTTGCTGTTAAAACATTGATTGTATAGAAATTTTGAATGTAATTTTGTATTGATCTGCAGATACTCCATACCTGATAATGGAGTCATGAATGAATAAAATTGAAAATGTGGAAATTGTAAAGCATTGTTTACATTATTTTCATGTAAACACATTTCAAAAACTATGTTTACATTAACTTTTTGTGGTTGTGTTGTTGATATAGGGCACACATTACATTTGTAAGTTAACTTTTTCAGGTTTTGATGTGTCAAAAATTAGGTGTGCATTAGAAGTGCATTACAATCAAGAAGACTATACTTTTTATTTCACAAATCAAATGCCAGCCAATCAGCAATAAGATGATTTTATGTGATTTTTCTACAAAATGGCACAAGGAATATTTATAAACTGAGAATTTACAATTTTCCAGAAATTTTTGACAGAAGGATAAAAAGTGTAGAGATGAAAAACAAAAAAATATTAATAAATTGATGTTTTGTGTTTTCTTTTTTCTTTCACAAAAACATGTATGTCACTAACAAGGAGACCCTACGGCTTTGGGGAAATGGATTTTGATGACCTTCGGTGTGGAGGTAGTACATCGTGTGAATGTACTACCTGTAAAAAACTAAAGTGCAATACTCAAATGTAATCAAGAAAAATGAACTTAAAGTTTTCTTTAGCACTTTGTATATAAGTTACGCGTACTATCGCTTGAGCGTGCTGTGGCGTGAGTGGTAACGCTCCTGACTCATGCACTTGCGTGCTTGGGTTCAATTCTCTCGTGTATACTTTTTTTTTATTCATAAATACTTTTAATGTATTTATTTATTTACTCATTCATTTTATATTATTTATTTATTTTAATTTAATTTCTACTGTTCCAAGTCTAATATTTTTACTTTGAAAGCTCGCCTTTTTTAAGTTGAGAGAGAACTATTAATACTTATGCCAGGTTTGAACATGGGTCTAGAGCAGACATGGGCAAATGCGGCTCCTTTTGAGTACATGCAGCTCTTGCTGAAAGTGTTAATTTCTGTTTTTTTATTATTGTTTTTACAATTTTATTTTTATAATCCTGTGAAAATATGTTTGTTAAAAAAATTCAATATTTGTTTTATATTATATTTATATTATACAATAAAATCGCACGCCTTACCATACTATCTGCCACGACAGTACAGAACTGCAGCTCCCATGCATTTTGCAAAACCTACATTTCAGCTCCCACTGAACTCTTGCTTGCCCCTGGTCTAGAGTCTTTTTCACTCACTCTTTAAAGAGTGAGTGAAAAAGACTCTAGACCAGGGCTCTTGTAACTCTTGTAACCTTGCAAGTTATTGTTCACTCAACATTAGTGGGACCACCCGTCCAGTTTTCACCCAGACAGTCCAGGAATTGACTCACTGTCCAGGTGAACTATTAATTTTGTCCGGGAATTTTGTAGAAATTGTGAAATTATGATGAAACAAAGTTCTTGCAAACATTGTTATAAATTTACACCATTTGAACAATGAAAGACCTCACACTCACTGAAACTCATCTGCCATTCTGCCATGTTACTCTGTTTATGCTGATGTGTGATGCATGACCTGCCTCTCAACCTTTTTTTTTTTTCTTTGCTTGTATGTTACTCCTACGCAAGTCCCTAACTGTAACTGATTTTGAACCAGCATGCACATTATTCTTCGCATTGTAAACTGACATTGTGCATGCATCAGGAGCTTCTGTTTGAACCTGACCTGCTGTCCGGATCAGCGATTTTTGTAAAGGTGGCAACATTACTCAACACCCTTATCTACTATTGTTTTGCTGAGTTTCAGTTACTTTCAGTCTTTTGAGAAGTAAAGTAAACATGGTGAAAATGACATATAAAAGAAAGAAAGTTGTTGTTACAATGGAGAAGAAATTAGAAATATAAAATAAAATGTAGTGTAGATGTACCAGTTTTGGCCAGTGTACCAGTTCTGGTCAGAAAACAAATTTAACTTAAAAATAAAATCACCACATATTCAAATCTGTCCAATGAAACAAACTTTTATTGTTAACTGTTTACACAGTTATACAAAAATATTATAAATATTAAATATTAAAAATATTAGTACAAAAATATAATCACAAATGAAACAAACTTTTATTGTTAACTGTTTACACAGTTAACAATAAAAGTTTGTTTCATTTGTGATTATATTTTTAAATTAAATTTGTTTTCTGGCCAGAACTGGTACTACACTGACCAAAACTGGTACATCTACCCTATATAAAGTATGTTAAATATTCAGATTATCTGGATTTTCATTTATTTGGTTTGGGTAGTGTTGCTGCCTTTTCAAAATTGCTGACCTGGATATTTTAAAATTAGAATGATAAATTATACTTAGAAATAAAAAAATTAGGTTTTCTTATTGTTAGTAGGAAATAAATATACAGTAAAATAACAACCTTTTTTTCCCGTTCCAGCAATATTTTAATTACGTAAAAACGTTTTCAACTGCTTTAAGCAGCCATCATCAGTTAAACAACAAAAAAAGAACGTAGAATTATAAAATTATGAAAATAAGAACGAAGAGTCCTAAATTTATGAAAAATTAAACGAAATTCTATTGCGCTTGCGCAAATTGTCGGTAATGTGCTTGTGCGTTAATCCAAACGTAAAACAAAAGGTAGTAACATATCAACGTAGGCATCGTAAAATATTACATTAAATATAACGATAAACTAAAAGTGGCGTTTTAATGATGTTCTGTCGTTTTAACAATGCTCCATTAATTTAGGTTATCAAAGAAGGATTTCCAGGCTGACGCTAACGTGTCCGCATCTCTATGGTTGATGCAGTTTGTGGTTAAATGAGCTCTGTGTATTTCCATTTTTTCAATGTGTTTAACAGCTTGTCTTGATCTTGCGGCCCTCACAATCGAGGCTTTATCCCAAAATATCGTTAAAATCCTTCTTTGATAACCTAAATTAACAGAGCATTGTTAAAATGACAGAACATCATTAAAACGCCACTTTTAGTTTATCGTTATATTTAATGTAAATATTTAATGTAATATTTTACGATGCCTACGTTGATATGTTACTACCTTTTGTTTTATGTTTGGATTAACACACAAGCGCGCTACCGACATTTTGCGCGAGCGCAATAGAATTTCGTTTAATTTTTCATAAATTTAGAACTCTTCGTTCTTATTTTCATAATTTTATAATTCTACGTTCTATTTTTGTTGTTTAACTGATGATGGCTGCTTAAAGCAGTTGAAAACATTTTTATGTAATTAAAATATTGC
The DNA here is from genome assembly GCF_030686945.1 of Centruroides vittatus. Taxonomy (NCBI): domain Eukaryota; kingdom Metazoa; phylum Arthropoda; class Arachnida; order Scorpiones; family Buthidae; genus Centruroides; species Centruroides vittatus. Next base: position 400,274 of record NW_027122185.1, on the reverse strand, counting down.
TGGAACGGGAAAAAAAAGATTGTTATTTTACTGTATAGAAACAATTCCAGTAAGCTTTGTTTATTTTTTTATGGAAATGAATATTTTTTTTATTAGAAAGTAAACATGTACATGCTATATTATTAAAGTAATACAATAATCATATGTGGCATATCAAAAATACCATATTTACTCGCATATAAGACAAGGTTTTTATTCATTTTTCATTGCTTCAAAACCTAGGTTGTCCTATATATGTGCGAGCGAAGGATTCTTTTCATTTTTGCGATAATTTTTGTGAACAGTGTGTTCTCAGTTTTTACCGGATGCTCGCCCTCTGGTGTTTAAAAACAAAAGTATTTTATCTGGGTTGTTTGAATTGTTCTTGTGTATTTTCGGGAGTAAAGATGAATAGCAATAGGAAATGCAAAACTTTTGAATTGAATTCCAATTTTAAATTCCAAAATCACACGGGAGCACAATATAAGTTTTAATCCATTCCCACGTGAAAACAGATGATTATTCAGAGATCAGAATTCAGAGAAACTCATAAGTGTAATTAACAGAGATTGGATTCAACTGTTAAGAATTGACAAAAAAGGTTTCCAATTGTCCAACTTTACATGAACAAATGTTGTCAATTTTACAAGATTTTTCTTTAAAGTTTAAAATGCCAGTAATTTTTGTGAGACAATATGTGCATTTACATGCATTTGACATTTTATTTGTGATTAAACAAAATAAAATTAAATTGTATTAATAAATCTAATTTTCTTTATTTTGATCTTTAAAGTCACACCTCGTCCTATATGCGAGATCGTCTTGTAAGCAAGTAAATATGGTAATTAATACCAGTCCAATGTCAATATTAATTGCAAAAATAATACATAAAAGTAAGAATAATAAGTAACAAAAGATACATTGTATCTGATACAATATATAATGTAAATATAGAAATTTGAAAACTAACATGAGTAATGGATACATATATTAATAAACTATATGAAAATAATTGAGAAAAATTACATAAAAATAAATATTTCATTATTTTTATTTACTGCCTTAGAAGCGTATTTTTGGTTGCACCTAGCTGCTTGTAAAATTTTTTTATTTTATATTATTTCTTTGCAAAAATTTTTATAAATATATTTTGTTTCATCATAATTTCACAATTTCTATGATAGCTTGGACAAATTAATAATTAATCTGGACCACGAATTTAAAAACAGACTTATCTGGGTGAAAACCAGCCTGGTGGCAACACTAGGTTTGGGCCTGGTCCCATTTGAGGATAAACAGGGTACCTGCCATGCATAATAGAATAAGTATCTGCTTTGTTCAGTTACTATAACTATTCTAGTGTGGTGATTTTGGCAACTTTAGTATGGAAAATAAAAAATATTTATTACTAATTAAAGAATTATTGCTAAAACTGATTTAAAAATACAAGAATATTGTAGAAAACAAAACAAAAAAATGTTTAACTAATAATAAATAAAAGAAAATAATTGCTTCTCTGGTGCAAAAAAATTTTTGTTACTTTGAAGAAAAGTGTATGATAGTTTCTCACACAAACAAGGAACAAAAATCTTTAATCCAGGCTCCCAAAGTGGTCAGTATTTTCCCCAGGGCCAATAAGGCATTTTAAGGGTTGAAAATTAGTCTGGAGTTAATTGGAAACAATTTATTAAAAATTATTAGTGCAATAGGTTATGTATAAGACAGTTCAGGATGTAAATGTACATCTTTTCTATGAAAATGGTATATAGATTCATACTGGCTTAGAAGATTTATTTACTTTATTATTATTGATTGTATTAGCAAAAAACGAAGATTAGGGGTTGAGGAATTCTTGAAGAGGAGTTGAAAACATAAAAGTTTAGAATTTCTTGATTTAATTGATACATTATTAGGATTTTGTTGTCATTAAATTTTCTCGACTCTAGAGGAAATTTTCCAAGGTTGCTGTCATTTCCACACAGATTATTATTATTATTATTATTATTATTACTTAATTCATATAAGATTAAAAATCTATTTCAAATTCATATCCTCTATTTTGTTTATTCCATTAGATTTTATCTACATATGCATTAAGTGACAAGATGAAAGTGAACTGAGGTTTAAGTTCCATTATCAGCAACTTAAATTTCATCTCACTTTTGGTGGTTTTAGTCTGGAATTATATTGTGGTGAATATAGCCTTGAGAGAACCAGGTTCAAGTCTGGGTTGACTAAGAATTTTTTGGTGGTGGGTTGATCTAGATGTATTTGGCTATGTCTCATCATTAATGAATCATTTACTCCAATTTTTGTAATTATAGACATGTTAATCAACTTGTTTTCAAATACTAAGTATTAGTTATTTACTCCCTTTTTTGTTACCAGGCATGGTTATTTTTACTTATTTTTTCCAGTTTTTGAGAGTACAAAGTTGAATTTACTGTTTGATTAGGATTATGCAGCTCAAAATGAATTATTTTTCTTATATCCCATTATTTACACAATAGTCCTTTTTTTGGATGAAGTCCGTATTTTGGTTGGACTGGATGGTTTGGATGTACAGTTCTTGAATCCAGCCATTTTATTTTACATATGATGTTAAAGTATAAAACCCACTTTTCATCTTTGCTAATAAGTCTGTCCATAAATAGTATTTGATTATACTGATTGAGAGGGGAAAAACATTCATACTCTAACTGAATACTATGTGTGTTGTTAGTTAATATTAGTTATAAATATTTTAGCTTACTTTTTCTGTAATTTTTTTACATATATCAAAATATTTTCAAGCTTACAATATTCATTTTTAGAATTTTATATTTAAGTCTATGTATACATATCTAACACACACACACCACACACACACACACACACACACACACACACACACAACACACACACACACAGAATTGTAATGGAAAAAGTGTTTAAAAACAATCCAAATGAGAATAAAAATCAAGAATTGGAAATTGAGCTAGCATACCCTACAAATGTGGTGTAGACAGAAGAAAAGAAAATAATCACAACCATAAAGAAGACAGAAGGGCTATTCCCATGGTTTTTTACTGGACTTGTTTAGTATTGTGTTGTTTCCGACCTAGATGTAATTTTTAATCATAATAATAATGTGTAATATTTTGTAAATATTATATTACTAAGGTATATTACAGTGTTGGCGATTGTCAAGGCCAAAATGCATTTTGGAGAAGTTAATTAAATATGCTGGGAGTATAATAAGCCTGTTCAGTAGTAATAAGTAACTATGTTTTTGTAATTATGCAGTTTCAAGTTTTGTCAGTATCTATAGCTTCTCAATGTGATCTTAAGACAGACAGATTCAACTGTATATGTAATAAGATATTCTGTGATTTGTTTAGAAAATTTTATTTATAAGCAGTTTATTATAATATATTACTTGTTTTAGTCATTTCTTATTGCAAACTATTTACATTTTTCAAGTTTAAAACCTTAAGAAACTAAACTTTTTGTAAGTTCAGAGGTTTGTGCAGTAAAGTCATATTTTCTTTTAACACTTTTCAGTATTCAGTTCATAATAATAAATCACATTTATAACATTACTTATTTGTTTCTTGAGAATATCATCAGTTGTGGAAAATAATTTTATTCAATACAATAAAATTTATTTATTTTATAAGTAGTAATAATACTTTTAAAACATGCTTTTAAAAGTATTATTATAACAATACTTTTAAATGTATTTAACAGTATGTTTTTGACTAAACACTAAAATTAAACAATGAATATTGTATTTATAAGTTATACATTAATAAATTCTGTGTGTGTAAGTACATAATTTAATATGCAAAGCTGAAAAATGTTTAATTTTTTTATTTCAATTTTTTTCTGTCATGTTATGATTATGCCATTTTTACTTTTTTTAGCCTCATAGACCTAGACCAGAAGGAAAACGTCATAAGAAAGTGCGACAACCACATAATACTAGGGAAAGGTATCGACAAATGGCTAATGCACAAGAATTTATAGATAAAACTTATTCTCATATTCAGTATGGTGGAGTTGTTACAAGGTCAGCAAATGATACTACAGATGGAACAAATCATGGAGGACATTCTGTACGGCCAAGTAGTTTAGAATTGCATTCAACATATATTGCAAATCATGAAACTGGTTATGTAGGTAGTCCAACACACCATTATCCATCTCCTCCAACTACTTATACAGAGCAATCGCAATCTCCTCAACATCATTTTCCACCGCCACCGTATACTGTTAATTCACCAGAAGCTCGAAATACACCTATTAGTGGCACACCTACTCGTTATGGGAATCGCATTAATTCTGCAAGACCATCTCAACCACCTCCAGCTCCACCTGTGTCTAATTCCTCAGGATCTAGTGGGACTTCCACTCCCACTATATCTGCAGGTGGTACTCCTTCAAGTGGTACAGGAAGGTATAGAGTTTCAAGCCATTCGAGAGATAATCTTCCTCCTCCTCCTCCACCACCCGAAAATACTACTGTTAATGGAATTCATCCTCCTTCTCTTTTTGTTACCCAGAAAGTTATTCAATCACAACCAGGATCTGGTCCACATACGCCAGTTCATAATTCTCATGTGGGATCTCGCCATGCAACTCCAACTCATCATTCCCACACGAATATTTCTAGTAGTCAAGTTCCTCCAACAGATATAGTCACTAATACCACTCCTGATGGTTTAGAGCTTCCACCACCTCCACCTACACCTGATAAAGATATCCTTCATACAGATAGTCATCTTGTTCCTTCACCTCCACCTCCTCCTCCTCCAGCTGTTAATGGATGTTTGCCACCACCACCACCACCCTTGCCTCCTCCAGATGATCTATCAAATGGTCCAGTTATGAGTGGAGATATTGTTCGTGTTCAAGAAATTGTCTCTCTTTCATCAGAATCTGCTAGCACAACATCTAGTGTAAGCAAAACTAGTGAAAATACAGATCCAAAATCTAGGTTACCACCAATTACTCAAACTGATGCAAGAAGTGATTTGTTGGCTGCAATTAGAGAAGGTAAGTAATAAATAATAATAAAAAATATATATATAATGAGGCAATTAAATGAAATATTTGCATAATTTAGAGACATTGATGGGTATTGACGTACTTGCTTAATTCAATTAGAGATTTTGTGATTATGCTATCATCAGAAGTCACAATTTTTGTAAAACACTTATGCTAATGATTCCCAACTGCTATGCAATGAAGCTGTTCTAAATGTGCTTCATGATAAATTAAGATGATAAATTTTAAAATTTGTAGCGAAAATACCAAAATATACTTTTACAGTATGATTATCAACTATATTTTCAAAATTTGTACCAGCTAGCTATTTGCTCCACAATAAACTTGATAGCTGATTGAATAATAATAATTATAAAATGTTCAATAATCTATAAACGATTATCTAAATATGCCATGAGTTCAAAAAGGTTGGGAACCATTGAATTCAACACTCAATTTTTATGTTTGATGATGATGATGATCACCATAAAAGTTCCATCTTTAACATTATATAAATCTATCTGTCTTGAAAGACTGTATTATGAGCTATGTGATTCTATTGATATTATATAATTATTAATAGAATTGCAGTTTTTCAAGACAGAGGAACTTATTTCTTTCAATTTAGTAAAAATAAACATTTAAGTATATTTTCTATATATTTGGTTACTATTCTACAATTTTATAACAAGACCAGAATATTCTATCATTTAGAAAAAAAAAAATTATGAAACACATTTCACCAAGTTCCAGAAATTAGCAATATTTACATTCATAACTTCAATTTCCTATTGTAACATAAATATGTAGCTATTTTTAACATACTCTATTATTTGCATTTAAATGCCTCATCTTATGATATATTTCGTAAATTTTTAACTGTTTAATAATATGATATAAGACAATTCCAAATATTTAGATAAAGTGTATTAAAAGAAATTTTTAATTGAAAAAGAACTTTTCTAGTTGAATACACACACAAAAATTAGTGCCTATTACTATATATAGGCACTAATATATACACATTGATTTTGTGAACATTTTGTTCTGCAAACTCATATGTAAATTAAGTTTTAATTGAGTCAGAATTTATTTCTTGATTATTACTAAAAAAAAATAAAGTTGCATAGGAAAAAATATATTTGAAGTTTTAAACTTATTTTGATATGAAATACAATTTGAAAAAGTATTAAAAATGGAAATACTGTAAAAATTAAAAAAGTATTTACTATATTGGCATTTGTAACTTATGGATCATATCAGTAAACTTAAAGTTGAGATGCAAATTTTCTTTTAAAAAAAGGCTAAAAATGATGGATTTTTACGAAAAACAAGATGACTAAAAAATGCTCCTAAAAATATGTAAAACTATTTTATGCACGTAAAAGTATCCATAGAGTATGAAAACTTGAGAAAATGGTAGAAAATTCAAATTGGTTGCTTTCAGAATTTGATCTATCATCTATCAGTTTTGAAGTTTGCAAACAGAAAAGCATTGTACTTCAAACACAGTGTTTCTACATATCTCCATGGTTAGTGACAGACATTATGAGAAAAGTAAGTCTTTGAACTGTAAGAATGATCTCTCAACATCAACAGATGTGAGAGGAGCATATTTGGTTTTCACTAAAAATTCCAGGTTTTGTGACTGAAGAAACTCAAGAATTATATTTTGAATATCCAGTCTTTTGTTCAGAGAGCATTCCAGTTTCTCTAAATCAAATCCATCAATTAGTTTTTGGTATGTTTAAAAATTTTTCACTGTTTCTCAATAGACAGACTACTCTCTTGAAGTGTAGAAACTGAAATGTATAGGAATTTGTTTTGAACAGTGTACAGTTCCTTTAACACAGTTTTTTTGTCACAACAAACTTTTGAGTTTCATTCAGGCTGCTGAAGACTTTCTAAAAAACTACTAACAAAAGCTGGATTTGATAATTGACAATAAATAGCCTTATCTTCACATTAGCAAATAATTTAATATACAAATGTTTTTGACCTACTAATATGCTTGATCAGGTCTGATTTATTTGAGAACTCACATATATTCTAAAGTAGAACATGTAAATGCATCAACCTGATGCTGGTCTATTAATAGGTTGAAAACATTTGTATATTAAATTATTTGTTGGTGTGAAGATAAGGCTATTTTTATGAAGACTTTTTATCCAGTTTATCAATAAATGTTCTCAACAGATTTGTAACTATAAATAGAAAAATACACAAAATATCAAATTTAAGTACAAAAACGAGGTAGAAAGTATCAACAAGTGCTCAGCGGTAAAGTAGTTGGGAAAAGAGGAACTAATACCATCTCAGAAGATTGTAAACTTAAAAAGAACCATACATTAATATAGTTTTCAGTGAAAATAATGAAAAGGGGAGCACCTCACTTCTCAGTTTTAGTCATCAGAGTTGATATGATTACATTTATAAAATAAATTTCATTATTTTTATAATAGTTTTATTTAATTAGTTTTATGGGATAATTTTTTTACAAGTCCAAGTTTACATAAATTAGAAAATGTGTAACTAACTATAAAAAAAATTAGACTCAAGGACTTTACTCTTATAACTTCTAGTCCTTTCTTTTAGAATTTTATTCTTTTATAGCTATTTATTATTTGACTATTAATCTGGATTTATCATACCACAATTTCTTAGCTTGGTTACTAAAAAATAAAGGAAGAAATCAAAGTTAAGAAATCATGATATGATAAGTCTAAAATAATAGCCAACTAATACATAGCTATAAAAGAATAAAAAAAAAAAAAAATTCAATGACTTGTTGAACCTATATTCTGAATTATTGGAGTTTGCACAATGACAAGATAATTGCATTTTTTTTTAATGTACAGAAAGTAAATGTTTACATATAAACAATCATCTCTAAACCCGATATATTAAAGCTAAACACCAACTAAATGCTGAAATTCTATCGGGCTAGTTTAAGGCTAATTACTAAATAAATTACGTAAGCAATTTGACACTAGAGGGAGGCGTTAGGCACCATCTCGTATTAACATTAATAATTATAATTTTTAATTAATTAATTTAAATAATTTAGAACCGCCGGGAGAGAGAATTTTTTCTCCCAGCCCGATAGAATTTCGGCATTTGGTTGGTGTTTAGTAAATGTTTACAATTTGCATAAGAAAATCTTATGTATCAAAAGACCATAATTAAACCTTTTCTGTTTAGGACTTTCTGAAACTTGATCTAACAGTTAGAAACAGCAAATTTAGTGGGAATACTATTCAGGGCATGAGGAATAGGATTTTACAAAAAGTTATAGTTCCAAAATCCACTGTCGTGACGCCTTGAGTGGAAACGTACAAAACTTGCCAGTATCCAAGCTCTAACTTCCATATTTAACTGTCAGAAGTGTGTTCTCACAGATAGTTCTGTATGTTCATGTAACTTTGTCTGATTGCATATTAATTTTAAAGTTATTTTACCAAAATAAGTATAATGCAGCAGCAACTCATTGAGTGTAGATATCAAAAGAACTGAACAGGTATTCTCTTGATTCTTATAGTCAGTTCAAAAAGTTCAGACTAATTTAACTCCATCATAATGTGCCAACCCTTGAATAACAATAATTAAGTGAAACAAAAAGTTATGATAAAACTAAATAAGGGAATATTTATCTGGTCAACTTTACTTAAACCAAATAACCGGAACAAAAATGTTCTACTATTGCAAACTTTTTCGGCGTCTCTTCTGGGCTCTTCTTCAGGCTTTTACGTAAATCCATTGTAAGCTGTTCATTCAATTTTCAAATTTCAATTTAGAAGGTATTCAATTTCTGATTCAAAACATGCATGTATTCCAAGGTATTCAAATATCGGATATTAGTATGAGATTCGAAATGCACACTACAATGGAGGCAATGGAAATATTTAAGGCAAGTTGCAAGTCCACATGCATTAATTTTAAAGAAGAAATGTCGCTTTCCATGGCATGGCAAGTCCTAATCAACAATAGCATTTGATTTTATAATGGTTTAAATTGAATCTAGTGCGCATTTCAAATCTCATACTAATATCCAATATTTGAATATCTTTGAACACATGCGAGTTTTGAATCAGAAATTGAATGCCTTCTAAATTGAAATTCGAAAATTGAATGAACAGCTTGCAACATATTTATGTAAAAGCCTGAAGAAGAGCCCAGAAGGGGCATTGAAAACGCTCGCAATAGTAGAACATTTTTGCTTTGGTTATTTGATTTAAGTAAAGTTGATTTTATATTCATCCCGGTGTGTTAAGAAGTTAAATATTTATCTGGTCTTTTAGTTATATTTTCATCTAAAAATATTAATTTCTAAATAAAGTGTTAGAGTCATAAGTTTTTACTTAAAATGAATGATGATCGAAAAGTTTAGAATAATATAAAGTAAATTAATAAATATTGTCCAGTTAGAAATAAGTAATAGTACTTGTAATTTACTGCAATTAAATAGTCTAAATTGTATCACAGGTAGTGTTGTATGAATTACAATCTATCATTTGTCACAAAAGCAGATTAAACACTATCGACAAGAAATGACAATAAAACCTGTATCAGAGACAAAATTATTGATTTACATGAAGAAAATATTAAGCAACAAGAAATAGCAAAGAAAGTGAATTGTTTTCAGTCTAAAGTGCAAAAAATAATTCAAAAATTTAATGAAACTGGAAGTTTAAATGTTGAAAAACACCGTGGTTGTCCAAAATTTACTTCAGAAACAACAGAAAAATGCACTTAGGAAAATTATAAAACAAAATAGACATAATTGAAATCTGATTGGAAAATCAATTTCAAAAACAATAGTTTACAATTATTTGAAGGAGATGGGTGATAGTGTAGCCAAACCAGAAAAGAAACTTATCTGACAAAAGTTAAAAAGAAAACAATTAACTTGCACCAAAGAATATAATTGTTTTATATCCAACCAGTGGCAAAAAGTCATTTTTAATGACTAAGTTCTGTGTTAATTTAAATTATGGAGGAAAAGTTTGGTGCTTGAAATGTGAAACAACAAACAATCCAGATTGTTTACAACAAGTGATTAAATTTCCTACTAAAGTTATGGTGTGTAGTTTACTTGACTCTAATGGACATAGTAAAATTGTGATTTCTTAATGAGACAGTAAATGGTGATATTTTAGAATATTTCCGTATCCCAACAATGGAAGTGTTTTCAGGATGATGATGTAATCTTTTAACAGGATGGAATTGAAGGCTTTACATGCAAAAGAGCTGAAGAATGGTTTAATCTAAAAGAAATGAAACTCTTGGATTGGCTTGAAAACTCACCACACTTGTTCTCAATTGAAAATATTTGGTCCATTTGTAAAAAAGAGACTGCAAGAATCTAACCCAACCAATAAACAAGATTTAAGAGAAAAAAACAAAAATTTGGACTGAAATTAGTCTGGAATAATATCAATTATTTATTGATAGTATGCCAAAAAGAATAAAATTAATAATTCATAATAAAAGAGAGTTAATCAACTATTAGAATAAAATATTCTAAACTTTTTGAACATCATTCACTTTCAGTAACAACTTATGAATCTTTAACACTTTAATTTCAATGTTAACTGTTCATTTCAATTTCAATATTGTTAGTTTTAATAAATTCAAATTTAATTTTAGTTTAAACTTTTTTCTTAATAAATGAAAAGTATAGGATGATGATTGATATAGTAACTTTATTCAAAAGAATTGTATTAATTCTATAGAATGCATTTCAAATCATAACACTTGTTCCTCATCGACCTGTTTTCAAAGACAAGTTATGTATACATTTGTAAAATTTTATGTTTGTAAAAACAGACTGATGTGGAACAACTATCAATATAATAGTTTGAAATGCATTGTATAGAATTAATCTTTTGAATAGCATTATCCTATTCTTTTCATTTATTATAAGGAAAAGAAAGTTAAAATTAAAATAGCAACATGGTTTATTTTAGGGTTTGTCAGTTTTGAAAAACTGGTTTTTTTGAAGAAATTTACATAATTTAAAAACTGGTTTTTGAGCTTAGACTTAAACATAAAAATTAATTAATTATTTGATTAAAAACATCAATATTTTGACACAAAATTGTCTCTGGCATAAAATGGGAATATTGTTAAATACTAACATTCATAAAATTAACTACAAAAACATAAAAAAGCATCCAATTCTTCCTACAATAGCAAGAAATCTTGCAACAATGGAAAAATGGTAGAAAGATTTGTACACTTAAAAAAATGTGTTGTTTTAGCTTTGAATGATATCGGTGCTTCCCACACATAGAATGAAGCAGAATATTTTAAAATTGTAGAGCTCCTTAAAGTTTTAGAACCAGTTATGTTAAACAGCTGATGCCTTAAAATGACAAGATGCAAATTCTACTTGTTGTTTTACTTATTAACAAGTGAAGGCATATTTGAATTTTTGTTATGTAAATTTTTAAAACTGAAATTAGTTCCAAGTTGTTACATGCCGTAGAGGTACGAATTCAAGAGAGAAGACAAACGGGATTAGTAACACTTTTCCTTTATTTACAAAATCCACAGAACGTTTGAACAAAGTCATCATCTAGCATATTTCTTTCACTAGCAACAAAAATTTGCTATTATTAAGTTATCTAGACAAATATTATCAAGATTATATCCAAATTATTCTATAGAAGATGACTGCAATGTTGAAAAAGTGGCAAAGAAGAAAATCAAATGGTAGCTTTAACAAATGCTATGGAAAAATCGATAAATAAATATATTCAAGAACCTGAAGAAGTGACTTTGTCCAGCCCTAAGACACTAAAAAAGGACTCTTTAGTATTAGAGAATACAAACAGAAGAACAAAAAATTTAGATTTATTATTTTTTAATACTTTAAAGACCATTAAACCCAGCTCAGTAGCAAGTGAGAGTTTTTTTTTCTATTTCTGGCAATTTTGTGTGCAAAAAAAGGACAAGGTCGAGCAATAGATCTATAGATGTTCTTTGCTTTCTAAAATCATATTTTTCTTAGGAAAAATAAGAAATAAAATAATATTTTGTAGGCATGCATTGTTATTCATTTTCTTTATGGTTTTATATGGAGTAAATTTTATAGTTTAATGTGATAATCTAGCAGTTTCTTTTTTGTTTTGTTTTGTGTAGACATCGGTTGATTTTATTTTATTATATTCTTGAAATTTTATAAATATTAAATAAATTAAAAAGTTTTAAAAGTTGTAAATATTCATTATCTCCATTTTGGGGGGGGGTGAAAATTTGAAAACCGGTTAAAACCGATTTCGTAGAGGAGTTGAGATTCGAAAACAGGTTTTTTAAAAAGTCGATCTTTCTATAAACTCTAGTTATTTACTTCTATCAAATTTATTAACTTTTAATAGATTATTTAATAATGAATAATAATGATAATGAACAATACTGTAGGAATAACAAAATAAGTACTGCACTTGCTCTAGATATATTGTATTGTGAAGAGTGCAAAACAAAATACAAAAATAAATTACATGTTCTATAAATTCTGTAACACAGAAGCACTGAAAACAATATTATAAATTAAATATTTCAAAGCTAAACAATTATTTAATTAAATTGGGCTACATTCCTGCTACTAATAATTATTAAATGCTGAGTAATTTGGCACTAGAGGTAGGTGTTAGGTGCCATCTTGTATTAAAATTACTCAATATTTAATAATTGTTAGTAGTGGAAATGCAGCCTGATTTAGTCTGGTAAACATTTGGCTTTGATATGATTATTGAGCTTTAAGATGATTTAATATTTCAATAGATACGAAGGTGGGTTTTTTAAGCTCTGATGGTCCATAAAAAAAAGACAAGTGTAAATAACAAAATGAATTTATTACCAAAAGTTAGGTACAAACATGGCATAATCACCATGAAGATTGATGAATTTGTCATATCTGTGGACGAGCTTTTCCATCCCCTTGTCATAGAATGTTGCCGCCAGTGAATCGAAATGGCCTTAACAACATTGTTTTGAAGATCGTCATTAGTCTCAAACCTCTGCCCTGCTAGTCACGTTTTCAGTTCAGGAAAAAGGTGACATTAAAAAGTTCCAAGCTGGGTGGAAGTCTGAAAGGTGGAAGTCTTTACCACTTTTAAGCACTCAACGTATAGCCCTGATTTAGTGCCAAGTGACTTCCGCCTCTTTCCTGAACAGAAAAAATGGCTAGGAGGGCAGAGGTTCGAGACTAATGATGATCTTCAAAACAACGTTAAGACCCATCGCAAGTCATTTGCGGCAACATTCTATGACAAGGGGATGGAAAAGCTCATCCACAGATATGACAGATGCCTCAATCTTCATGGTGATTGTGTTGAAGAGTAACCATGTTTGTACCAAACTTTTGGTAATAAATTTATTTTGTTATTTACACTTGTCTTTTTTTTTTTATGGACCATCGGAGGTTGAAAAAAAAACAGCCTATGTATATTGTAAAATAATGAAAATATATACTGTTTACTGATGTGCATTCCATAAAATGACAGTTTGTGTTAGACAAAATTCTACTTATTATACTGATGATAAACATGTAATTCTTCCTTTCATAGCTATGTAGTTTTAAAAATGTAGCTTGTAATTCAGAAATGTTATGTACAAGTGGTCTTACTTTAGCAGTTCAGCAATTAAAAAACAGTTTTATCTGCAATTTAGATTTTTTGCATATAAAATTCTTTTAAAATCAGAAAGAATAATTTTCTAGATATTCAGTATAATTATTTTTTCCTCTTATGATATATTACATATAATCTTCAGACATTATTATAAGAAGAGGTACTATTTATCACTTTATATTAAATTATGTTAAATTTTATATATATATATATAAGGTGATAAAAATAGTATTTCATTTTATATATACACTGTATATTCCGGTGTATAGACGATCCCCGACTTTTACAATTAAAATATAGAGTTTGGGATATACTCACCTTATAAGACGACACCCAACTTTTGAGAAGATTTTCCTGGGTTAAAAAGTCATCTTATATGCTGGAATATACAGTATATATATTTCTAAATTTAGTTTTTTTAAATGCAAATCTATTCTTATATTTATTCTAGTGAATATACTTTAAAGCATATGTGAATTTATAATTTAATTTATTATTTCTAGGAATTAAATTAAGAAGGGTGGAAGATATTAAGCAAAAAGAAGTAGAAAAAGCTGCACCTCTTCATGATGTTGCCTCAATATTGGCCCGAAGAGTTGCAATGGAATTTTCTGATTCTGAATCAGCTTCCGAAAGTGAATATGATAGTGATGGATGGGATGATGAAACAGAATGCTGAAAATAAATTGTGCAGGTATGATATATGAAAAATGATTTTAAAAAATTAATTAGAATAAAATTTCTAAATGTAAATAAATTGAAATATATTTTTAACAGTATTATATCTGATTGAACAGAAAGTTCTCGCACTTTTGGATGTATTTTATTTAACTGAGAAAATGCCAATGCTTATGCAAGAAATGAATGCCATCTTGATAAAACTCTGGTGGCTGTGACTCAAAGAAGTTGGTCAGGCTGCCTCCAAGTTGGCTTCATTGTTGAACTCCTTGCCAGCCAGGCAACAGTTGAGCATGGCGAACAGGTGGTAATCGGAAGGTGCAATGTCAGGGCTATATGGTGGGTGGGACAAGACCTCCCAGTTCAGGTCCAGTAGCTTCTGGCGGGTATGCCTAGCCATATGTGGCCATGCATTGTCATGCAGCAGGATGGTGTTCTGGTGTTCCAAATGGGTCTCTGCCAGTTTCTGCTGCAGAGGTTGAGTTGTTCGCAGTAGAAAGTTGCGTTGATGGTTGTATTTTGCAGCAGCAACTCAAACATGATTCCTTTAGAATCCCAGAAGACAGAGAGCATGATCTTCTTGGGTTAGGGATCTCCACTTTTGAAGCATTCATACCAATCATATGCAGTTCTTCTGGCAACAGTGTCTGGGCCTAACGCAGCATTGATGTCGGTGATAGAATTGGCTGCTTTTTTGTCTGAACAAGAGTCATAAACGAGAAGCAGGCAAACTTGCTCTTTGGTTAGTGGGTGTTGGTCGGTCATGGTAAAGTAGAGTGAGAGGGCTGGATTTGGTATTTTCTTATAGCATGTACCCCGACCTGTTTATATACTACCATGGAGCATTCTAGAATGTTCCAGAAGAAAGTTATTCTAGAAAGTTCCAAAAAGTGCAAGAACTTTCTGTTCAATCAGATAGTATATATTCAATATCACAATACATATTTATTGTTAAAAAAGTACTTCTGCACATTATACATTGTAAGCACAAAAGTATCATATTCTAAATAAATTTATTGTGGTATCAAATGTGCAGCATGGTTTAAACTGACCTTACACTGAATTTCACAGTTCTGTCTTTACTCCTTATTACACAAAATTATAAAATCTTCCACATGTGCTTTTCCTGTCACACAAAGAACATCTAAAAGCTGTTTCCTGCCATGTTTTCTGTAGAAGTTGAGAGGAGAATTTCAAGTTGCTTAGCTGCCTGATGAATGCACTTCCATAGGCTTCCTTCATAAGCCTACCTGATTGCCTCCACATTCCTGTCTGACAGTCAGGTTTCCCACCTCCATTATATTTCAACACATTTCCTATGGACAGGAACTATTTCTTCCATGCCTTGATGGTGTTTCATGATTGAGGATTCTTTCCAAATACAGTGAAAGTTTAGCTGTTCTTGAAGAATGGAATTTGTCTCAGCATGCCACCAAACAGTTCATGCTTTCTCTTGAGTTGATGCCATTTTGTCAGTCACAACTGTAACAACACAGTTGCTCTTCATGCAATGTGTTAAGTGTTTTTGTCATTAGGAATATTGTGATTTTGAAAAACATTAACAGAATATCTTTTGTTTATAATAATAATACTAATATAGATGATTTCTTTTTATTTTATTCAATGAATTATTTGGTATTAAACTACATTTTTATAAAAATTTCTCAATATTAGGACTGCCTATACATTAGGGCACATACTTGCTTTTTTCGTCTCTGTTGCCATTTTCCTAATTTCCAAGGGGGCACCAAAAACAACAGAAAATTTGTGACTTCTAGCCTATTCTGCAAATACAAAAGAAACTAATTAACAATATTTGTCCATTGACCCATGAAACTTTGTAGTATGTTGACCAAAACCCCATTTCTTGTTTTCAAGACCAAGTTAACCCCAAGTCCAATCAGTTCCACCTTGCGGGAGTGCTGATTCGACATTGAATCCAACATACAATGTCCTTTTAATTTCACAGTTGTTATATAACAACAATACATAACAAGGAAAAGTATCAAAATCATGTCAAATTTGATCCTCTCCATATTTTTCAAATCTCCATGTTTTGAGACTTCCTGAATCCAAAAAAGTTGAAAAAATGGCAAAAAAATTCCATGGGTGTGTGTGTTGTCTATTTCATTTAATATCTCAGGATGGGGTAAAGATTAAGTAACAAAATTTGGCATGGTGGCTTGTATATGAGGGGCATTTTTGCTATTAAATTTTGATTAAAGGCTTAATGATGATTTTACTCATTATTAGTATTTACAATTTTTTATAAAAAATAAAAACCCATCCTTACCCTGAAAATTTCTCTTTATGCTATTTTATAGTAATTAAAAATATAAAAAGTTTTTAATAATAAAATATCTTAACAGATGGCACTATACATGCAGTTTTAAATGTTGCCAGGAAAGTTAAACTTGTTACTGGATTTTTATAGCTTGTGTCCCTCTTTTTCATAGTCTGCAGGTGCCACTGCTCAATAGGCTTAAACAGTTCTTGTCACTATTTATACAGTTGTCAATTTTTAATGAGAAAAGCATATATGCATAACACAACACACACAATCTTATTAATTAAAAGTAAAACTTGAATTGTCATTTTCTAATTTCAAACTAGAAAAAGAAATAAACTTGCCACAACTTGATACACTGCTCATGTTTATTTAATTTGAAATGATACTTATTGATTCTGGTTCTGGTCTGATTGTTTGAATTTCAAGCTGTTAAATTAATTAGGAAATTTTCTTATTTAATCTGTTTTACTAATGGTATCTGTTTTAAAGAAGTCATTAGTTATTTCATAAATTAATAAACATTTCATTTTTTTCATTAATTATATTCCTAAGAAGTTTGTCATAGTTGACATCATATAATATATATACTTTCCTAGTATGTTCATAGAGTTTATTAATATTGTTGTATGGATTAAAGTCTCATCTAGGGCCAAGAACATTTTCATAAGGTATTTCTTTTTAATAGACACATTCAATCTGCATAAGTAATATTAAATTTATATTTTAAATTCTGGTTTATACTACAGTTTATATATATATAAACTAGAATTATCATTGTAAATTGAAAATAATAATGATCACATACACACAGTTAAGTCATATTAATATGATCATTACCTACTTTTGATTTCAGCAGCACATAGCCAATGAAATAAGGCACATATTGCAAACTGGCTTGGTATGTGAATAAGATGAGATTCAAGCAATGTGCAAATGTGTCAATCATTGCTGTCATGGTAAAATGCACAATTTATCAGATGTGCAAAAGGGCTTTAGGGCCAAGGGTGACAGTATTTCTGAAATTATATGGTTTGTGAACTGTTCTTGTGTTGCTATGGTTAAATTGTACTGTGATTGGACAAACAGCATGGGAAACTGTGGAGCACGATGTGTCATTGCTGTGAGATGTGAACTCAGCTTCAAAGGTATGTGAGAGCCATCTGATGGGCCATAAGCCATGATATGGTTGAACCATGATGAGCCATGCTATGGTTGAGTAACTTACCACCCAAATGAACCAGGGGACTACCAGACATAGGTCTAAAATGACAGTACAGCAAACCCTGTTGTATATGGGGCTCCAAAACAGATGGATGGTCACTGTACCCATGCTGACAAAAGTGCATAGGCAGAAATGGCTTCAATTTGCACAGCAGTACTGGAATTAGATCTCTTCTGAATGGCATAGGAAAATATGACTCATTTTTTCCAATGAGCCATGTTGGCATGTCAGGCAAGAAAACTTCTGAGAAGAAATACACTGCAACCATTGAGGAACAAAATTGGTGGCAGCAGTGTAATGGCCTGGGGAATGTTTTGTTGGCATTGTCTAGGCCCACTCATACCTCTGGAAGGCACTCTCAACCAAATTGGGTAGGGTAGATGTACCAGTTTTGACCAGTGTATCAGTTCTGGCCAGAAAACAAATTTAACTTAAAAATATAATCACCACATGTTCAAATCTGTCCAATGAAACAAACTTTTATTGTTAACTGTTTACACAGTTAACAATAAAAGTTTGTTTCATTTGTGATTATATTTTTAAGTTAAATTTATTTTCTGGCCAGAACTGGTACTACACTGGCCAAAACTAATACATCTACCCTATATATTCTTTCTTGCAGATCAAGTTCAATCATACATGTTTGACTGTCTTCTTTGGAATGGATGGGCTCTTCCAACACAATAATGAGATGTCATATCACCAGAATTGTCCAGGAATGGTTGGAGAAGCGTGACCAAGTACTTCCCCACCCTGTAATTCCTCAGATTTGAACCCGATTGAGCACTTTTGGGACCACCTCAATTATCATGTTCACTGTATGGATCCTCCACAATGCACCCTTTATTTAGAAGCTGTCAGACACACTGCAGTCTGTATGACTCCAGATAACTATGACAACCTTCCAGCATCTTAGTGAATTACTCCTATACTGTCTAGCTTCTGTTCATGCTATAAAAGGTAGCATATTAGTCAGTGGGTCATAATAAAGTGGCTTGGTTGTGTATATACATACACAGTGTGCCTTGTACTTTGAATTTAATTCATTCCAGGAGGCCATTCAAAGTTTGAATCAATTTTTCTTATTAGAAATAATGGAAAGTTAACTAATCCATTTCCAGGCCCTTTTGATAAACTTTAAAATGGCAAATACACATAATTTAAGGTAAAAGTAACACAATTAAATGTCTTAAGAATAAATTTAAAACATGAAAACAAAAAATAAAATATGAAATACTGTGTAATAAAGCGAAAATTGCATACCATCAACTTTGGCATCTTAAACATGGTCACCAGATTCCTCAACATATGTATCACATTCATGCTTTGTGATATGTTCCTTTCTTTTTCTCAATCATTGATATTACAATCTTCTTTGTAGACTTTGTTACTTTCCACACTTCTCAGATGCCATGGTTAATAAGTAAAGGTTATATTGGGTTGAACAGAAAGTTTTTATGTATTTTTAACAGCTGTGGTTACATAACATAGATGTGGGATTTAATTATAACAGTTGTGAAATTTAACATATTATTGCTAATTATGTAGGTTAGAAAAAATATCCTTAATTCCTTCATGAATGATATCATATTCTACAAAAGATTTGTTGATGATGATTGTGTAATTTGGAGAAGTAACATCAGGATACAACAGTTTTTGAACACAGTTAATGCTAATAATGATAGTTTGAGCCTTAAATTGAAGCAAGAAAGTATGTACAATACATTTCTTGGATGTTGATCATATTTAAGAATGGAAGTTTGTACATGAAAGTACATTAAACCAACACATGACCCACTATATATTTGTCTTGCTCCAGCGATCTGTACGCACACAGCCATTCGGCTTTTTGATCATTGATCAGAAGAGCTTTTTTTGTATTATTCCAGTGTTAATGACAGAATGGGGAATCTGAACAGAATTAAAAATACTACTGTAGAATTGGGATACAGAAAGAAATTGATCAAAGATCTTACCAAAAGCTCTAAGGAAGTCAAAGGTGGAAAGAACACAAGAAACAATAGGATATTTAAGTTCACATATAATAAAAACTTAAAAGAACATTGTGAATGAGATTTAAGATCATAAAGAATAGGAATTGGTGAATGGAGCACTCTCCATTTACAGACTTCATAGAAATGATAAAGAAGGAAAAAAAGAGGCACAAGCAGGAGTCTATTGAATTCCATATGAAAATGAACAGTTTGGGTTCAAGAAAGAATACATTGGAGTCACAAAAAGAAATCTCAAAGTATGTCATAAAGAACATAAATATATCGAAAAAGAACAGTGTTGTCCACAATCGTGCAGGTGGAAAGCTCAATTGTAAAGTGGGAGGAGACCAACATCATAAAACCAGTGCATTCACCGTCATTAGCGATGAACACCAAAAAGTTAGAAATATACAGAAGCAGGATGTTTGAATGCTAGGGATGCTGAAGGATTACCATCAGCATGGAAATACATTAATTAAGACATAACAATATATAGAGTGCCCTTCAGTCAAAGAAGTAATGTTTTCTGTAAAATTTTTATATATTTATTGTATTTATATTTATATTTTGTTTCTTCATTTTTTTTTTTTTTGTTTGTTTGTTGTGTGGGGCATTTCTGTTGTTTTGTTCTTTCATTCATATTTGAGAAATTGTTGTGTTCGAAGTTAGCATTAGAACTTTATATTCTAACAACAAAATGTAATTGAATGCTTGAGGATGGTTTGTTGAGCCGAAAAGTTTGCAATTAAAAATCGTTTCCTTGGCAAAAATAAGGTGTTATACGTGATTTCAAGTTGAAATGTCAGATAAAAAAAACATATCAGGCATATTATACTTTATGAGTTTTGGAAAGGATATGACACTGTATAAACAGTAAAAAAATTTATATGTATGGGGAAGATGCTCCTAAACTTCAAACATGTCAAATATGGTTTAAAAAGTTTTGTTCAGGCAATTTTGAACTAAAGGATATAAAATGTATGGGGCACCCAAAAGCTGTCAATGAAGAAAAATTGCAGAAAAGAAATTGTTAAAAATTGATGAATAACACACTATATGTAACCAAACATAAAAAGTGAAGCAAAAAAAAAAGATAGCTTGGGTTCACAACAGATTGTGTTTATGTTTCGAGAGCATTTTTTTTTACTGCTTACACAGTTCAAACTTTGAAGCATCATTTGAACTCTGAAACAAATTTTGTCAAATTTAGCATTTGAAGTTAGTAATTCAGAGTACAGATATTACTGAAAACTATGTATGATTAATTAAAGGAACTGGTCAGTTAGATTGTAAACATACTATTATATTTTAGGATTATTGATATCACACAATTAACCACAAATTTAAAAAATTATTTATGAAAGCAAATGTGATTTTTTTTCAATTTGTAGACAATACAGCAGGTAGCTTAATGTAATATGTTTAGAATGATTAATACCAGGCAGGATTACTACAATTTTGTACTGTATTTTTGCAAGCATATGTAGATTTATGGTGTTAGACTGTAATTTTACTTTATATCTGATATCTTATTATAAATGAACTTCGTCGGAAATTTTTTTGTAAGTAATAGTCTTAATTGATGATTACTTATAATTATTATGAATATATGGTTACTAATTGAAATATAAAAGATTATTGATATTAGATTCTAGTATGCCTAACATAACATGAAAATTGAATGTTTTGGATTTATATCTGATAAAAATAGTTTGTTTTTTTCTTTTCTTTTCTTTTTGAAAGTTGTTATAAAAATAGAACTGATTTACAGAACAAAATCTAATTTCATTATTAAGTTTTTAATAATAAAAATTAGTAAACTGTTTATAATTAAGTTGAAATATATATATATATTTTTTATTTGTGTACAAAATTATTATATTATCTTTATACTAATTCTCAAAAGTGATTAGCATCAGATAAATTATTGAATAAGTAACTTTTTGATTTAATGCTTTGTACTTAAAGTAAAAACCAATGCAAGTTTGAGTTTAGTAGAGTGAACTCCATAAAATAATGCAGAAAATTGCATATTTCTCATTTTCCTGAGATTAAATTGTGCTGATCTTTATAGATTAAATGTAGTAAAATGTTTTAGGAATATTTTTAGCTTTAATCTTTGATAAATAATACTCGCCATTCTTAATTGAAAGTTAACCAATGAACAAATTTTTAAATAATTTACAGTTAAAATGAAAATCAAAGTTTTAAACATTAAATAATTCAAATTCCATTTAGCATATTCTTTTTGTGAAAGATATATATTAAAAAGATAATGTAAACTTATATTTAAAATTTATATAATTATTTTAAATTAAAACATAGTTTACATTTTAAAAGATCTTAATAATAATTGCATTTCTATAAAATTTTAATATGCTATTCTGTTAAAATGATAAATTATTTAATAAAATAAATTTCAAAAATATATAAAATTATAATAACAATATTTATTTATTTTTTTTAAAGATATGTAACCAAAACAATTTGTTCAAGACTTCAGTCTTCTAAACTAGGCCTGTGATTCTTCAAGCCTTAAAAATAGCTCAACTGCATAGTCTGAGCAAATGGGTGTTCACTTTCCAATATCTCCAAATGAATGTATGTGAATTCTCTGATTGGGATAGAGAATTTTACTCAATGCATTTTGTGAACTTATTATTCTAAGAGAATTTAATGTGTGCAGTTTGTCAACAACAGGTGTTTCCATGCTGTACAGTTAATGTAAAATCGATTTTGTAATTGGATTCAGTGATATCAAGAAAATTTTTTTATACTGTAATTATTCTTATTATTAATAATTTTTTTTAAGAGTAGAAATGCCTGGCCACAAATTATGTATGCTTTTAACGATATATGGAAATAATTCATAAATTTTTACAATATGTCTTTCGTTTCTTATTTAATAATGTAATATTAAAACCTACATTAAATTTATTTCTGGTTAAATAAATAAATATATATATTATATATATATATATATATATATGTATGTGTGTATACAAATACAGTATATAAATTGTGACTTTTTTTATAGTTGCTTATTTTAGATTTGTGATATTTGTTTTGTAGTCTTCAAATGAAAGATTACAGTTTTATATAAATTTGCATTAGATTTTATTATCATAAAGAAAATGTATAGTTATAATCTTATCATTCCCCATGTACACAAAAATTAATTATATTAGAATATGAATTGGAGTCAATTCAAGAAATCATTATGATTCAATTATGCTGGAACAAGTATCAACTATTCCTAACTACAGATTTTCTTGAGAGAAAAAATATTTTTAGTTTAGTTGAAATTTTTCCTCTACTGAAATTTAAAAGAAAGTCTAGTACTCCATTATTTCAGTGTAAACTCAGCAGAAATAGCCTGTGTGCAATTTGATGCTGTACTTATATCAATCTGAAAAATTGCTATTTTTTGTATTATCTTCACTAGATAATCCTTAACATTTGAAAATCAATACTATAGGCATGCAGCTTTATACATTTTCAATTGTTATATTAATATCCAAAGATATAATCTAGTGAGTATGAAATATATATAGAAGGGCCTTTTTGAGTGTTGTGTGCCAATATTTGATGCAGCAAATAACAAAGATACTGTAAATCATTTTTTAAGTTTTTACCGTGCCTTATAAGTTAATTAGTTTTTAAAATTTCTGTATACGATAATTTGCAATTTGTATATTTTCGATCTTAGTTGAATAGAATAGTACAAAAAATTAGTTTTCAAATGAATCGACCATATCCATAAAAATATGCTTCAATAAAGTGCCCTCGAAATATTGTCTGCACCCACGAAAATGAATTGATATTCAATGCTTAATTGAAATTTTATTTAAATTAGCATTATTCCATTAAAAATTTTATTTGATTTTTATTTTTTCTTCCCCATCAAAGTGTTAATGCTATTACTCAATATGACCAATGTTGTATCTACAGTTAGAAAACAACTAATTTGGAAAGTGTGTAAAATGTGTCAATAAAGATGCTGCTCTGCACCATATGTATGATAACTGTTATACTGTTTGTGTAGTATTTATGAGAACAGCTTTAAGTCTACTTGAAAAGCTTTGGAATATTATTTGTGCTATTATGGAAATTCAACTTATCATCATTATTTTCATATGTGCAGTTTTGGAATCATACCATTGGTAGAATTATATATAATTTTTTTTTTTTTTTTCCTTTTCCCTCAATTTCAGTTAAAAAAAATTTATGAATAATTTAAATTATAAAATTATTGTTACAGATTTTTAATTATTTTTGTTATACTATATTATATTAATATAACTGATGATCATTTGATTTTAATAAATTTGCTACATATGACATATTTATAATTTGCACTTGCTTACAGATGAAACATTTCTAGAATGAAAAATTATTTGAAAAATTTTCTGTAAATCTTTAAATATTTATTAAGGTTATATTAATTAAATGCTGGAATGTATTCAATGGATAAATATACTATCGTGTATTTTAAAAACAATGATCTGAAACTGATTGTATTTTAGATAGTTGTTTACTGACTCTAGTATTAAATTAGAACAACAGTGTAAAAAATTGTTTATGTTGCAAATAATTATGATGAAACTTATGTAAATTTTCTATACACTTTAAAGTATGAATGTTTTTATCTATGTTTTTTATTCATAAGAATTAATGCAAATGATATTTACAACTATGTAATTAATTAAAACAATTGGTTGAAATATGTATTTGGCTATCAATAATTTTGTAAATTAAGAAGCTACCCTATTAAATTTCTAAATTCATTATGCTTATTTGCTATAAATAAATAAATATTTAAAATAATGAAAAATAATAATAAAATACAGTAATCAGATGAAATCGTCTAATATCTTCAAACCTTTAATAGTTATATTAAATAATAATTTGATTAAAATTGAAGCTGAATGCATAATGGATTTTTTTTTCAAATTGATCGTCATTTCATTGTCAAATTTCTGAAAAGATTTCGATAAGATCTCAAAATTAATAATTAATTACCATCATTTCTTTTCAGGAACGACGATGATGATAGATTTTGAACATATAATGAATTTGAGTATAGCTTTCTCAGGTATTTACGTGAACACGTAATGAAAATGATGTATTCATTCGGAATTGTTAACAAATTGTTGATTTTATCCTGATGATTGATACCAAATTATACAAAGCGTTGCTCTTAATTTTCTAAGAAATGTTTTATGCCAAGAACATACTGGATGGACGAATACGTGAGAAACACTAACTACAATAAGACCTGTATTAAGATGACCAACGATGATCTAGAAACATATTTTAGATTGACTATGATGATGATGGAAGATCACATTACATAAAATTCAAAACCTCGGTATTTACAATGAAGTAATTATGCATGACATTGTATTTGTATTGTGTGCGCAACACTGATTTCGGGAGAAAATTTAGAAGAAATGAAACCATCCAGTTATAAAAATCTGCGTGGCTGAGAAGAGTAAAATTTCTGTAATGATGATGATGATTGAACGGTTTGTTTAAATCATGATTGTTATTTCCTTTTTAACTTTCGCGGCTTGTACTAGTTTCAAAGAATGCCTGCCCTACAGAATTCGACTTGAAATTATAGGTCAAATTCTATAAAACATGCTGTCGAGAGTTAATTTTATCCGCTGTAATTTTTAAGAATCCCGAATGCCATTATTTTTATTTTTTTTCTTTTAGTGTTCGATAAAATTGCGAAGACTCGTCCTAAGCTTTCTCAACGGAGAGACGTTGCTTTTTAAGACGAATAGATCTGACGCGGTGATCTTCCTTCGTCACTATTTGTTTGATAATATCTGTCAGAGAAGCATGTAGCCGGCATAGCAGCCTTTCATCTGATATCATCTGACACTTCTCTCCCTGGTATATTTTTCATTTCTCTATAAATATCGCGTGTTGTGAGATCATAAAAAAAACGAACAGTTTTTGCTCAAAAAAACTTTATATTCATATTACGCGTTTTAGTTGTTTGTTTCTATAAAAATATTGATTTGTTCACCATCTATCATTTCCATAGTTTTCATAGAATCTATATTTATTATTATTATTATTTAAAATATACTCTGATAGTATATGTATACACATTTCATATTCCAGTTTTATTTTAACCAGAAATTTTTAATTGCTACACAGAATGACACCTCTGTAAAAGGGCCATTATTATTAACAGTTAGCTGCTTCAACTTCACGATGTTGAATCCAGATAGTGTTTTCAGTAATAATCATTACCTCTTATTTTCATAAATTTTCCAGCAGTTTAATCTGAGATCATAAAGAGTACCGTAAATTAATTTTAAATAATCATAAATACATTATCGTTTACCGTAATGATGTATTTCTGTATAAGTAGATCAATTTCGTATTGTCTAGCTGCTCCCGACTCGGTTTATTCTTTAGATATTAAAATATTTATTCTGAAATTTAATACCATAGAAGTGGACTTTATATATAAAAATATAATTGTAGGAAAAATAACTATTCAGTTATTTAATAACTGTTAAACTGGAAAAGGAAGTGAATTCAATTCAAAATCGATTCTATGGTTATATTCAAAATTTCTATTTCCTGTCACTTTTAGGAATATTTTCAAGTGGAAATCGTTTGTAGTGTGCTGCCATCTATTGTAGTATGTTAGAAGCCTGTACAAAAACAAAATAATTAAGCTTAAACAATAATTATCACACTGCTATTGTGTATAACTCAATAGCTATAATACACGTAAAAGACGAAGCATAAATACTCTCGTCGAAAAATTAGCTTTGCTTTAGAGTATATATTGATATATATATATATACTAACTTGAAAAATATATTTTATTATAACACTTAATATTGGAAATTCTGATATTTTGAATACGCAAGAAATTATAAAGGATAACTCTAATAAAACATCCAGTAATGATTTGGTGGCGATCCTGCATCCAGTACAACGGACGCTCGCTGCTTAGTAGCAGGTCGATGACCCGCTACCGACATTGGCACCAAGGATAGAAACCTGCAGGATGTCAAATAAGGATCGATTGATCCCGATCGAATTTAATCGGACATTTGATTGCTGTAAATTGTCAAAAAAATTTTGATTTCTAATACGTTTCTGGATGCAGTCTTATCGATCGATTTTTCTGTTAATTGGCTACCGAGTTGGTCCCGAGATCTTGCTCGTACCGATGCTCAAATTAACTTCGTTAGTATTGTGAAGGAAAGTGAAATTTCAGTTAAATATCGAACTTCATATATATACACATACAAGAAAATAGTGTTAAAAAAGCCTGATCTAAAAAGAGTTTTATTTAACTGAAGTCAATTATAAATACTTGGTATAAATTACACACACTCGCGCATGATTTTCTGGGAATAATGCCGAAAAGTTAGTTTTAAAAATTATAGAAAGAATTTTTCTTTTCTGAAATGAATTTTCGTAGATCTTTTACATTGTTACCTTTGTGTATATATCATGTAAAATCCAGATGCAACAACTTCCTAGATCTAGTTTAAAAAAGCGTCCATTCTAAAATTTCCACTCGACGAGAAAGTCCTATGTGTTTACCAGACTATTGATTGAAGAGGTAACTGGGGAAACAGAGGGGATGAAGAGATGGTTGTCATGGTTACGGCGTCGTCATGACAACGTGAATGTTAGTTCCAGCATCCAGGCCAGAGGGAGCGACCGCCATTTGCTGGCATGCTGGGGTTGGATAGGAAGGAAAAAATCAATTCGCTTTCAGATTGTGACTAGTGACAGGTCTAGGTGCTAGTCAACACGTG
Source organism: Centruroides vittatus (assembly GCF_030686945.1). Lineage (NCBI taxonomy): Eukaryota > Metazoa > Arthropoda > Arachnida > Scorpiones > Buthidae > Centruroides > Centruroides vittatus. The sequence continues at coordinate 372,645 of NW_027122185.1, read as the reverse complement.
TCATCTGACAGGTAAGTAAAATAGGTAAGTGAAGTTTAGAAATAGTAAGGTTAGCTTCGTATACGAATACGTAATTCACTCGGGTACCACCATACGGGGCCATGACATCCAATTGCCGATTTAGTAATTCGGATTGGCCAATTGCCAATTCCATCTCGGTACTGGTTCTGGTGCATGGGTCTGCTACCAAGAACTATAAAGAACCCAAATATTTTAAGACCATCTTGTCATCCGACGCTAAGTTAATAATAAATTCACAAATGTCTACGGTTACTTCAAATAACAATTCGATCAATATTACTGGTTATTCGCTCTTATTTTATTTTTTTGCTAAAGCTTTAATTTAAAAAAAACTTTTATTGTTTATCAGAAATGCTTAAAAATTCGTTAAATTTGTTTGAATATTTTACTCGACTGCGGTTGTGCTGTATTGATCTGATGAAAACGGTTTGCTGCAGCCATGTCTCTAAGAGAAACTGCTGCATTCGCGAACGCATTCTCTTTTTCTCTGTCCCAATCAAATGACCTAACAACTGAAGAAAAAGCAAAGTTGCCAGCATCTGTCGAACGATGCTTATTATTAAAATCATTTTCTACCTCAGCATATACGAAAAAAAAAGCCTTAATTTAGATTTAATAATGGCGTGAAACAATTTTGTATTACATTGATCTCTTGTTTTCATTCGAATAACTTTAAAAAAAAAAAAATGCTTAATTTAATGCATATTTATGTAATAGTTATAACTACAGAATATAATATCTGAAGTCTTACTGATAATATTAACAATGTTTATAGAAATCGAATAACTGAAGAAACCTACAAATGACTAATCTTATTTTCGTCATATCTTATTCTATCATGCGAGTGATTTTATAAAATAATACCAGGTGTTTTAGTCTCAAATTATTTAGTTAACGAACTGTACAATAGTATAAAATTTCATTATCTTTGTTTAAAAAAAATAATATATATATATATATATATGCCTAAGTTTCGAAATAGGCCTAACGAGAATTTTGAAATTGTAGTTTAGTGCAATTATCTAGAATTTAAATACAATGCATTGTATTGTAACAATTACAATGTATTATTTTAGTTAAATTTATTTACATAGTAAGAAATGTATTTATCTTATACAATTAACTATGAACATTTGTATTCATTTTGAAAAGAAAACGTATCGATTGTTTTAAGTTTACTCGTGTATATTTTAAAAATTCTTTCCCTGTAATAATAATAGTAATAATTGTTTTTTAATACTGAACGAGAAAATAATTATTGACAGAAAAACGACGAATAGATCATCTTGATGAAAATTCACATTTTTTTTAGAATAATGATGGAAGAAAACACGATTAGACGTATCTTTCGGGACGAAACTGTATATCCAAACACCTGTTCGTCAAATCTTTTCGTGACCGTTGATGGCCTTCTGCTGACCTGATTAATCGTTAGATGCAGGTGGTCGCCAGTCAAGGTTTACTGGTTATTATGACTCAGCTAATGGGAGATCCCTTTCTACGTATTTTAAAATAGATTTTCAAATTATAAATGAACCAACAGTTTCGGGAATACAGTAATTGAAATTTCTTAAATGGAATGGTAGAAACCGCAAAACAACAATGGTACAGTACGTATCGGTAAATTAATAAAGCATTTTTCTTTATTGGATGATTAAATATTTTCATAACCTTAATAAATGGAATGTCCTTACACCTAGATTTCTATTAAGGATATTTACTTACGCTTGTTATTGCGTTATTTTAAACGTGTTTAAGAAACCGAATAATCGCTTAAAGACGTCGGGTGAAAGAGGGGAGGGGGGAAGTATTATTTTAAATGGTAGAAATCTAAGATTTTTTTTTTTTTTTTTACACTCGCTTTAAATTGGCTGCATTTTATTATATTTAAATGTTTATTTTTAGTATGTTTAACTGTGTAATATTAAATTATACATAATAGATTTTTGCAAAATTTAATTTGCATTATGTTAGTAATTTATAAGTTATTAAAAGCAAATTATGTATTATGCAAGTTGCTGATGTTCACGATTGTAAACCATCGAAGCCAAGAACTTCCGTGATGAGCGATCACGTATTTGATCTTGTTAAATAGCGGTAGAATTCTTCTGTTACATAAATAGCGTATCAATTACGTAAATCAATTAAATCTGTATAATCGTATTTACTCTTAATTCCCGAAGAGAATTTCGTAAATTTTTAACCAGTGTCAAAAATATTAAATTGAATTTTTTTTTTTTTTTTAATTTTCTCTCGTAATCGAGCATTTGTAATAGTCCTATAAATTATCTCTTAATATATCCAATTTCGTTTTGTTTTTACGTACAAGATGATGTATATAAAGATAGCATTATTTTACGAATTATATTTAGATTTCTGTTATGAATAGACTGGGTTTATTATCGATAAATCAAAATACAAAAATGAAAAGACTAATTCATTAATTTGTCTTTTCATTTTTAATAGCCAAAAAAAAATAATAATAATTTATTTTGCGGTATTATATAATAAGTTATATCGATAAAATGGTATGTTTTAGAATTAAGTGCTTTTTAAACTCGCTTCTGTGTAAGCGTATTATAATTTAATGATACTTTTTAATATTTAATAACTTATCTCAATTTTTCCGACTTACCATTTAATAAATTGATAGTTACGACACAATTAATCATTGAAGATATACTTGACATCAAAGTTAATGTCTATATTATTTGATGCCGCAACCATCATTTTTGGATTCGTGTACCCATTGGCAATTATCAATTTGCCGTAAATGTTTTAATCTCTTTTTTTTCCTATTACTTTAAAAAAAAATGTTTAAGGAAATTACAACACTTAATTTATTCTGTGAATAGTAATTTAATTTTCTTTGCATGCGTATATACGAATACAGTACCTAATTCAAATGCCATAATGACTTTGGCGGGAGAAAAATTGAGAATAAAAACTATTTATTTCTTTATGTATATATGTATATATATATATATATATATTTTTTTTTAATCGAACGCCGGTAAGTTAGTATTTAAAAACGAAATAAACATGTAATTGTTATTGTTTATGTGTTATCCGGCGAAACTCTGGTGTTCTCTATTGTTAAGATGTTTAGTTACCTAGCAACGATCCGACGGTGGCGCTCGTATCGGCGAAACTGTATTTTGTGTAGGTTGGCATCCGATCAAAAAGTCGTTGGTGTTAGTTCGTCTGCTTATACTATAAAAATTGACTTGTGTTTCGGTAAAGGTTTAAGTAATCTCTTACGCCGCGTAAAGAAGTTTCCTATGTGGATTAACGTGTACCGGGGATGACGGAAAAAACAGAAAGGAACGGTGAGTAAATTCGTTACTAAATTACTTTTTACGCGTTAATTATCGATACAGTGGCGAGTTTTAAAAGAAATTCTTTAAACGAAACAGATGAATTTCGTCGGAAGAATTTCGTTCGTGTGTTAAAGTCAGATCGTATACAGCTGGCTTGTTTAGTAATTGTTCTGAAATTACCACGCACATCTAGCAACCTATTGCTGGATAGTGTTTGTGTGTACATGTACAGAGCATATATTATCAGTTACTAAAATAGTTGATGTAAATTTAAAATATCTGCTGTTTGAGGCTAAAGGTTAGATTTAGTTTATATATATAATATATTCAACAAACCTAGTTAAGGTTATCGTTTTATCTATGAAATTTGGATATAATCAATGAATTTTTCGTTAAAATTGTGTTTAATAGAAATTTATCAAGTGTTCTAAACGGTGTGTGTTTGACCGTATCAACGTTATTCCCCTATAGAATGAATTATCTGCAAAAAAATGTGTTTGGTGTTTATATTTTATAGAGAATTATTCGTATATAAAGGGTATGCGTAATTGGATTTTTAAATAATTTAATTTAAAAAGAAATTTGCCTAAAAATTTTATTAATAAATATAAATTTGAGAACGTTACGCTGTTATTTAAAACTCATTTTGAGTTTTCATCTCGTGGATTTTATTATATATTAAAATAATTAAAATTCCTTCGTCTTCTACATTATACGGTTTTTAATTACAAAAATGTTTTGAATTTGATCGAATTTACGTTTTTATTTAAATAAAAATACGTAAAATTTCAAAAATTCGTTCGAATTTAAATACATTTTTTTTAATATTAATTATCGTTAAATTAATTGCGTACGTTTAGAAACTAATAAGCTGGCAGTTACACTAGAGAAATATTTGCTTTATTTAGGTATTAAATCATTTAAGTACAGTGTACAGTTTATTCCGTCAAAACATTAAGGAAGAAGTTTTTTTAAGTTAAAGTTTCGGTTGTATTTTCTTTTAAAATGTATCATTCGAATAAGTTATACAAGAAAATTATTTTTAAATAATAATTGATTATGATTTAATGTTGTGAAAGGAAAAAAATATCAATTTTATGCTGTTGTATTTTTAATAAATGAATTTTCTTTTTTATTTCTATTTTATTACTATCATACAGAATGTCATTTTATTAGAATTGATTGCAGCATAAACTTCATAAACATGGAATGTAGGGTATAGGTAACTTCTGCCTACGCATGTCGTGAGATGTTTAAACGTCTATATTCGTCTTAATTATCGATATTGTATTAAAATCAATTTTTATATTATTTAGACAATATTCATAAATTATCGATGTTAATACATGCTTTTCCTTTGCGATTCTGCGAGTTTTATTAACGTCACTAACAACTGATGTCATTAGTCGATAGAAGTTAAAACAGATGGCTTGTAATAGTGCCGTACAGCTACGGAGATACACCCATGAGTCTGACAGAAGCTAGTATTTGCTTCCACCAAGATAATATTCATACGATGATAGCATGTATAAAACATGACTGCTCGTTACTCGCATTAATGGAAATAGCGAAGCATGGTGAGTAGTGTAGACGAGTTTAATAATACCGAATGTGATGTCATCAGAAATTTTTTGCCGGGTTTTTTTCCCCCTTCTTTTGTACCAGGAAGCCGAGAAAATAATTCAGCTGTAAATTATTTATTCAGTCCTGCGGGAAGTTAGAAATCCATTAGCGAATGAAAATCAAGTTTGAAAACATACAAATTTGCCGTATGTAACTGATGATCAAAATTGTTTAAATTCTTTGATGGAATATTGTATTTATTTAGTTAAATTTGTTTTTTTTTTTTGTTTTACTTTTCTTATACTTATACCAAATTCAGGTGAAGGAAACTAGTTACAAACAACGGTGTGTTCGAGAAAAAAACAGGGGCAAGGTCGAGTCATTCCGTCTAGAGAGTACGTTTGCTTTCGTTTACTCTTTAAAACCTGTAATTCACTTTAAATAGAAAGAAATTATTTATTAGATTGCGATATAATTAAAACACTATAATTATAATTTAGGCGTTTTATTATTACCGTATATTGCAATAGTTTCGTCAGCGGATGAATTTATTTACGTTAAGTGAAGTCGGCGAATCTTCATTTTCTATAAAAATAAATCGTGATGCGATTAGTTAAGTGACATCAATTGAACAATTTCAAATGCTGTTCTCGTTAAAATAATTATTAAAAAAAAAAAATATATATATTATATTCATCGAAGACATACAAACTACACGGCCGTCATTGTTTCTTTCGTAGGAGGCGAAATGGTCGTGTGCTCGCTATTTATCTATCACAATCGCTGTGACAACCTGTTAGACCAAATTGCGAAGGAAATGAAATAACTGACACGCCCAAGACAATGTAGGCGTGTTAACTTGAGCGTCACAGCTGCCTAATTGCGCTATTTGACAGTCTTTATGCGAGGAAAATGCGAGAAAAAAAAAAAAGAAGAAGAAAATAGCTATTTGTTTTCTCGTGCTTTAATTTGTTTGAAAATTTGAAGTTTAATATAGATTAATAATACATATACATGTAATATTATAAGAATATTGTTGAGAAATTTTATCTTACTACAATGGAAAATTATAATTAAGGTTTAGAAATTAAAATTTTAAAAATAATGTAAATAGATATTTAAAATAATAAGTCTTATAATAATGTGACTAATCCTGAGAAATAATCTCACAAAATTTGAATGATTTTCATTTTCTTTTTAACGATCCTCAGTTTATCAAAAGAACAGTTACGTATTTAAAAATAAACCAGAGCAAAACTCTGTCCTAATATTCTTATTTAAACAGCGTGTTGAGTAACCATTAGTTCTTGATCTAAACGTCATCCGCGAGTGCAAAGGTTATCTGTTAAATTTTAAATCGATCGAATCACTTTGCCTACTACCTCTATATGCTGTGATATAACACTTTTAACAAACTGTTTAAATGATTCTAATTTTGTAAAGTTCGAATTTACATACTCGCTCTAGATTTGAATGGCTTTCTATGGTTTTCGAAATTATATTTTGGAACTATTAAGATTAAGAAATTAAATACGTATGTTTACGTTACTACAGTTATTTATTTAAATTATCTCTCAGATAACATGTAGCCGTGTTATAACTTTAGTATATACATTATAAATAAAATACTATTAATATAAACTCCATCTCAAAAAAAAAAAAAAAACTTAAAATTAATGGGTAGATTTTTATTATAAAATACAATATTTATATATTATATATTTATAAAAATACAAATCAAAATTATAAAAAAATTTCTTATTAAAAATTCTATTAGCAATATTAATTATACATTCTGTCTTAGAAAGATCGTGCCAAGTTTATATATCTCTGGTCCTAATTGGTACAGAAGTACCTAAATTTGGGTATATGAGTAAATTTAAAATGATTTCTTCCAATAGACTAATTCTGATTGGGAGAAAATGGTGAAAAATATATACACGTAATCATTTTTCCTACGAATTACATTTATCTGCTAATCGGATATTAGCTTAAATAAATTATCATATATTAAAATTCATTAGATAGATTCGTATTTAATAAGACTGTCGTCTATTATAATCAAGATGCCATTTAATTATTATTATTATTATTAATATTAATAGTTTTGTAGTGAGATAATATCTGGTAACTTATCAAACATAGAAAGGATTAATTATGAATATTAAAACTAATTATAATACATCTCGTTAACAACTTTGAATTGTGTCGTATCGGTATCACATGCACGCGAATTCCACTATAAAAATGTTTTGTACTGTACGATTGGTGTACATACAGAATAGGTAATTAATACCAGTATATTGGCTCAAAGAACGTAGTAATTTGGAAACAATAAATTTATTATTTGGTAACATTCATTATTTAAAAGAATGAAAAAATATATATAATCTTTGCTGTTCGAAGAAGTGGCGTGCAAGAAATCGAGAGGAAGTCTTAGGAAAAGTAGAGAAAACAGATGAAAGATGGACAGAAAATTGGAGTAGATTGAAGCAAAGTGGAAGCGAGTCAAGTTTAGAACGATAAGAAACGAAGAAGGTTGATTCAGTTGACTCAATAAAAAAACTGGAACGGTGCGAGTTCAATAATGATGAATAGCCATAGGCCATGATAAAAAAACAATGCTGGATCGCTGGATCCAGCATACTATGGCTATACCGTCCGTGATATAACAGATGCTGCGTCAAATAATAATAATTATTACTTTTCTAACTGTATGAGTACGAAGCAAATCTTGGATTATTCATTCAGTTTTAGGAAGTAAAGCAATAGCTTACGGCAAAAGTGTTTTCAGTTCAATATGAAAAAAATCCATTGTGAATTCATCTCTTACTTTTAAATGTTTCCAATTCTTTGAATGGAAGTATTCCCACGAAATTACCGAAATAGCATGCAGCACATTTGATTTTATTCTATATACGTTATGAATTACGTTCTATATTTTACTCCTAGATATTTTAATCCAAACACTTCGAAGCCTACTATTGTAAATTTGAAACTGTCTTCTTCACTACAATAGTTATACCTGTTATTTGTAATGAACCAAATTTCGGCTTTGAAGTATACGTGTCGTTTTACTTCATCATTAATTGTAATTATTATATTAAATAATTTAATTTAATATGTATTAATAGTATAGCATTCGTCTTAAAACCATGACCCCACTTCATGATGGCTGTAGCCATCATGAAGTGGGGGCATTATAGACATAACGAGTTGGTATCTCGTGTCAAAAATCAATTCCAATTAAAGTGTATTCTTAACAATAAAACCTAACGTAGACAACTAAATCTCTACACAATCTCTATTGCTTGTAGTTTTATTTTGCTAATTGTCTGTTTCTTATAACGTTAGTTCGTATGTTTATCAATCCGAAAAACATTGACAATGTAAGGGACGATGTTTGAAACGTGACAAAGGTAATTATTATAAAACTATTTGTCTTCAAATGTAGTTAATTAAGTAATATACATCATTTTTCTATATATATATATATATATCATTTTTAATTAACTACCATTTAAGGGGTACAATTAAGGGTAATGATTGTTTATCCTTGTCTCGTTTCAAACATATCAGTTAATAAAAAATGTTTTGTCTTTTCGTCGATATCACTTCCATTGCCAATAATTTTTGGGTTAATTAATTAATGTAGCCGATTTTTGTATTGTTTGATTGTTGTTGTTCGTCACCTTCAGGTCTTTTGCGATATATAGATGGTATTTTTAATATTCTCGAACATGAATGTTAATGCCTGTCAGAATCAAATGCAGATTTGACAATGGAAAACGTTAGTAATATCTTACGAAAATAAACTGCATTTTTAAGTAAAAAGCAATAAAAAGTAATCGATAATCGCTGAAAACATAAATGATTAACCCGAATGTAATTTAATTTAACTCGAAAATAACTTGAAATAGTACTAACCTAAGGCATCTCTGATGGCAATTATTCAATATAGATATGAACAAACTAAAATATAATAAATATTGCTTGATAGTTATTAAGGTTTTCAGTCGAGAATAAACACTGCAATATCAGTAATTAAGTCTCAGAGTTTTCACTAGTATATTTGGTCATTATAAAACGACCGAAAATCTTAAAAACCGTACATTTATAGGAAGGTGTGACTAACGTTTTCTTTTCGCCTACGAATAAAATGAGAAAAAATATCTTTTAGGTTCTTATTTGTTTGATGAGTAAATACTCGAATACTACGAATATCGCTCCATACGTGCAGTGACAGTGGAGTATCCTGATATACCCAAAGGGGAACGAACTCAAAAATTAGGCTAAAAATATTTGAATAATTAATAAGTATCACGTACACGACTATTGTATTACGATGGAAAAACCATATTTTTCCATCGTAAATGTTTTTTTAAGAACAGTGTTTTAAAAATTCGGACAAATAAATTTTAATTTTTGTCGTGTCCTCTTGTGTTTGCCACTGCGACAGTCTCTTCAGCCCCTCTGGTTTAATTTGTGACGAGGAAAGAAGCAGAATATATCTTGAATGTTTTCTAATTCTTGTTAAGGTAATTAAATTTACTAAATATTCGCGGTATTCGAGTATTCTGGTTAAATTACTATTCGAATTCGAATTCGAGAAAAGTGATATAAGCCAATCTCTAATAATTATATATAGAATACGAGACACACTCCACTATTATATTGCTTGCGGAATCATTAAAAACGAATTATATTGTTATATCATCATCCCCTGATCGATTATCAATAGATTCAATGATCCTGACATTATAAAAACAGATGCCAATAGCAATCTTATTAGACATTAAGAACAAATAGCCTATAGTTTTAACTAATATGATAGGGACAATGGTAATTGAACATTTACACACACTATAAAGTGTTAATTAATAATCCATAAACACGAAACTGTGTTCCCTTTCTCTTGATATAAATTCGTCCAATTCGTGTAATTGGCTCGCGCTTTAGAGTATTATGACTCGATACTGTTGCGGTAATACAATGAGAAATATCTCTTAATCCAGGATCAAGAATCAGTCGTGGATTAAGTAATTAACGTTCATTTTACTTTAAATACGTGGTCGCTTATTGGTTAATTTCGCTCATTTTCGATTCTGGATCGTATAGTGGTCAATGATCCTCTTAGCTTGATAACCTATGATTAAAACTATTTATGATTGATTCGGAAATTTCTCCTTGTATATGATGCGACTTCATTTCGAATGTGACTAGATCTAGCCCATAAGTAATGTAAATAATGACTAAAATTAGGGTGACCAGACATCATCAATTTCCGGGGACTGTTCCCTGTTTGGTCTGCTTGTAATATTCCATTGTAGAATTAATTTTTGAATGGAGCAATTTTATTAACACGTCAAAATAATATCACCAATTTATAGATAAAAAAATAAATAAATTTTAAAGAAATAACCAAAGTTTAGTCAGTTTTAGACCCCATCTTCACTGATTCTGAAATGTCTCCCAGGTTGGATGGTAAATGATATTGTCTACTTGCTAAGGGGAGAGAAGGATAAGAGAAATGAAATGATATAAAACAGCTACACTAAAGAAGTAAATTATAATTTGAATTTTATTCTAACAACTGAAAAGATTTAAGTATTTAACGCCACTACGATGGTTAAATTTAAAGAACCTATCACACCATTTTTTGGAAAAATGGTGATAAGCGATTATCTGCCATTTCAAGAGATTCAAAATATATTTTATTTAATTAATAACCGATCAATCTATGCTATAGTACATAATGAATGATACCGTTAGCTGTAGGAAAATTAATCAAATTATTATCGTATTTATGCAAATGAATAAACATTAAAATAATTTAATTAATACGAGATTCTGTTCTGTCAATAAAATTGTTTTGTCTTCAACTGTATAAAATCTTAATAGCTAATAAAAATTCGAGTCACGAAAAGCGATTTGTTATGAGTTACAATGTTAAAGAATACGAAACGTTAATTGAAATAAATACTATTCGCAATTTTTAATCATATTTTTAATTTATTTAGCTTAAAATATATGCTTTCCACTTCAAATTAGTACTGTAGTGTCTTGCCCCTGTACATCATACTTTTCCTGTTAGCAACGGAGTCGTGCCGGTCATCTATCTACCTCCTTTCGGGGAATAATTTTTCAATTGAAATAACGTAACTTCCGGTTTGTATCGGAAGTTCACGTATAGTTAATCGGGGCTTACTGTCACTAAACTTTCCATATCTGATATTGAATTTTGTTTATCTACACCGTTCTCGAGATTCAGGAAAGACTTCCACAAAGTAATATGGGGTATATGGTACAACGAATATAATTTCGTTTAATTTTGTGGTATTAGAATTATATTAATGCGAAGACAAAAATATTATAATGAAAGTTTTCCGCCCAGCTTTTAACAAAATCAATGTTAAATGGATTCCGGAGGAGGTGAAATATGGATCATATGCTGGTTTTGGCATCTACTTGTGCCGATAGAAATGCTAAGATCTATATTTGGGAAAACATATATTTCTGTACACGTGTTCATTCTTATTTGCATTCTTTATCTTTTGGCAAGAAATTAAAAAGTTGTGTATTTATTAGTATCCGTAAAAATCATATTTTTATATTATTACAATATAAATTTTACTGTACAGTCATTAAACAAAATAAGGAATCTTGTAAGTTTAACAAATGCTGAGTGTGCGTATTGAATATTAATTACTTAATTAACATGTAAAAATGGTTGAAGTATACTTCCTTGTAGAGTAGATGCAAACTTAATTAAATACCGTATAATAATAGCGTAATGTTTCAGTTGTCGTATTAAGTACTTCATTTCATCAGTTACTCTAAGTGAGAATGCCAATGGTACGTTATTAAAATCTTCTTTTAATACTTACATCAAATATGAAAAGAAGGAACCAATTATTATTTTTGAGAATGCTGTTAGTTCAAAATTTCATAGAGAATATCAACTTTGTTATTTATTTATTGATAAATAAATTATAAGTTATATACTGTAACACCTTGATTTGTATGGCTAATTCTCTTTGAAAAATACCATACTTTTTGAATTCGTACTGAACGGAGGACGTATTTAATAGGAAAAATGCTAACACGGTTTAAACAGATGTGTTTACAATGTAATAAAATAGTTAAGTCGCGTAATTGTAAATTGTAAGATTCCATTAAAAGAGAATGGAATATAAAAATAAAAACTAAATCTTAGCAAACGATGAATCTTTTTTTCGTCCTCCATCCTCATAACACTTTAAGTCCAGATTCTGACCTACTTTTATCCGTTTATTGGATTCATTAATATTCTACACTCGATTTTTTCCTCATAATTGCGTAGGACGAGGTAACAATATCGTTATAATTAGATAAGTATAAAGCAAAAATTACATGTTTTATAAGTTAAATAGCTATATATAAATTTCTTGTCGTCTTCCCAACGCCATTTTGATATTACTGCCTAACTACTACTTTTTAGTAATATTGTATGCGAAGTTTTACCATTTCAAACTGGTTTTACACTAATTAAATGCACAAATTATTAACAACAATTTACCTAATCCCGCACTTTATTGGTCGAATCCGCACTGCTCAAAACATAACTGCGTTATTTTTTCAATAAATTATATACATATACATAAATTTTTATTGAAAAAACATACTTTTTTTTCTAAATATTGTATTTAGAACAAGAAATGTATTATTATTATTATTATTTTTTCAATAAAAATTTATACTTTACTGTAAATTTACGGGATACTGTGGAGAGATTGGTATGTAATACTATTATGTAGTAGTATACATCCTTTCAGTTTCGATCGTTAAGTACAGTGAATAGATATGTCTATTCACTAATAAGTTGTAAATACAGGGTGATTCACTCGGTACTAAACACTTATTATGTGAAATATCTTCGTATAAACGAAAAGATGAGTATGAAACACGAACGGAACTTATCCATGAGACATTCATTCCTTACGGACCAAGGTATATTTTACATTACATATTATTCAAATATGAACAAAATAACTGTTCAGAGCCCCAATGAATCACCCTGTACAATTACAGTAATTAGATGTAATTAATTAAGTCAAATTTTTTCCGTCAGAGGAAACTATTAGAAAGACAAATAACGAAGATTAATAATATATTGTGTACTCAATCATTTGTTTTTGACTTTTTGGCATTTTATTAATCAATTAATATAGATCAGTGGCGCGTTATTCTATGGGCAAAAAAGGGCAGTGACTGAGGCCCCACCAACAGATGGTCCCAAACCAATCTTTTATTAGAAAATATTTTCCTAATAAATTCTCCAAAAGAAAAATGTCTGAAATCGACACTGTACATGGGACTCTCTAATTCGATCCCATGAAACTATAACGCGCCACTGATATAAACTTTTAATTTATTCATTTATGAACAAACGTAAACGTTCAATATTCATATTTCACTGTTTGAATGTACTGTACATTTTAAAAAATCCATACTCATAAATCTACGATGTTTCATAAGTTTATTGTATAATTGTTTGCGTGTGTCTTACATTTTATTTTAAATTATAGGTTTTATAGACATTTATTTCACAAGAAACACGTTGAAATAGTCTGTTATTTATTGTTTCGTTAAGACGTCACAATATAATATTGACTTATTAATTAATATACTATAGGCTATATGATCAGCCACAATTATACCCATTTTGGGTGGATCTTACTTGCAATGAGATGGACTAACATAGGTCGCGAGATGAGAAATGGTACCTTGACTCATACTGCCCATAATAAATTGCAGGGATTTGGGCCGGATTTGAACTCGAAGGTGGGAGACTAGCATCTGAGTGGCTAACATTCATATATCATATGCCGCTTTATTTATATTCTGGTGGATTTTTAAATATATATACGATAATTTTATGTTATTTACAAAATATAAATTTATATTTTAAGTGTCAGTGGTCTCTTCTTGTATTTGCAAAGCGTACAGAGAAGCGCCTGTTCAGCAGCTGTGGATTAATTTGTGACTAGAAAAGAAACATACTAGATCGTTATCTGTTATATAGAACTAAAAACAATTCTTTTTAAGTTTAAAAAAAGTTTTCTTTGTGAAATATCGTATTACAATGATAGTCGAATATCTGAAAATAAATATTTATGCTCATTTTATACTTCTTTTCGGATTTTTATCTCGAGATGCTATTAAATTGATTTCCTATAAAAGCATTCAAGGTGGATTCGTTTTATGTGAATGCAGATACCATTCAATTTTGCATGATATCTGCATTCGCGTTGTCTGTTTTCCGATGCATTTTGGTCATCCAAGATTGTCGTGTCAGTAAGGAATGCTCTTTTGTGACAATCCGAAAAATTGGTGTTTGCAGATATTTCAGATAGAGATATTATTTTTTTGTCTATTGTGACATCGTCACAACGCCAAGCTGCAATTTTTATATGCTCTCGATTTTAGTACTGTGCATCATTAACAATATGTCATGCTGGTCGTCCGTCTGACTCCGTTCTCGTGATTAAGAAAGGACATATATGAATAATTAATTGATTAATTAATTATCACAGCTACATAGCCGGTTAAAACGACGTTTCTTACGAACAAATCTATCCTTAATGGTATCGGATAATAGGGGTGAGGATAGGAAATGATGTACAAGCTGTACTACGTACGATAAATCATCACTTACATACCTAATATTTTTATCATTTTTGGACTAAGGACAACTTGAAACGTCGAAAAATTCGGGGGTAATTTCTGTATGTATGTGTGTGGGGGGCACGATTTTGTTCACTCTTTGAAGCTTAATAACTCCTGTGCTTTTTGTCGAATATTTCTGAAATTATGCAGGAAGGTTTGTTTATTAGGGGGGATTGATGATATTAAACTTTGGTGATTAAAAGTCTAGAAGGTGGGGAGATAATGGGGATCGTGTCTAAAGTGCTAAAATCAAATAATTCATATAATAATATATAACGTTGTTATAAAAATTAACTTCTTTTTCTATCTTTTTCGATGTTGATATGACTTTACAATGGAGGTAAACAATAGTTTCGACATCCGTAATATGGTTATCGAAAATTTCAGCATATGATTTATCACCGTTCTCAATTAATTAATTCTGTTTCAAAAAGTTTGGATTAAATTTAAAGCTTTAAAACCTAAGTTATCTAATGTTTGGACTTAGAATAATAGTAATAAAAACTCTCGGTTATCAGCATAAACAGCAGGTCCGGTAAACATTTTCCGGTGGGAATTTTATTCGAAGTGTCAAAGCTACAGTTTATTTAATGTCAATTAACAATCAATTTACTCTTATGTTTTAATACAGAAAATTTGGATTCTAACTCTTTTATAAGTGCAATCTTTAGTTGATAATTATTATTTGTTTCTTATCCAAGCTTACACCTCTGTATATCGAACGAAAATAAGATATGGTGCAAGCTGGAAAAAAAGTGATCTTCCGTGGTTCCTGATAGAAATAAATGATGGCTCCAATATTATATTGTCTTGAATATTTTTCCGAACGTGTTCGTAGTGTGCTGTAAGACCCGAGAGCTCTGGGAGCTCCGTTAGACTTTTAAATCCTTCCTTTTTCATTGTAATCGGAAGAGTAGGCAGAGAATCATAGTCTTCATATAAACAGTAAGAATGAAAACGAATGAGATATTTCAAAACAATTATTCGAGGTATTTTCGATTTGCTATTTGTATGTACGTTGATTTCTTTTTCAGGAGTATAGTCAACGATGAAATCGTTTAAATCTTTTGGCCATAATACTTCGTTTAATATCTTAATCCTTCGAGTTTTTTGCTAGATCATTAAAATTAAGATGTTAGATCATGATTGATACTTGATATCACGGCACATCGTATATTAATTCTAGCAAAAATGACTTTTAATAATTATACAACTAAAAAAGTTTTCGTTTTGCTATCAAACAAATAAGTTGTATTTCACGTAGTTTTTATTGTATTTGCTCTTATCATTTTGTTTATCTCATTAACCTAAGTATAACAAAGAAGTTATAAATGGTTATGTAGGTGTGGTATGAAGAAGAAAATCTGTAGTCCATTAGATACATTTACCTGGGAATGCAGTATTAGCTTTTTATGGTAGTATACTTCGCTAAATTTTTTATATTTAAAAAATATTTGTTAATCAGGTTTTATGAGTAATTTCTAGTAAATATATTATTTTATACATTTTCACGAAAATAGATATTTATATTAAATTATATTACATACGATTCGAAATAACCTTTGTGAGATTCTATCTGAATTATATCGTAAAACTAGCAGGTAAGCCCGGTCTTTCCCGGGCAAAAAAATAAGTACAAACATTAAGATTATTAGATTATTTTGTACTTGTAACTCTTCTATTGTATTATAGTATTTGATCTATATAACTACAAAGGTTATATATTAATAGAACAATTAACAAATTATTATAATTAAGATGACCAGAAAAATCTTTATCTGAAACTTATACAATAGTATGTAAGCAATAGTATATAGAATTGAATTATTAGTATGGAGAACTGTAAACAGAATACAACGATGTATGTGTGTTTATTTGTACACATACACATATATAGGGCCGACGAGAGCTTTTATAAGACCGAGGGTAGGACATGCCTCTCTATTACTTGCAAGTCCTTTTACCCCTTTTTTGAACAAATGAAATATATAGAATATTTCCTTATTAGTAAGATGTAGTACTCTATAACACAATTTATAGAGTTAGGAACACTAAGTTTTCGCCCTGTTTCTCCTCCTTCTCGACGACCCTGCACATATACATAGTGTCTACTTAAACATATATCCAGGGGCAAAAGAGATCTTTCCAACATTGATTAGGTTAGGTTGTGGACGGTAGCAGACGATTACACCGGATATTACGTCTCCACGACACGCACCATTCTGCTTCATTTCAACCAGCATGCCGCACTGTGATACGCGCAGTACAACATGATGTTAAATTTACAGCATGCCCGAACCACAACTCCTTCAGCATTTTATGGACTGACGAGGCACTGTTTTCTCAGAATCGATTGTACCTTTATCATGATATGCACCACTGGACAGAGCGTGCTTCACGATGAACGTAACATATGGGACACCAAGTGCGTTTCACTTTTTCTCACCTTGACAACTAGACACTGGCGCAATTACGGCAGGTTTGGTACCAGAATATGGCGCATCACTTCATTTTCGGAGAGACGTACGTCAGTGGCTCACAGAGCAGACTGGCAACTGCTGGTTAGGACGAAATGGTCCCGTTCCATGACCACCACGTTTCGCAGACTTGACACCTCCGGATGGAAACTTAACAGGAAGCCAATCATATTTCAAACAATATTAAGTGTTAAAATTATAAGTAAATATATTTCACGTGCCAGCTGTGCAGACAAATGCAATACGATTTGGTATAGTAAACTCTACCTGTTTAAATATACGTATGGGAGTTGGAGAGCGTTGTAGACAGATATAATTTGTAAAATTAAATCTAATTAACATATAGTGTAGTGCGGAATCTATTTCTAATTCTGTTTACTATAAAAAATATCACGTAACTAAAATACGAATTTAATTATTTTGTGATATATAATAAGTTTTAATTGGTCAATTAAAAGATCTTCGTTTAAATTAACTCAGATATTTTGAACTTATTCAATAGCAGAATAATGTAGGCAGCCCAAAATTAGTGGTCTATATAAACTCAGTGTTTGAAATTGCTGATAGAGGGATTTATTAATATCAATTCGTTTTATTTAGTTTAACTAGGTTTCCTTATTGTATATTTGTATATAAATATTATGTAAATTTACACTCGACGAAATCCGGCTTTTGTTGGTCGGATGACTGCAAAGCTGAGGTTTTGTCGTTTCGAAATAGGATCTGCTTCAGGCAGCCCGCCTCTGGAGCGTGGACACGACAAAGACCTTCAATAAGAATCGTTACAGCTTCGGAATTACTCTTATAGGATTTTGAATTGAAGGAAGTTGTTAGCCTATACGAATTATCCCGATAAAATAGATTACAGTCAAATGATTAATCTATAATCTGGTTTTCCAGGTGAATCCACGAAAGTACCCTAATGTAATAAAAAGGGTCTTTTTGTTTAATTAGGAAGATTAACTGAAATAAATCTATCATATATTAATTTTCAATATACTATTAATCTATAATATTGATAAGATGAAAATTATTTGATCGATCGTTACCGGATTAATGATATTAACAATCGATCATTAGTTACCGTTAAAAATAAATTGTGGTACGGTATGTAATGAATCCGTTCTTAAAATAAAACTTGTGATAGATTTAAAAATGTTGACCAGATAGCCGAAGCAATTTGGCTTTGACTCAACACACTTAATTCACCACTGTCGGGTCGATTTCGTGTCTGACAGGAACGTCTGGTTACCGGAATCGTAAACTAGAATTTCATAAGGGCCGATCAAAGATCCTCTATTTCAGATTATCTCTAATTCGATCCTATATTCTTAGTGAGGGGGTCGAATAGTCTGTTTCTGTACATAAATAATAAATATATTCGTGTTTTTTAAAGTAAATAAATAAAGTAAGTAACACACATCGGCAGTAATTTTTCATCAGAGTGAATTTTCGAGAGACATACCTATCGTTTCTTAATTGCACAAATTATACCTAAATAAATGAATGGAATGGTAATTTATGTATAATAAAGTTATAAAATTTCTTTAGAAAATAATACAATAACGAAAAAGAATAATCGATAGCATCAGCCAGATATCAGTTATTTCTAAATTGATTGCGTGGTGCATCGCTTGTTGTTAAACAATTGATCATAAGATTCTAATGTATTGTGTAGTGTCACACGAGTGATGTTTTTATTCGTTTACTATTCGAGATCGAGTTTCCGTTTATAATTACGATAATATTTTATATTATAATTCAATACTTCTACAATACATAAATGATCAACGAAGACAAAAGTTAGGAGTTAAGATTTTTCGGAAAGTGTATATATAAATTATTACGTATAGACCTATTTAATTGATATAAATTGATAAATTGATTGAAATTATTCTATATAATCGACAGAATATGCACGGAGAAAGAACCGTCTTGAAATTTCCTTTGATATATCGCTTTTTTCCCGATTAAAAGCCATTGGGAACAACGTCTCTTCGTTGCTGCTCGACTGAACTCGACGTCGTCATTCTCGGAAGTCATTAGAAGTTATTAGAATTAAGTAGTTATAAACTAGGAGAATAATATAGAGTAAGGGAGAATATGATAAGAATGGAAACTATAATTTGTTGTTGAATTGATAAAAGCTAAAAATTTCTTCTATCAATTCGAAAAGTTGATTAATAAAAAGATGTTTTTACATTTCTTTTAAATTAATACGCGAGAAGTATACGAAAAATAATAGAAAATGGTTTAAAATCGTTAATTTCGGGCCTAAACAATGAATAAGGAAGATTTCTCATTGTCGGGATCTCAGTGGATACAAAAAATAAGGAGAATCCATCCCTGTTGGGAGGGATGGTGGTTCCTCGGTCGTATATGGCTCTACGCCCACGAATATTATTTTATCAAATATTCTTTTCGTGAGTAAAATTTGAACTTTACATCTTATATTTTCTTATATTTACTGCTAACGTTTCCGTGTTTATCTTTTTTCCCTTAATACCTCCTTAGTGTATTGTTTTAATAGTAATCCTACTTCCTGGATATTGCGATTAAGTCTCCAAAATCATATAAAATAGGTCTCAATTCTCTTTACAACTGAGATCTGAAATCTTGAAAATGAATAATATGAATACGTTCTTTCAAAAATAGGAAATTGTACGAGAAAGAAAAAGAAAGAAAATCTCTCACCAAACTTAATATTAAATGAAAATATTTCTGAATGAAACTTAAAAAAAATCAATAATGACCTTCCAAGACTTACAATTTTAGATAAGAAGTAATAACAATGATATTCACTAGAATCTTTAACAGAATTAAAATCTGTTCTGTCAACCGGTATATGTATTGTACTGTACTTTTAGATGGGATAAGAACTGGATAAGAATTTAAGCATCCACTTGGCTAAAGGAAATTGAAATGGTGGAAGAATGAAATTAATTTTAATAGATGAAAAATACGAAGAGAATCAATTTAAATTGTTATTGCTATAAAATTGTGATTGCAATAACAGATTTAAAAGGATAAAAATGAACGACTTAGGCGATAAAAAAAATAGTCGAGTGGTAAAACTTCGTGAAAAGAGAGAAGAAACAGATATCGAAAGGATAACAAAGTCTGGAAGAAGCGAACCTTTATTTTTCCAAAACAATGGCTCAGTTTCTTGTTCGGGAAAGATTATCAAATCCTTTCCATACACTGTAAAAAAAAGAAATCAATTGAGTAATTGCAGCCAATAGTTAAACAAAGCGGAGAAGATAAAAGGAAGTTTATTCTTAAAGATTACATTGAAATTAGATCGGTTTCATCCGTGCTATTTATTGTAATAATTTGCTGAACGGGAAAAGAGTTAGAACAAAGCATTATAAGATCTTACTAGTATCATTGACCAATCATATTCTTTCGTGAATTTATAGGATGGTCATGGCATAGTTTTCAAATCATTAAGACACGTAACAGTAAGTACTGTGTTTTTAAGACCGCGAGGAAGTATGCGTGAAAAATTAGTTTTTCAAATGACCTCAATTACGTATTAAGATAAGTGCACATTTGGGTGGAGCGGGCGGTAACAAATATTATTTTGTAGAAGATACGTAAAAAAGAGTTCTGTCGTGCGCTACAAATTCTTAAATATATTCGTTTCGGCACGGATTATTTCTTATATAACTTATATAATGTATAATTCGTTTGATATGCGAGCCAAGCAAGTTGGAAATTCTCGGTTTCGGCCGAGAGTGTTTTGAACAATTGCTCAAGTTTTGTTAAAATAATCCAGTTCCTTTTTTATTTGTATTAGAATTTGTAAATGAAATGCTTATATTAAAAACTGTTCCATTCACTTGTTATCGCATGATATAAGCGTGTAAAATATATACAAAATATTTCTGGTTCGGTTATCGAAACGATATATCCTACTAATTCGAAAATTAACTTATAAATATGCAAATTTCTTTAAAATGTATATACAGTGTCTGATTTAATGCCAATATTTCTAATTGTAATCTCATCCAGGGCCGTTTTAACCATTAGTCTCATTATACACGTGACTAGAACAGGGAAAACGGAGACTGTGGTCCGGGGAATGTAATAAAAAGGAGTGATACTGATTTACAAAAATAGGGTTTTGCTTGTGATTTAGCACCTACCGTGCAAGAGTCCGGCTGTCAGCTGTAGCGGGGTGAAAGATTGAAGTGTCGAAAGGAGCCTAAGAACTTAAGCTTAACGACCCGGCCATGGCGTAATACGGCCTCGATCTCATCATTACTAATGTGTAAGATTGGATCTAATATTTACGTAAACATGCGTAAAAATTAGTTTTTCAAATGACCTCAATTACGTATTAAGATAAGTGCACATTTGGGCGAGGGAAGGGACGAGCAGGGTGGAGCGGGAGGAATTGCATCGGCGCGAGTGCATTCAGTCATATTTCAGTGGTGGATCGAGAGGAATTCAGAGCAAAAGAAAGATTGAAAGTATTCAGACGGTGTGAATAAAGTCCACGAAAAATTAGTAGTAGTGGAAGATCTGCCACCCCAACTAATTTTTCGTGGTAGTGATTAAACTGCCTATTATTTGAAGAGGATGGTGCAATATATATATATATATATATATATATATATATAATTCTTGGTAGTTTTGTCTTAAAGAAATTAAAAGTCACATTTGTCATGGAGAAGATATGAAGCGCTAGTGTCAGTGCTCCCCTAAAAATAATAAAGATGCAGTTTCTATTAATGAGTGAGTGCCAGGAAGTTTAAACAGCTGGGCATCTGGGTTAATGACCTTGTGGGTTCTAGGCAGACGATCAGAAATGTTTCCTCTTCGAGAGTGCGAGATGGATTTCCTCCATGAGACCAGGTCTTTCAGCCCGCCCGTCGTACGCCGAAGTATGCACTTACGTTTTATGTGCATATTCTTCGCATTGCAACAGCTTATTAAAATTATGTCTGTGATCCAATCTGAGACTAATAATCTTGTCTTCTTTCACTTTTCCACTTGTTTTCAAACGTTAGATTTAATATAGCTAGAAACAAGTATTAGATATTAAGGATTATCTGTCATGTTCGAGAATGAAGATAATTTATAAATTTTTTATTGACAGTGTGGCAAGACATTTGTTCAATAAGAATATCTAAGTACTATATTCTTCAAAGCACATTACACAATTTCTTTGTATTTATTAATCAATAGCGGGGTATTTACACGATTCTTTGTTTAGATGCAACAAATTCTTCGAATAAATTTAGGAAAAAATGTTAATAAAACTACAATAAAGACACAATTCATAATTATCACTTATTGTCCCAATATTGACGAATAAGGACTGTTTCGGTATCTGTAGAAAATCTCGATTAGTTAAATTCACTTGTTTTAAATTCTCTCCATCAATTGTGAAGCTTGTTGAAAATCGAAATTTTGTACAGATTGTACGCTATTCAGTTAAATATAGTTCAGCAGAAAAAAGAAAAATTATATAGTCGCAGAATGCACTATTTGCAATACATCAATACAGAACAGTTTGTTCTATTATGGATATTCTCAAACTTAAGTTTTCTGTTTTGGTTTTGCCTTAAGCTCCAAGCGAGTACATCGAATTATCAAACAGATCGGAATTTTTCTTATTCAAAATTTGCCATAAGGCTTTTGAAAAATGTATGAAAGGATGTCCATTTTGTATTCTTTTATACAGTAGCCTATTCTACTTAACTTTATATTTTACTTTCAAGAACGATGCAGACGTTATTGGGATCGAAAGATATTGTCGCGATCTAAAATAATCCATTAGTTATTTATAAAACGATATCTTATATACTGAGAGTTTATAATGATAATTGTTTGGAAGTAACAATTCAAATTTGTTCTTTCAAAAAAGCATCGAAAATCGAGAAAACTAATGTACACTCCTGTGTAATATTGTAAAATATTATGAATATATTTGTATTTAATCAAAGAAGCGTCGGTACTTTTATATTATTATCAACAAATGGAAGAATCACTAGGAGATTTCGGGCTCGAATCTTACTCCATTTTCTATTACTAGTGACTATCTTATTGTATGGCGAAAAGCAATGGCGATCAACGAAAAAATGTGACTCGAAGCATTCACGATGTCAAATTGAGAAATGAATATCGTATCCAATATTGTCGGTCAGTAAATCAATTGTTAACAATATGCCGATAAACATAAGGTTAGATCAAGCAATGTCAGTAATAGAGAGTAAAGGTAGTATTATAAAATTGTATTCAATCATCTTGTGTTTTAATTGAATTCTTTCGATATTTTTATCTTCTACACCAAAAAAGTAATTGAGAATTGAGATGGCTACAATAATTGCATTGAATTGTATGAAAGAGAAATAGACGAAATCTAAGAATAGATATGAAAATTGTAAGGGCGGGAGGCCCGATTAACTATATCTAAACTTCCGATGCAAACCGGAAATCACGTTATTTTAATTCAGAAATTTTCCTCCGAAAGCAATTAATCGATGACCGCAACTACTCCACCGTTAAAGGAAGAATAAGTTCATTATTTACCTCAAAACATGGAAAAATATTTTTCCAAGTTAAGGATAAAGTCGTCGTCCAGAATATTTATATTAGTCACCGGATAAGGATCTATTTTCAGATTTAATATCTTTGCAATGTTATTTAATTTGATCTATATTTCTGGTATTTAGGACGACGAAGACAAACTTGAACGGACGAGAAAATAAATATTGGTAATTAATTAATGTGTGTGTATATATATATATACGGTATATAGAAGCGAACTACTATCATTTTTTCTACGGTCACTTTCGTCTCTATCTGATATTTTCTCACCATACGAATTAAATGACTGTTTCCGGAAGTTATTAGAAAAGCACCACAAATAGAAATTGCTTCGTATTGAAGTGCCTTTAATTGTCGAATTATCTGTGCTATTCCGAAACATCTTGTTACCATTTAGAATTATCATTTATCTTTCTCTGAATTTCGTTCGTTTATTATACCTATTCGTACGCTTATTAAAGTTTTCCTTTGAAAAATAATTACAAAAGGTTATAAAAAGTATTTCATAATAATTTTAAACGTAATGAAATGTTTATTTATTTATTTATTCATCATTAAATAAATAATGTAAACAGTTTGAATAATGAATAACTTACGAGTGGATCCAATTATAAAATAGAAAATTATATTTTTAAGTTTATCCATATAATGAATGCTACACGACAAATTACTTTTTAATATAAGCATATTATTACATTATACTAATTGCCTTCACAGTCTAATATCTGCATAATACTCTACAGTACATCATATCAATGCCTATTATTTGTAAATAGAAATATATATGTTTATGTAATGTATTTATTTGATGCTATTAGCTTGAGAATAAAGCTGATTTCGTAGCTCTTCGATAGTTAACTTACAACATTGCTCTATTCGCTTAAAAGTTAAAGCAGTATTATTCACTAGACAAGCAGCAATTATGTTATGTGAAGCATTAATGATAAAATATTCAACATATACAGAATAACTCTACATTAGAAATATGATACTGTAGCTATATTAGGCATATTATTTATTCTTGTATGATTATATTCAATGTTAACTTTCTATGTAAATCGTAAAGTATATATTTAACGTGTATGGTATTGTAGCTCTCTCGCGAGTAGTGATGGCTGCGGATGATTTTACCATTGTTGTTATTGTTAAATTCAGCTTAATATATTATGTCTCTATTTTTTCTTATGTTTCGTTTCGATGATATCGCAATAATGTTGGTAAGTATGTTGCTGTGACGAGTTTATGTAGCGCATAAAAGTCAACAAAGATAGAAAAGTCGAATCACTTCTCAACTTCGTGTCTGTAGACGATAAACTAATTGAATTTTCTGGCGTAAAACTAGTCTTTTTGCGCAGAAACTTATCATTATTTCCTAACTTTAACAAAATACTATACGAAATAAAAATCGAATACAGTAATTTAATGTAAACTCTTCACACTAGTTACGTATTCATTAACGGAAAAGCATTATTGCAAATGATTATTATTATATAATTGTCACTTTATTGTGTATCAATAAATATATCCTACGTTATTTTAAACTGTAAAACTTTGTATATCGTTACATGTTTAACCTGTTTAATTTTGAAACGATTCACTCAAAAGTAAGGCTTGTTTTATGTCAGTTATGTGCCTGTTTCTTTCGTAGTGTTTCAAAATACCTAGTTTTATATATGTTATCGTATCCACAAATATCGTTTCGCGACGTCTTACAGAATAAACTTCACACGATAAGCCTAAAGTGACTGAATTGGTTTCTGTTAGATCTCATTTTGTTTAACGTATCGGGACATTTTGAAATATTTCTTTCTATACAAAACCCTATAATATAGACTGACTAAGTAGTGTGTGGCATTAACGCATTATATCTTATACAATCTACTGTGTTTATTTATATGAAGTAAGTGTATACGCCTGCAGCTTTTTTGTCTTCCGGTGTCTTCTTTGAAATTATAGCGTAATATTGTGTGTGAAATAAAATTGATCGAAACGTACGATTTCTGATAATATAATTCAGTGTAAAATCGCACTGAAATAACGCAATTATGTATGTACCGTACTTAAATGAAGAACGAATATAATTCGACATGGTCGCATCTTACATTTAATAATAATAAGGACTGTTGAGATTATTTGGTTCCTAATCTAGCCTATATCAATTTTGAATCGCAGACACTACGGTCAGATTTCGATATTTTCGACTATAATATATCAAAAATTATAATGATCTGTGTGAAATATTAGAATGATATTCGATACAATGATTGCTATCTCTCGTAACAAATAACTGAAAATAGCTGTTAATACGCTTCATTGTTAGATATTGATTCATAATATAATAAACAGCTGTACTAAGATTATTCTTATTTATTTTAAAAAGTATTTTTTATGACATTATTTAGTATATGAAAATCGCTTTCCTAAGATTTTAGTTAATTGAGTAGTCGTTCTTAGTTGAAACGAAATAATATAGTTGGTTGCTGTTGTAACAATACATTGTAATTGTATATTAGTATTTTATTCAATCATATTTTTGTCGAAAAATTAGATTTAGCGTCTTAATGCCCAGAGGACGAAAAGAGTAAGATAAGAAATTAGATTTTTGGAAGACTATTGATTTTGCCAATTATTTCCAATTCCAATGGATAGAATAAGATCTATTTTTGGAAATACTCTATGCTTTTATCTTCTATTATTAGAAACGATTATAAAAAAGACAGTTTTATTAAGATTTTACGAAAATTTTGGAAGTAACTTTCTATATTATTCAATAACTTAATCCAGTGTATTTCAATCATTTTCTAAGACTTGTAATGGAATCTCAACTTGGTAATTTCTTCTTTACCGACATAAAATTATCGCTTTTTTTCATACTTTTAGTAAGACACGTAAGAAATATTACGGTGATGTGCAACATTATATTTTGAACTTGTCGTTGCAGCACTCTACACTACACTCTGCATCTGTACACTCCACTGTTTTCGTATCATTTTTGTGTTGCGGTGTATGTGAAAGCGATTCATCTGTCTGAAATTTCAGTAATGGTGATGATGAGGAAATTGTATGTGGCATATACTTCCAATTTATGTTTCTTACTTTAGGTATTCCCCTTCCATACGCTGACACTTCTCCCATCATTTTGGCAACGATGCATTTTGGCCTGCAGAATAGAAATATTTTGGCCGGCATTGAAGCCACTGCATTGCAAACACATTGACTTCAGTGTTCTGTGTGAATTTCTTGTCTTCCGAAGCATCCTTCGAAGGATAACAGATGATAATAGTACGGAGACAGATCTGATGTTGTCAAGTAGTCTAGAATTTCTAGCACGTCATGCACAGGGTCGTGTTTCGACACCATCCAAAAGATTTCTATTCTGCAAAAGTTAACAAAACGATGACAGAAGTGTCAGCGTGTAGAGAGGTATGTACAGTACCTAGAGGGGGGGGGAACAAATTGGAACTACGTAACACAGACAGTTCCATCGCTATTACTGAAATTCTAGACAGATGTTGAACAATTCTCGCTTATATTTCGTACACATTCCCAATTTCCCGGACCAAAATTTGCTTCCAGTCTGACGCTGTTCAATCACAATCGATAAAAACAAAAATAGGTTAGTGAATTTACGTGTATTCGTTCTAATACATATAAAAAACAGATTATGCAAAACACAATAATTGTGAGAAAAAAGAAATATGCTGCAGAATTTTTAAATAAGAAAATTAATGGCGATCATCTATTATTTTGTATAATTTATAACGAAATTTTTAAATAATTTTCAAGCCCTTAAAGATATTTGAAAACAAATCATCTAATCACAGTACGTCGATAAAGCTATTATTGTTATATTTATCGAAAGAAAATCGATAAATGTGTCAAAAATTTGAAAAAAAAAAAAAATGTTTATTATTAAAACAAAGCGTAAAGACGACACGACGGTTTTAAAGATTGACGATTGGAGACATCGGCGAAAAAAGTAGACAAAGAGCCGAACACAGCGAACACGCGGACAGTAAACAGAAAGATGTATAGAAACAAGATATGACGATTCGAGATAGTGGACCGGCATTGGTTGGTAGTGTATGACGTTACCACGATACCCGGAAGTACTAGTCGATTTAACGTACAGACTATAGATAGAAAGTTCATATTTAAACTACGATATACACAAGATAGATCGATTTTAAAAAGTAATTGTAGCTTTAGTTTACAACTTAAAAATAGATCGACAGAAACACGCGTATAAAATACGTCATTAAACAAGACACCCGCTATTTTACGTCGAAAGTACCACTGACCAGAGTCGCGCGGTATAACGCGCTTCGCAGTATTTACTAATTAAAATCAATAAACAAATGCTTATTTATTAAAACAACTACATATAATTTTAGAAAATCAGCACTTTTTTATATATATATATTCATAAATTTTGGAAATACAACAATGGCACATCTAGCACGTGGTATCTAAGTTTGTTAAAAGATGATTTCTCTTTTAATGCCACGAGAAACTCGACTATTAGTTTTTTCACGAACAAACTTCTTCTTGTAACGGATCCCCCGTCTATCTGACCTTAGAGATTGTCATATTGCAACAGAGAAATTATTGAAAACCCTGTTACGAGCAAGCACAAAATATTCACTTAGGAGTTACCAGTGTACCGAATTCGTAACTTCGGTCCATTTGCCTCAAAATCTGATT
Source organism: Centruroides vittatus (assembly GCF_030686945.1). Taxonomy (NCBI): domain Eukaryota; kingdom Metazoa; phylum Arthropoda; class Arachnida; order Scorpiones; family Buthidae; genus Centruroides; species Centruroides vittatus. The sequence goes on along the minus strand of NW_027122185.1, from coordinate 344,294 downwards.
GGTTGGCTATTACCAATTGGATTACTTACACGAAAAGAGACGATAGAAAAAATAAGTCAAGAATTTAAGAAAAAAATACCGAGATAAGGGCTTTCGGAGGCGGCGAGCCTCTAATAGCCACGGATCTTGTTGGTTTTTTCGAAAGTCAATAAGAATTTAGCTGCTAAGTAAGCGGCTAATGAAAATTGTATTTTCATAACCGAGTCGGTTAGAGGTTTAACCGGTAGTAAACTTTAATCTGGAGTCCATTCGTCTAGAACGATCAACGGTGGACGATGTCTTCTAGTTCTGCGAAGAGATGTCTTCTTTCTTTCTTTTTTCCTAAGAATGAAATTGAAAAATCGAATCTTACGGCTAGATTAATATCCTAAATGAAATCTTTTTCGATTGAATCACACGAAAACAGAAATCAGAAATAAAATCGAAATTCCTTCGTCTTAGATATTTGGTTATTTTATGCAGACTCATCGATGTCAAAATTCTTTTTTTTGGCATTCGTGATGAATGTTTAATTAACAGTTCTGTGTTTCTTTTAACAAATTAGTTCTAGAACAATTTTAATGTTCTCAATCTTTATCTTATTTATACAATATTGCCAAAAATTGTCATATTATTAAGTCCTGGCAGTTAATAGGTTACATTGTCTTCTGCGTGGATTTATTTTCATATTTGATACAGGATATTCTAAGAGTATCGTAGAAAATTTGATTGTAAAATGGAATGGTGAACGACTTTTGATAAAGTAGCCAAATACGACACTTTAATTTTTTTCCCTGGTCTATTCTAAATTCTTAAAAACTTTGGTTAATGTTACCTATGGTTCCAAAATGGCGGCTCGTCTCCGATTCGAGGGAACAGAAGAAAGAAAACTTTCTTCTGTTCCCTCGAATCGGAGACGAGCCGCCATTTTGGAACCATAGGTAACATTAACCAAAGTTTTTATTATGAATAACACAAACGGTTCTGCTTCGAATTAAAATATTAACAAAGAGAAGCAAACACAAACAATATCTAAATTTTACTAATGGAAGTTATCGTGGAATGTTAGTTTAACATTTAATGTCTTCTCTCTAGCTGATTTATAGAGATAAAATACAGAAATACAACGGAAGCAGAAGTTTAAACGCACTTCATTTAATTGTCCTAAATTAATTTATCACGTATTATTGTAATGTGATGAAATGTTAAAAAATTATGAAATTACATTAAATATTATGAAAAAAATCTGTATTATGAATGTAAAAAGTAATGCGGTTGCCTCAAATTTTGCACTGTTTCACTGTTCTTTTAAAATTTCTATGCTTAATATAAATTTGAGAACAGATAAAAGACTAAGTTTATAAAGTAAGCGAATAAAACATTGAATAACTTTGCTTTTTATGTTTATACGAATGATTTTTCATAATATTACGATAAATTATAAATTGTTGTTTATAAAAAGACTACGAATTATGTCTTATTAAACTTTAACAATGTTAGAAAGTATTTGGATTAGATTGAAGTATGTTATAATATAAAAATTTCTATATACTTTTTAAAATCTATCCAGCATTAGACTTATAAAATAGAATTAGAAATATATATATATATATAAATGCAAAATTTCTGATAAAATACTCGAGCTTATATACCAGTCAAATCTGAATAAGAATCAAACGTAATTCTTCCAAAATGCTGCAATATAATGTGATTAAGATATAGATAAAGTTATATAATATATATACATTCTGTAATATGTTATATAACTAATATTGTTATGAATTTACAAAGTTAATTATAAAATACTCAAAAAACACTCTCTTTCTTAGGTATATTTGGTCAATGTAATCGATGTACGCTAACCATAATGGACCAGTATGATTTTGGGAGCAGCATGCGGTTCTCGAACCGCCTGGACAGTGCTGGCTTATACTGTTGAATAATACACCAGACTAGAAGAGTTTCATCGACGATGACCAAACCCCCATAAAGCCGGCGGGAGAAGTGAGATAGAGCATTAACAGTAGAGTTAATATTGTTTTTTTTTCTTTCCAAAAATTCTAGAAGGAAGGAATTTAATTCCCCGTTCGTAAAACTATAGGAAATCTTAACCTTTTTTTTGTCATTATTAATTTAAAATGTAACACTTACCTCGATCTTAAATTGGTTACTTTATACATTTGTCTATATAATGTTCTAGAGAGAATTAAACATGGTTATAATACATACAATGTCTTCTTTGATCGCACAAGCACGAAATTTGAAATAAATCTATAATGATAACATTTATAATTAATTAAATTATGTATTATTAAATATTTTTATCGTGATTATTGTGAACTAACAGGGAAGCTGTCAAACTGTAACCAAGATACGCTATCAAATACGAATTGCTGACTGTGGTTAGTCTATTATATAATCATAATTACATATAATGAAGTTTAGAAATCGTAATAAAAACAAAAAAGAAAGGAAATTTATTTTGGTTTAGTTAGAAATACTGCCTGATAAACAAATGATTCGTTTACACAATTACAATTACGAATAATCATCTTTCTATTAAGTAAAATGAAAGTTAAATGAATATACGTATTGCTGTAATATTAGATGTTTTGCTGTTTTACTCATATTTCAAAATACAAGTGGAAGTAATGTAAACTGTTTGGTTTAATAAATGATCCGAATGTTATAATGTATTTCGTTTCCTGTGTTTTTCATTTATTTCACATCATAAACTATGTAAATTTATTATCTTAATTGCAATATTTAAAAATCTGTCAACTAGTTTATTGTATCGATCCATTATAATAACAATAAACATTCAGTTTTTATATCTATTCCTTATATACGAACTCTCTTATTATGTTAAAATTATATTGAATATGTTTAAAATTGAACTTTCTCTGTTTTTTTTAATATATATTACATTTTTATAATATATAACACAGAAAATGAGATAAGAAATAATCTGTGTAGTATCACATTTCGATTACTTTTTCTTCTACAACAAATGTAATTTCAAATTAAATTTATCACAGTTAAATCATAACAGAATATTGTAAATTATTCTACTTTTTTTATTTTAAATGTAATCGAATAAAGTATTTTGAAAAGATTTTTCGTACGTGTATACTTTTACGAAGTGAATTTTATTATAATTTCACATAATGCGTCAAATTATTATATATTTTTTCCTGCAATTCGTATATAACTTGGCGTAAATGTTTCGTTTAAGATCGTGTCGAATGGATTTTAATACGTATTATTTTATAAACTATAAGTTTTAATTTAATCTGTATAATAGTTACCGAAACTGTCTTTTTATGTCTAATTAATTATGTAATAAAATCTTTTTATTGATAATCCGATTTGATATTTCTTTAAATGAATTGCAATCTATTTTAAATTGTTACGCCTTTGTAAGAGAAGCCATATTGTTTTAACATAGAATACAGTATTGTATTTCATCTTTTCCAATTAAAGTACAGCAAGTTTTCAATATTTTCTTTTGATTTCTCTACTTAGCAATGTTTCAAATCACTCGATACATTCTGTTAATTAATTCTATTGATTTATTTGCATTATAATATTCAATAGTAAGCTTAAGATCTTATCATTTGTAAGTTATCATAATGATAACTGCTACCAGAAAACTTTCGAATGTAAAATGCTTACTCAGACTTAACGAGAGAGCTTTAACAACAATTTATCAATACGTGTAGATTTGTTTTGTTTTTTTTTTTTTATTAGTTTTGAGAAATTCGAATAAATTTAAAACATTATTTCTTTGTTTTTATAATAAAAACAACGAAAGAAAGGTTATTTTTACATTCGATTTTTTACAACAAAATAATTAGATCGCTACGGAAAATGTATAGGATACATCTGTATGATACTGTCAAAAGAGATTCTGTAATGAAATGAGAATTAATTTACTAAATTAGCGGTCGATATCGACTCTTGAAGGTCGATTGGAAACGTTACAGTGTTCATTAAAAATTATTAGTGCAATAGATTATGTATAAGACATTTCAGGATTTTAGTACACTGTAAATACTGGGGTTTTTCAAACGGGATCCCGGGATCCCGGTTGTTTTTTTAACCCGGGAAATCCCGCAAATTTCTTAAAAATTCACTGTTTTTTTTCTTATTTTGTGTTAAAGTTGAGGAAATTTTGCAAATAGAAAGTATAATTAACTCATAAATTGTCAAAATAAATTTGTATTTATTAATTTTAAACCTACTTATTAGTTTTTTAAATTTTTGCTCGTTATGGAACGTTACAAATGGTCAATAATCTATGCGTAGCTTATTTGCGGCAGGGCTCTGAAAATTCTTGTAATATCTGGAATAATTGTGCTTACGCTGTTTTAGTTTTAACCACGTCCAGTAGCTTCGATAACTGCGTAACGCCAGGTTATGCAAATTGGGCAAGGATACAAACGAGTACGAAGTTTGCGAGTATGAAGTTTTTCGGTACTTATGGGTTAAGAGGACGCCAGTCGGAAATTGCGATCAAAATGGCATTTTTGAATGAAATTATCTAAATAACAATAGAATAGTAAATTTAACTCAAAAATTACTGTTTAAGTTGTAAAAATGAAAAAAACAGCAAGAAGGACGATTATTGATATCACGTCTCTGATTCCAGCAAAGAGAAGTGGGGATGCACGTTCTAACCTAACCCAACCTAACCTATTCTAATAATTTGGTTGATAATAATTATGATAGTTTGTTAGAATAGGTTAGGTTAGGTTAGAACGTGCGTTTCCACTGTTTCTTCTCTTTGCTGGAATCAGAGACGAGCCGCCATTTTGGCACCGTAGGTAACATTAACCGTTATCTGTAATCGTAAGAAGTAAGCAGTTTTTGAAATTTGTTAAATATTAAAACTAAGCATTTGTAAATCTTTAACTTGTTGTTCGATTTAACAATTGTTTTAAATTTGAAAAATAAAAACTTGCGTTATTCGGAAAAATCGCAATTTTCGACTGGCATTCTCTTAACCCATAAGTTCCAGTTTTTCTTCATAAACCTAATTATTAAAGACAAACGAACTGTCGAATTATCGGGATACAAGCTTAATACCGCTATTAAAGCAGCCGAGGTAGACAAATCGAGAATACTAGAGAGCAAAAGAAGTACTACAATCTCGATGCTACGGGTGAAAAAACATATAACATCGGTTTTTTCTTAAATGCATTAAACACGATTCCGATCACACGAATTGGATTGGAAAGGGCATTCTTGGTAGCAGGCTTTTCATTAGTTAAATAAGAACCAGATCGAGATTTTGTCCCGGGATCCCGGGAAACAGTTCGCTTTTATCCCGGAATCCCGAGACAAGCAAAAGACCGGGAAACGAGAAACCCTAGTAAATACATCTCTTTTTTATGAAAATGGCGAGGAGTTATTCTATTTCTCTTTTATTTATTTAAGCAAAATAAATCCTATCGAGATTCAGTTGAAATTATTAAAAATGTATATTATTATGTACATTCATAAATATCGCATAGCCGAACTTACCTGTAATCTCTATATTATATTTGTTACAAGGTTGAGAACGAATAACGTAGAAATAGTAGAAAAGTCAAGGTCTGTGTCTTCTGGACTACTATTGTCCAAAGTCTGTATTTAGATTTAGAGTAACCATTATCCGTTAGGAGAAAATATTTGGCTGTTTTGTTTTGTAAAAGCGAAATCTCGGTATGAAATTTCTTCCGACTTTATTTGCGTTACTTATTGTCCGTAAAGCACGTTCAACTATTCTCGAAATAGGATTGACACCGATTTAAACAATACATTGTAGCCCGAGATTTATTCCAATCTTAGTCGTTCGGCTCATTCTGGTTAATACCAGTTTCATATTAAATTTTCTAATAATATACAGAGGATTTTACTCTAGATTACGTTCGTAAACAATTGTCTGCAGAAATTGTCACAACGATATGGATTACATTTCCACACATTGAGACGAATCAAAGTACGATAACCATTTTGCGTTAGCCATTGTCTGCTTTGACGAGACTAGTAAATTGTCGATCGGGCTTAGAATAGATATAAATATAAATAGGATATATATATAAATAAATAAATAAATTTTATTCATTAGCTTTATGCTATTATTTGGCTTTAAAACACACACGAACAACTCACGCCCCTGCGGGTTGTTCGTGTTTGTTTTACAGTTGGTTAATGTTTCTGTTGCAATAAACTGTAACTACTTTACTTTTTTCTTGTTGTATCGCTATTTTACGTTGCTTTACTTGAAAAATAAATTTAGTAATCATTAGCTACTGTACCGTACAAGTTCTAATTAGAAGTGCATAAATTGTCAAGTTTATTCAATGATCTCAATGCAAGACATAGGCCTAAGACGATTTATAGATGTTTACGCCATTACTTACCTCAATTTATTTTAAACATTTTAAATTTAAGGGATAAGCTTAATTTTCTACTTTTTGATTGTTTCAATATTTTAAACTCGTTTTAAGTTCTCAATTAAAGGTTGGTTAATAATTGATTCGCATATAAATACAACTAGATTTATACTATTCTTTTCTTAATTGTCCTAATTTATAATTTATAAAACCTAATCACAGTATATTTAACCCGAGTAAATCCTATCTACTTGATATTAATATACTGTATAAGCATATTTTCACATATAATCAATATCATATTGAAGTTAAAGTACAGTCTCGATACGATTTTAGTCTTTAAATATAATCTCTTCGATGTGTTCATTATATACATAATATATTCATTATCATTTAAGTAGTATTTAAGAATCAGATTTAAAACTCAACTCAAGCATAGGAACTAAATCATCTTAACGATAATTCTTCGTCTTTTCTTATTGCAAATAAAGAATTTATAATTACAGAAATATAAGCGTATAAAGTTAATTAAACCCCTTTTAGACACACACATATATATATATATTATTGTCATGTTACTTTAAATGTTAATAATTAAATAAACCATAAACATTCTTTTAATTAAAGGATATAAACTTGGGAATCTTTATAAACAGTACTTTTATTATAAAATATTTTGTTCACACATTATAGGTTATATTTTGGATATTTTCTATCTATAAACAATTTAATGCAATATTTATACGATAGAAACGTAGGTTATTCGATCTGATTACTGTCAAGGTGTCTGACGGCTCGGGATCTTGATTACTGTCAAGATGTTATCTTTGGAATAACGCTAAAAATATCGTTACTCCGAAGATAAAGAAGATTGTTCAATATATAGCCGTATATCACAATTTGATTGACAATCTCTCCAAAATAATAAACTTGATTGTGAACGTAAAAAAACAAAATATTATATAGAAATATGAAAGAATAACTACGTTTAACATTGCATACAATTGCAAAAAATTTATTTTTTTCGTGTAAAAGTCCGACTCGAGCGTGCAGAGAACTCCTAAAAACACAGATGTAAATGGACCTTTTATTGTCTGCTACGATCTGACTTTAAAACATGTTAAGAAGGAACTGACAGTGAGCACTGCCGGCGGTGTTAATTAAAAAATTTCAGATTAAAGACTAACTGCATTTTACGTGTTTTTTTTTTTTTAAGAAGAATTTGAAGAAACTTTGTAATTTTCACCACCGGAAGAAGGGGCCAGCACTGTTCCTTCTTTTTTACACACTTTAACTTTAGTCGTAGCTTACAATAAAAGATCAATCTCGTATGTTTTCTGTTCTCTGCGCGTTAAAGAACGTCCTCTGTACAGTGTTTTTTTTCCTTGTGATTTTCTAATATGTTAAAAGTAATAAATTACGTTTTCCTTCAATTTATACGACGTGTGAATTTTTCACTTCATCTTCCAAAAACGGTCATTTTTTTATGTTTACGTCAGTGGCCGTTGTAGATGTTTGAATGTATTATATATTATATATTTTTTCTAATTATTCTAAGCGTATTGTTCTAGTCTATGCTTTGTATAATAATATATTTTGGTTAATGTTACCTATGGTTCAAAAATGGCGGCTCGTCTCTAATTCCAGCAAATAGAAGAAAGGAAACAGTGGGGACGTACGTTCTAACCTAACCTAACTTATTCTAATAAATTACCATAATTATTACCAACAAAATTATTAGAATAGGTTAGGTTAGGTTAGAAAGTACGTCCCCACTGTTTCCTTTCTTCTATTTGCTGGAATCGGAGACGAGCCGCCATTTTGGAACCATAGGTAACATTAACCTATATTTTAAATTAGTAAGTGTATGTAAATATAATAAAATATGTCTGTATAAAATTTTGAATATAAGTTAGATAAAATATAACGACATACATAATGGAGGGAAGAAAATCGTATTAAATCTTGGACGATTACTCGCTAAGGGATCGATCATTCACGAGAAATATTAACCAGAAAATGAGTAATCTTAATGGCAAGATGGGAAAGATGCAAGCTAGCAACCGGGATTATTTCCCTAGTTATATAGATGTTATCCATCTGTATATATAACAATTGTTTGTTGAGCCGTCTTGAATCTTTCATAAGTCTTACATACAACTTTATTTTTATTATTTACTTTTCTAACTCCATACACGACATAGAATAAAAGATATATTTAAAATTATAATACTGAATGTGTAAATTTACTTTGATATTATAAATGAAATTATAATAAAATGGAATATATATTACGGCGATTTATCTTGAAATCTATAGTTAACATTGCTGTATTTGAAATTGTTGCTTACGATTATCTATCGAATTAGTAGTGTCAGTTGTAGTTTTAGCACTGCTTTGAATTGTTATCAGTATGTACGATCTGCATCATTTATCATTATTTTTCTTTATTTTTTCGTATTTCATTTCGGTTTAACGAAAAAAAAGTCACATTTATATCGATTTTTTGTGACTGCTTCCTCTGACACCAATTATCTTTGTCGCAAGAGAATAAAGGTGCTTAACTCGGTATCATATTTAACGACATTAATCAATGTGAATTGACTTGTTACTTATTAAAAAATATATAATTGAATGTTCAAAAGAAATTTTTACAATAGGAAAGTGAAGTGATATTACAGTTGTTTTGGTGTCAGATAACCGTAAAAGATTGGAATTTAAAATGCGATTTGAACTTTCTTTGATTATAGATATTTCTGGTCAGTGCAGATGAGGGAATGTTCAATCTTTCATCCGCCCCGACGGACTTATTGCAGACCGATTCAGTCTATATTGAACATAAATTGAGGTCAGAAAAGGCCCACAACTGATATTATATCGAAAGCATTATAAAGAAATAAAATCGTATAACGCTTCTTTTAACCTTGGTTTCAACAGTTGAAAACTATTATTCTAAATAGCAGTTATAGTAGAGATCAGTAGAACAAAAGAATTTCATATGATTAATATTTTTCTCGAGATTCTTTTCGATGAGACTAAGCAACGTCTTATGTATAATATCGTTTTAAGAAATAATAGTCACGTCAAACCTCAGAATGTCATTTTAATTTGGCGTAGCATTCGTCTCAAAAAATGTCTATTCAATCATTACATTGTCTCTGCTTAGAAGTCTATTAAAAGGATATATGCATGATAATAACTTTTTTAATTTCGCTAATTTTCGTCTAGTTAAAAATATAAATCTGAACTAATTTCTAAGGAATATAGAACGTGAGTTTATCTTGATAACTAGTTAGATTTAATCAAAGAATTAATGAATATACACTCCTGTTCTAGAGTCTTATCTTTTCACACTTCACTGCTTTTACTACGAATTGTTCTGAAGAATTTATATATCTGTTCAGCGGTGCCCGCAAACTATGAAAAGGGGGCACAAGCTGTAAAAAGGGCATCGTATTGATACATTATACAAGGAGCTTCAAACTCCATGATTCAACGTCGGATCAGCGCTGTCCTCGAAAGCAAAGAATAGGGTTTCGGTCGACATACGTTACGTGGGTCAATGGACAAATATCGTTCATTAACTTCTTTTATATTTGCAGAATAGTCTAAAAGTCACCGAATTTTTTGTTGTTTGAGACCCTCTTGGGAATTAGAAAAAATGCAACCGAGACGAAAAGGGGTGGGCACGTGCCCCAATGTACAGTACGGGCGCCCCTGTACCTATCGTAACAATAAATGTTTGGAAATTTTAGTAATTTTATTTTATTATTTAATCTGAAAAAATAATGATTAATGTTACCTATGGTTCCAAAATGGCGGCTCGTCTCTGATTCCAGCAAATAGAAGAAAGGAAACAGTGGGAACGCACGTTCTAACCTAACCTAACCTATTCTAATAAATTACCATAATTATTACCAACAAAATTATTAGAATAGGTTAGGTTAGGTTAGAACGTGCGTTCCCACTGTTTCCTTTCTTCTATTTGCTGGAATCAGAGACGAGCCGCCATTTTGGAAACATTAGTAACATTAACCAAAATAATATATTACAGAATTAATGTATTGTAGATTAGATTTATTTCAATTTAAATGCGGAGAACAAATATCATATATTTCGAACATTTTAGAATTTTTCTTTGTGAGTATATTTGCTTTCAAAAAGTTAATGTAAATTTATGTTGATAAATATCGAGAATAATTTAGTTGTTTTTATCACGCTTAACATCTTTAACATTCTTACTTATGCTCGTCTGTAATAGGATCGTCTACATAAGTGAAAAGGTATAGGATGCTATAGAGTTTATAATAAGTATTTTATTAAAAATATTGAGAAATAGATAATTTTTACATTTCCTTGCCCTTTTTACAACAAATAATGAAATAGCCACAAGGCCGTGCTGCAATCATATTTTTTAAATTTATTTAATTTAAAATATGTGCTCTCCACCTCAAATTAGTAGTGTCTTGCCTCTGTACATAATACTCTTCCTTCTAGCAACACAACCATGCTGTTATCTATCTAACTCCTTACCGGAGAGAATTTTTGAATTGAAATAACGTGACTTCAAGTTTGTATCGGAAATTTATATATAATTAATCGGAGTCTCCTGCCACTATGTCGTCCGTACCTAGTCTTGAATCCCATTTATATAACACCGTTCTCGAGATTAAGGAATGACAGACGGACGGACGACAGTGGGGAATTTATAAGTCTACAGTTTTCAAATTGTAGCCCAATAAATGATTTGATATAAAAGTAGAAAGTGGATTGTAAAAAGTAAGTTTTAGCAAGTTGTAACTCAAGCTGAAACTACGCTGTAAGACTCCTAACAACAATTTAGATATGCAGACTTTGTCAGTTTGAAGGAAAAAACGAATGGATTATTTCTCGTTCGTTTTTAGGAAGTGCAGAATCAGCATTTTGATATTACTTACCAAGACAATAGCGATATTTTATGTATTTTGGCGCAGAAAATATGGACAAAAAAGCCGTGCAGAAATTTAATATAACCATGCCTAACAAAGAATTATAATACCTATTTATCAATTCGTCATAATTTTCGTCTATGAATTACCGAAATAATTTTGCTCTATACGTTCTAAAAATGATTACGTGCTAAGTTATTTTGACATTAAGTTATACAGTAAAAGAAAAATGTATATTGACATATTAGGTTTTTAAAATAGATTCGTATTTGTACGTTGAAACTCTGCTTAGAATGTTAATTCTTTTGTTTAATTTAACTTTAAAATACAGTTACTTTCTTTTATTGAGTACTGTAATTTATTATTTTCTTTTAAAATTATCTTATATCATACATATTTTAATTTCAAGTTAAACTTGATTATCGTCGTTTATATTCCATAAGCTATTTTAGACTTTGTTTCTTTTGTTGTGATAATAAATAAACATTGTTATCAACAACAGAATTGGAGAATATTATGAAAAGTTTATTAAAAGAATAATTACACCCTTAAACAGCAAATCAAACGATTTCAGTGTATTTGATAGATCATCTTCATGGTATGTAACTATTGTAAATGGAACACGGAACGTTAATCGTCAAAATAAATACGAATATTTGAATAAAATCGAACTTTTAATTACAACGAAATACCAAGTTCACGTTCATATATATATATTTAGTTATATAAATACTTTTCAAATTCTTAAAAATTAGCATATAATTTAAACATTTAAAAGAACTCGAAAAGGTTTTTGTCTTTGACTTAATATCACAACCGGAAAAAATGTGATATTATACAAATTAAATGATAATAGATAGTTTCAATTCTATGCAAATCATTAAAAATAACTACACACGTTTTTTGGGGGGCTGCAATTTGAAAAAAATTGTATTCCTATAAATTCCCACTGCCGTCCGTTCGTCTGTTTGTCTTTCCTTATCTCGAGAACGAAGTTAGATAGATGAACATCGAGACGAGATATAGAAACATTAGGGGCAGGAGAACGTAATTAACTACATATGAAGTTCCAATGCAAACCGGAAGTCACGTTATTTCCAATTCAAAACCTTTCCCCTGAAAGGAGTTAGAAAGGTGTGACTTGCACGACTCTATTGTTAAAGGAAAAGTATGATGTACAGGGGCAAGCCACTAATTTGAGGTGGAGAGCATATATTTTAAATTAAATAAATTAAAAATATGATTAAAAATGGCATCCCGGCATTGCGACGATGTCGCAATAAATAATTGCTCGTATTGTTTTAATATTACGTATTTCCTATTAGTTTTCTTATACGCGATTTGATGTATATTATTGTTAATTTTTTATGTTATGTTAATTATATATGAGGTTTAATTGCTTATCAGTCGTTCAATCCTCTTTAGTTTTTACCTTATTCCGTGAAATATTCCTTTCCACTTGATTTTATATTATCTTTTTCGGAAAATGGCAAAATATTTGCAGGATAATATTTCATTAATAAACAGATTTATTTACGTTTTGTGTAATTGAGTTTACTGTGTGGTTATTGAAATTTCAAATCCATACAGTATATATAGGGTGATTCAAAAGGATTCGAGTACATTACAAACCGTCTGATATAAACTTTTCGGTGGCATATCAAAGGATCAAAGGCCCCGTTTACGAGACATTGGTGGACTATTCGGAAGCACTGTTAGCCAGAATTTTTGCAGCTGCGGATATGGAACGGGAAATGCCTAGGATATTTGAGAGGGTACCCTAGAGTTTCCTACCAAGATGGGTAATGCTTGCACCGAGAGTCGAGGTTGCCAATTCGAATAACTTTTGTAAGAGCATTAATTCGTATGTACTATATTTGCATTCATGTATTCTTTGATTTGTTATTAAACGTTAGTTCAATGATATATTTTATGTTGTCACGCTATTTGCAGTATAATTCCTTACATTAGACGGCTTGTACTGACTCAGGATTACATTAGTGAACACAGCTTCCTACTCGAAAGTTGCTGTATTTCAATCTCGCTGTATGCTCCCGATGTTTGAGATCAATCTTTTGAATCACCCTGTATAGTGAATATAATAACTCTAGAAAAACATAAATAAAAGAACGTTAAATAATTTGACAGATTGTCATTAAAATTCCTTTGTCAGATTATCCTTTGAAATAAAGGACGTCTGATCAGTTATTTCAGTAATTAGTTTAAAATATATATTCAAAATGTACACCAAATAATACAAAGATGTAAATCATTTTATATTCCAATGTTATGTTAATTTTTTCTTAATTTCTCTAGTTTATCACAAATATAAATAACATTAATATATAAATTCTTCGGTTTTATTAGTTAAAATCTAACTTAATGCGTTAGTTTAATTTCTTGGGAATTACAATAGCGATTTATTATGTTACTGTAATTCAATTTTAACTAAATTCTTCTAAATTCAGGGAAAAACTTTAGATAATCTGTATTATTTTAATGATAGTTTATTCATTCAAATGTTTTTATCAATAATTTACACACGCAATTAATAATAATCTCTCTTCCTTTCGATACGTTTATGTTACTTTTATAAATCTGCTCAATTATTATGTCTAAAAAAGTAGGACAGTTAGAACATTTAACACGGGGAATCATAATGAAAAAGTAATAAATAATTTTCATATTTATTTTTCTTCGCAATAAGTAAAATAAATCGCGCTCTAATACATTTCTTATTTATTTTTTAAACTTTATTTTCATAATTACAATATATGAATATACCAAACTAGAATGATTGAATTTTGGAACTTTTCTCCTGTGTTTATTTTTACAGGGCCATGAATAAATTTTCCTCGTCAAGCCAAACGTGTTAAATCACCCTGCAGATTGAAACTTTTCCTTATTCTATATTCATACATAGGTAAGATTAAAATAAAAAAATAAAAAAACTTTTATTTTTTAAATTGCAAGTCATATGTATTAAAATTTCTTTGTAATTTATCTACAGAAGAAATTGGTTTTCATTATAATGTCTTTAATATAGTTAAATATTTCACGTAATATTATTATAGGCCTAAATGTATAATAAGTTTTAAATCTCTCGTACTGTGATTCTATTTTATATTTCTTGAGCCTGAATTTAAACACGAGAGCTTGCAATTGGTATAATTTACAAATTGTAAGAAAACTTAAGAATAAAATGAAATAAATTTTCATTTTATTCTTAAGTTTATTCAAAAAATATAAATAAATTTAATACGGCACATTATTATGTCATAAACATCCGGTTAGAAGTAGTTTTATTTTTATTATTAAAAGGAAATATAATAACACCTGTTATTCTTGTGTATTACGGATTTAGATTCGGCAAATATTTCGAAAAAAGTCATCAAATAAACTTTAACAAAGCTCATAAATTGAAAATACACGCAATTGTTAAATTATTCAATATGTATTAACTCTATACAAAGCAGAATATAACTTATGCTGAAACTCATTTTCAATAATTGCCAATGTGTATAAAATCTGGCATTTAATAGGCTATAATTTGAGATGCTTTCATGAGTTTACTTTGAAATTTCTCCCTTTTCTCTATCCATAAATTTTTCTCCCTATCCATAGATTCACCAAAAGTTTTGTTTATTATAATAATGTTAATAGAACAATTGTAATGCTAGTAAGTAAAATTTTCAATAAATTTCATGAGAACAAGAGAATTTTCTGAGTGAAATCTTGAAAGTCCCTATTAGAAATGTATCTATCAAATGTAATATATAGAGTTTTTTGTATTCTTTCCACTTTAAGATATAACAAAGAAATCATAATTACCCATTACGATCGATACATAGTTATAGTATTAGACGTTTATGCAATTTAGAATAGATTATTTTGAGTTCCAAATGTTTACATCATCATCAATAATATTAATACTGATGATTCGTGATATTAACAGGCAAGAAAATTTCAAAATTGAAGAATGTAATGTCTATTTAATTGATGATTGGATTATGGCTAACATTTTGGTTACTTGTGTTTTTCATGTATTAAATGACTACTTGTAAGTTTATAGCGGTTACTTTTAACTACAATACCTACAATTCCCGTATGTACAGTACATAACTACTGTAGGCTATTATAATAAATTTAAAAAATTGTAAATGATATACAGTAAAAGTTATCGTCACTCTATAATCGGCATTGCTTTGATAGTAATCTAGCAAGGTAATACTCCGCGAACCTGAAGTTATTTAGACACTAAAGACTCTTCACAATAACGTGTTCATTAACGTTTTTGTAGGGGTTTCATTCAATCTAATACAGTATATTCAGGCATTGTATTATCTTCAGACTGATTAAAGAACGTACGTAAACAAATGGAAGCATACAACAGCGTGCTCTGTTCAGCAACGTCTGTAACATTCAGATTGAATATAACTTATCGAATTTTGTTGAAAATATTTGTGAAAATGCCAGATTACCAATACGAAATAACAGGTAATCCGGCATTTTCGATATTCAGGCACCTTTTCTGCATGACTAAATAACGTGGTAAATAGCTGTAATATGTAAATCTAATATTATTTACAATAAATTGTGTAAGTTAAAAAAGCATGCGAAAAGCACGCTAAAATATAATTAATGTAATTTTAATGAAATATATATAATGTTTTCCTTCAAATGTTCTTTTCTTCCGTGAAGAAGAGAAATGGACGAAATACAGTACTATTGTATTAGGAGATTTAGAAAGATTGACCATTTATTCATATAGTAGTTACGACCTACAGAAAATTTCGACTAGAAAAAAGGAATTATTACAATGCCAGGCTGCAATTTCTAATCATATATTTAATTTATTGAATTTAAAATATATGCTCTCCACCTCAAATTGGTAATGACTTGCCCCTGTACATCATACTTTTCCTTTAACAATAGAGTCGTGCAAGTCACACCTTTCTAACTCCTTTCAGGGGAAAGGTTTTGAATTGAAAATAACTTGACTTCCGGTTTGTATAAGATGTTCATATTGGGACCTCATACCCCTAAGTTTTCCATATCCGGTCTTTCATGTATCTAACTCCATTCTCGAGATTAAGGAAGGACAAATGGACGGACGACAGTGGAAAAGTGGGTCTACATTTTTTTCAAATTTCAGCCCAACAATTGGCAAAATTTTTATTTATAACAACAAATATTCAACATACTGGTAATTTAATTTTATTTGTATATTATAATCACAAATTAAGCATCTGGCAGCATAAAACGATGATAAAATGAATCTATATCACACAAGTCACACCTAAGTTTTAACAATGCTGTATTATCAAATTTTTTAACGATAAAAGAAATAAATTAGTTGTAGTTTACAGAAGATCGTCAAAGCAATATCGTGAATATTCATTTCACGAAAATGCATGCGAGTTTGCCAATAAGTAAATGATTTATAACACGCACGTGGGAAACCGACTGCAATAACAAAATACATCAATTTTCTCAGTTAACAATTAACCTTGATTAACAATCCTAAAGCTGAATATGCACATGAACGATTTGAATACTTTTGAAACCCGCACATTCAGGACCTATATAAACCGAGTTTCAAAATCCCGCGGCTAGAACCTCTCCTTGTATCCGCCATTGTATGTCGCTAAGAAGATCGCGTTGTCGTCGTCATCCATCTTTGATTTATTCTCCTTTTTTCCCACCGCTTGGAGCGACGAATTACGTTTGTTTCCACGCGACCAATTTCATCGTTTAACTCGGGTAACAATGGAATGGAAAAGGCCATATTATTTCCAAGATTTATCACGAATACCACCTCTTTAGTCTTCTTAAAGAAACTTTGGGCCATCAATGATTTGCTGTTATAGAACGGCTGCGTGGCTATTGGAGTCTATTAAAAATATTTCCAACTAAAATTTACGTATGGTGGCTTAATTTATTTATTTAACATAACGATTAATATAACAATAATAATAATAATAATAAAATTCAGTATAGATGAATCAACAGCTGATGCGGCAACCATAGGTCTACATTACTGACACAAATGGCGTAGTACATGTGCTCTACTATCATATACCTTATATAGCTATAATATCATGGTATTATGCTGTGTAAACTCAATATTCTATTTCAAGTGTTGAATTTATCTGGAATGTGTTTACTAGTAAATCTGATGCATCGTAGAGTTCTCATTAAAGCTATCTTATCCAAGATTTTTAGCTGTTACTCGCTGTTCTAATTAGATCCTGTTGCCCCACTCATTTTTTGTATGAGCCGTAAAATGTAAATATGTATTGAAAAGCATTAAGGTTAATGTCACAATGAAAATAGCTTTAATATATACTTGCCTCGTCCTATATCTACATTTCAGCTCTAGCCTCACACAGTTTTAGGAGACACACGGTTAGAATAGTCTAAGTCATACACGTTATTTACAATTTACATTATTTAAAGAGTGACAATTTTAAGCTTCTGTAGTATTATTTTAAGTATAAAGGTATATTATAATTAAAGCAAACAAAATTAACTTTCTAAACCTGAAATAATTTGATTTTCCTAATAATATTGTGAATACCATAATCATCATCAGTTTATAAACAGTAGATATTTTTAGTATTGTAGTATTTATTAATTTCTTTACCTGTGAATGAAACAAAGAGCAATACTTATTAATTCATTAGTTATTAATTAGTTATTTCGTTCGTTTATTCATTCATTCATTAATCATTAAAGTTATTTTTCTTGTATTTAAAAGACTCCGTATAAGATTTCTGGTAGGTCACTTAAAATACATTTAATACACGAAATTTCTGTATTCGCAAAATTTCGGATATTTTATAAAATTCATCTTTAAATTTATTAAATTTATTTTCCATGTGAAATACAATGATAAATTAATGTAATTAGTTATCTCCTGTTTCCAATGAAATATTCAATGAGTTATTAAAACCTGAGAAATCGGTAATCTTGTTCCAATATCGATTATGGACTTCAATCAAATAGACGAGTAATGATTATAGATTAGGTATTTGAAATCATCTATTCAATCTATCCAAAATCCAATAATTGTTGTTGTTTAGAATTTATAAAATGCACTTCATATTTACTAATTCGGAGGAAAATACATTATCTATTAATAAGTTATATAACAATACAGTCTTTGTGACATTCAGTAAACTTTGAAACCCATTATATTTTTGACAATATTTTTTCTGCAGACTTCTGAATGAAGTCTCCAGAAGTCGTTTATTTTCTTTTAATTTGCAATTCAATTATTTTATATATGCAAAGTAATGTAAAGTATCATCCAATAAGAATTTCTATCAAATATCCAGTATTTAATACTATTTGGATGTTTCATGCATTTAAATAGCGCGACGAAAAAATATTTACAAAGATCGATTCAATCTGTATAGAAATTTTATAAAACTGGAATGCACATGTTTTGAATTAATTTTATTGTAATTTATGTTATATTTTAAGCCATTTTAAAAAGAAAATTTGTAAAAATTGGTCGTTATAGATTATCGTCATTAATAGAAAAAGAAAATGAAAGCGTGTACAGTTTCTATTGTTTTAAGTGGTGGGAAATGACTTTATCCACGATTAGTCGAAGTTTTAGTTGTATTGATCGTATCATTTGTAATATTATACACTGTATGTATTAAATATTTCAATATTGAAATATATATATATAGACAACATTGAAATGTATTAAATTCAAGGAGATCTTTGATACTTTTAGTGGCAAGAGTAATGATGATGTATGTAACTTTAAAATGAGAATTCATGCTATATTATTTCATTATGTCTCCAGTCTTCCAACAACTATTCATTAATATATACATATAGTTTTTGTGGGCATAATCTAATTGGCTAATTCTGGATTTATTATAAATGTTCTTAAAATAAATTAAAATATTTTTTAATATACAGATTGCAATCGCTATTTCCTGTCATCTATCTATTAGTAAAAGCTTTGCCTTTTCGCTTCAACCAATGCTCTCTGTTCACTGCAGTTATTTTTAATTCGTAATAATTTCGGAACCCTATAGAAGCATTGACCTCTTTCAGAAGCTCTTCTTTTTATCTCCAGTAATAGAGTTATTCCTTCATTATCCAGATGATGTTTGTGTTAAAATACTAAGGATAGCCAAATGCTCGAGTGGTTAATGTGAAAACCTACCGCTCTAGAGGTCCCGGAATCGAATCCAAACAGATCAAAAACCCCAGGAATTTTTCGTGGTATTGTCCTCGCATATGTCCCCGTCCCTCGTCATCGGGCCGTTTCATTGTGGGTGTGGGGAACCTATAATGGACTTGCTGAAAAAAGCCATGTTAATGTTACAAGTAGGAGAGTTAAAAAACATTTCGTTTATATTAACATATTTTTCAAATTTTTCCCTCAAAATGTAGCATACAAACAAAGAATTATCAATTTTCTAATACGATATGTTGGGAAGTTGCAGTTATCTTTAAGAAGACTAATTCTTTTAATCTTCTTGATCAAACACACGTGAAGAATAGTCTTAAACTAAGCAATCTTCAGGATAATCTTATTACGTAGTCGACTATGTAATTACTCTTACTTTCTTGAATGCCTTCGTAGAAATCCGAATAATAATTAATATTCAATTTTAAAGAGGCCTTACGCTCATTCCAATGTAAGCTTCTGAGAATATTTCTCACAATAAACCCATCTTATGAGATTATCTATTCCGCCTTATAACATCGATTTCCTCTTAACGTTATAATTATCAAAATACATCTATTGATATTTTTAAATTATCTCATTAATTTATATTACAAACATTTTTAATTCGTCAAACAAAAAAATAATATCTATTTTAAACAAAAATACTATTGTATTTAAAAATGCACGGTAGTAGAAATGTAAATGTATGTAATTTTTGCATTTGTTTGTTCTGTTTCTACGCGACAATTGAACGATTTGCCGTGGGGGATGCCTCTCGGGAGGACTTTCTACGGGGAATTGGTTCCTATTTATGTGTTACAAACTGAAGAAAATCCGGAAAACACGTGGCCAGACCGTTGACCAGGCACGAACCCACGACTACCACGAGTGTTCAGTGGTTACTGATAGGCATAATTTTTGCGATCTGTTTAATTTCATACATTAAAAAAGGAAAACAAGTGTAATCATAATAACTGATTTTGTCAATTCGGTTAATGTTACCTATGGTTCTAAGATGGCGGCTCGTCTCTGATTCCAGCAAATAGAAGAAAGGAAACAGTGGGAACGTACGTTCTAACCTAACCTAACCTATTCTAATAATTTTTTGGTAATAATTATGGTAATTTATTAGAATAGGTTAGGTTAGGTTAGAACGTGCGTCCCCATTGTTTCCTTTCTTCTATTTGCTGGAATCAGAGACGAGCCGCCATCTTGGAACCATAGGTAACATTAACCGTCAATTCTACTAACTCAACTTTAGCATTTAGTTTAAAGCACTTTTAATGTATATTTTATTCTGGCGATAGGTCGAATCGAGATCACTGGAGTGCATTGCGTTAAATGTGACTATTAGAAATATTAGGAATCAATAGCTATTAGGAATCTTTCCAGAAACTCGCGTGCATAAAGTTCTGAAAAATACGTTTAAATATATTAATTGATTCACTCAATGTAAATCCATTTTCTGGAACTAAAATGAAATTAATTTTAATAAATATCGTTGTATAAAAAGTGACATTGCTGAGATTCTGAAACTGTGTTTATATAAAAGAAAAACAGCGAATGAAATGGAACAAACTTTATATTTTAAGTTACTACGTAGTGAGAAATTGTAATGACATTAATGTTATACGTATTAAATAAGAAAAATTATAGTAATCATTTATACTAATATGTAAAAATGCTTTTGATCGAAGAAGCATATATTTAAGTAAAGCTATACAATAACAACTGTAAATAATTATTAATAATTAATATTGTAAATGAAAGGAAACATTTTCAAATTTCCTAATTACGAACAGCAACAATAAGATAAATCACACGAGGTTTATTCAAGTTTTGTTGGTTTATTTTTTAAAAAGAGACTGGGATATTGGGTGATTTAAACCGGGTAAAACTTGAAACGAAAGATTTTTTGGTAGACAATTTTACAGCACATTCATGCGTTAACATTTTGTCATTAAAACACGTTAATTTAATATTTCTTTCTGAGAACACATCACCATTCATTCATTCACGCGACTAAGGAATCATATCTAACTTAAAGGCGTGTGAAATATATGCAAGAATTCTTGGAGAACTGTGTGATAGTCAAAGACGAATTGATACGACTCTTCCGTTGTTAAAAGAATTTTTCTACTTGATACACTATATCCTTTGGCAATGTCGTGGGATTAAATATCTGAGAAGACCATTGAGAATTGCATTAATAAGAATGGTTTTTCTTTAAAAATACGCACAGAGAATATCCGAAAATGAAGTTGTCTGTTGAAGAGATCATAAATAACACTTCAGAAGATATGTCAAAAAGAAAGTTTTAAAGCTGGTTGACAGTTGACAAGGGAATTTTCAGTGTCTGTTATGATGACATCATCAGAAATATACCAAATTTTTTCCGAAGAAGGCTCTGGAGAATTATATGATGAAATTAAAGAAAAGCGACACGAATATAGTCTAGATCTTCCATCTAAAGTGGAAAGCGAGTACTTCATGCTGGCTCACAGTACCGATGTGCTGAGTTTTAAAAGCATTATGAAAATAAGTGTTTTATTACTGAAATATTGCCAAAAATAACCGGAAAATAATGGTAATTAATGAAGTTGTACATTAAGTATTAAATTTGTTTTTAAACATTTTAAATTATCTGAATTAATAAATTTTTAAAAATTACGCTTTAAAACGTAAGGCATTGTATTGAAATATATACGAGAATCAACAATTTTGTGAAACGATCGTTTAAATGAATCGTACTGATGGCAAATGATTTTAATTAAATATAATTATATTATTAATGATGGCAAGCTATCGATTTTATTACAGAAATTTTATTCTGCACGCAATTCTTTGTTCAATTTTAACGCTCAAATCTGTATACAGTCTATATAAATAAATAATAATAAATGCTTAATCGATAGGAACTGCCAATCACGTCATAAAAATAAATTATGCACGAATTAAAAATTTATACATTATACAAAACAGATGGCTTATATTTATACACTAAGAATTAATGTTTTATGTTCAATATACTTTCTAAACATTCAATATATCTAACTTGAAATTATTGAGCGGATCACAGATTCGCCAACGTTGCCCTTAAAGCATCCAGGAATTTTGCTTCTTCCAATTAATACAAAATCTTTGTTTCCGGCCTCGTATATTAGTATAGAAAAGAGGTATATGTTCCTTCGGTGCTTTCGTGTTTAAACATATAAGTATGATCGAGCATTACACGAAAATAAAGTGTTGTTCGTATGCATTGTGGGTTCCCGTTGATGAATATTAAGAAATAATTTTTATTTTTGAAAAACGATTTTCTACATTCAATATCACGTTGTCAACAAGTTTAAGTTTTGTTTTTAATAATAAGAAGAAATAAGATGCAGTGTTTATTGAAGGATTAAAAGTTGTTTGTTTGTAATAATTAATAAAGGTTAGTATTTCTAATGAATGACTTTTGTTCTCCCCATTTCCTTTCCGGGGTAACAATGTGACATGGAGTTAACTACAGTATAGATTTTTGCTGTAAACAGGTTGTCACAAAGTTACTCCAGTAACGAGATAAAATTGTGACAGATGTTTTTAACAATATTGTTTAAAACAATAAATTAACAATTAAGAACTCTGTAATGAAAGGGGTGGTAAATCTTCCCAAAACGACAACTAATTGGTCTAATAATTTAGTATTTAACATTAAAAATACACGAAAAGTGTTACAAAGTAACCTCGGCTACAATATTTCTTTGACCTGTTAACAGGAAAAAAAAAAAAACAGTTTGAGAGATGATTTGGTATGACGATATTTCTGTACACTCGGATGACATTTCTGTAAAAAATAGTACCGAAATTTACCACTATAGTACTTTTGGCACTGCAAGCTATAAACATTTTATTTGTACAAGATATTCTGCTACAAAGAGATCTTAGCAATGCAGCAATGCTTAATACGATTTTCATTCTAAAGGTGCAAAAACCTGAAGACGTGGTCAGTGTTCAAAATTTAACCGTAATCAATCCTGTATTATGCTTTTTATATGTAGTGTGATATTCTCTTTCAGTATGCCAAATTTCCAACATGTCCTCGATAAACCACACTTTTTAAGTGTTGCACAAATGAAACTGCCTTTTCGTTGTTTGCAGTGCCCGAAGTACCATAGTGATACGTTTTGTTATTAATTACTTTACGGAACCGTCTCACGCATATCCCGAAATGTCACCAAACACAAATTTGGTTGCATTTGGACAGCTAAATATCTTTCCAGATAGCGTTGAATAGGAGTATTTTAATTACGATAGTCCGGTATATTCCTGTATATATAATATGTTATTAAAACAAACACAGTAACTATTGTTCAATGACTAAAAATTTATAAGAGAACGTAACGATTCTTTGATAAAATAACTGGAACAATTATTAATGAAATTATCTCACTGAAAATATTTATCGCATAATTATCAAGCGAATAAATTTTGTCTGAATTATTGACTTTCATAGTTCGAAATATTGATTTTCTATATACCTCTTGCAAATAATTTTCCAGTTAAATAATTTTGTTTAATAATTATTTGAAAATTCAAAATATTAATGAATACAAATTCTTGAATGCATTTTTTTTATATATATTACTCATATCATTCAGAATGTACTTAATGTAGGCAACATTTATTCCTTGAAGTTTTGTTAAATTTAATTACCACCAATGTTATATTTATAAATACTATAAGATATTAAGTATCTTTTGTTCTTCCTATATTTACCAGATTGTTGTATAAATAATATTTTACTTAACTAGTATTTATGCTTCTTCATTTTGTAATTTAAGTCCATTATGTCCATTGTTGTCGTTTGTGTTATCAAAAAGTCTTCAATTAACGTAGAATAAAATATTTGAGATATTTGCTTTCCAACTTTTATTAAATGCTTTTATTATTCGTATTGCAATACTGTGTTTTCCAGCATGATTCTATTTCAGATTGGAATTTCAAATGTTAGCGAAGCAAATCATTCTAACTTACCATTACGTTCATCTTCCATCAGAATATGTTAATGATCTGGTGTTTCCATTAATACTATGCCATTAGTAATTATCGATACCAATTATAATTTAGATGGACTCGTTAGAGCAGAATATATATATATATTCTGAAATGCAGCTAATTTT
The DNA here is from genome assembly GCF_030686945.1 of Centruroides vittatus. Lineage (NCBI taxonomy): Eukaryota > Metazoa > Arthropoda > Arachnida > Scorpiones > Buthidae > Centruroides > Centruroides vittatus. The sequence goes on along the minus strand of NW_027122185.1, from coordinate 319,645 downwards.
GAAATATTGTAATTTTATTAATTAAAATTACAAAAAGAGATTTTTTTTTTAAATTTCAAACTACATTTCTAAAAGAATAAGATTCCGTTTTAATTCTTGATTTTCTTGATTTACATTCGATTATAATGTTAAGTTGTTAATAAATATAAACACTCGTGTCCAAAAATAAGCATACGTCCCGGGGACTACTGATCTGAACAGTGTGGAACTTAACATTCAAGCAGAACAAAACAATTGAAAAGTAAAATTTAATGTAAATTATGTCAAACTAAACAGGAAAGAGTGTTAAGTATTGTAAATGATTAATTTAATGTGTCTTTGCATTTTGCACTGCAATTGCTTATGCTAGTTAGAATGTTGTTTATCGTTTCTGTCCAGAGCAAAGTCTATTCTTGAATAAGAGTAGCTTGAAGCTTCTGGAGTGTTCTTGATGGAGGCTGATGACTTTCTTGGCAATGACGCTATATGTCGTAATTGGCAGCAAGATCTCCGGATCTAATTTCCATAGAATATAGAAAGGAGACAAGTTACGTTCCGTCACCCTCCACTAAGAATATTTCAAAAGCCTCAACATGCTCTTGTTCAAGAATAGATTTTTCTCTCCACAGAGCTGATTAAAAAAAAAACTAGCGTGAGCAATATGCGACCAAACACCGAATTAAATCCTTTTCTGTGCGACAATGCTTAATTCTTTTTATTGTTAGCTTTCGTTTGATGTAATTTAAATTATATGTTTTGCTTTTAAATTGGGTTTTTTTTTGAATAAAGAAAATATTGATCCGCTTGTATGTTAAGTTTTACGTTGTTCTGATCTGTATTTTCTGAAATATAGGAAAAATGAATAGTTATACTTATTTAAAAGAAAAGATTCGGTTCTCTATTCAATATACTGCAGTTATAAGAATATTAAATTAATCGCTATTCTTTTTAACAAATTGGTTGTGAAATAATTATGATTTATGAAATAAAAACACACATTTGATTTGAGATGAAAGAAAAAAACGCATATTATATTTAAATTTTGTAAAAATTCAAAAAGTTAATTCGTTGATTAAACTGAATTGATATTTATATATATATTATTATTCCTCTATAAACAAATAAGACGTTTACGATAAAAATAAAATATTGTAACAGAGTCGACGTACAGTATATTTAACAGAAATACCAATCTTGTTACAGTATTTCGATAAGGGAAACGTTATAACAAGATTATGTTGTGACATCTATTAATCAAAATATGACATGAACCTTTTTTGCATCTCTTCTTACATACGTCCTCTCTCTTTCTAACAACTCTTGTACTGTACATTCCATATAGTGTATTTGATTTGTAATCGCATTAAAACACTTCTTAATACTTACGTTACCAATAAGAATATATATCGTATTTTTTTATTGTAAGAATTAATTTAAATTTATAAATATTTTTATATATGAATTAAAAGAATTATAACTTTAATTATTTCAATACTATTTCCAAATTTCATTGCAACAATATACAAATATCAAATTAAAATATAGGACTAAATTATCATCATATCGAAAGTTGGCACGAGTGATTAATTCAAACATTTGTTAATTTGAATCTATTATTTATGAACTTTTAAAATAGTGTAAATAAAAATTATTATAAACAATGGAGTCTTGACAAGTTGATTTTCTTTCTAATATAGGAAAAATTTTCAATTTAAAGGCATTAAGTATAAAAATAATGTTTAAAGACAAAAAGTACCATTCCAAGCTTAATATATGAGACAAAAATAATATTTTTCTTTGTACAACGATTGGAATTTTTAGACAAATGGATAACCGAGCTTATGTCGATATTAATTTTAAAATTCTCGTACGGTCGTATACAATTTAATATAGTTTAAATGTACAATATTTTGTTATAATGTACTAAAGGAAAGAAATCTGCGTGGTTAATTGCTCGAATGTAAGGTAAACATCGCAGATTTTTTTTGTGAGAAGAGTCAATAGATAAAAAATGCAACCTTCTTTTCATCAGAGATTATAGGAAATTGGAACAATGTTTTTAAAACGTATACAATTTAGAAACTAATGTAGTTTTAATTATTTTATTGATATTACATAAAAATTATTTAAAACTATGGTATTAAATTTCTTAATTTTTCGAAATTTTGTATGGAAATCTCTTGTTAATCACATGGATCGGTTTGATATACAAATTTATATTCGACCCTTTAAACAATTAACTTTTGATCTGACAGATAAAATCGAATTTGTACAGTTAATTAGACAATAATCTGCTAAGTATGAAAGTGACTTTTCAGTTAACAAAATAATATACTGTGTATAAATAAAGATGTTTTCAATTTTCATTTGATTTCCAGTCTATAAATTTCATATAATTATGATTAGTATATGATAGTTTCTACCCATAAATTGTTCTTTCTGTAAGACATATACAATTCAGCAATTTAGGAGTTACAATTGAAATTAGTTTGAGGAACCAAATATTGATATTTAATTAAATTAAAACACGTTGAAATGTAATTTAAATAGCAACGTCATTAATGATTCGTGTCGTGACGTCTAATGACGCGAGGCGATCTCGGCACCACTAACTTCTGAATAGGTAGTCCTGTCGTTGACTGGTTGGGCCGTCGACTTTCTTTAACACAGGAAGTATAGGAAGTTAACCAATCGATGGCCGGCTTTACCGAGTAGCTTGTTCGGCAACCGAGTTATCGTACGGAAACCGGAGCAAAATTACTTTAAAATTTTGTTCGTAAACCGAATTGTTCGCAAAACGAGGCGTTCGAAACTCGAGGTTTGATTGTACTTTATATATAATAATACATAAATATGCTTAAATCCTAAGATAGAATGTTTAAATTCAATTAGCAATATCTTGACAACGATAATTTGTTTTTATCCACATGAAAATTGAAAATTGAAATGAATTATATATATTTGCCTAAATTAGAAATTTCAAACCAAAAACATTCCTTTTTTTTGTATTAAATGTCGTATAATTGTGCTAACTCATTTTATTTCAATTTAAAATAAATAAAATTGAATTATAATTAAGCATTGTTTAAAAAATACAGTGTATGAACGTAGATATAAAATTCCTCTTATACCACTTAAAAGAAACAATAATCTGATCTTAGACCCATTTATTACTTCACGTGAATACAAAAAATAATTTGCAGATAGGTCAAGTATTTAAAATTAAAATTAATGACTCGCTTCTAAAAAGAAAAAAAGAATATTTATGACTCAATAATTTTTGTTTATAAACATTATTCTTCCAATGCACTGTCCTGATGGCGGTGTACCGCATTCGCATTGGGATGTCAAGTTTGTTAATGTATCGTGACCTTTTCTGTGCCACTCATAATTATAGAATAGTGCAGTAGATGCTGAAGTGAGAATTTAGTATTGAATTTTTTGTAGATTACATATATATATATATATTACATATAATTATACATAAACTGTGATAAAATGTTTTAATATAAAAACATGTAGATATAGTGTTAATTTTTATATCAGTAGTTTTCTGATAGATTGCAATGTACAATGTATAATAGAGCTAATTTGCAATTTACAGAAATTTGAATTTTTCTATTATGAAAATCATTAATCTAATTTAATTTAATAATTACATTGTTTTAATTATTACACACGTATGATAAAGTAAACGAATATTTCCGAAAAAGTTTAAAAAAACAGGAAAAAAAGTGAATAAAGCTTTCAACTTGTAAAAGTAGAAAAATAAGTACAGTGGATTTCATCTAAAATTCAATTTATATTTTATTCCTTTGTTGACAAAACCAGTAATATATTTGAAGTATTATATTCGGTATTATGATACTACAATATGAATTAAGAAGCGTTATTTTTATCTTACTTATTTTCCACTTTCTGGATTAATGTTATTTGTCGTCGTTTTTTTTAATGTAATAAATATATTATATATATTTCAGATTTTATCTCAATATTTTAAAATATATGATATAAACTTAATAAATTTGGAGGAAAGATTAAGAAGCGAAGCACTCGTTTATCTCGCATTGCATCCTTGGTTCAGAACAATTGAATTAATTATAGTTTTCTTACTTCGAAACACAAATACTATGCAGTTATTATTATAAAATATAGACAAATTAGTATTGAAGTGGCATTTCTTCGTATCAGTACTTTACTTTGTTTTTCTAAATTCCTTTGTTTTAAAAGAATGGTTCATATGTCTACGGAGATACCTCAAGATATTGTATAACTGTAATACACGGATACATCCTCATAATACGCTTAAAATCGCCCTTTACGTTTAAATCATATATAGACTGCCCATCAGCTTTTTTAAAAATCTAACTAGGATTAAACAAATGTATCGTCATAATAGTTTAAGAAATGATTTACAAATTAAGTACTTTTAATACGTAATTACCATATTCTTTTAATACAATCTGATAAAATACAATATTTATTCTATTATAGTAAGTAAGCTGTAATATAAATATTATAGCTTCCTTGCCATGCTTTTACCATTAACAAACTATAAATGTATTTAATTCTAAATACAATTCGAAATAATCTACTCCAACTAATCCTATATTTTCTGAAATTCTTTGTCTTAATTTTAATGATATCAGCTTTAAACAAGATTATCGGCTTTAACATTAATATTTTATTACAATTTTCTATCGTTGACGATATTAAACGAATGTAATCTCTAATAAATATTCGTTTTTTTTTAATTGATAAGAAGTATTTCCTATTGTATTGATTAATTATTAAAAATTTCATTTAGATTTTTGTGTATTTTTCACTTTAAGTTTACATGCCAAAGATCTTTTGGTTCATATCTGATCTCTAATACTAAAACGAAGCATAATAATCGCTCAATATCCGATCAATCCATCAATAAAAACAATGTAAATATCCCAAAAAAAAGAAAATCGTTTTGAGACATTTACATTGTTATTTCAAGAAATATTTTTCTATATTTGATATTTTTATTTGAAGACTATAAATAGCTATTTCACAAGTTCTCTTTCATATTAACTGCATGAGCCAGTGAATAAATGAGTATCTATTACTACATCTTTATTTTCTCGAAAAGCACGTGATTGGAAAGTAAAAAGCATATTTGGATTCAGTGTAGAAAACTCTGTAAGAATCACGTATAACTTTTAAAGAAACAAAAATTTTACTTATGATGTAACAATACAATGATATAATTCGCAAAGTAATGAAAAAGTTGAAGTTAACCATTAAAATCGAATATTTATACAGAGTGGAAGAGATAACTTTGCCTGCATTCAATTCTCTGACGTTAGAAATACTAAATCGAAATCAATTTGATTATCTTACACTCGAGTTGATTTGTTGTTATACTAAGAAAACCGTGTTTCGTGTTATAAAATGCAATATCTTAATTGATATCGTACCATTATTTATTTATATAAAAATATATTAATTCGACTTTTTTTTTTGTTTTCAAATTTGAAATAAAAAAAAATTAGCGTTTTATTTTATGTAAATGGATTAACCGAACGATATAAGCATTGAGATATTGCACGTGGAGATAATGTTATTTCACACGTTTTATTTGCGGAAGTGACAAGCTGAGTTTGCACGTGGATGATTTCACATTTTCTTTGGATACTTGCCAGACTTGAATAGCCTACTTCTATTGTTATGCCTCAATAAAATTTTGCGCTGTATCACGATTCTACGTAGTGCAAAATCTGGCACAGAGCCAAACAACTGATCAATATACTGGAGATATTTAAATCTTCCCATATTTGAACTTCTGAGAAAAATGCAGACCAAACGACTAGTGAAAAATAATTTTCATATTTTATTCGTAAGATATGTTAGTTTTTTTTTATTTAAATTAATATTTCAATTTTTATTGAATTATAGAGATTTTTTTTGTCGTCTTCATTTAAAATTTGTAAATACAATGCGACCTTTTTTTAATACAAAGACGTCGTTTTAAAAAGAATACCGGGAATTAATTGTTCAATTAAAGCTGAAATTTTATTTATAGATTTATTTATTTTTGTTCGCGACTAACTTCATCGACTGAATTTGTGCGTTTTTATTAATAAGCCTATATAAATATACTTACATGAGGCATATGGCGTTATCCTACCGGCAAAAAGGGCAATTTCCCGAGGCCCTCTCGAACGGGAGACCTCGAATCAATCCTTTATAAGAAAATATTTCCCCAAAATACTCCCCCGAAGAAAAATGTCAGAAGTCGAAACACTATACACAAGGCCTTTTAATTCAACTTCGCTTAGGCCCCATGAGGGTATAACGTGCCACTGGAGTGTGTCTGCTAATTTATATAAATTTTCCCATACGCATATATAAATGTAATGATTACAATCTATATATACAGTAAAACCTGTGTAAAACGGACTCTTGCCACGCCGAATATTCTTTCGGTTTGACAGGTTTTACTGTTTATATACATGTATATATTTAATAATTTGTTTTTCTTTTTAACTTTCGAATGTAATTTGATAACCGGCATTTAACCTATGTAAACAATTTTTAGTTTCTTGATAAATTGAATATTTTTTCAACATAAACAAAAAATAAATAATGGAAACGTTTCTAAACATTTCTAATTTCTTTTTCTTATTTCATTACGATAAAAATTCTAGATACGTTTTCACTGTTATTTGATACACAAAGTAAAATATTCAATGGCAGTTGTATTGATCATAATAAGTACGAATTACGAATTTGTACATCTGTGTAATACAGTGAATGATATCTGTGAAAGATTTGAAAAAGTGTGGAGATTAATTCGATACATTACTTTTCTTCGGTACTTTTTACCATAGACGATATCGAGTTTGATATTGCTCGTGTATAACTGGACCGAGTTTAAGAATCTGATAGGATGACCAACTAAAAAATGGAGTAATAAGCGAAATCACTTTGATAGTAAAGAGTCTTCATGTTTCTGTGATGAATTTAATGATTTTCGAAAAACACCCGGATCCAAAACGGAAGTTATTAACGTTTTTCTTTTTCATTTTTCGCCATTTTCAATCGCATCGCATCCAGTTTCGTACATTCGGTCGGTGAGCATTGAATCCGATAGTATGAAATCGAATCCGATGCAAATCGCAGGAATAAATTTACATTTTTCTAGTTTCAAATTTTTAATCATTTCTATAAATTCCAGAGATTTTTCTTTATAAATTAGAAATTATTATTATAAAACTAAGATTTTAATTATTATTATTTTTTAATTTTTAACAGAAATCGCATAGAAAATGTTTTCTTTTAATGAAGAACAGATGTTGAATCTAATGATATTAAATCTAGACAATTTTATTACAGTACTTTGGAATATTTTTATGTGTATGATATAAGCTTGGTGTGCTAACTATATGAAAACTGTAAAAATCAGCTTATATATATATATAAACAGTTAGTCTTTAAAATAGCCCAACAGTAAAAACAAAAGGTATTTAATTGCATTTCATTGTATTGTATTCATATATATTAATTCGAGTCGCATCGTTTTTCCTGCCTACGGACGATGTGAAAACATCATGCAGGATTAATAAACTTTATTTTTAAACCAACTTTTTAAAAATTTTATAGTGTTTTGTTTATTCGTCCTTTATTTTTCAGTAAGCTCGTTTTATCTCGTTCGTATTAATGGGATTCATACGAGAAGAATAAAGAAATTCTGAAAGAAATCAATTCATTTCGTGAAAGAATTTAAATTCGGTTTAACATCATTATTTCAGTGTCTTTATTGTAGAAATTAGACGTACACTCCTTATCTCATAGCTGAAAGAACGGCATTTGTTATGAAAACAAATGTTAGCATGTACTGTACTGTTGATTATGTGAAAACGTTCACATTTCTCCCCAACAGACAAAATATTCCAAGTAACGTTTTACTATCAAAATATATTCTATCTTTTCAATGAAATCAATCTTAAAGTCTACGGACAATGAATTTTCACTGCAATACGTAACAATGAAAATAGTACATACGATGGACATGGTAGAGTTGATAATAAAAAGTCACGTTGAACTAGTTGTATTCGTCACGTTATACAATTACAATATGTATCGAAAATTCATATTTCAAAAATTTATATTAGAAGAATTACTTTATGAAAAAATAATTATCAATTCTTTAATTTAACACGACAAGAGCAACGTAAATATTCACGTTTCTTTTCTATAGACGTGAATTACATTCGAAACAGAATGCAGAAATTAGAAAAGAAAATAAAAAAAAGAGAGAGAGAAAAAAGTTTAGTTTTATTTGCCACATCATTTACGACGAAGTAGCGAACTTATAGACTGTATAAACAGATACTATACGAGCCTATAGTAGGACTACGTTGTTGAACATAAATACGTATGATGCGAATCAATTCTGCTATTTCTTACATATCAATTGCTGAACTTCCTACTATTTTCGATGACGTTAAAGAAGATTAGATAACGTAATAGAGTTACTGTATTGGTTGGATATTTGCAAATGTTTCCAAACGTGAAAAGCTGAAATTTTTTCCACTTCATTTTTTAAACTTCGCTTTAGTAAAAGTTTCAAATAGTATTTTATATTTTTTCTTTTACTATTGAAATACAAGTTTGCAAAAGGATGATAGAAACAGAGACCAAAAATATTTCGATTCTTCTACAGTTTTTGTTGCGATCCATATATACTGTATGCCTACTTAAACAATAAATAGGCCTTTATAAAAGAAAAAAAAATTCGTTTAAGTAAATTTCTCTATTTTTTTCGATTTATGTATCTTGATCAAGCAGGTTTTGCAATTGTTTAAGGATTTGCTCAAATCCTTAAACAATTGCAAAACGCTTTTACTTTTTACCAAAGTCAGAATAAATGTTAAAGAATTTATCATACGAAATTAGATATGGACAATTTTGAAAAATTTTCACGAATTTCTAAAGGAGTATGACCCTTTTTTTGCATTTCTCTCGACGACTTCGGTGGCAGAGCAAAGTCTCGATCATAGAAGATTCGTCGTTGTAATCGATGGCTCTTATTTATTGTACACATATTTACAGAAATGTTTATGAAGTAAAACAGAAAATAACGTTTGAGTTTTAGTTTTTGTTCTCATTTTCTCTATGATTAATGAATTTATGCTGTAGTTTGATTATGAATTTTACGAGGTGTATGCGTAGATAAAATCTAATAATATTATATTGATTAGAATAAAACAATGGAACTATAAGTTATAAATACGAGAATATAATACCAGAATTGACCATAAATGGAATTTTAAGTAATAAAAAAAAAATTATTTATTAAATTAACAATGAAAAGTATAAAGATCTTATACTTTTCGTTCGTGTTTTCTATTCGAAATTGAACAGATTTTAGAATTAATTATAAAATTTTATTCTACATAAAATATTATCTGATTAATATCATTTTAACAATTATGTTATAAATTCTTAAGCAAAAATACTTAATTTAGTCGTTTAATTGTTTTATTAGACAGGCGTATTATTCACTTGTTTTAAATTGCTATCCAACGAGATAAAATTACTTTGATGTTAAAAATAATTACTAGTTGAAATGTGAAACTCTAATGAAATTATACTTTTATTTTATTATTATTATTATTTTTTATTTACGAAAATGTATTTTATCGTTAAAATTTTACTTGATTCGATTTAATTATTAAATTGAAGTTTTTCCATCCACGTAAACACGAAGACTGTTTGAAAAGTGTCTATAATAAATGAAAGCATTTTATAAGTTACGAAAGAGGTATTTAAAAAATGTATATAAAATCGTTTAAATATATCCGGGAATATTTAAATACCTCATCTAACATTCGCTTTAATGAATTAACTGTGATCGGTATAAACACTTTAGCCAGAAGCGTAAATAAGAACTCTATATGTCAAAGTTCAGGTTATTTATATTATAAATATGAAAAATAAAAGCACAATATAAATATACTGTATATATATCATATTGACTCAAACATTTTTTTTTACATTACCTCTCGTTAGTTCTTCAAAAGTTCGAAAAATTCTCCGATAAAATATCTTCTACAGGGTTGTGTATTTAAGAAAATACTAGCTTTGTTTTAAATATATAATTCTATATATGATTTATCAATTTAAATTCGTAATTAAAATTACAGTGAGTTACTTAAGGCATACTTTTTTTTAAGTATACAAGTTTTTTAAGCTGTAAAAACAAACTTTCTTGTAATATTTGTAATAATTTATTAATATTAAAACGTTTGAAAATCGTATTATTTGTTCGAGTCTATATCAATGTGTTTTAACTAAACTAAACTGGAGTTAGTGAGTAAATAAATAAGTTTAAATGTTGAATGAACAGTCGATAATTTCGAAGTTGATCGATGAAAGTTACAGAAGCATCTTTCCTGCAGTAATTTCGGTATTGTAGAGACGTTCATCCATAAGTATCAAATTTTACAAACGGTTTTTCCTTATATAAAAGAAAAAAAAGGTGATTATATAGAATTAAAATCAATTTTGCTTAAATGACAAACTGTAATGTGAATAACAACAGAATTAATTCTTATTTTTATAATTTACTACAGGTTTTTTTTTTAAATTAGTGACAATTAATTATGTTTATGTTTAATTAAATTAATTTTCATACTTAACAAAACTGTAGCAGTTTTTTTTTTAAATAACTGAAGATATTAGTAATTATTTAACGTAGATGAAACAGTTGATAAGGGAATTTGTAAGAGTACTTTACTATTCGAAAACAATGGTACATTGATAAATTCTCGATCGGTAAATACGGTTTTGAATCGCAGGTGTCGACTCGTTATAAATGTTGTAACAATCAGAAGGTTTTCAATATAAAGAGGGAGGGTAAAATATAAAGATGAAATAACAGATGTTACAGAAAAGGTCAAAAGTGAGACTAGTGAATTAGATAACTGCGATAACACTCACCAGATGTCGCCACTTTTCCGTCACAAATACAATGACTTCTTTCTATGTCTCCATTTACAGATACCGGCAAACGAGAGATAGAGTTAGCGTCTAACCATGGAAAACACCGTATTACGAATACCTGACACAAAAGTTGCATTACTGTCGTAGCACAATAAATACCTGACGCAGTGGATTCAACGTTGTCATGGGAAATAAGTTTAGCTGCTCCTGTGCCCCATTGATTCGCAAGGCTTACCGTTATGAGGACTCACCATGGCAGGCAACTCGTCGGAGAGACGGCCATCTGCTTCGGTGAGTACAACCTGTTTATTTCTGTAGATCTGTAAGAAATTCTTCCTCTTCCACTCGCGCCTATCTACAATGCATTCGAAAGAAAACATCTTACAAACTTCGTCCTCTTAACAGCGATTATCATTTTACTCTTTATTAAATACTCTACTCGTTTTAGCTTTATATATATAACGAATTTTACGTCTCTCGCAGTCACCTTTAAATAAGATTATCAAACGAATGTAAAAATAATGAATTTTATGCATTTATGTAAAGTATTTGCTCAGCGAAATATTTTTAAAAATATTACCATTGTCTCTCACATATTTAAAGAATATAAAAGTTACTCGAATTATTGAAATTAGGGTATAAATTTTAATTGTTAAATTAAGCATTAACCTAAATTCCTGTATTAAAAGTGACTGATCATTAGGTTTTTTTTTTCCAATTTTTCTATTTAAATTTAAATTTAAAATAAGCCATCTTTTAAATTATGAATAATAATTTGTGTTTTTAGCATAAAATCATAATCGCTTTTAAGCATAATGATTTATTATAAGGGAACCGTTTTCACTTTACCTTTATATTTTATGGATTTTATTTATTTAAATTGGTATTTAACAACTGTAATATACATAGATTCGTTTTAGTAATAAATAAATTATCGCATGGAAATATTTAAAATTAAGTTTTACATACAATAAAAACTTTAATAATAATAATAAATTTCATTTAATTCTTTTTCTAAATGTATTTTGACTAAGACAAATCTGTGAATAACGATTAGAAAAAATACTTAACATATCGGATTGTTGATGCGAGAAACTAATTAATATGTGATTTATGCGGGAAAAAAGGGGGGAACTTTAATTATATTATTGTACTCATTTCTCGAAATTATAATAGAAATTAAAAAATGGAGGAATTTTTACTCGCTTCGTTACTATATAGTAGGAAAAGGTTTGAGACCCGGTTACATTATCTACGTCACATCCGTAGGAGTGTCGGATGTCGTCTCCTTCGGCCTCTTGCTTCTCACCACGCGCCATCTTGGAGACGGTTGCCATGACAACGGGCAACGACAGTTCGACCCAATCCATTTTTATCGGGGGTGAGAAAAGGAAAACAAATCGGTCGATCGGATGAATGAAGTTAAATATATGAAAGCGTTACTATTTTACCGTTATTTCGGCTTACGATACTCATTCAGCTCTTCACAATTTTCGATTTTAATTATTCTAAAATTAAATCATTTCATTTAAACGTTTCCCTAATCAAATTATATAAAAATATATTTTCGTGATTTATAATTAAGAAAAGATTTAAAATATTTAGTAAATTCATGCTTAAGGTACCGACTGCTTATACATAAAATTTATCCATTATATATGTTTTATAGCCAACCATAAAATTTAGTTAATAAAATATCGTATGTATTTTTCATTTCGCAATACAACTATTAGATTAATACGTTCGTATTTGGCGAAAAATCATTGCAATTATTAATGTGCATGTTCCGAAATTCAGTCAGTTTAATTACATTGAGTATCTTAGTAAAACTTTATAGAAATTTTTATATAAAAAAAAAATACTACTAAACTTTAAAAGCAGTTGATAAATTCGTGTAAATTATCAAAATTGGGGTCATGTTAAATAACTAATGAAATATAATTATAAAATCTAACCACATATCGTTTAAATATATTTATTACTTCCAATTAAAATGTACCTAAAGTTGCTTATAAACTTGATTATAATTTGATTATAAATAATTATATTTAAGTAGACACTACTTATATAAAACATTAATAGTTCGGTAATTACAATTATTTAAATGAGATTCGTCTAAAATATATTTTATTGCTTGTTACTAAATGTGATTTATTTTAAGAAAAATTTATAAAGTTATACTTTTAAATCGATATTATACATCTCGAAATAAAGGAATTTTTTACCGAAATAACTTAATTATTAGCTGAAATGCAATGGTGATGCAACTATAATGCAACAATTGTAATTTATTACCTCAAATTTTACTTTCTTGACAATATTTATTTTCATATCAGTGTAAAATTTACTGAGATATTGCATTTTTATTTTATTTTATGGAAAGGTTTCTTTCTTCTTTCGGGATTGTTATCTTACTCGAGAAACGTGTAGATATAGAAAATTCCAAGCGAATAAAAATATAAAAATATGGAAGAATATAAGAGTATACAAACTTTAGAAGTTATATATTTATATTTATTATATCTCGTGTTTGTCGTTGAGTACTCTTCATATTTATACGTTTGTAAACGTAACCTATATCTGAAGTAGACTCTTAAATTGTCTTAACTTTATTAAAACTTTTAAAACATATTTTAAGTCTTCCTTTAAAATTTTCGTCGTGAATTCACTTATAAAATATTTTATTTTGTAAGAAAAAAAAGATTGAGAGAGAATTGAAAAGGCAATAAAATACTTTATAACTAGATATTACAAAATTATCACGTTCCTGTATATGTGGTTTACTTTATGGTCTTACTACTAATGCAGTGAAGCCAAATTGAGGGGCTCTTTACTGTAATTAAGCGAATAAATTCAATTATTTATTTATTTCAAAAATTATTATTAAATATCTTCCTCTAATAAAATTCTTCTCTCGCATATCAAATTATTATTATTTATTTTTTTTAAGATTAGCATCGATAAGTAAAAATCTTTAATTAAAATTCTATTTTACAATAAATTCTTGTAACATTACCGATTCGTTATTAGATTATCATTTTGTAAGTTTTATAATCATAAGATTTGTCATTAAATGATGAAAATATAATTTATTACTTAAAACTAATTGTTCGATATATTAGCGACTGTCCTGGGGGCTGAAGTTCAACGATTGTTTAATTAATTGGGTGCTGGTAAATTTTATATAAATTCGTTCTTAATAAGTTATTTAAAGTTTATTTTTGGGAAATTAGTTTATTATACTGTTTGAGATAAAACCGAACTCTCGATTATCCGTGCATGGTCAAAATATTACTGTAAAATGAAGTATCGTAAACAACATTCAGCGTGAAGTACACTTGTACGCTGTAAACTGCAGATACGAAAAGATATGTCCTATTAGTTCTAAAATTAAGATACTTATAGTATTATCCACGTTTTCCGGTTTGCCGTGCACTAATTACCACACGGATAATCGGGAGTTATAAAGCGATGGAATAGGGTTTGCGGATAAGAATTTGGCACAGAAATGAAATATGATTACGCTAGTTTAGGAATATTCAATATTAATTCTAATTATACACATAAACATTTATTAAATTTATTAATAAAACAATCCTTAAACGTGAGAAGAACTAATTTATCATTCAATCATGTATGTGATTGAACGATAAATGTATTTTGAGATGAAATGCTCGATGATAACGTGCCAAATATACATAATGTACTCTATAGCTAGTTTAAATTGCGCTACAACACGGGAATTTATAACTATGTTTCTACTTAATCCATATTCTGAAAATAGGGGGGGGGAAGGAGAACTTTACTGAAGTTAATTAAGTTGAAAATGATATGATTTATTGCTTGCTTCTTTATTTACAATAAGTAAGTTGGTTTCAATTACACAGGCTGGCAAACTTTGTCTAGATTTTCTTATAACTGTCATACATTCGAATTTTAAATAATATTTCTGTTTATCATTTTTGTCATTTGTTTATTTTGTTGAGGATTTTAATATAATTTTCTGAGTTTTATGAAGAAATATTCCTTCAGTTCTCTTCTTTTCCAATTTTAACATTTATTTTTTTAATGTCTTTTAAATTATATGCAAATTGAATTAAATTAATTATGTTTGCAACTATTTCAAAAATGTAATCATCGCTACATTAGAAAACAAATGAATTTATTTGTTGCAATAGAAAAGCCAAATGGTGAAGCTGAACCACGGTCTAGAAAGAGGGATCTCCACAATAAATGAAAAATTAAAGTCTATTAGCATCCATTCATTTCTAAAAATGAAACGTTACTTTGTTTTATTACTGTTAATATTTCCACCGAAAAATCCAAAATCCGGCCCGGCTGCTGTATGATTTACTGATAATCTTTAGCACTGGGGAGGGGGGTTACTGTATCGATACCAAATTCGAGAGTAAGAAGATCATTTTATAAATAGAATTTCTAAACTAATGAATATACGAAATGAAAGAATATTCATCTAAAACAATAGAAAAATAGAAAAAAAAAATTAATTTTTAAGGATTTTAAACTAATTCCGTGCACAAGTTATGATTTTTTGAGAGAGTAAATTATTTCGAAGCACACGAACATTCAGAAATCGATCGGCATCAGATAATACAAAATGTAATATGAATTGAAAAAATAGTTCATTTTTAAAGTATTATACTAAAAAAAAAACATTTTTATTTTTAATATTTGGGTAAGGATCACGAATTGCTTACGAATATATTTCTCTTGTATCGTCTCATGGTGAAAGAAATTTATTTGATTGTAACAGTTGTTTTTTCGATTTCTTATTATAAAAAAATATTTTTTACAATATAAAAATAACTGCAAAATTTTAAATAAGTTTAACAATAAAAAAAAATAATTGATTTCCTATTTTACTATCCAATAATAATATAAATTAATGTAATTGTTGTAGCCATTTTTATATGGTAAAAACTATTTTGTAGTTCTAATTTTTTTTTTTTTTAATTGTTGTTAACATATGACGAGTTTCTACAGTTTTAAATTAAATTGAATAATCATATTTGTAACTATATTATAGAATTTTAGAAAAAGAAATTGTTACACTTAAAAATGTAGTGCAAATTTTAATAAGGAAAATGAAGAGATTCAGAAATATGTTATTACACACACGTGTCCAAACATAAGTACAGAGGACCTATGTAATACACGGACAGAGATAACTGTAGATGAATGCAGATAAGAATTGTATTACTCGATGTCTAACACAGGGTAATACACAACAACTCATAGGATTTTATAAATCGAAGCAATTTTGTCGATCTCTCTTTTTTGTCCTTACCACGAATATATATATATATATATATATATATATATAATGCATTTATAATAGATTTAACTATTTATACTTACTGTAATTGAATATTCTCGTTTCAAGATCATGGCAGTGACGACGTCCATGAATATACAGGAATGAGAGTAAGGATAATTTTGGTCTTTTTATTACCCGAATATTCTATGTATGGTAGATTAAGTTAGAAAGTATTTCTCGTCATCGTCTGCTTTCCCAACATAGATTATTAAAGATCAACGTTTTATATTAGAGGATGTTAAAAGTATGGCTATTTCGAAAGTCAATAAAAATCGGCCATTTTCGTTACCTTTTTCTTCTTTAGGATCCAAACAGCTTTATCGATTTTATTCAAATTTGGCTCCTAAATTTCTTGCTACTTCTGTGAGATAGTTAGAAAATTTGATCGAAATCAACCCATTTTGAATGATGGCATTTGTAGCTTCTTTACAATTCAATCATTTCAACGAGTATAGTCGCTTCAGTTTGAAAACTTGCAGTGGTGTAAGGAAAGATATAATTACAAGCATTTATTTAAATCATTATCTCGATATTTCAAAAGAACTTTCAAATTCTATTTAGTTTTAACATTTTAAAATCATTAGAAATTTGCTCATTAAATTTAAAGATTTTAAAGATTTAGCCTAGACTAAATCTTTAAAATTGTCAAGTTTTAATTTTCCTACCAAAAATTTGTATTAGAAAGGGATAAAAGGAATAAGGAATAGAAATATCTTGAAAAATTTCATCAAATAGAAAACTTTTGTTTTCAGAATAGCATCCATTCTTTAGTTTTTCTCATGGACTATAATATTAATTGCTGTTTCTCAGCAACAATTTTTTTTATTACTTGGCGTGATCATTTTACAAATACATACAGATTAAAGTTGTTGCATGCGAATGTTTAGTATACTAAATGCTCACGCTAACTAATAAATAAAATTATTTCTATGATACTTTCGATTAGTATTAGAATCAAGTGTAGGTAACAGTTTTAGCATTAGACCTTGACCTGTATCTGATGCATTCTTTTCTATATTTCAGATGCTTTTTTTTCATACTAAGGATTAACAAATAATAATAATAATAATAAAATTATTCGCCCATCTTTATTCGTAATATTCATGAAAACAATATAAAAATAAGTTTTTATATTGTTTTTTCTGGAAATGAATAGATTCAGTGTTCAATAAAATTTATTACGAAGAGACTACTAAAATAGAACTTTCTGAATAATTTTATTTTTTGCCAGAAGAAACAAATCTAAATTATAAGTCTCGTGCTGCATATAAATAGCAACACTATCCAGTAGAATAGTAAAAAGTTATTTGTAGTGTTATAACTAAAACGTGCTATTTCTTAATTCTGTCCCTCACGAGGTATTAAATTATATTTTATCCAAAACACATTATTTATTTCTTAACTATTTTTTTTTTATTAAAAGAAATTATTTTTTTCAAATTTTATATTAAATTATTGTTAATATAAAAAAATTTGTAAATATTTTTTGTACAGAAAATATTTTATAATATGGTTTCAAAATATTAAATGTAATTCTATAAGATTGTACACATTTTATATTAAGTAATTATTTTTTTTTTTTTAAGTCAAAACATGTCAATAAATTATCACGAGAATAGCGGAAATTCTGAATTTACACATTGGGCAATAAATATTAATTTATTTAATACGTAATACGAGATGGAAATCATTTTATAATATTTAATTTTATATTATTAAGATTATAATTATTATTAGTTTATATTTTATTGTATTTTTCTATGATTTTACTCAAATCGTCAGTCTGCTTTATAAACGTATTACAATAAAATGATTTCTGAGTTAAAACCTTTTTATTCCGATAGAATTTAAATAATTTAATTCCATAGAATTATTTAAAAAATCTTATAAATATTTGCAATGATAAAGGAACAAAGCTTTTCTTTTACTTTCTCGTAGCACGCAATATATATAAGAGAAATATTGTTTTTATGATAAAAAGCAATGCCGACATTTTGATTGACAGACAAGTTTTGAGGTATTGAGAACACGAGTTGAATCGCCGTATTCATTATGCACCATATATGCTACATCTGCGTGTCTACGACTACAGTAGTAAATGTTTCATTTATAAATGAAAATGAATTTGGTAAATTATTCATATTCGTGAATGAAAACTATTGATTTTACAATGATTCGATGGTAAAATTGTAAATTATTATTTTAATATTTTTGCCCGCATTCGTGTAGTGTGCCCTGTCGCATTATCTTAACGCATCTTAACAGGCATTGTTCGTGTCGCGTAACATTATTGGCATCGTATCATGTACACATATTTTATTTTTTTGCAGTTAAAAAAAAAGAATACTTTTATTATCTGAAATTATTTTATTTTTATTTCGAGAAATATTATACAAGTTTTTACTCATTTCATGTTTGGGTCCTAAGGGGCACTTTGTCAGGCTCATCGTGGGTTCGGCTAGGTTCACGATGGAACGAAGAACGGATCATTCCCCGAAAAATTTTCGGTTTGATTCCGTATTTCCCAGAGAAGCGAGTAGATGCCTTAATCGCCACTTCCATCAGATTTGACGCCATTACAAAATTCAATTTCGGAAGGTATTAAGAGGCTATAAGAAAGCTGCTTAATGATCGAAAGGGCAAAAGGAATATTAAACAGTTTTCAAAAGTTTTATTTGAAAAAATGAGTGTTAATAGTGAAGCGAATTCGATCAAAACTAGTAAAATATGAAAACTATTCTTTAACATTTAACCAAAATTAGAAGATCGAAGAGTTGACACAGTCATTGACATATTGGAAGATAAATTTTTCATTTTGAAGTTAATCTAGAAAACTTGAGCCAAAATGCAACAGCTGCGAATGATGGTTTCATTTTCCGAAAGGTATCAAAAATGAATTTTGTTCTAACGCTACCAATTGTGGCATTTATCCACATCGATTTCGAATGACCGAAATTACTACGGATCACCGACATGTAGAAAGCTGCCGTGCCACCGACGAGTCATAAATGAATGCAAACTTAAAGTGCTATCGGTATAATAATGAAAAACATTATCAAAGTAAGAATAGATTAAATTAGTACCATTACGATTAGTACATTCAAAGATTACAGATTATAATGTCGATTTAGTTGCTTGCAAAGTTTTCTGAAAATTACATTAATGTCACAATTGCGTACGAAAATACGCATGGTTTTATTAAATTTCAATATTGAAACTTAACAACTATGCAATAATTTTGGTTCTTTTATTATACGAACTGTATTTTTGAGATACATACAAATATATACAGCGACAAATCCAATATATCTCTGTCTTTCGTAGGATATTTCCTCGCATCTTTAATGATTCAATCATTTCAAAGTGAAGATAAAACTTTACTTCATATTTTATGATCTAATACAAGAGAGCTTGTAAAACTCTCTTATATGTCATTCGAGTATTTGGGACTTTTTGTCTCTAGTCCTTACTCTTTATTAATTTTAGTGTAAGAAGTATGTGAAAGAACCAGTGTATTGGAGCAATTTACACAATCCTGACCACACTGAATAATAGTATGAAACCAAGAATGCATATTATTCCAACGTAATGCCAGATGGCCACAGTAAAGAAAATTGCAAATATTCTGTTATTGAGCCTTAGAATGACTAATTCTGATGTATGGAAACTACAAGAATAACACAGTAAATAATTGTGTTTATGGAGTTGTTCCGAACTACGTTTTCTGACCATAGTGATCATTTTCGTTAAATCAGTAATGGCATCGTCTGAGTTTATTGCAAATAAAACCAGGCTTCTAGAATTGTATAGATTATATTTCGTATCTCTTTGAATCATTTAATGTTTCAAAGCACCGTTTACCTAGTGCACAAATTTAGGAAAATTTGTTTTCCGGTCTTTAAATTATAAAATGCTTAGTTATTAAATCTGAATTAACGATACATTTAAAAAAAAAATATTATATATTACGTATTACAAGAAACTTAATTAAACTAGTAGTAATTTTATTCTAGTAAAAATATATTTCTGTTTAAATTGATTATAACAATGCAAAGACGAAATTAATATTGTTTTCAACGTAATAAAACTTTTGTTTCTCAATTAAATATAGATTATGGGCAGAAGTATTTCACGTCAGTGCTACTAGCGGAGCCGTTAAATGGCAGCAGGTGTCTGAGGATTTAGTACCAGTGAATATTACATGCATCCAAGATTCGCCAGAATGTGTCTTTCATATCACTGCTTACAATTCACAAGTGGAGAAAATACTGGACGTCCGATTAATACAGCCAGGTTAAAAATTTCATTTTCTTTAAGAAAATAATAATAATAATAATAAATATGATCAGTTTTTATTATTCCAAATGATTTCTTTTCCCCGAGACTGAAATTATATAACATCGTAAGCTTAATAAATTCAAATGTAGTCTCTTAATAAGTTTAAGTTTATGTATAGCTACATGGATATTTATCCGTGTAAATATAAATAATAAAATAGAAAGAAATTCTTTTTGGCTTCTGTACATTTCTGGAAATTAAATTGAAAAACAGTTAAAACTGAAAATTGTTCTTTGAGTTTATTTTCTTCTGATCTAAGAGTTTCGTGTGAAGAATTTTAAGCGGATAAAACTCCTCCCTTGACAAATTTGGAGAGCGTAAACGATTTTTCTCAAAAGGAAATAAGAAAAATATAGTAATAATAATAATAAGTGAAGAAGTAAAGCTGTTAAATTTCCGAAAATTATCTAAAATTTATATTAATTGCATCTAATTTGATTTAAAAATATCTTTTATTACTTTAGTTAGTATTATTTGTTTTTATATATTATTAATTAGGTACGAGGCTGGGTCAGGCGTCCGAATGTTTCGTCTACTGGAAGGATACAGCTACTGGTGACACATGGGGATTAAACTTTACCTCTCCTCTTGACGCAAAACAATTTCGAGAATGTTGTGTGAGCATGTTCTAATTTTATTTATATTTTTCAAATTATTTATAGCTACTATAAAAATAGTATATGAAAGAATAATTAAGTACGCATAATTTTATTTTTTGTACAATTCCTTCTATGTTAAATGTACAAATCAAATTGTGATTTATTATCAAATTTTATTTAATATTTTTAGTCTCCTGCGTTCAAATTTGCAAGAAAAGCGTCTTCCTCTTATTCTTTAAAATCAGAACCTCCAAAGGTAAAATAATTTCATTATAGTCAAATATTACTTTTGTAAATTTTTATCAGAATTACTAAATACCGTGTTTTCTTGATTCCAATGCGCACCTTTTTTTTTGGACTTTTCTGGTCTCAAAAGTTGGGGTTGGCATTAGAATCGGGTACAAAGTCGATTTAATGTAGAGTTCGCTTTGTTCTTCACTCTGCTTGGCAATTCGCGTGTACTAAGACGTCGGTGTAGACACGGTGCACGTCCCTCCCACTACTACGGTTTTGGTTTTGGAACAGTTTGGTGGTTTTTGCTAACTACAGCGAGTCGAGTGAACGATATCCACAGACGAATCTCCTTGTGTTTAAGCACAGTTATCTACTGTGCCGAAGAATATATATACTAATGTCTCAGTGACATGTTATGTATCTGGTAAATTTCGTGCTTTTACAAACCAACACGAAATCTCGCTGTTAGAACATTGGTCGTACGGTAATTTTAACTCATTTCGTATGGTTCGCTGATCCTCTACGCTCGATAATGGAATCAAAAATTAATACTACATTCGAATGAAGCACTGTTTATTATTATTTAACCTCGCTAACTTATATGTGTTTTGACGTCTCGAAAATCGTGTGCGCACCAGTATCGAGAAAACACGGTATATTAAAAATATGAATTAACTAAATTTTTAAAGTTAATAAATTATAATTTCAGCAACAACAAAAAGGCAAAAGCAAACGCAAACCACAATCAACTCCCAGTTCCCCATCGAGGGGGCGCGAAGCACAATGTACTTGCATGACTGCAGAAAATTTACACCGAGCAAGGAATGGACGGGTAAGATATACAGGTGCTGCTACACTTCCTCGAGCTCAGACAAGAGCTATAGAAGATGGGAAAGGACGTCCTACAACCCATCCTTCGAGTACTTCAGTATACGATAACGTTGCATCTTTGCGGCGAGGAACGACAACGGCTAGTGTTCACGGCCATGTTAAACAAACGAAAAGTGACGCCAGCATTAAATCTGCACCACAGACAACATTAGAGAAAACGGCGAGTACCACATCTCTCACTCGATCGGAACAAGCCCGAGCGAAATTTGCCCAATCGGCGCGTAAAGAGGAAGCTAAAAGTGTCGACTACAGTATACTGTCATCTGAAAGACAGACTACTCTTAAAACTGAAGAAATTCAACCACACACACGAACAAAGAGCAAAAGTTCAGATGATGTGTTTGAGAGGTCACAAGGTGGCGACCTTGCTGCCCTTAGCCTCGATAGTAATACACTAAAACGGATGTTGCATCCTCTACTTTCTAATATGTCTTCGCATAGTTCTCCAGAACAAGAAATGTTAGGCAACGGCAGAGGACGAGGTGATGGCCGGAAATCAGACGGAGAAGGATCCGTTCGAAGCATTAGATTAACAAACTCTAGACCTAGATCTGCTGGCAGTCGAAGTCGACAAAACCGATCAGAGAAAGGGAGACGACGTAGTCTAGAACGTAGAATGTGTCTCGATCTTACAGATGCCGATCAATCTCCACCTTCTGACAACTTGTTGTATGATAATTTATGCTACGCTACCACCCCCAGTTCGAGCAATGAAAACAGCGACGCACCATATTTGAGCTCAGACGAAGGTGCAGGTCAGCCTGTTATCAGTCATACACCAAGCTCTCCAACCAGTCGTTTATTAATGGAATACGAAATGCATCTGAGAAATGCTCTCGCAAGAGGGTTAGATGCAGAGAGTTACAGTCTCCATACTTTCGAGGCTTTGCTCACTCAAAGCATGGAGAATGTAGGTAAGTTTGAATCGAAAATTTTCAAAATTATATCTTTAAATAATCATGTTTTTAAAATTATTCATTCTTTACCGTTCAACTTCTCATTATACTATCAACAAATAGGCCTAAAAATCTTCAACATGGCTTATAACGAAAAGTTGCAATTCATATTAAAAACTTATTTCCATAATAATTTTCAAAAGTAAGACAAATTTTATTGTGTAAGTAATTATAATAAGAATAAAATTATTTAACTGTTACTATGAATGACAAAATACAAGTTATAATTGCAGTTCTTTATTGCTACTCGTAATCTTTCTAACAAAGTATATTTATAATAAACAAAAATACACAATAAAGCTTTAATCTTACTGATTATTGCAGTATTAAATCGTTTCTTATTTAAATAATTCCTTCTAACAAAACAATATCACATAATACACTCGTATAGCATCGAGGGATACCGCAAGAAAAATGGCCAAGGTCGATAAGTACGAAATACATTACTTTACCTCAGATCTAGAGAAAACTTCGCAATATATTTTTATGAAATTGATAAAATTAATTACAGTATTAAATTCTCATTTGATTATTCACGCGAGAATTAATGAATGGTTTTAATGTCGGCAGTAATAAAAAGATTAAACAGAAGTCATTTATTTTAAACTTACTTCTTTTGTGGAAAGAAAGAAGATTTGCCTACAAATTCTGAATGTATTTGCGTATTTATATGTAACTTTATATATACATATATATAAATCCAAAATATAAAAATAGTCAAATGATTTAAAAGTTATTTAAGTAGAAATAAGCCTGCATATCCCCAAAAATTCATTTTCGGCAAGTGTCATTCATGAAATGGCCCTATTATACTATGAAATTTCATCGATAAATTTATATTGTAAAATATAAATATTGGATTTAATTTGCAGAAATTTAGCTTTTAAAATTTATCATTTTTTCTGTTTTGTTTTTAGTGTATAAAATATTCAATAATATTAAGTTATGTATGCCTGATTTTTTGCAACCTGTGTGGGTATTACCAACACTTGGGACATACTGTGTCGCTTATATATCATAATGAATCTAAAGGCAGGTTCTGAATACGTATGAAAACAATTAATTAAATTGGAAATAAACTATTAAAGGTGGATCATCACCGAACAAAGTTTTAATCTATATTAATTGAAGTCTGTCTGCGGACCACCTGTCCCATTGTCACGGACCACAGGTTGAGAAACACTGTCTTAAGTAAATAAATCGACATTTCGTATGTTATTTCTGTAATATAGAGTAGACAAATGCAGTGATAAGGAGTTTTCTTATATACATACATATTTAAGAAATAACAAATAACAGGTATAAACTT
This sequence comes from Centruroides vittatus, assembly GCF_030686945.1. Lineage (NCBI taxonomy): Eukaryota > Metazoa > Arthropoda > Arachnida > Scorpiones > Buthidae > Centruroides > Centruroides vittatus. The sequence goes on along the minus strand of NW_027122185.1, from coordinate 295,024 downwards.
TTGATTATTTAAAATTTATATTATTTTCACTGAAGCTCAAATCATTAAAATTTATTCTTACGATTATTATTATTATATTATTATTATTATTATTTTTAAACGATATTTTAATATAAAAATCTATAATTGAAAAATAAACTTTTCAAAAGAACTTGCAGAAATCAAGATTTTTAAATTCATTCTGACTATAGTAGTGTACAAAAGGTGTATATACTAAATAGCACGTATTATTATAAAAGAAATGCGAATATTGTTTGTAAAATCACATAAATTTGCTTTATCCCATTTAATTAAAATGAATAATATAGCTTCAATTATATACAATTGAAGTTCAAAATAAACTGAACTGAAATTTAATTGTTCAAGATTCATAAATTTTGCTTCTTAGTGATACAAATATATACATATAATATTGAATAATTAAATTGAAAATATTGTTGCAATATTATTGAAATTTCGTCTACCTCGAAATAGCCACTTAAGAACGATAATATTTCTTTTATACGTAATAAGTAATACAAAACAGTGAATATGTTACGTATGACAATTGAAGAGAATAGATTCATTTATCAGTTAGACGTTTATCAATTATGGTTCTGAAAAACTATAATTGCGTTGTCTTCTTTTTTGTCTTTTTTATTTGGGACACATTTATTTCACAATAAATTGTCAGTCGTGTCACTCTTTTCAACAATTATTGTCTCTCTATTAGTCAACTTGTATTGAATCTCTATGAAAACATGACGACGTTGAAAAAGTTATTAGTTGAGTGAACAAATTCAATGAAAATAGTCGATATTTTCATTGTGATATTTCTGAATAATTACATAATATATATATATATATATATATATATATAATTTAAGAATAATATTTAAATTTCTTACTATTCCTTTAGAGCAATATTTGTATTTAAATTTGGGGATCCGTATCTTTATGAATCCATTACTATTTACGTTTTAATAATTTTTAATTATAAAGTACAAATTCTTAATAGTTTTTTTTATAATACAAAGTATTATAGTGAAATTCCGAAGGAATTGATAGATGAATTAATAATAATTATAGAATATTTGAATTGTCCTGAGAATACGGAAATTAATAAGTTATTTTCTATAATAAACGATTAATTATAATAATTCTTAATTATCAAAACAATTGGAATGATGTTTTCAGTGAAACTTTTAAAATTTTATTCTTTACGTGTTCTGATTCAAGCTACCGAGAATCAGGTTAAATGTAATCGGAAAATTGAAGTTAACCATATGGCTCATTACGAGTTTCTTTATCACCAAATAAATCCAATATAATTCTCCACAGAGAAAAAATTTTTCTGTAATATTTTACTTACAGAATATTTCAAACTAATCTATAATTTTTTTCAATTATTGTGAAACTTTTTGCGACTCCTTTTGTTATGAAACAACTTTCGTATGTATTATCTTGGTTAACGTTACCTATGGTTCCAAGATGGCGGCTCGTCTGATTCCAGCAAGGAAACAGTGGGGACGCACGTTCTAACCTAACCTAACCTAACCTAATAATTTTGTTGGTAATAATTACGGTAATTTATTAGAATAGGTTAGGTTAGATTAGAATGTGTGTCCTCACTGTTTCCCTTCTATTTGCCGGAATCGGAGACGATCCGCCATCTTGGAACCATAGGTAACATTAACCATTATCTTACAGGTAAATCTATGCACACGGAGATGGTTTTGAGGGTTTCTTCTTCCAATTTGGAAAAATTTTTAAATTAAATAAAATTAAATAGAATTAAAAGTAAACAGTACGAGGTATATAACAGTTTTTCCTACGTTGTGTTACTCTTTATACCTATTAGGTACTGATTAATAAACTACGTTACGAAAAAATAGGTTTAAAAATTCACTCTTTAAAAAAATCTGAGCATGTTACCGAAAAAAAATATCTAATCGAAAAGCACAGTATGACTATAAAAGATCTTTCCTAAAATGGTACTCATTGATCCTCTCTCGTGTGAATAGAACAAAACAAAAATAAGAAAGACAATGTGAGATTTGTCCTTCTCCTTTGTAAAAAGAAATAGGCCTTTATAGATATTTTATATTTTTATTTTTTTTTTAGTGCTGTTTACTCTTATAAGATTAATTTTTAATTAATTATTTTCAAATGTAACATCGATATTTTATTTTTTCTTTGCTATTGAATGTTTAATTTATAATATACAGTGCCTTTCAAGAAATAAACATTATTTCATCTATACATTATTATTATTTTATATATATATATAAGTATGATGTTTTAAGAACGAACAATAAAAGCTGTACAATGAATTAATTGGATGAAATTTTCCTCTGTAGCTTCTATTCAATAATTTGTTATCATGTTTACTTTAATGGATACAAGATTTTGAATATATATTTGAATGCATGGGTAAAATACATGATATGAAATAATTTTATACCCAGATATATGAAGAATCTGGATACGAAACTGATAAAATGTAACTATTATGAAGATTCTTTATTGTATTTACCTGAAAGACTTGTCTTATGAACAGATATACAAATGGAAGATAGTGTAAAAAGCATATTTTCAAATAAAAATGATATCTGTGGCCATGTATTTAACTTGATCATATATCTAAAACAAGTTTTGGTTATGAGATTGATTAATTTGTTAATGCGAAGCAGTAACAGAACATGGACCCCACAATTACTTCGGTCAGTTTGAGGGAGGATGGAAATGCCTTAAATAGGATTTAAACACGAAAATCAGGCGACTTTGCATGGAATAAGTTGACACTTTATTAAGCCACGTAAGTAAGAAAAAAAAAGTAAGAAAAGAGAGAGAGAGAGATGAATCAATATCTGTAACAAATATGCAGCTAACAACAAACATGTCTGAAAAACGAAATGTTTTACGACTATTTCAATCACGAAGATTCTGTAACATTACATCCAGACATTTCGTGTTAGAAAGTAGCGATATCAAAATTCTAGACAAGAAAGTTGTTTTTTAACTGATTAAAAGGTTCCCAGAAGGAGATGGAATTTTCTACAAAACTTGGCTCGTTGCCACATGTCAATAAAAGCAAAGAAATTTTTCTAGGAGACAATGTTCAAATGCTGAACTGGCAAGGAAACTCTTTTGATCTAAATCCAATGAAAAGTTATAGAATTTTCAAAGTGATTAAACTCGGTACAATTAAAGACGACCAAGTCTCTATTACGGTATTACGATCGGCAAATTGAAAATATTTATATCCTTTGTTTGAAGATTAAATGCGTTAATGTATTCGGGATTTATCAACAAATAACCAAATAATCATATCTGATATTTAATGTAAATTATTACGAAATTCGGTAATTTATTAGAATAAGTAAGAATGAGAAAAGTGATTATTTGATATTGATTCTGATAAATCTGTTATTTTTCACGAGTATTTCTAACAATCAGAATCGATACTTTCGTGACCTGTAAAGATAGCATTTGACAAAATATTTAGCTGTATCACTTGAAAATCGTTTATACGAAATTGCCATCGACTGAAATATTTTGTAACTGCCTGCATTTGCAATACGACTACACAATATTGCGTAGATATTATCTTAAAAAAAAAAAAAAATCGAAATAGCTAGAAAAAATTCTATAATACAATATAATAAAATCAAGTTAGTTAAATTGAATTTAATTTTAATTTTTAAACTATACTATGTGAGAAAATTTTCGAAATATATTTATATGAATTCGAGCTCTTTGAATATATTGATACTATCGATTACAATAACTATAAGCCTTGTGGATAAAGGTACTGAACACTTGATTTTCATCTGGGCTGACCTCATGGAGATTTTCGAGTTTTCTTCAGTGTCTAAATAGGGTCACTTTCTCATAGAAAGTCTTCCCGGGAAGCAATTTCGTTAGCAGATTGTCCTTGTATTGTGTTGTCTTATCCCATTAAACTCAGTCAACCGACTACGATAAGTGTAAGAGGAATTTTACTTTCTTTTATTAGGTTTATATTTTGTTTTACCTATAGTTGTATATTAATTTTTAAGAATGAAATATTTCGTAAATTTATATATATATATATATTTCATATCTATGAAATACAAAATACATAAATTACAACATTAATTTTACTGACACAAAAGAGAGAACGTGATGTAATATTTTATATGCTGATAATGTAATCAATCTTTTTAAGTATCAACAATGTTGTAAAGACCATGGTTTCAAATGTAGAATTCTTGCATAGAGTATTACAGTATCCATTACGTCATTGAAACGTCGAGAAATGAATATAAAACTCGGTGGTTTTTCTATATGTTAGCGTGTGGGGGACACGATTTTGTTCACCCTGTTTGAAGCTTAATAACTCCTGTGCTTTTTGTCGAAATTTTCTGAAATTTTGCAGGGAGGTTTGTTTATTAGGGGGGTTGGTGCTATTAAATTTTGATAGTTAAAGGTCGAAGAGGTGGCGAGATAAAGGGGGTCGTATGTCGTATCTCCAGTAGGGTCGGACCTAATGACGATTTTACTCGTTATTAACATTTACAGTTTTTTATAAAACCATCCCTACCCTCAAAATTAAGCTTTTTGCCATTTTATAACAGTTAAAAATATAAAAAGTTTTTAAAATAAAATATGATAACAGATGGCGCCACCAAATGTTACCGGAAAAGTTAAGCAACTCGTTGCTAAATTTTTTTGTTATTGAAAAATGGATATTTTAATACACAGAAATACATTCTAACGAAATTCAATCCTTTTTTTAAATATCAGTAACACCTTTTTTCTAAAAGTTATTTTATTTTTCCCTATTAAACCGCTTTTTATTTTCACAAGCTTAAATGTATTGAAGTATTTAAAACCATAGCAACAGTGAAGCCCAAATTTGCGATAATTTTTCTATAAAAAAAAAGAAAATGTTATCACGATTCAATGTTTTTATTGATTTGTATTACTGCTTTATTTATATACAGGATTGAAAGTACCGGCAATAAAAAGAAAAGTTTTTAAAAACTATATTTCGTACTTCATGTATAATTTTATCATAAATAATAGATAATAAATAACAGTCTAAATCAGCAATGAACAATTCCTCTCCAGCAACGTCCTAATATGTGGCAACGTAATTTTATTTTCCTGTATTCTTCCATTATGCAGCAATTGAGCTGGTGTTCGTGACTGAAAACATTCAAACTAAGCTCGACCAATGAAAAGATGAGAATAAACTATATATTTCTAGTTTTCATATCATTAACATATATTATTTTAGTACCCATTGTACTGGGTATATTGGTATTCAGCTTATAAACTTTATAAAATTTTATAGTTTATTTTTAAGATTTGCATAAACTTGTATACAAGTTTTGATAATGTACAGTAATATTTTCGATGATAACCATTTATTAGGTTTGTTTGAAAAGTTTATTAAATTAAATTTATGCAAATAGAAAATGATTTTAATCACAATACCTTCATTATGCAGACTTAGTGAAACACTCGAATTATTTAATAAGATATATTCGTTATTTTTTTAAAGATAGAAGTTCTAAAAATGCGAGAGAAAATTGATCGAATTTATTGATAAATTTCATCACTTTACACAAGTCATATAATATGATAATTTATTAATTTCTATATTTTTATAAGAGATAAAGAAATTCGATGATATGTAACTGCAATTATCAAATAGAGACATTAGTTATTTTGCTCAGATATTGACAGTTTATCTAGCTGTTTGGAAATAGCGCATACTGCATATGCTGTAACAATAAACTTCCATTGTTAATTTTGTCTGTAAGTTTGAATAATGGAAGGTTGGTGAAGTTCTATATTATTTTCAATTGAAATATCTTATAAATTCTTAACTGTATGTAATGAGAAATACATCGATTTAATTATTATAATATCAAATTTTTATAGTTTAAATCGATCTGAAGCTAAATCTAATTTGAACTTTCAAAAAGAAATTTTACACTACTAAGCTAATGACTGTATTCTCCAATATAGCTATAAACATAGTCTTACATTTTATTTTCAGTTCCATATTCTATTTTAAGGTACGTATCTGTGTGAAAAGTAAAAATATTTACTTTTTCATATTTGTATACATTATTTTACAAATAGAACTATAACTTACAGTTGAATTACAAAATAATTCTGAAACATGTGTTATAAACAATATTTTATTGTCATTCATTATTAAATTTTTATCAAAACTTATATGAAATAGTGTAATATTAATAGCAAACTGCTTGAAAATGTTAGAACCATAAATAAATTATAACATACCGACGATATAACAGAATACTTTAGTAAACATCAGTAATACAAGATGTGATTTATTATATTGCAGATATTTATTATAGTTTGCTTAATGTAATATGCATGTAACATTTACTACGTTATGCAGTATTAAAATTTGTATTTTTTTGTGATGATAATTAATTCAATATACGTAGGACGACACAAAGACTTTATGAGAAAATACAATCATATTCAAGATTCAAAATCTAGATCCAAGTAATATAATATATTTCGAAGAAGCATGAAATATACTTGAATAAAAGCAAAAATTTTACGTGTATTATTAATAGTGTAGAGGAAGACGGCCATTAGTAAGTAATTGAGATAAGGAACTCAATTATCAGGAAACAAATGCCTGTAAAAACAGCTGGTCGATGGCTGTATAATTAAATTCTTTTAAAATTTGATTTATAATTCATACAACACAATCGGAAACCGTTACTAACAAAAGCAACGAAAACAAAGAGAGACGAATATTGAAGACATTTTTAAACATTTTATTTATTATTGAAGATAAATTTGATTTGTTTAATGATGCAAATGAAAATTTCATCCCGAAGAAATGAGATGTGACACGCTGCGGTAGTTTTCTAAATTGTTAAAATTTCTATCTATTGTACTAATATTTAGTAGACTTAGTAGTTCAGTAAAAAAGAAGCCAAGTAGACTAGGCTTGAAGTCTCTCAAATACTATTACAATGGTTATAAATATGCATATATTTAACGAAACGTAAATAATCCATGTAATGGTAAAGTTATAGATATTCATTTGATCCCAGAACATAATTACTCGTATAGATATTTCAAACTTATATTTTTTTTTCTGAAAAATTACTAGATTTTACTTATGCTACAGTTCCTTATGATTAAAATTATAATATAAGTTTTGTAAATAAAAATCATTTATATCTAACTTTTGTCATAAAAAGTCAATAAATCCTTACGAAGCATTTATAAGTTTATTATAAAAACGGCTAAAATGCATTATTGGAATGTTTACATCTATTACTAAAATTCTTTTCTTTATGTCATAATATAAATTACTAGACAATTTCATTGCTGAAATGTAAATAATGTAGCTTGAATTATTACAAAAGTTTTTATTCTAGCCAATTTTATGTTAAGTAAATTACCAGAAAAAGATCTTTCTGGAGTTACCGAATTAATTCTAACATAAAATATGTTCAGACATTCTGGCTTAATGTATTTCTTGTGTATATTTTTCACTACTGTCTTCTGAGTTAATCGAAATCTTTTCAAACGAAACTTTTAAAAATTATTATTATTATTATTATTGCACTGTGGGAAAGTCACAACTTTTTCATTAAGTAATAATCATCATACTCTAAAGAATATAAGTTTATTGTAGATAATGACAATTTACAGTTTCATTTGAAAAGATTAAGACAATTTTCACTATAAAACTATTAATACTAAAGTGTAATCTGTTCAATGGAATGGATTACATTTTAGCAGCACCGTAAGGTCTTGTTTAACGTGAATTAGTGTTTTTGCGAACGGCATCCTCTTCATCTTCTGACATCTGTTTAGCATCCAAATTACTGAATATTACTTATTATTATGAATACTAGTTTGCATGAGTTTTTCTTAAACGTTGTACTCGATAACCTACAGTATAATGAATTTCGCTCGGTATATTCAGAACCATTCGACTAGAATATTATATCAAAAACTCAAGTAAACGTTTTAAGCACATTTAAAACGTCTTTCTGTTAATTGTAAATGGTTGCATAAGTGTCTAGGCAGCGGAATTTCGTTTCACACAGTACCTGCTGACACGCAACTCCTGCGTGAAATCAAAATCCCTCTTCTACCAATGTTTTTCATAGGCATTCACGTTTAAGAATTTAATAATAATAATAATTTATATATTAAAAAAAGGTTTTGTAGATTGAGTAGAAACGAATCTTAAACAATTCAGTAATGTGGGTTAAGAAAATATAATTATTATGAGTTACTTTTATAGAAAGTGAATGCGCTTTCAGTTTGTTCTGTCAATTCAGTTTTCTTATAGAAAGGGTGGTTTATAAGCGTTATATTATTTTTAGATCTATTCTGTGAACTCGTGTTGTCAAATAAATGAAAATAAAATTCGCATTTATAGTGATGTATTATCTGTAGTTTTCGATTATCTGGGCACACCCTACACCCTTCCTATCATTATTCTAGTTAATGGCGTTTCTACTGTATATATATATATATATATATATATATATATATATTGTAATGTTATATATATATGTATATCCAGATATTGTTTTCCTATTTGAGTTTCTTTATTTTGAAATTGTTAAGTATATTTGTAACAGAAGTTTATCTTTGTAAAATCAGTATCAGTAAAATGTTCGAATTTCTTCTTAAACTTTCAAAAAATATTATATATTACATAAATGATACATAAAATAGTGATAATTCTATCATTATAAACAATTCCTGTCGTATTTTCTAAATTAAATTTTATTATAACATGTTATTAGTTTTGAAGAAAATATTAAATTATTGTATCTTTAATTATTGTATCCTCTTATAAATACAGATCTGTTTTTTTTTTTACTGTTAAATTATTTTGTGAATTTATATTTTAAAATACATAATAAGTAATAGCTTCTTGAATATTTCAAATGAATATTTTTCTTTTTCCATAATTTAAGACAAAATAATTACTAATTTTGGGATTATCGTTGCGTTTTAACATCGTTTCTCTTATAAAATTCATAAAAATTCATTTTGTTGATTTAAAACTAATTAGTTGCTTTAATGAAGTTCATGTTTAACAAATTCACATTTTTATAAACTCGAAAAGTTTCTTATTACTTTTTAAATTAATAATTTCGTGATTCGTAGAACTTCCAAATGCGGTGGAAGTCGAGGAGTATCGATTACTGCGTAATGCATTAAATGGTATTTTGTTTCTATATATTACAACATTATGAGTAAACTTTTCTTTGATTCTTTGTCATTCTAAACAATATTGCATTCATTTAAGGTTACTCCCTTTTTTATACCGTCGTAATTTTATATAAAATATGAGTTAAAATGATGTAAATTAAATAACATTTTATTTTAAACATATCATGATTAACACGTAATTTTATACTTTTCCCCCCAACAAAAATGAAGTTGTGTAATAAACTAAAAAATGTATTTTTATATTTATTTACGTCTTTTTAAAGAATTAATTGGGCTGCAATATGAAAAATAGTAGACCTATAAATTTCCACTGTCGTCCGGCTGACTGTCTTTCTGTCCTCTCTTAATGTCGACAACGGTGAACAGTGTTAGATAGATGAAAGTGAAGACGAGATGGGGAAAGTTTAGGGGTAAGAGGTCCAGATTAACTATATACGAATTTCCGGTCTAGACGGGAAGTCACGTGACTTCAATTCAAAAATTTTCCCCTGAATGGAGTTACATAGATGACTTTGTAGTTATAAGGAAAAGTATGATGTACAGAGGCAAGACACTACAAAATTTGAGATAGAGAACATATATTGTATTTTAAATTAAATAAATTAAGAATTTGGTTAAAAATTGCAGCCCGGAAATGTGACCATGTGACAATAAATAACTGCTCGTTATTTTAAAAATAATAATAAATTGATTCTGAATTCATAGAATGCTATTTACTTTTCACAATAGATCTACCGTTTCAATATCTAGATTTGTAAATAATTACTTGTTAATAATAAAAGCCTAATTAATTAACTAGTCGCAATTAATTACGTTAATTCGGAACAGTTTGCAAATATTTAATTGCTAGTACTAAATTACTAGAATGAATTTCTTTACCAATGCGGAATAGAGTAAAGAAATTCATTGAAAGAATATTTTATAGTTAATTGTATTCTACTTTATAAACTCAAAGGTAAATTCATTATGAAACAGCCCTTCAAAGCAACAGAGAGATTTTAATCAATCTTTATTTATAATTAAATTATTACTAATTGGATTTTTAAAAAATGGAATCGAATTCGGTTGTCAAAACCCTAAGAATTTTTCATGGGCGGATATATCGGACTCTGTCTCTTATCACCTGGTCGTCCTATCGTGGGCCTAGTTAATTTCCTATCATATCCTATAAGATACAATTAAAATAAAGGTGATCGTATCGAAATAATTCTTAACTGCAAAAATGCGTATTTTAAGGCGGTTTTCGGTCTACTGAGATCTATGAATTTCTTCAAAATATATGAACATGTACGAGTAGACTATATATTCTTTATGGCCCCATGCATAATTTAATGCATATAAGAATCAGCACTTATCTAAAGCACTTTGCTGAAGATTCGTTTCTGTCTACACACAACTTTTCATTAGCTGTGAGCAAACAATTCTTACGCGCATAAGGATAAACATAAATTACAGGTTGGAATTGAACGCATTCTAAAGGAAGATAATTCTATTATTTTTTACTTGTAAAATAAAATATGTTTTGATCTATTAAATAATAATAATATATAGTTAGAAACCTGAACGTTTCGTTTGTGGGATAAATCTATTTTTATGTACATTAATTAACGATTTTAATAAAGAAACGTAAATACACTGAGATACTTTCGTATACATTCCAACATTTTATACTATGCCAAAATATAGGTAATTCAGTTCGGTGGTTATTCATGAATTAAGATCGAAATAAGTTATTCTGCTTCAAAGCAGTTCATTTCAAAGAACGAAAAGAAACATTGGTATACAGTGGTTGCTGTTGTTGTCGTGAAGGAATTTTCGTTTCTTTACAATTTTGATTTATTATTTTGAAACTTTTAGCTCAGAAATGATCTGATATAAAATTAAAAACCAATTTGTTTATATTCTATTTATAAACTACATTTAGTGAGAATAGATTTTAGAATAAAAACATAAAATACTATTTTTTACAAGCATCTTTACTGATATAGACGGGAAAATTTGTAATTAGAAAACTTCCAAAAAAACTCATTCATTTTCTACGTGTTTAATTATAAAACATATCAAATCTTCCACTTAAAATATTTACTATTATTTTTAATTTTTAGCACTTAATAATTTTTTTAAAAATAGTAATTAATGACAACGTAAAGTTGGCATTGTTACAGTGAAAAGTAAAAACTATAATTTACTGTACCAACAGAAGTAAAATTTTTTATTATACAGTACGAAGAATTCAGATCACTGAGTATAGCTATCATTAAATAAAAATCGGTTTGAATTGTCAGTTATACTGAAAGTCAATATCTTGACTTTCGTGCAATTGACAATACAAATGAAATGTGAGGGATGAAGCCCGATTCTGAACTATTAATAAAAATTACGAGCGCTTAAATCGGATTCAAATTCAGATCCAACTAGAAACTGGAGACTCCATTCTCATCTACTGCCCATCGGTGTAATTGTCAGATGTGAAAATTGCTCCTAACCGATCAATCAAACCTCAATTACTTTTTTGTGGATCTTTTATAGATAATTATGTTTAGATTGATTGAAATGAAATTCAACCAATCATAACATAATCCTCATCTCTGTCAATTACACCTATTGTGTTTCCATGTCAAATCAATAAGTGGAACGAATTGTTTGTATAGAATGCAATATTTCTTTTAATATCACAGCTAAGATATTCCATTGGAGAAAGTTGTAAAGTCATTAAAACATCTTGTATATTTCGTATTTATTTTCAAAAAAGTGAAATACGATTCTATTACACACCACATAGTTTTTAGATAAAAAAAAAAAAAGAACAACAAGAATTGAAGAATTTTTAAGTTTTTCTCATAATCTACTGTTGCCGAGAACTTCTACATGCGGTGAAATCTGCTGACAAAGCGAGATACAAGAACTGAAATTCCTATTATAATCCAATATGAAAATTTGGTTAGATGAGAGACTTTTTATCTTACAATGAAATCAAATAGCGCATTGTATCTCAATAGTAATGAACAAAGCTAAAATCAACCAGGCAATCCGTTATGTGTTAGTGCCTTGCGATATATCTAAATAAAAAACAGCTGATTAATTCAATAAGGTATATTATTCATTATTTTAACTACTATTACAGTTTATTCCTACTTTTTATTTTGAAAATAGATAGATAAATACCGTTAACCTGATAAGAAATTAAAATATAAAAAATATTTTACTACTTTACCACTATGTAAGAATATTTATACCTTATAAAATAATACATTGCAGATAAAATGCTGTAATTAAATATCACCAGTTAAGGGTATTTTGTCTCAATTGTGTTGCACCAATTTCAGTTGTAGTTAAGTATATCTTTAACTTAATTGAAGTCGATAGTTTAAGGCTCATTTATCAAAACTTTCACCTATTAATTCGGAAAGATGCTGAAGATGCATTGTAAATACAGTTTGTCCCTTGATAATCCGACAGGTATGGGACCAAAGGGGTGTCGGATTACCAAAAGTGTCCGGATTACCGAAAGTGATTACATATTTGGCATCGTTTTGCTAGCAGTAGCCTACAATATTCCTACATTTTATGAGTAAAATGCTGCCTAGGTTAATATGGAAACGAAACACCCATTTCGGTTAACTGAAACATGTTTATTAAAAGAAATATGGAAGCCAATAAATGTACAGTACATACAGTATGTATAGGCATAAATAATACAGTACGTACAGAACTGCTCACGGAAAACACAAGAAATGTGTGTCATCGTGTAATAATTGGGTGGGGAGATTCGTGTCGCGACATGCTTCTGTGCAAGCAGACACGTAACGGGGACGGGGACTACGGTGACCTTGACGGGAGGTGCGTCGGACTACTGAGCATGTCGTATTACAAAACGTCAAACTATCAAGGGACAACTGTACTATAATAAAGTTTTTGCTCATGTTTCACTCGATTTTTTGTTTTTTTTTTTTGTTATTATTATTAAACAATGCTTCCCATCTATGCTATTATTTTATAATTCAAAATATATTTTATACATTTCTATAAAGGAATTTCGTTTTTGATTTATCGACCGTATTATTGCAGATGTCCAATGAGTCGTCAGGAGTTTTCTTTTTGGAAAAAATTTCTAATATTTTTTTTAGCAATAATCAGAAATTTGGATGAAGTAAGTGAACTTAACAGTGTAAGTAATTGATCTCGACTCTCCTTTCGCGAAAAAAAAAAAAAATTCCTTCAAAATCAGCAGCGAATGGACAGAGTGTTGTCATGCAAAAGAAATCAGCTTCCATATTCTGTAAAATTTTGTATGACACACCAAATTCTTTTCATTAATCGCTTCATTACCTTAATTTTGCATGAGTTCGTCATTTTCAGAGACAATTAACGATCTTATTTTATAAGTTTACCAGCTTTTTTAACGTTCCTTTGTTAGGATATTGCATCCGAGATCGTGTTATAGGTCTTTCTACTTTCACAGAAAATAAAATCAAAAACACGCGAATGAGGTTTCATAATTGAAAGTAATTTTTCGAATGTTTTCGACCAACTTTCCCAATTCGTTATATAACCTACTTATACTAATATTTATTAAATTTATTTAGCTTTATGTCATCAAATATCTCTTTATAAGCTGATAGTTTATATTAAAATCTCAGAAAAATTTAACATTAAGTAATAAAAATAGGTCTATTTTCATTACACTCAATTAACAGAAAAGTTAAATACGATTAATATTTTTAATTTAAATAAAATATTAATAAATATATGGGCCATGTAAGTAAATAAAGTAAAAAGAAAGAATTGTAATTTTAAAAAATATCTTATGACGTTCACAAAAAAGTTAGGAACGTTATATATATATATATATATATATATTTAGATATATTATAAAAATTTTTTATAATATATCTAAATGAGTAAACTTGTTTTCTATTATAAAATATATTTAAATCGAGCTGAATTATTTTTCTGAGATAATTAAAATAACAAACCATATACAGGTAAAGTATTCAAACAGAAAAAAAAGCTGGTAAAATTAAATTGATTAAGCAAGTTACTTATCTTGAATATGGCGAGATGCCAATTATTTCATATAAAGAAAATTCATCAAATTTCTTTATTTTTATTGTGAGAGCTTTTGTAATAGCCAAAAACACGTCGACGATCGTTTGAGCGGAAATTACGTTATGTGTCGTCAAAATTCTAACACCAAGCGGAAATTCGCTCGGTAATGATTAGATTTAGTCCTCGTACGTGGGAATTTCTTAAAATTTTGTGAATAAGCCTAACAAAACGGACTTCGTTCTTGAGGAAGACGTAACGTGAATTTAAGAAATAATAATAATAATTACTGTTATTATTTATTTACACATCTTAAACAGATAGAAAAGCTCAAATAAAGCATCCAACGTAATTTCGGTTCGTGTTAAAAATCTTCTTTTGCTTAATTAAAATTATAAATTGATGTTGTTGCTTAGATAATTCCGTTGGTAGCAACGACAATGTACCGTAAACTTATTGGGAATCTTCGTTTGTTTTTCTTTTCTTCTCGAACGAGACTGGAGTTAGTTTCGGAAATTCTCTTACCAATTTTCTAGAACCGATCTTGAATATTCTCTTGAGCCGAAGCTAATTGATTCTATCAATTAGACTTTATTTCCGAAACCGAAACGTTAACTGAACCGGACTTAAATTAATCCTTGATTAGATTTCTAGAACTATTTAGATAAGACTCGGATTGACTACTACTTTTCTTGGATGATGCATTCGAATTTTGTTTAATGTTTTATTTATTTTTTTTTCAATTAATAAAACTGAGAATTAAAATGCATTTTCTTATAAATTATTAGAAAAATGAAAACAATTCAAATTCGTGTCCTTAATAGTTGAAATTTTAATCGTGATATTTTAAACTTCATTGTTTTTGATACTATTCTTATTTGTGTAAATTGATTTTCACGAACAAAAATTATTTAAATGAACGATTCTGTTATTATTATTTTAATGCACATATTTACATTATTTATCTACGAGAATTGAACCGTATATTTTACATTAATCTATAATTTTTTTTATAATTTAAAATTTAAGAAATGACATAACGAATTTTCACAAAATTTGATTGGCTTGTTCGTAAAACTATCGCTTAATATCGTTTGAAATAAGCATTTTTAGTTAATCTTAGTTAAAACCGTGATTTACATCATTTTAGCTCTAATTAAAACTTAAAATCGATAATCGGATAAATATAACTTTTCGAATAATTTTGTATTCAATTTGTTACAAAATTTGATCCGATAGATTTAATGCAAATTCAGCATTTTCTGTATTAATCCCTATTGGAAAACGACTATCAATGGATGAATATAAAGTATATTTTTTTAATTTTTTTTAGTTTTAAACTTTCATCTGTATTAATAATTTATATCTTTACATTATAAAAATACTTTCCAACTTTTAATATTAAAAATTATTTTATTTTTAAAGTATTTTAACTATTAATTACTTAATCATTAATCTTAGTTAAGAAATGATTAATTGTTTCATCGCTCAACTAAAACGATAATTAAAAATATGATATTGATCAGAAATTATCATTCTCTCCGATAAATTATTAAGTATAAATTTTAAAATTAATATATCCGAATTTATTAAAAGTTTAATTTTTACATTATAGTTTTGTATATGTTTAAATTAAATACAGTAATTTTTATTCTATTTTGTTATCATTTTATCAGTAAATATAAATCATATTTTTATATAGTCCTATTAATGTCTATATCTTACCAAAGAAATATATTAATAGAATTGTATTTTTTATCATTTTTTTTATCCCATTTAAGTGGGTCAGGTTTGTTTACTTTAGTCTAAAATTTCATACTAGCTATATCTTTCGTATTGTGCTTTAGAACAATGGCACGCAAAGTATGGATCGTCGAATAGGTCGCAAGAAAAATAATAAAATATGATATAAAAACAGAAAAAAGTGAACCGTCTACTTACGCTACGTCATTGAATAATTAAGTCTTTAAAAAAAATAACTGGAGTCGTACCAAATTTATGTCTAAAAAAGCCGAATCGTCGGGGAAAAAATGTTAGAAAAACACTGTCAGTGACGGGCTGGCCGTTCGGGAATTTAGGAAAAGTTACTCCTTGCACCGGTATGGATTGTTGTCGTAACTAAATTTTAGTAAATTTAAATTCTCCCGCCCTCCCGGGAGAATTTAACCCCTGCGCAGAGTCAAACACATGCCACACGGAGCCTATTGATCGGCTTATCATCGGCATGGCATTGCCTGCAGCTGCATCTTATATTTCATTTTGTATAATGATCGGTGTGTTGTTGGTTATCAACCTGCCTGCAAAACATATCTGTTAAAAGCATATAGTATTTCGCATCATTTTTCATTCATTTTTTTCTTTTTTTTTCTATTCCATATGCACGCGTATTCAGTCCCTTTACGTTTTGCTGTTTCTACTTTGTTAATAGGTGTAGTTTGGATTCCCGGCTAGAGTAAAACCGTAGAATCTTCGGCTTTTTGTAAATCCATTAAATAAACTGAAAATATGGATGGTGCATCCGGTTTTATTTATGCTGTCTTTCTAATGAGTTCAAACAACGCAAAATGATCTAGGTTTTCGGCGTTTAATTACCGGACGATGGTGACATCATCTAATGTGACTATCTAATCAAAATTCTTTTGATCAATAACATGATATAAAGTGCCACTCTGTGTTCGTTCATCTTGACACGCACAGATTGTTGAAAGAATTTATGAAATAGTAAAATTCCTGAGAAAACGTGATTTAAGTTACACGGGGATTTTCTCGAACTATCGCTACTTCTTGCAAAGTATGATCCTTTGATAAAAACCACCCGAAATCTGAAATTCAAGCAAGCAAGCAATATCACGAATCAAGTCGTATCAGCAATAAACAGAAGGATCTTGGGTCAAATATGACGCAAATATACGTTGTTGATATTATCAAGAAACTAATGCAAGACCAAAATGAAGGGAAGCAAGCACAAATCTTTACCGCTTCAGATGGCTATCGTGAAAGATAATGAATGACATTAGCACACTGATCTGTAACAGTGTGCCATTGTCATTCATTACGTCACTGATGTGGTTCGTGAAAGACGCTTTGCACTTTTAGAATGTTATTCTGGAAGGAGGAAAAAACTGTTTGAAATAGGGCATGAAACGTTGAGTAAGCTTAATTTGGGCATTTCAAACTGCCTTTCTGATAGTACGGATATGCGTCTTATGTGAGTGAGGAATACAATGAACTTACTTCGTGGTTAGAGCAACCTTCGTCCAATAACAATATACATTTGGTGCTACGCGCACGTGTTAAATCTTGTAATACGTAACCTCACACAATGCAATATTAATTTATTCGTTTCATTCTATGGTTTCCTTCAATCATAAGCTGTGTTCTTCGGGAATTATCCATTTAAAAAGCAAATGGTTGAAGATAAATGCAAAGCAGCATCAAACTTAAACACTTACAAACCATCGGGCTCATCGCTAGTGGTCAAAAGGCGAAGGTTTATCTAGAATGCTTGACGTTTTTGACGAGCTTTTTAGTTCTTTTCTATGAAGTTGTTGGAGCCCTAGACGAAATTTCAATAAACCCCAGAATGAAAGCTACTTATATGATGAAGCTCAAACACTTAAATACAAGTAAGTTGAAATATGAAAACATACAGTAGACATTTATAAGAATCTTTTTCAAGAAACAGTATCTTTATCAATTACTTTCACTTCAAACTTCAAACTTACATTGGTTCTACAGACTATTAAAAGTATTCGTTCTTGTCTCGTAACTTACAGCACATTCTAAATGTGTCTGATCGGTTTATTCAAATTCAAAATGAACGTTTATCTGAAAGAAACCTGCCATTAATCCAGATCACTTTCTAAGAGAATACACGGATAGGATAAAAAAGATACTGGATGGAGAATTGTTATCAGATGAGCCTCGCCAAACTAAAGCTAACTGATTTCAAGTGGAAACGTTCAACATCATTTTGGACACTTGCCAGAAGTATGGAGAAACTCGTTTCGGAAAGCATGAAAAACTGTTTTTCAACTTATAACATAGCAAGTGGAAAGATTTCCGAATCCAAAGAGTGCCTTAAAAATGTCAAGCTTGATTTCACAACCATTTCTTCGATGTTTCGAAAAAAAAAAAAAAAAAAAAACTCTAACGGCTGCGAAAGTGAAAATGTCAGATTAGTTCTCGTCGAACAGCTAACTGATTTCGTCAAAAAGTGTCCATAACTACAGAAAATAATATTTCAGACAACTGCTTGTTGAAGCTTCTCTAATCACAGACGAATTCGACGTTGAAGAGTTAAAAAATGCTGACGACTTAGGTTTAGAATCAGACTTCGAAACCGAAAGCGAAAAGAATGAACAAGCATTTATCAGCAAACCATGTCAAAAAAAGAAAAAAAACAAACGAATCCTGCAAGAATTGTGTATAATTCCTGATGGTTCAGTATAATCTGCACAGAAGTTGTTCGACGTATTAGCGAGGTTGAGGCCGAAGTTTTAAACGCGAAAACGTGTACGTCGGACTTTCGGCGCCGCTTTCCTGTAAGTCTAGAAGTTTGACAATGGTGTTTGGAAAGTCAGTAGAATCGTGCTCGACATTCCAAACGCCATTGTCAAACTTCTAGGCTTGCAGGAAAGCGGCGCCGAACGTCTGGCGTACACGTTTTCGCGTTTAAAACTTCGGCCTCAACCTCGCTATTATATCTATCCTGTAAAATGTTACTTACTTTTTCTCAATTACAAAAGTAGCGTGTGGACGATGGTTTTCTAGACTACATCAGATAAAATTGAACTCCAGTTCTCTTCTTACTCGAGAACATTTAGAAGCTTTACATATGCTGATGAGTTAGATGTGTTGCATGACATTGAGCTAAATAATGCTGTGCTAAAATATCATACTTATTAGAAAAGTTATTCATATGTTGGTATAAAACAGATTACAGAGTTATTACTTTGTTAAACTTTGATAAAAACAATTTTGGGAGATATTTAAGATTAAAATTTAAAAAAATTTTATAACCAATTTCATTCAAGTTAGTTTATATTACCGTTTAAATTTTTCTATAAAAAGTTTTTGTTATTTTACTTTTATAGTATATGGAGGTTAATTAAGACTTTGTTGCATAAGGCCGAATTTATTGGGTTTTTGTTTTTTCAAATTTAAAAAAAAAAAAAAAAAAACATTAGTTTATTTCTAGAGAGGAAAGTGCTGCAAATTCATCTCAGAAGTTTCAAAATTTTCTGCGGGAAAG
Source organism: Centruroides vittatus (assembly GCF_030686945.1). Taxonomy (NCBI): domain Eukaryota; kingdom Metazoa; phylum Arthropoda; class Arachnida; order Scorpiones; family Buthidae; genus Centruroides; species Centruroides vittatus. The sequence continues at coordinate 275,496 of NW_027122185.1, read as the reverse complement.
TGGGTACATTCCCCTTTTTTGGTACTTTGCCCCGATAACCCCCTTATGCGCCGATAGAAAGCTTTTCCCAGTAACAATTTAAAAACTCCACTCCGTCACCGACTAATAAAATACTGTATTTTTCTTACGTTAAAATATCAATTGCTTCTATGGAATCTAATTTTCATGTAATGAATGTAAATAATTAATCAACGACTATAAAAAAAAATTAAGATTAAAGTATAATAATAGATAGATAGATTACTTTATATAAAAGTAAACATGTTTCGAGGTGTTTCTTGGTTTGTTATTGAGGTTATAATAAGTTTGATTATTTTTCCCCTTTTGTATTATATTTAAACATAAGTGGACCTAATAGAAATAATTTATAATAATTTTAAAATCGACGATTGTATACAATTGATATATTTTCTTGTGGAAAATCGACTTTTTAAATTGATTATCTGTTTGTTTTATATGTATCATTATGAATATTTAATCGTGCACAATACATTTCTCATTAATCACTAAGAGTGTTTCATCGATTTTTCAAATTAGGAAAATTAAACTGCAATTGGAAACTATCATTTATCGTGCAACTGTAACCCCCCAAAAAACTATTTTCTTTACTATAGTTTAACACGTAAGATTGTTAATATAAAATCTCAGTTAATGTAGGATTCGGTCTGTTGAAGATTTAAACACAATTCAATCTGTTATTTTATTGTGACATTTAAATGACACAAGAGACAGAAACGATGACGTAATATAACACGGTAATACATGTAAGGGGGCATCGATAATAAGTTTATGCATAAAATTTATGCACACAAAAATAAATAAGAATACTTTCTATTAAGTTTGATATTCGCTTATTTAACGTGTGATAATAACGTTAATATGTTTACAATATTTATTGATTTCGATTTTACTATATTTACATCTGCAATGGATCTGTTTATCTAAAAATATTATTTTTTTAAAAAATTATTATTATCTGAACAAGAATTACAATTTGTAAGATACAAAATTAATCAATTAAGTAATGTCTTCTACGATCGCTTGGATTAAATCAACTTTTCAACTAAAAAATTAATAATTTATTATGAAGATTCTATTTTAATCAATCAATATATGTATTATAAAAGTAAGTGTACAATGTGCGTGCCTCTAAAACTCAAAAACGAGTCCCGGTACGATCAAGGGAGTTACGTGGTGTGGTAGCCCTCTATCCCGCGCCCATGAAGAAGGTTCCCGTTTTTACCCGAAGGGCGTGCTATTGAAGATATAACGGCTGGAAGTTTCGCCCTCTAGAAATTTCTAGAACATTCGAGAGTATTCGAGAGCATTCCACAACATTCCGGAATGTTCCGGGATGTTCTGGAACGTGATCGAATATGGAACATTATTCACGCGAAATGACAATAAAGGAATTGACATTTATGTATTCTATCTTTATATATAATCTAGATGGGTGGATAATAATAATAATAAATAATAAAAATAATAATAAGCGCAGAGCCCAAACGTTTAGGAGTTGAAAGTTGAAATTTGGTACACAGGGTATGTCACGAGAACCCATACTAATAAGAAAAGATTTATGGAAATTCCTACCCCCCACGGGGGAGAGGGAAAGAATTAAGGCTTATCCTAAAGAACTCGGCTTCTACTATACTATTTTAGATGCAATTTGTTGTTTTTAACTGCGTTTTAGCAGGATACCATGTGGGGATGAAAGAAGTGTATTCCTTAACAATGGAAGTGTTAAGAGAAAGCGGCGTGCATGATTTACAGACGCAGATGCGGTTTTTTTTTTGCGTTTTTGCGGGAAATCGAACATATTTTTAGACCCATCTAAAAATTCTCCAATTAGTATGGAAACAGGGAACTTAATTCTTGCATTATGTGAAAACGGCTAAGATTGACTATAATGTAATAATCTTAATCTTCTCCATTGTTACTTTTTGCCCGAGCAACGCCGGGCTCATCTGCTAGTTTTTATTATAAAAATGAACGCTTTCGTTTACATTGTTTTCTTTCATTCGTAGGTCTTTCTTTAATTAATTGAAGACTTATATCTCATGATTTTAATTCTGGATTCTTCGACTTTTTGTTGAAAAATAAGGAAAATATTAACATTTTCGTGATCTGTTGATTGGTGGCAACATTGATCGTTTTTTTTTTTTTTTTTTTTTTGCTGTGAGCACCCCCTACTATTTTTTAGATGTACCGTAGATAGCCAAAATGGCAGCTCGTCTTTTATTTCTGCAAACAGATGAATGGGAACAGTGGGTACGCACGTTCTAACTTAACCTATTCTAATATAATTAGGTTGGTAATAATTATGACAATTTATTAGAATCGGTTAGGTTAGGTTAGAACGTGCGTCCCCACTGTTCCCATTTTTCTGTTTGCTGAAATAAAAGACGAGCCGCCATTTTGGCTACCTAAGGTAAATTTAACCGGCAAGTCTAACTGGTCGACTTGGAAATATAAAATTTGCATCGTGTTAAGGAATATTCCTGGTACATTGGATGTTGTTGAAGGAAAAGTTTTGAAACCAGAAGAATTAGATTCCGATGATTCAAAGGAAGAAAGAACAAGGTATGAAAAAGAACTATTAAATTTTACTAATTACGATAGTAGTGCCTTGTCGGTTTTAACTTGCAATTTGTTTGAAGAAACTTTAAAGAAAGTCATGAGTTTTACGACAGCGCGAGACGTTTGGTTATAATTACTTAGATTATTTGAAGGTGTCTGTGAGGACAAGGCTTACGATCTTTGTATGAGATTTTTTGGTTATAAACGTCAAGTTGGAGATGGAGATGATATGGCCAACCATTTATCAAAACTAAAAAACGTTTGGAATGATTCGAATGTAGAATTGACAAAAGATGTAGAAATGGAAAAGTTGCCAAATTTATTGTTAATTTGTAAAGTCTTAGATACTTTACCTGACGACCATTTTTCATTTAAGTCAAGCTGGCTTCTTATTTTAAAAAGGGATCGTACCATAGATAATTTAACTCTTCAATTGTGCTCGTATGAAAGAGATTTAGCTTGTAAGGATAATGAAAACGAAAATCAGGTGGTCTTAGTTACTAACGCAAGTAAGAAGCTGTTCAAACCAGCGGGAAAATATAGTTCGGATATAGTTTGTCACTATTGTCACCGATCTGGTAATAAAATATTGTTTTAAAAGGAAAGCAGGCAGTAAAACTAAACAAGAAAATAGAGAGTTTTCTGCAGGATCTCGTAAAGATAATTGTAATATGACTCTTTTAACAATTGTGTCGAATACAGTACTGTACGTAGTGAAAATGATAAAGACTGGTATGTGGACAATGGAGCTACAAGTCATGTTACCTATCAACGAAATTTTTTGTGATTTTGAGCACTTTAAAGATCCACATTCAGTTACCTCAGCCAGTGGAGACAAAATATATGCTTCTATTTCAATTGTTCCTTTACCTATTGGTAAAGGAACAATTGAAATAGAAGCATATGTGGATAATACATGGAATGAAATTACATTATGTAATGTTTGGTTTGTATCGGATCTTAAGAAGAATCTATTTTCAATGTTAGCTGCTCAGGATCGTCATCACTCCAGCTTATTTATATCAAAGGCTGAAGAATGTAAATTTAAAGTTGATGGACGCATAATAATAACTGGTAGACGTAGCAGATATGGAGATCTTTTTAAGCTTAATTTAAGAAGTGTAACATGTAGCAAGCTATGTGAGGTAAATGCAGTTACTAAATCAAATTTATTACAGATCTATCACGAGAGGCTGGGTCACCAAGACAAGAGACATGTGAAAACAATTGTAGAGCGAGAACTTGGTGTTAAAGTTGACTTTGATAATGAAATATGTGAAGGATGTGTTTATGGCAAATCTCATAGATTAAAGTTTGGAACACGTCCACGTGCTACAAAACCGGGTGAACTGATACATACGGATATATGTGGACCGTTTGAACCATCCTTGTCTGGTTATAGATACTTTGTTTTATTTAAAGGTGACTTTTCTAGATTTCGATTTATCTAGTTTATTAAGGAAAAGTCTGAAGTGTCTGAAAAGCTAAAACAGATGATAGCTGAAGTTAATGTTACTGGACATAGTCAAAGAAATTCTGAGTGATAATGGCAGAGAATTTGATAATGCTATTGTTAGAAAAGTTCTACAGAAAAATGGAATAAGACAACGATTGAGTATGCCATATACTCCAGAACAGAATGGCTGCTGTGAACGTGAAAATAGAACAATAGGCGAGACAGCAAGGTCCTTAATGTATACCAGTGTTTCCCAAACTTTTGACATCTGTGTACCCTTTGTATAATTTTCTTAATGCTGAGTACCCCTCGTCAAAAAAATTGCGTATACTTTAAATCAAAAACCAAAGATAACGAGGATATTCCATTTCTATATGCTGCTGCAATTGAAAAATCGAAAAAGCCAAAATAGAAGACTATGTGGAAAATATTGTTCCTAGATATAGCGATATGGACTTTAGGTCTTATTTTCGTCTTTCTAGAAGCACTGTCAAAGTAAGTCTCTGCCAAGAATTGTTAGATGTAGTAACTAGCTACAGAAAAATTGGTTTATTCGGCATTTTTAGCTTTTTATTAATACTAAAGCACATAACAAACCTTTCCTGTTAGAAAAATCGCACAAAAGCTAAAAATACACACGAGCACATTGTAACAATTCAATGTGTAGATACTGGAGGTTTTTGTGTGACACTGTTGTCTTGACCATAGGGTGGAGGAATACACAGAATCACAGCACCCGGCGAAACCGCTAAGAAGTAACGAAGTTTTTTATTATTTTTCTATGTTTGTAATCGAAAAAAGTAAACTGCTCGTTGACCAGGAACAGCCGAAGCACGGTGCAGCGTGTACCCCCACTAAACTCTTCCCCTACCCCTGGGGGTACGCGTACCACACTTTGGGAAACACTGATGTATACTAATAAAAATTTCACTCAAAAGCTATGGGCAGAGTTAGTAAATACTGCAACCTATATCCTAAATAGAATAAGTCCATCAAGTATTGAAGGTAAATTGCCATTTGAACTATGGTTTAATAAAACACCAAATATTAAACACTTGAGAATCATTGGGAGTACTTGCTATGCTCATGTGCCCAAGCGACTAAGAAAGAAGAGGGAAAAGAAAGCACAGAAAGGTGTTTTGATAGGATATGATAATGATGATGGTTATCGCATTTGGGACAAAGAAAATAACAAGCTCATTCGTTCGAGAGATGTCCCTTTTCAAGAAGAATCCTTGATAGTTAAAAATAATAACTTGAATCTACCTCATCCAGCAATAATCGTGAAGCCTGATAGTTTACAAGAAAACGATAGTTATCTGAATGCTGAAAAAGAAGATTTGAGTTTTCAGGATAAAGTTCAGAGCAAAGAGGCAACACAACAAATGACTATACGGGATCGTTCAGAGCTTATGCGTCCCAGAAAATTTGATGACTATGTTATGTCAGTGATCTCAAATGCCTGTGAAGATCCGAGTACTTACACAGAGGCAATTAGTTGTCAGAACCGAGAGAACTGGTTAAGTGTTATGGATTGTGAAATAAAATCCTTAAAAGAAAATGAGACATGGACCCTTGAAGAGTTACCAGGTGGAAGAAAAGCAATTCCATGCAAACGGGTATTTAAAACAAAGACCAATCCAGATGGTTCGATAGATAAGTTTAAGGCAAGACTGGTAGCAAAGGGATTCTCTCAAAGAAACGGAAAGGATTTTGATCAAACATTCAGCCCTGTTGCTAAGTTAGGAACAATTAGAGCACTTTTAAGTGTTGCAGCAAATGAAAATATGTCTCTGACAAAATTTGATGTCTCGACAGTTTTCCTACAATAGACGAGGACATTTACATGGAACAGCCAAAAGGGTTTGGTGATGGTTCAAACAAAGTCTGTAAGTTAAAACGAAGTCTTTATGGACTTAAACAAGCTCCACGATGCTGGAATAAGAGATTTGGAGACTATCTTTTGAAATTGGGCTTCCAAAGGAGTGATGCAGATTCTTGACCGTTCATAATAAAAAGAGGTCCAAATAATCTTTTGCTAACCTTGTACGTAGATGATGGTTTGGTGGCGGCAACAGATCCTCAGGAATCAGCAGAGTTTATAGAGCAGTTAAAAAGTAAGTTCAAGATTGTCTCTAGACCTGCTACCTATTTCTTAGGTTTAGAAATTTACAGACAAAGTGATGGATCGATTTTTGTAAATCAAAAGTCCTATACTGAAAAAATCTTGAGCGTTTTGGCACGCAATATTGCAGACCTGTGTCAACGCTAATAATTAATGAAAGCAATAAATCAGGGAAAGTAGGTTCCTGTGAAAATAATGAAGAACACAAAAAGGACAAACCATATCGTCAAGTAGTAGGTGCTCTTATGTACCTGATGGTTGGTACACGCCCTGGTATTGGTTATACAGTGGGAGTTGCTTCAAGGTCACTTGAAGTTTATACTAATAAGAACTGGATAAATGTTAAAAGGATCTTCCGTTACCTGAAAAGTACACTTGATTATGGATACTCTATAAGAAAGGATATAAGGGCATTCTTGAGGCATACAGTGATGCTGATCATGGTGAGATTTGGTCACTGGACGTTCTACTTCCGGAGTTGTTTGTATTTATTCCGGCGGAGCAATCACTTGGCTTAGTCAAAGACAAAGTTCAGTTACAATATCTACTACAGAAGCAGAAGCGGTGGCTACAAGTGAAGCAGCACGTGAAATAGTATGGCTGAAGCGATTGTTGAAGGATATCACAGAACTCAAAGATCCTCCAGAACTACAAATTGACAATGAAGTAGCAACAAGATTGGCACAAAACCCAGAATACCATCGCCGTAATAAACATATTAAAACGGGACATTTCTTTGTTCGTGAGCTAGTTACTGATGGAACCATTGTGGTGAAGAGAGTATCCACAGAATTCCAGGTAGCTGACATAATGTCAAAACCAGTACACAAACCAAGAATTGAATCACTTTGCAAGGACATGGGTATCCAACATATCATTCAATGAGGGAAAGTGTTGAAAAATAAGGAAAATATTAGCATTTTCATGATCTGTTGATTGGTGGCAACACTGATTTTTTTTTTTTTTGCTGTGAGCTTCCCTACTTTTTTTTTGTTCTCTTCACGTCTTTTTTTTCTTCACACGTGAGAAGTTGCAGTGTTCCTTTTTTGTTTAAATAAGAGTTTTTGTTAACTAGAGAAGTGTGTGTTAGAGGTTCTGACATCAAGTCAACACTATTTATTTGTATAATACCTTTTATATTTAAATTCTAAAATATGTTTAGTTTTTGTCTGTAATAATTTGTATTTTAAAAATAATTAATTATTTATAATGCTGTTTTATAAGGGAATATCATAAACCAAGTCGTGTTTCCTCTGTGTATTTTCGAATTTTTTTCATTAATTCTTACAGAAAATAGAATAATTGTCATTCATATTGTAAATTCTCTTTTTTTTTTAAAGTTTGAATCCAATTTTCAAATGATTTAATGGTACATTTTCATGCTTACTGATAATAAGTATATTATAAAATGAAATGAAACACAAATAATACACGAGTTGAAAGTACTGTACATCTAAAAACAATGTACCGTATTGAAGTCGTATTTAATATTTAAAATATGTGAAATAGTTTTTTCTTTGATAATTCGCAATGTTCAGGACCACTCAGAAATAGAGACGGGTCACTTAATTTTCGAACATCTCATCTCGGTCAATTAAAAAAATAAAATAAAACAGTATTAAAAATTGTATTATATTTACATTTATATCAGTATATAAATCTTATACAATTATACAGTATATTTATTTATATTTTATAAAAAAGAATTTTCCTGTATCATTTGATTTAGAATCTAAAAATATACCCTGTTCTAAAACAATTAATGCATTTTCATAAGTGAAAATATAGAAGAATAATTAGATTTTTTTTTCTTTTTTTCTAGAATCAAATTTCAAATACTCATAATACAATTTTTTCTTTTAAAATAATATAAGTATGTTGATGAAATTTAGGCCTATTCTAGTTTTCCTATTTGCCGAAATCTGTTTTTATAAGTGTAGAATGTATTGATTGTAAGTATAGAAAAACCTCTTCATACAATTTAAAATAATTTAATTTGATATTATAAGTATAAATAATATATATTTATTGATAATAAATGGTATTTAAGAATTTCTGTAAATTGGATTTAAACTAAAATTCATTTTCGTTATTAAAAATACGTCTTAAAATTGGGAGTATTATGATTAAAAAAATAAATAAATAAATAAAATTTTTTTAAAAGTTAAAACAATAGATGGAGGCGGTTTTGTTTTTGCTTTTAATAGCTCTTTTACTATCTTACTATAAACTGATCTTTCTAAAATGCAATTAATTAAATAAATAAATCTATCTTATTATTATTTTTTTCTTAAAAAAATTAATTTCTTCCTGAAACATAAGTTAATAAAAATACAAATTTGATGTGTAAACATCGCTGTGATCTATCATCTTTGCAAATAGCTTTATGATTAACGCGTACACACTTATTAGTGAAGTATGAAAACATTTCCTGAAATGAAAAATCGGTTTTGTTTAGATTTTCAATGACTCAGACGAAACTTTTGTATCAAGTTAAAATTCTGTTCATTGATTTGTTTCTTTGCTTGTTTCTTTAGCAGAATGTTACAATAAATAAATCAAACGAGTTGCAGGAACACATAATAACGATCTCGTAGGAGTCGATATTTTTTTCTTAGTATTATTAGCTCAATAACTACGTATGAAAACCGAAATAACTTAGTTCTTAAAAGAGAATAAATTTTCCTTTAAAACTTTATAAAAATTTTCGAAATGAAAGTAATATTATTATTATTATTATTATTTTGCATGAAATGACGTTTCGTAGGCTACAAGTTACTAAGTAAGAAATTCCGAAGTAACGATTAGGGTAAATGATTTATGTTAAAGAAAAGAAAAGAAACAAAAAAAAAAAAAAAAAAAAAAATTAAGAAAATGAAATAATAGAAAACTTAAATCGATTTCTTCGATCACAATTTTGTCGAAGTCATCAAATTAAGAATGTCATTTCGACTTAAATCTGTTTTTTTTTTTTTAACTCGTCTTATTTATTATTATACATTTTTTTCTTTCTTCCTTTTTTTTTAATCGTCGGCTTTAATATTTCCTGCTCTTATAAGCTTTGCATTCAACACTTTCAGTTTTCAAGTTAACATTATTGATTTTTCTTTCCCCCCCCCTTTTTGCGTTTTCTACCGCCTGAATATCTAACCAATTTATTATTATTACTTTTTTCTTTTTTGATATATTTGCACCTTTTAACGAAAGTCATATTTGGTTTTGGTTATGTTTTCCCATAATCTGAGAAACACATTGATTGTAATGCTTGTGTATGCAAAAACGTACCTGACTGCCGTTGTAGATGGTATTTGTTTTTCCCTTTTCTTTGCTTTCCTTCAGTTGCTTTAATGCGTGAAGTGCATGTGGAATTGGAAGCCGTCAAACAGGAGGAGAAAGATTTGAAAACGCACGGACAGCTGACAAGTGGGGACGAATTGACAAGTGAGTGTTGATTTTGTTTTTATTTCAAAAAAAAAAAAAGCTTCTCTCGAATGACTTTACTACATCTGTATATAAGAATTTTCTTTCTTTTTTTTCCTTTCTATTTTTATTTATTTATTTATTAAATTTTTAATTTACATTAAATATCTCTGCAAATTGTTCGAAAAATATGTGGTTGTATTTCACGCACAACAATACATCATATTTTCAATTTCTAAGATTTGTATGACTAGATTTAATTGTGCTGTATTATTACGTTAAATTAAATAATTATTATAAAATTAAATTAAATAGGTATATGTATATATACTTATTTAATTTTATTTTTAAAACAAATAAGATATTTAAAAATTTTTTTTTTTCAGTTCTTTTATCAAATGATTTTTCACATATTCTACTCGAATATTGATCATAAAGTATAAGTGAATTGTTATTCCAGCCAACAACAATTAGATATTTAAGATATTTACTGTATTCTTGTTGCATTTGTCATCATACAAAATTAATAATTTCCAGAGTATACGACATACAATTTAAATATTATCACACAGACATAAAGATATTAATAAACTCTAAGAAAAAAAGTATATATAATTTTATTTAAAAAAAAAAAAATATAAAAATTATATAAAGTAAAAATATATATGTTTTATTTTTAGCATAGAGTGAATTATTCAAGGTGAGTATGTATAAATACAATATTTACGAATAATAAAATTGGACGTCCTAATTATTCTTGTTGGAAAATCATTTGCATTTCTTTTCGAGTAGCATTTATATCATAAGAGAGTGATTTTTAATATATTTTTTTTAGTGTAAAAAAAAAATATTTGATAATAAAATCGTTTTCCCAAAATGTTTCGTATATAATTGATATTTTATTAACTTATATCGACTCAAATTATAATAAATAATTTGTCAAATCTACAATCAATTTATATGTTCGCACCGTACATAGAGCATAAATGCTGAAATTTTAAAATGAAATAATATTGAGTGTAAAAATTTGTATCGTATTTTAAAAATATATTATAAAACGTATAGTATTTAATATATTTTATTTTATTTTTTATTACCGTTGTTTTAATACGAATCAATGAAAAGTTATGAGTTACGACTGCTTCGCTTTGAATTTCTGGAACACGTCAGTTCCACTTTTTGATGACATCATTCAAAATACTTTTATGTCGAATTAAATGACTATATAGATTTTATTTTATGGACTTTTTTTATTATTCATTTACTGTTTATTTAGTTTTTTATACTTTATTTATTTATTTCTGCATTTTAGTAAATTTAGACTGGTTATTTGTAGAGGTAATTAATTATATTAGAAATTTTAGTTTTAAATTATAATATTAACCATTCGTTTGGATTTATTTAACCAATATACGTTTGGAGATCCTATAAACCCAAAAAATGTCAAATAAAGGGAAAAATTCGCGCGTATGTTGGCGTCTAATTTGTTTAATTTCTTTATTCCGTTCTGTACTATTTAACAATATCTCAGTATGAGTAAAGTTTAAGAAACAAAATTTGGCACAGTAGCGTGTGTATAAAGGGCATTAATGCTATTAAATTTTGGTTTTTTATTAAAGGTCGACAGGGTAGAGACGTAGAAGGGGTCACGTGTCATATCTCCAGTCTGGTCGGACTTAATGAATATTTTACTCGTTATTAGCATTCACAATCTTGTAATATTATATAATCGAGATGGGTAAATAATAATAATGATAAGCTCAGAGTTCGAACGGTTAAGAATTGAAATTTGGTACACAGTTAGGATACATCATAAGAATGTACAATAATAAGGGATTTATCGAAATTCCTCTCCCGGAGGGAAGAGGGAGAAGGTTAAGGATTACCCCGAAGAACTCCGTTTCTACCGTACTATTTTTGATGCGGTATTTTGCATTTTTTGTGAAAAATCGAACATACTTTTAGATCAATCTAAAAATTCTCTAATTAGTCTCAGAAGAGAGAAGACCTAATTCTTGCACCCAGTTAAAATGGGTACAATCTCAAAATTCAACTTGAGTTGTAGTATGAGTACAGAGAGAAAAGGAAATCTTACAAAATTTGATGATGATATTTACTATTCACTGGAAATAATAATTCACGTTGATCACTCTTGAAATTCGGATGTTAAACAGTAATACTGCACTATCCAGACACTATCCAAAATACAACATTGATTGTCACAACATTGTCACCAACCGAGTTTCGGTAGAGCGTTTATTTTCCGCTCTTAAAATTATTAAATATGATTTAAGAGCTTCGGTGAATGCTGACTTAATAGAAGTGATTTTTTTCTGTAAGGAGTAATTCAGTTTATAACAGAGACGAAAAATAATAAATTAATCAACGTTGCAAAATAAGCAAACTCTTTTTTACCAGTCTAAATGTTATATTTCTCATTCTTGACTTAGTTTAATGTATTTGTATATTTATATATATTACCCAATATACTCGTCTATTATGTACAACATTTTTATTAAACTAATTTGTTTGTATAAGAATGTATTTACTATTTTTATTCATAACTCGGGAAGCCTCGAAACGTAGAGAAGTGCAAACGGATGTGCTGTGGAATCGTGTAAAAATCTACCGACTCCGCAGCCCCGGTAAATTGACTGTTGTTTATAATTAATATAAATCTATGTGACTTTTCATTGCAAGTATTATTCGGCACATAGATGAAAAGGCAATCGGTAGATGGCAGCACTAGACTATACACAGTTTAATCCGTGTGGTAAGGAGATAAATAAATATTGGTAATGCGGTCAATCGATGATATTGAATTGTACAAATCTTTAACTAAATACACGATTTAAAGTTTCGCAAATATATTCATTGTAAAATTACCGTCTAAGCTTAAAATAAACTTTGTAAAAGAATTTATGGCTACTTATTAGATCGAAGTAATTCAGGCTATTTAATCGATCCGTGGCTTACTGCAGTGCAGCACATTAAATGAAAAATATGTTGTTGACATATAAGATATTAATGCAATTATTACAATATAACGCTTTAATGACCACGAATGCAATACCATAAAACGAAATCGTTTTCTTTGATTTACTTCGATATTCCATACTATTGAAACTTGTTTATTACCTATGCTCTACGTTAAATTAGTTAAATTCTTAATTAATTTATTAAAAAAAAGCAAATGTAGCGAAAGAAAAATCTGTTATACGTAATTTTTATTTAATATTGACCGAAATGATTTAAGATCTACTTGACCTTTCTTCCTGTTATTTACTTTAAATATCAAGTAAATTCAAACACATTCTAATACTATTAAAAAGTTTACATTTGATAGAAACAACTTTAAATTGTATAATCTATAAAAAAAATGCACTGTATATAAATTACACAGTAATATAAGCTATTCGCAGTAAAATGATTTTTGTAAGTGCTATTGGCTCTTAGTGGATTCTTTTAGACATTATTTTTCTCAAAAAAAAAAAAAAATTAAAATAATTCGATAGATTTATTGATAAATTCAATAAGTTTCTGTTTAGATTATTTACTACTTTTGTTTAATTATTTACATTATTAACAATAAGTGCGCAAATAAATAAAATATATCCAAATATATTAAGAATGAAATTTCGATTTCTATCCCTTTATAAAACCTTAGTTAGAATCTCGAAGAAAAAAAATAATACAGTATTAAGTGCATACAGTATATGCTTATTAATGAATTTTATATAATATTTGGTTTGTATTTTACTTACTTTTCTAACTTATCTCTTCAATAGAATTCATAATTTTATTTAAAATAGACTTTCCATTCAGTGAATTACTATCTCTAAATATATATTATTATAATTAAATTCTAGATACAAATAATAAATTTATTTATTTAATAAAAACTCTAAAAAACTATACACGTTTTTTTTCATCTTAAAAAATGAATTATGTGCTGAATTTTTTAAGTATTATTTTCTTATTAATTTATTAAATATTAAATAATTAATTAAAAACGTAGACATTATTTAAAACTAAAAAAAGCATTAAATTAATTAATTTCGAACGTATTTTATTTTATTTTATTTTTTTATTAAAAAACATAAAGTATTCTCTACGAACAAAGAAAATTTGGTTAAAAATTAGATTACAAATTAGCATTGGACATTGTTCGATAATTTTAATGATTTAAGCCAAAGTTTTTATTCTTTCGAATATATTATTGTTTTAGTTGTTTTTCCTGAAATGTTCTTTTAATTAATTATTTTTAAAACTGAAATATTTCCGTAACTAAATTATATATGAATATAAAATAATGATATGAATTTTTATAATTCTTTTGAAAGATTAATGATAAAATATTATTGTTGTTATTTATTGATGAAAATGAAGTGTACAATAAATAAATAAATACAGATATACTCGTACAGCCCGTTAGTTAATTGTTAAGTTAGTCAATACGGTCGTAATAAAGAGATAGTAAACGATGCTTATTCTTTGGAAAATTATGTGAATCGGATGTGTATAGAGAATATTTTAAAGGGAACACAAGATATATTATTTCTTATATTTCGTGCATAATTTTTATATAAAAATTAAGCAAATTAATTATTTCATTTATTGGATATAAAAGCATACTGTTAAGTGTTCAACAGTAATTGTTTGGAAAAATAATTATTTCGAGAAAAGTAACTAAAATCAAACTAAAAAAAAAAAAAAAAACCAATAATCTTGTATTTAAAGAGATGCTTAGCGTATCCCATACCCCTTTAACAACTCTTTGATAAGAATTAAAACAATTAATATCAACTAGAATTATTATAGTAGGATATTTCAGTACTATGAGAAAATTAAAGAGAGTATTAAAAATCTAAGAATAAAACTCAGTAATGAAAAATAAAGAACAATTTAATCACAAAACCATTGATGAGATAGCCAAATTAAAATCTTACGATTCATTCTAAGTGTAGAAAATACGTAATCACCCCAAATAACCTCAAAAATGAAGAATATTTTAACTATTTAATCTTAAACAAGGAAAAATAATAATTAGGATAATGAGGAGCTCTTGAAAGATTATTTACTTAATTACTAAGCTTCACTAATGCAATGAACTTAATTCAACCCCCCCCCCAAAAAAATTGCAGGTTAACATAAGAAAAGTGGAAAAACAAATTATAAAACAAAGTCTCACCTATCTCATCTTTTGAAAAGATAACAGATAGAAAAAGAATATTTTCCAAAATGATTAATTCTATTATAAAGCATAAAGAACAGCCGCTGGAGATCACAAATAAATATCTCAGACGACCTCAGTTTCTTTACAAATTTAAAAAGACAGCAATTCATTCTATTCTATAAAAAAATAATAAAAAGTAAACAGAAACGAAAGGTCACGTCTCAAGGATGATATTTTATACATAAATAATAAACAACATATTATTGACTTGTTATATATATATATCTATATGATTTCTTGACTTGATATAAAACAAATTTAAAAACAGCCAACTATTTTTATTCTTATCTTCTTTACTTAATTTAACTTTTAATCCATTCAATAAATATATATATATAAAGCGACGGCTTATCTTGTAATGTGCAAGGACTGAATGCCAAAGAAAAATTTCTATCATCGTCCAACTGATTTTCCTTCGCTGCTATCATTGGCCTAGTAGAAATTTTGATCATCAAATAATTTAATGCTAAAACTCCTAACAAACTCAATTACTTTAACATTTTTGAACGAAAAGCAATTAAAGATGAGAAAAAAGATACTTAAAGGAAATTTTTTTATTCTTTTTCGAATCGTTTACTACTGCTAATACCGTTTTCATTAATGATAATGTGATTGCTGTAAAATGCGAATAAAAAATTATCAAATTAACTTTTCAGCAATATCTTAGCATTATGACTTGTATTCATTCATGTAAATACAATGATAATTTATTTATTATTATTATTTGATTTATCCTATACTTAATGATTATCCCGTTCCTATCAGTAATTTGTAAGTTTTCATCGCTGGGTGGCTGCGTAATAAAATATCATCAAACAGCCTCAGAATATAATAATGACATTTTCTTTTAAATATTAAAATTAAAAAATAATTACATTATATATAATCATATCGATAAAAGTATTCCAACTCTGCGCTGTGTAATAGTGATACCCTCTACTTTCTAAGTATAATATTAAATGAAGTTATTAAACTGCTTTTATGGAATAAATATTGAGAAATGTCTATAAGTACTTCTGTAATAGAAGTACAGTAGTGAATTTGTAGTGTTTTTCTGAGTTCTGAGAAAACTTATCGTAATGCGGAATTTAGCTGCAAAAATGCAAGTGTTCATATAAATCAGTCAGTTGAACAATTTCCAAATTATGTGATTGATTATGTATTTAAAGATAGAGTTTTCATTATGTAAAAAGAGACAATAGACATTTGAACGCGAAATATTTACTAATATTCGGAATGTACTTAAGTACGATTTATGAAACGAACGTTTTAATAAAAACTGTTCTTTTTCGTGTTAATACACAATCACTTTTATTGCGTATACACGGAACATATTCGTAAAAAACTAGGCAAACACAACCTTCAAATACTTTTCATTGTTGTTTCTTCGTACAGATGCGAAAGCGCGAACATATGTTTTAATACAGACTACATTAATTTAAATGACAGAAGTATATTTTTATATTTTAGTCTTTATTAGCAATTTATTTTTATTTTAATAATTACTATAAAGAAATGTAAAGGAAACTATGTTATAATCTTAATTACAATTTCAGAAAATTTTTATCAAAATTAAGATTATAACTATTAATTATGGAATAAAAAAAATTAATTTAATATACTTAATTGAAAATAATTTTAGATTCTCTAAACTTTTATATATATATAAATTTATATGAGTTATTTCTAAGAATTCATTTAATATTAATATTTAATGACTGCTGAACATGTTATAATTAAATTAAATTCGTAACTTAAATGAAATATATATATATATGTTTATAAATTATATTTACGACTATATTAAACTTGTGATTAATTCAGGTTTGTAATTTATCAAATAATATGCTTGCAATTTGTAAATTACCTTTCGTATTAATATACAAATTGAGACAAAAAAAATATCTCGGACATCTCTTGATTATTAGCAGCATTTTATTATAAAAATAGCAAAATACTAAACAAAAATACATATGATTGCAAAAGTTATTGCGTTAAATCATAACATCAATAAGTGTAGTTAACTCAAGAAAAGTACAAGTGCTTGCATAAATTATTGAAGAAGTAAATCATTAAAGAAATTATAGGCGATAAAAACTTGGATACCTTCAGCAGAATATACCTTAGACACTACTAAAGTTCCAATTATTTAAATAATATTGGATATAATCTGCTTATAATTTAAATAATAAAAAGCAATATTCATTTAGTGTAAGTTAGTAAAACAAATGACACCTGGAAAAACAGTAAGCTGCGATATTACAGATGTAATTGTGAACTTTCATGAAGGTAAATCCTTGCATCAAATAGATACAAAGCTAAACAGTTTCCGATATTGTAAAAAGGAAAGTGGTAGCATTGAACCAGGAGGATCGAAAACTAATGGCTTCCGATCTCAAGTTCTTCTTCTGTAAAATTATCAGAGAAGATGAGCGACACTTACAGGATTGGTGATTGAATGGAATGCAGTCACTAGTAAAGAAGTTATTAAAGATACTAAATAATATTTGCAGAAACTTCAATGTAAGTTTTATCAAGTGAAATAAGAGTGCAATGTGTCAGCGTGAGAATGTAATGGTTATGTGTCAACACGTGAATTTTCTTTTCAAATTAAGAAAAACCTGTGTTAACTAAACTTCAAATGAAAAATTGACTAAAGTGACGAAAGGAAGATTAAAATTGGCTGCTGTGCAATAGTGGAACAGCATTGTTTTCAACAATAAAGCCAAGTTTGAGATTTGTATTGAAAGCGAGAGAAACAAGTGATCTAAAGAAAATCCTGAGTGTTTTAATCGTTCAACGAAGTTCCCAGAAAGCATTGT
Source organism: Centruroides vittatus (assembly GCF_030686945.1). Classification (NCBI taxonomy): domain Eukaryota; kingdom Metazoa; phylum Arthropoda; class Arachnida; order Scorpiones; family Buthidae; genus Centruroides; species Centruroides vittatus. The sequence continues at coordinate 257,857 of NW_027122185.1, read as the reverse complement.
GGCATTATGGAGTTGCATGACTGCTTAAGGTATTGGCACTGTGCATTTTATCGATGGATCAGCGAATTCAGAAAAATATCGGCAGATCCTTTAAGAAACCTTTCTTCCATACCGGGAAAACTCGCAAAACTCAAATATAATTCTGCAACAAGGTTTATGCACGTTACCAAACTGCCAAAACGACAAAGGTGCGGCTTGCAAATCACAACATTAATGTGTTGAGTTGACCATCTCTAGCAGCCTAGATCTTTTTCCCATTAGAAATGTATGGGGGGGGGAAGATCTCAAAAAGCAGTGACTGACTTACGTCAAAAAATTTAGGAAATCTAGGATGGAAATATTCAAGATAAGTGTCAGACTTATTATTACAATGTAAGAACATACGTAACCAGATACTAATTAGCAGTATCTGAAGTATTTTCTGTCAATTCTAAATGTATCCAAAGTGGGGGTTCGAGTATTTATTTCTTTAAAATTAATACAAGAATTTTTCATTTTTATTGCATTATTTGTGTTAATAAAGGTCATGGTTCAATATCTAACGATTTATGAAAACAAATTTATTGTCTGTTTTTTGTATATAATGCACTTACAGACTGTATGAAATTTTTAATTTACATTACATTTTAATTAATATTTAATAAATCTCAAATATTAAATTGGAGAGTTTTAATAAATTTTCTATAAAATTTTTCTAAAATTATTCATCTAGCAATATAAAAATTTCAAATATATTTATTTATTTCATTAAAATATATCACGAAATCAGACTCCAGCACAAATCTAATTATTTATCGAATGAACATAAATGAAATGAATTAAAATCATGTAAAAAAATTTTATCTCATTCATTTATTTAATAAACTAATTCATTTGTATTTTGTAATTACTTATCAATACAAACATTTTTATTAATTAATAAAATAACTGTAGATATTAGCAAATTAATGTACTTTTTCATCAACAGAATTTCTTTCTTTTTTTTAAAATTTAATTTGATTCTTTTATTAAGTGTAATTAAAAACTTAATAACTTATTTAAAATAATAACTGCGGTTACGTATGTATTCAATTTCTTTACTAATTTTAAGTGTAATCATAGGAAGCCATTATTCAGTATTTACAAAAAATCAATTCAAAACAGATGAAGATAATTAATATACATTAGTACCGTACTAACAAGGATCGTTAATTGTAATCGATCGAAATTAATTTTCCTGTTATATATAATTAACAGCGATTTGATTACGTGTTTTCCGTCTACGTCAGTTACAAAAGATTCGTCTGAGCATCTCTTCACAATCTTTTCAAATATTTTTACAAATAAGTAAATAAAGTATATATATTTTTTTAATGACGAAAATATTCATATAATTCTATTTTATAAAGAAAAGAATAATTATATCTTATAAAATCTTTTAATAAGATGCTTAAATAAGATTCAAATTCAGTGCTCATTACTTAAATAAGTTAATTCAGATTAAGCAAACTGAATTGGAAAATAATTCATAAATTAGGCATGAAAGTTAATACAATTTTTATTTGAAAAGATGCACGTAGCTAGTCAAAATTAAAGCATCTATTGATACAACGTACTGTAGACACCTATTTATTTATAAAATTCAAGAATTAAAGCATGTAATTTTTATTATTTTATGAAGAAATAAATAAAATTGATTACATTTTCATTATGCAAATTAATTCTGAAGTATATGAAATTTGTTTAGTATCGATTGACAGAGACAATTCCTATCCTAAGGGCCAAATATAATTAATATAAAAACAAGACTGGTAGTTTATAAATATCTACCTGTGTATGATCTTTCAGTGTATATAGATATAGAATGAATTATTTTCTACATGTAATATTATAATGATATTTAGAATTCTATATTTTTAAAGGTAATAGGAAATTTCATTCAACCGAAGGAAGTATTTATAATAGATTATGCAGTATTTGATGGATTTATTGTTGAATTCTGATTGTAATAGAATAAAAGCTTTCCAATATCTCGAAAATGAATCCATTAATTTTATATTATTAATATAAATTACTGGATTATTTTCAATAGAATAAAAGAAAATTTTATTGCACATTACATTACATTATCAAATCATTCTTGTGATTTTTCTAAACAAAAATTTGTCATTTTGAGAATATTCCGTTTAAAGTTTTCTTCAAAAAGTATATTTTTTCACTGTAAAATTTTATTCACTTTTTATAATAAAATATAATACGACATTATCTTTATCCCCTGGGATTTCTCCATAGCATCCTTATTGAAGAAAAAGGAAAATTATGTGATTTAATATTCTTTAGAAAAAAATTTTATCAATTGTAATTAAATTTTGTTATGCCAAATTCCATATTTTAAGGACAATATTGTCGATTTTGATGTTAAATTTAATGAAACTTCTTACACAATTTGCCAAACTATACTGAAGTACTTTCTTTTTTTCAAAGTAAAATTATTGTATCCTTATTCCCTTACATCCGTACAATATAATAATACATTAGACAGTTAATGTTAAACAAAAGTCAACACCATAATGTTATTCTCACATAAATGATACATTAGAATTAATTTGTAATTCTAATTATTTTGTCTTTGAATTACAGTTACTACAAATAACCTATAGATTCTCTTTTATCCTCTTTGGTTGCAAAAGTTGTGATGCGTGAATTAGAAGTTAATTTATTCAAAAGATCTCACAATACAACTTCTCTTAATTTACTTGCGATATATTGTTGCTCTTTTAGTTTGGGAAGAGTTGGATTAATTATTTAACTCGTTATATTCGTTTATAATCTAATTTTTGAAGTAATCAAATTTACAACAGAAAACGTGATCGAAGATATATTTAAAATACTTTGGAATGAGTGAATCTAATAATTCGAAATTTAGTGTTTCGCAAATAATTTTCACCATTATGGATTGTGCCATAGACCGCATTCTAATGCCATGCCTTTAAAAATTCAACTGTTTCTCCTTTGATTAACACTGAAACTTTAATTTCTCAAAAATAGAAACCCATACTAGCATTAAGAGTTTTCTCTAAGTAAATTCAATTATTTACTTAGACGTAATAAAGTCAATCGTAAAATTTTTCTGAGGATGTTCCTAGTTCTGTTAGCTGTTAGTAACTAAATTATTTTCCCTTTTCTTTGCCTTTCTTTTTAAATCTAAGTTTGGATAGTCATTGGTCAGACTCGAATATTGTGGTTAATTCTTCGTTTCGGCCGAATTTTGATTAATGATAAAAGATATTTTGATATTTTTAGATCTGGCAGCAATATAAAATGCCCTTAAATCCACAAGATTTTGATACATTTTACATAAAAGCAACAATAAAAAGTATTTCTATCGCATTAGAGAACATAAAATTGATATTTTTAAGAATAGGTGTCCACCGAATTATCAGGCTGTCTCTGACTGGAATGGAATATAGCTTTTATTTTAGTATCCAAAAGAAAATTCCAAATATTTATTACCGTTTCTGGAAATTTTATTATGGCACGTTCGCAATAATATTACAGATAAATTAACTGACGTTTGATGTAAATTCTATCATCTCTTCGATCCAGTCTTTTCTTTTATTTGTTTACATCGATGATTAATTTATATCTTACGCAGTAACAGATTATTTTAGATGTAACAATCCTCTTTAATTATTAAATTAATATGTTTTTCCTTTTATAATTTTTGAAGTCAATTGTTTAGAATTTGAATAATTTCTATTAGAAATATACTAAAATTTTCATCCCTTATACGTCTTAAAAGGCTCGAACTGTAGTCAAGGGTCTGATGTTTTATTAAATTATTTTTATTATAATTTTCGAAATATTATATTTTTTTATAAACATTTTTAATACGCTTCTCATTTAATTTTCTGAATAATTTTGTATATAAAAGGTGTGTCAAGTGACTTTAATATTTATTAAGATGAGCCACAAATCTGTAGGCATTTCGTTTCTCTTTTCATATTATTCGATGAAATTGTCCGGAAGAAGAAATTAATTTTTTCTCTAGTTTTTTATTGCTTTAATGCAATTTAACGGAATTATTTCCACTCTGATATTAAATTTCTGAACTAATTTAGATATTATCCTAAAAATTTCTATATTGTTTATGCAGTAAGACAATAGACATTGAAACCTTTCATGTACTTAATTCGGTATATTCTAAAATAAATGTTTTGTAATTAAATTATATATACAATATATTTTATGAAAAATTTAATATTAAATATGTAAAGCTGGTAAAACTGGTAAAGCTGGCTCTTTAATAGAATTTCTAATAGTAATATTTAGTTATTTATATATAATATAATATATAAAATTGTATGTTTAGAAGTAACTAATATTGAAAATGGCTTATGCTTCTTTTTATTTCAAGAATTTATATACTTTATTACGTAGAGTTTATGAAAAATTTATATTTGAGTGATGTTCAGGATTCAAATTTTATAATTATTGATTTTATTGTAACTATTTATTGATATTTTTGTAATAAAAAAAAGAATCTTTATAATAGAAAGAACATGATAATTTAATTAACTCATCTTGGGCTTCTTTTGGACTTCAAGATTTTCATCAATGTGTATAATCACTAATAAAAATGGAATTAGAACATCTATCTCCAAATTTATTACTGTATCAAACTGTGTCGTTTCGAAAATATGGGGAAAAAATTTTGATTATAAAGTTGAATCTGTTGTAGTTTTTATGATTGAATTGCTGTATTGTTCAATATCAAAATACTGTATGTACCCTATTGGGACCTTCTCTCTTCTTTCTCGTTCCCTCAGTCTCTGCCTTTCGTTAGCTTAAATCTTTGAGTAGGCTCTACCCTGATATCAAAATATGAAAATGATTACGTAAATGATATTCGAGATAAATAGTTTCTGATAATTATTTGATAAAGTTTGTAATTTTTATTAATTAATCAATTCTATCTTAATGTTAAATTATTGAAATTGTTCTAAACAAACATGAATTCTAAATGTTTGAAATTCTATTATGTAAATCTAGTTTATAATTAAAATATATTTTATGCGATTAATCTTAGTTTTTTTATTTTTTTTTAAACCGAGGACAAGATTTAAAACTAATCTTTATTTATTTTTATATAACCGTAATTTTACTGATCGAGACTTTAATTAATATTAATAAAGTTGCTAGTTTATCAGTAAATTACGAACTCGATTCTCTGTGGACTTATATATGGATCTCTGAGATCAAAATTGCAGACCTCTTGGGTAATGAGACTCGAGATCTCAGTTAAACTATTCTTGCTGATGATAATTTCTTGATATGGTAGAAGTATCTGAATAAATATTAATGAAACTTCTACTCGATGATGTTTTATTTATTTTATTATAATTGCAATGTGTTGATCGATGCTTTAATTTTGACAAATAATATATTTAACCTAAAATATGCTTCTATAATTATCTTTAAATTGTATTTTTGGAAATAAATTTCTTTTACCACGAAAAAAAATAATAATAATCCAAATTTAAAAAGAAAAAAATTTTAATGTATAACTTAATTTACTTTTAAGTTTATATATCTAATTACAGGTACCCCATTAGGTGGAAAATGCAATACGCTTCCCATACCAAGTACAAATCGTCAAATGGCCCTTATTTCTGGAGGAATGGGAGGAAGTACATCGTCAGCAGGTGGAGACTCTCACCCTTCCATGTCTCAACAAACATCTGTAGATAGTACAGATTGCCGCATTTATCTGACATCTTCCGAGGTAAGAATCGTAATATTCCTTCTACGGGTTTAAAGTTTTAGTTATAATAGTTATCAAGTTTCCTTCTCGCATAGTAAGTAATGGAAAGTAATCTCAAATTTTAAATTGAAAGGAATTTTCTATTCATTCAATCCGTCCTATTGAAGGATATATTTAAATCTGAACTATATCTTTAATATATAAAAAAAATCGTAGAATCTTTTATAAAAGAATCCTGATATATTACTATGTAATATATCAGGATTCAAATTTTATTCAGATATCCGAAACTAGATTATTTTCTATCATAGATTCAATTTGATTTGAATATTGATAATTATAATTCGAATTTCGCATGAATTTAAAATTAAAAAACACATTTTTATATTCGTGATGAACATCGGTAACATTAATCAAAGAGAAGTTTTTATTCATTTCTTCCGAAACATCTGTTCATTTTCGGTTGGAATATTTTATATTTAACACTAAAGAATTCGTTTGTTTCCTTACTTGGAATTGTATAAGTTTCCTACCTATTATATATTGTGTGTTTATTTATTTGAATTTTACTAATTGACTATCGATAGTTTTAAAATTATATATCCTACTTCTACATTTAAATCTTTTAATTACTTTCGGTAATAAATTGACCACGATTATGTATAATTTTTAATAATTAATATCGAGAACTAAATAAGAAATCAATTGAATTACCGTAACTAATATTTTAGTACACTATTGCATTATATTCCTTTATCGTTACAACGAAATATTTAGTAAATATTTTAATGTAGAATGATTTCAATAATTGAAATTGTATGAAATTTTGAATGAAATTAATTATTATATATTCAATTAAGTTTATTTCTAATTTTGTTTATTGTTACAGTAATATAAAAATAACTATAAAAATTATTTTAAATAATAAAATAAATGTTACGAGTTTTTATATTGCCGAAACACGCTTTGATTTATCGTTATTGTATTGAAATTTCGGATTGGAGAATTTAATAAAATCCCATTAATTTCTATTGTTTACTTTGAAACGATTGGATTAAGGAATTACGTGCGTCATTATTTAAGACATCGGTGATTTCGATTTATTTTTAAATTTATAATAAAGGAGTTTAGGCAACATTTAATCGAATTATGGACAATCATTCAGTAAATATAGTTATTATTATTAATTAACGTAAAGTTTAATTATTGAAGTAAAAAAGTAATGGAATGCTTAGTTATCTAAAACATATTTAAAATGCATATTAAATTATATGGCCACGGTGAAACTTTGATTGTAATGATAAATCTCAATTTCTTTTTTTAAACTAAACGTCACAGAATGGCTATTTCGCTAATCGACTGTATCAAATGATGGAATCGATTGGCGAAATGTTGGATTTTTCTTAAAAATTGATAGATAGGTTTTCTTTATAAAAATCTAAAAATGCCAAACTTTTTACGCTGGTGTTTGTGATTTCAAAAGTTTTACGATAAAAACTTGATTTGATTCGTCGAAGAATTTCAATTTTACAGATGATATCGTATATTCAAATTTCAACGTGAGGAAATTATACTCGCTAAAAAGCCTTAGAAACTTCTACTGTTTTTATAATTAAAAGAGACCTAAAATAGATAAATAATATTTTAATTTATTAATATGAATGAAATCTATAATTTAACAATTCTTTTATTAACCGAATGAATAAAAATCGGCCATATTTTTAATGTTTTTATTAATGAACAGTACTTATATAGCCATTAATTTATACGACTCTTAGTATTTCCTGTTTAAATTACTTTGTGATTTATTTACTTTCGCACGCTTCTGTAATTCTATATTTTTGTCACAACTTTTCGTAATATAAATACATTAATATCGTACGTTTATTATAGTATAAGAAGTTTTGCTCTATTAAATTTAAAACACTAAGTAAACCAGGTTCTGCCTATAATTTCTGTAAGAGTTATTGAATAACTTTATATTTCTTACAGTTAGTTCTGTGCTTCGATCGTTTCATAATTTTACTTTTAATTTTCATTTCCATAGATATGTTTTAAATAACGTATACTGTACAGGTTTATGTTTAGTGACGTGTAGTGCATTTTTAATGGAGTATCGTGTAATGAATATAATAAAAATTATTACGTATACATCTATAAAAGTATATTTATATATATATAACAGAAAAAGTAGCTATTAATATTTGAATTTAGGCTTATACGGACAAAAAACATAATGAATGGTGGACGAGGATTGAAATCTCCATCCAGAATATCCACAAAATTTACGAAGATTCTGATCGAATTCAATCTGGATCCCTCGAGAGATGCTGTTTAAATGTTTAAGAGTCAAATTCGAATGCGTACGAAAGACAATACTGTATTTGAAATTAATTTGTTATATCATAAAAGCACAATTACACAATTACTGTATATTAATTCAATTAGAATAAATATCAAAATTTTTATTACGTTGTTTAAAATTATCATTTAGATACATTGATATCTAAATTACAGCTCAAAAATTAGTTTTGAAAATATATAAAACATAGTAGAATTAATTGAAATGTGTACATGAATTACCTATGGCTCAAGAATCTTATAATACACGCAACTAGAGTATATGACTATTGAAAATACAGAAGAGTGTGCGCTCTTTCTGCGAAACTATATTAGCCTAATATATCATACGTCACGAAAAGAGGTATAAAGAAAAGGCTTTAACTGAATGTTAAAGAGTACTGATACGCCGGATTCTTACCTTCCCACAGTAAAATATATTGAAAGTCAGTTATAAAATAAAAATTAATTTATCTACGGGAAGAACTCTGGCTTAATAATCTGGGTTTCAGCAACAGTATTGTCTGCATTCGTTCAAATGTGCTTTCTTGTTGAAAGTTTTCCCCACAGATTTTAAGATTTTAATTTGCACTAATTCCTTTATATTAATTTTTACACATAAAATTACAGTATTTTTTCATTGTTTTGAATTTTCGCGCCCCAAACTCTTGCACTCATAGCCTGGATTTAGTGGACCTAATGTGAAATCTGCCACTGGTTTAAATGTTACTTTATTCCGCGGAATAAACGTTTTTGGCCACCATTTGCCGAATGACAAAATTCTTTAATATTCGATAAATCCAAATAAATATTTAAATTATTTTGAACATTTTCAATAATTATCGTAAATAAGGTTATCCCGTAGAAAGCAGATTAGGTCTATTAAATAAAAACTCATTTTGTTGCATTAAATAAAATAAATACTAAATAATCGAAGTTTGTTATTTAAGTAGTAAATTCTCCAAACTATAAAAAAACTGAAAATTTCGGTAATTATGACAGAAACTATATCTTGGCTGAATTTGATAGGGAATTATACTAGCTTCAGAATTATTGTTGAAAGCTAATAGTGATAATCTTTTAATTCTATTACACTTAATGTCGTTGTACACGATGTTATTAAACGTAAAAGACGTTTATTGACGTCATATATAATATTAATATACGAAAGCATGGAAAAAAATCACACGTTTAATTTCAGAATACCCAAGACAACATTCATATTTTCTTGTTTTCTTATATACTTTTATGCAAGATATATATTAATGATATTATTTTAGAGAGATTTGTTGTTATAATGAGACTTTATTTAAAAAAAATACCCCTTTCCCATTTAACAATGTCAAAACAAAATAACATATAGTGTTGTTAGCCACCTTAGCACAAGATTTAAGTGATCGTTTTTACATTAAATGTCATTTTTATCTAGGAATTTGAATCTTCCTAGACAAAAATTAACTAAATAAAACAAATTAATTCTAAATTATAATTGGATCTCACTAGTGGTGGAGTGGATAAAACTACTGAACATTAGTAGTTGGGTTCGTTCCTTGTCAACGGGCTGTCTACGTGGAGTTTTCCAGGTTTTCTTCACGTTTGTAACATCTAAATAGGGACCAGTTTTCCATAAAAGACCTTCCGGGAGGCATCCCTTTTCGGCAGATCGCCCACGTGTCGCGTTGCCGTATACGAATAAAAGCTAAATCCAAAGTATAATTTCTTAAGGAGAATGCTTTTTGTAACTATTTTAATAAGTGTAATTTGCAATACTAAGACAACCAGTAAGAATGCTCCCTAGAAATTATATAGGGATGGCTTAGTGTTGCAAATTATACTAATTCCAAAAGTAAAAGTTACAATTACTTTTAACTGGTAAGATCAGAACCCAGGTTCTGGCGGATTCGGGTTTTGACTAACGTACAGATTTACCATAATTCATAATTTTATCGCAAAGAAAAATACTGTGTATTCTACGAGAGGAATACAGTAAAAAAAATGTATCGCTAAATAGAGATTTATAGCATTAGAAGATATCGTTCAATCGAGAGAAGTTTACATTAAGTTAATACGAATTGCGTAGGGGGCTATATTTTTTATCATTATGGTGGGATTTATCGTTATGTCGATAATGGCCGTGCCGAGATTTTGACCGTATATTCTGTTTATTGAGATTTTAAGATTATTTTCTTTTTTAAAAGAAAAGAAAAATTAATTGCATCGGCAGAAAAAATAAAAAAAAATTATATTCTTGATAGCAAAAGATAAAGAACATTAATTAGTATTAAAAGCTTTCTATAAGTATATAATTTATGTAATCGTTTATTCAAAAAGCTTTGAATGATAATAATCTCAATCCATTTTACATTAAGCCGAAATTGGACATATACGGTATATATCTTAAATTATTTATGTAATTCAATATAAAAATGGATTGAAGTTATTTATACGTATTTTGATTAACATTTATTTAAATATTTATATCAAATTCTTATCACAAAATACCGTATGCAATAATAAGTAATTGTTCGAGTTTTGTCCTGTATAAGAACAGATGTCTCGTTTCGATATGATTGATGACATAATTTTATGTATACGAATAGAAAGAATTATTTACTTATATGTTCGGATCTACATTAACGTGTAAGTTTTTTTACTAATTAATTGCTAAAATATATATTTAAACAGCTTATCATCAAACTTGTTTAACAATAATTTAAATATTTTATTTACGTGACGAAAATGCATTAATTTATTTTCAATGATGTAAAGAAGAACGATTTCACTGAATATGTACACTTAATGTTATTTACAGGAGGTAATAACGTCGTGGCTACCGATAAGTCCTGTCATTATTAGTGATAGTGATCATAATGCTCAAAGCTATTGATTAACTGGTATGCTGGCCATCAGTATTAATAATCACCGGTGCAGTATTTTGAACTGTTTTATTTAGTGTGATTGGCTTACGTGAACCTTCCTTCATCACTATTATACGCATTGTTTGGAGGAATTGTAGACGATAACTGGCGCCATCTTGAATTAATGTTATCGCAATGACAGTTTATACTGAACTTTTTCGAATAAAAATCTAATATATCGAAGTCGATATCTACAAGTATTTAATGCAGATGCATTCATTTATTTATTGTGAATTGTTATAATATAGATTTTTTTTTTAATTAGTTATTATACTGAGAGTTATAAGAGTTTGTTTAGATATATCTATAGGATTATTTAGAATTTTTCCATAAAGATTTTTAAACTAAATGTATTAAAATTTCGTCAAAAAATAATATATATGCTTTAGTATATTTAATGGAATAATTATTCGGCAAATTCGTCAGAATATTTAAGAAATTTCAGAAATAGATATGTGCTTTTGTATGTGAGATTTTTATTTCGTAAATTCGTACAAGATTTTTGCTCCACAGGTTTTATACATTGAGAATGATTGACACAGTACTGGAGTGATTGCAGAACAATTACGGAGATTGCTATGTCGATGTAGGTCTATCAATTATTCAATCGTACACAACAGATATTGACCATTTCAACTGTAATCGTTCTTTGTGATTGATGACTTATCTATCACTATCTGAGAACTTTTCAAAACTACTCCGATTGTTCTGTATCCTTGTCTGTAATAAAAATAACCTGTGCGGACAGCAGTGACGATTTATTCAAAATTCTCATATAATCTATAACTATTCAGAATATTATTTAACTCGAGGATAAATAATAGTTGAAGTGATCTCGATATACATTGTGTACGAACAAAGAAAGCAGTAAAGTTAACCTAAATTAAATTCTTAATCACAGAAATTATAAACTATTAATATTTTCTTGAATATTTTGGGAATAAATTCTATCCAATGACCTTTTTACTTGTTATAAATTTAATCTTTTAGCTTTACATTTGTAAGTAAATTTTATTTAAATAATAAAAAAAAACACTTATTGTTTCTTATAATTGCGGAAAGAATGAAAATTTCGCGTTGAATAGAAATATTTATTAAGAAATGAGAGAGAGAGAGGGGGGGAGGAAAAAATGATTCTGTACCAGAAGTTTTTGATCATAACTATTGGTTACTTTACAAATTAGTTGCAGATACAGTTACAGGATAAATGAGCTATATTAAAGAATTCAGAATATTTGGAATTACTCAGCAGATGAGATGGAGTAATTGAGAAATGATGCATCATTCGTTATTACACGTACACGTCTCCAAAATAAATACAAAATTTATTATTAAAATATTTCTATATTTATACGTTAATTAATAATAATAGGTGTATAATGAAATGTGTAAGATAATTATAAAATTTACTTTAATATAACATTTGTAAATTCATTTAAATTTTATTATTAATTTCTTCACGTAATAATTTCAATAAAAAATTTATCACAAGCATAAGAATTAAATTATTAACAATTATTTTATATCAGAATAGTATTTATTATTCTACTATTTTATATTTTTTTATTTTCTCAATTATTTTACATCAGACAATACTTAAAAGTCAGGAAATTGTTAACAATAAGTTAGGAATATAAATTATCTATCATAATTTTTTTTACTTGGATGAAAGAAATCAGTGTTAAATTAAAGAAAGAATGTTATATATAATCTTGTATTCAAACGGTTACAATAGAAGTTTATAAAGAACGAATAATGTATTAAATTTAGTGTTTAGAGCCGAAAAAATTGTAAATATAGGCCTATATATATATATATAATCACTATCAACAAAATCAGAGTACATGAAAATTTTTGTTTATTCGATATCGTTTCGATCTATATAGACAAACGAGTCTGTCAACGCAGATATTGTTTTTCAATATTGTTATTGAAATGTAATACCGAAGAACAATGTTACAAAAACAATCGAAAATTTTTATCGGAAAAACTAAAAAAACAAAATCTCGCTATGATGTCGTTATTAGTTACGAAATTTTAGAGCAACGTGATTTTAAAAATTAAGAAAATGGTGTAATTCAATCATAAAAATACCAATCACTAATCCTGTCTGGCATTCCTGAATTTGATCGTCTTTCATAAATAAATCGTGTCAATAATTTCAAAACAAGAAAGATGTAGTAAAATTAGCAAGTAAAGTGAAAAAACCGTGATAAAATTTTAGTAATAGAGTTTTTCTTTCTAAATACTAATCTATTATAAAATTGATTTCTTTCAATGCTTTTAACTTCCTGATGCGTGAAGAGAGACCTCCCAAGAGAAAGAAGGGTGGAGTCCATCCGAAGTGAATAAAATTAGAATCCTTCTAATGATGCGCTTCTATGCCATCAGGACACTATAAATCTGGTTACTTTTTGTACTTCATGTGCCAATATACCATCTGATAGCATTAGTGGCATTACGTATATATATATATATATCTGTTATGGGTTCGACTGGATCGGAGTACGATCATCCTATTTAAGGTATTGAGATAGAAATATCTCTTCGAACATAATATGAGAATGTAGTTGATGTAGTCTACATGCGATGGCGAATGCCTGATAATTTTAAATATATTAATATTAAAAATTATTAGGAAATTTTAAGATGATTGATTGTGCAAAACAATACAATTCGTGCGATGAAAATTTGAAAAAATTATATTATGCTAATTAAGGAAGTTGTTATTGTTTTAAGCTTATTACATTAAATTACGTTTTACATAGTAAATTTTATATCTTAAAACATATATTTACGATAGAACAGTAATGATATATTTTACCCAAATAAATTAAGCAACTATCGTTACTACGAACATTTCAATTAGAAATTTAATAAATTAATTATAAGTTTTGCGAGCCACGCGATTTAAAATTAAATATTAATCAGAATTCTGGAAGAAATCATTTATGAATTATGTACTGTACTTTACTATAGTCGAGAAAAATGAACAAAGATACGCAAGTATATTTAACAAGTACAGGATCCAGAAAGGATAGTATATGTCATCTTCAATATTAATTAATATTGTAAATTATAATTTATAGTAAACAAACTAAAATGTTCGATTTTATCACAAAATCTTCTATTTTATTATTATAATATTTATTTTTTACGAAATTAACACAACATATAAAAATATCCTATATTAAATCAATGAGAGATCATAGACTCTATACCGTGAAAATATTTTTCAGAATTTATTTTTTATCCAACTATTATCTAACAAAGGAATGGCTGGAACCGCCCTTGGGTGGATGTCATCGAAGAGTATTTATTATCTGGTTCAAACAGATAGAGAACATATTGAATAATGAGCATGGCATTGTTTGACCTTTGGATGAGAATCTCGATACCCCTAGGGATGTAAGCCTTCTTGATTATAACCGAACCTCGCCTTATGATTGTTAAGAGGATCGAAATAAATTTTAGGCTATTAACAAGCTTTAGTTTTCTTATAATTTTAATCTTTCTTTTCCTTGTAAATATATCAATATTTACATAAATCTTGAAGATATATTGTAAACGTGTTTTTGTTTGCATAAAACTTTACGTTATTGCGCTAGATATTTTAGTCTATTCAGCTAAATTTCTGCAGAATACATTTTTTTTTTTTTTTTTTTTAGTTTTTAAAACAAAACTTTTTACGTAAGAAGTAATATTTTTCGGGTTTTTATTATCTAAATACGCGTGCTCCTGCCATTTTCTATATTTCAAAAAGTCTATAAATTAAAATACATTTTTATTGATAAAGTTTCTCCTTTAAAAATTTATAAGAATTTTCTGTTTTAATTACACAATTATTGAAAAACAAATATATTGAGTTAAATCGATATTTCCATTCTCAAACCGTTCCATTAATTTTGGAGGCCTTTCTATTTCTTGTTTCGGTTATATTCTGTTCATAAGATGAGTAACTGTTTGCTGTTCGAGGAAATTATTTGCTTAGCAAAATAAACTCTATCTTTTCTTATCAATTATTATTTAGTTTAATCAACAGATATTAGATATTTTAGTTGCGTTAAGAATTGAGCCGAAATGGAACAGAAAACAACACAGCGAATTTAAATTTCGCTGTATTATTTTCCGTTCCGTAGGATTTAAAATCAATGTGACTGATATTGAATTTAAGGCCTTAAGTTACATTTGTTCTATTAATTAGTTGTATAATAGAACTGAATAGAACTGCAACTTCAGTCATACCACACCACAATGCTCGCCGAGAAGAATTGTTTATTGAACAAACGTTTTCAACCCATTAACACCCGCCATCTTCAGGTTTTGAACTTAATTTTTAAATCGTTCAACTACAACAAGAATTTCTATTTTAGCGCTTATTTTTTTTATTTATATTTCAGATTCTAGCTAAAAGTTTAAAAACAAATACGTGTGGTAATACTCCGCTTATACAAGATGTAGTATAATACACATCTAAGATAGTAAAAAAAATTATAACAATATCGAACAGTTTGAAACGTACTTTACTACTTAGAAAAAGACTTTTCGAAAAATTTTTATATATATAATATTTTTATCGGTTCCGAAATTGAAAATCCACGTATTATATCTTCAATTTTTATATAAGTTTGAGTAAATACTCGGATGATTACCTAAGATATTTTGACTTCTTTGATACGTTTGTAAGACTTGTCGTAAATAGGAATTAAGTTTATAAGCTTAAATTCATTCGTTGTTCACGCACAGTTAAATAATTTTTATAAACTAAACCGTTCAAATATGCCTAAAACGGTGAGCTAAAATTTATTCTTCGAAGAAATTTTAGATTAGAAAAAATTAAATTTAGTTAAAATTTTAATTAAGAATCTTACCGTTTACTTTTTATGAATTGTATCAATTATTGATAATTAAGGATTTCGGTTAAATAAAACTCGTTTTTCATTAAAATATATCTATTTTTATATATATATATATATACTGAACATTGTTTAATGTTGAATCTTTCTTACGAACGTATATCACACATTAATCGCAAGTCTTGTTGATACATTACTTTCATCAAAGGTACTCATTAAAGAACTTCTAAATATTTAAACTATAAAAATATATATATATATATTATCTAAATATAGCTATTCTCTCATATACTTAAAAATAATATATATTCTCTTTTACACAATCTTTCATACGAGAGGGGGGAAAAAACTCCACCGATTTTTTCGTTTTACGTGATGCCAATATCGATCTTTCATTTTTCATAAAAGTTTTTGCTTACTTTCTATCAAAACTAGTTATAAAATATCAAAAGTAATTACGTATTATCAGAATAGCCATTTTTAGCAGATTCAAACGTCATTCCTCCCCCATTCATTTTTTCAGAGAAAATTCTGATTTGACTGTAATGAAATTTAAAGTAAAAATATTTGATATTCATTCTTTAAAATATGGAAAATTAAAAATTTTATTCAAATTGTATCATTTTAAAAATTCAAAAATTCAATGTATATTCTTTATATATATATATAATATATATATATATATATATATATCTCATATGTGATCAATTTAAATATAAAATATAAATTTTCCTCGTCCCTCTCATAAAGTACACTGTATAATTACTTCAGGATTATTTAAAACGATACTTTTTCAACTAGAAATTATGAATGAAAAAATAAACTGCCGTTTACTTGCCAATTAAAGTTCATTAATAGGCTTTAATTCTACTTACTAAAGATAACTGATGACTTTAGCCTTTTATCGTGTTCAATACGATTTAAATATTTAATAATCGTGACTTTTATGAACACATAATTTTTAAAAGTAGCCTAATTTTCAGTATAATCTAAATTTGGAAATTATACAAATGTGGGATTAAAGTAGCTGCAGTTCGAAACGTATCTTTGACATACTTCGTAATTAATAACAGTTTAAAATAAAATGAATATTCAAGAAACTACTTTCTAACGATTTTTACAAAAATATCAGCTTTTACATCAACTGAGCAATATTAATAATTAGATATTGAAATCATTTCCATTTTTAATCAAACATTTTAAATGCCTGTATTTTTTTAAATTGAATTTATATACGTATAAGATAAATTTACTGTTATTATATATACTGTACTATTTTGTACAGTATACTATTTAAACCATTTCGTATAAAATAGTCTACTAGTTATAATATCTATTTTTTATACTAATTTTATATTTCTAGTATAACAAGTAGACCATTTTATACAAAATTGTTTTAAAAAATACTTGATTTTTTTCCCCTAATTTAATTATGTATTGTTATTGTTTAATGTTTTTGTTCTACAGAATGGCTTTCAAAGCTTTTGTATTAAAAAAAAGAAGCTTCAAACTTATTAAAACTTTTTTAATATAAAAGAAAAATTCATGAATTTTTTTTTTTTGCTATTTTAAGTATTTCTTTTTTTAATGTTTCATTAAACAATTCTTGTCGGTTATTTGTAATTACCAGAATTAAATACAGAAAAAAATGTTTATATATCACTTCCGTGTAATTCTACTCTTCTAATATTAAATAACGTCAGAGATTGATGTTATTTTCAACTATAAACTATATTGATAAACGGCAGAGTTGAAAATATCAATTATTAAAATTTATTCGCGTGTCTACCGTTTAGAACTATAAGCAATATAATCTGCGTATACCAGTGCTATATAATTATCTTGTCATGACACGAGAGTGCCATAATTTAATATCGAGATCAAAATTTAATATTGATCTCAATATTAAATTTTAATACTGTATATTACCATACATTAAATTATGAAAACAAATAATGATATGTTTAAAATTAATTTAAATCAAAAGTAAGCTTAGTCAGATTTATATTGTTATAAAGTCTGAATTTATATATATATATATATATATTTTTAAATCGTATATTACACTAGTGAAATATTATATAACTGATACTTCATAAACAGAATCCGAATCAATGGTCTCGATTCCGAATACTCTCAATGGAAAAGTGATGCAGCATTTGCCCGATCGTGTCACATTTTAATTTGAAAACTTTTTCAACTTTTATAATATATTTTAAGTATACCAAGGCAACGTCAAACTATATTTCAGCCAGGAAGCGAATTTATTGATATTTATATATATATATAAACTTATGAATATCTAGGTAAGCCGTATACATAAAAATATATACTTCGAAATAAATAAATAAAAGTTATAATAGAAGCCATGGGCGTGAAGGTGTTCTATTTCGTAAAGGATCTAGTTTGAATCAATTTGAATCAGATTCCTCATCGATATTTGAGTAGAGACTACGTTTGGTTAAGCTGGCTGAATGTATTTCGGAATAGACCCATTGTAATGGTTTATTTTTATAGAGTTTTAGACTCGTAATGAGTAACATCATCCTTAAAAAGTTGAAAACGTTGTGGATAAATTCAGTACAGTTCACGAAAAATTATTTCTAGTAATGAGTTTTAGTCCCATTACAAATCTTTTCGTTTATATTAATAAGCACTCTTTTTAATATATTAAGAATCTATTATTTATTTTAAAAATGCATTTTTTTTAGTATTCTCCATAATTTCACTGTATGCAAATTTTTATACTTTTTTCTACAATTACTTTCTATTAAAAAATGATTAACACTAGTTCTATATGAACAAAAAAATGTGTTAATTGCCGACGAAGATACGATATATTTAATCGTTAAAAAAGCCGATCGTGGAAAGATGAAACAGGAAAAAAAATTTTACGAAGTAATTTTAATAAATAATTTTCTTATCATTTTGCGAGAAACGTAAATTGTGTCTTAACGTATATAAATAAAAATTTAACGTGTTTATTTCAAATAAATTTAAGAATTCCTTCGACGTTACGTTCACTTATTTGCTTAGCTTTAGTTTTTTTTTATTATTATTTTATTTTTGTAACTATCTACTTAAATACAGTAATAGTAAGCTTACACTGTATTTACGATTCAGCGAAACCTTTTTAAATATTGATCTATTCCTCAATACCGCTAACTCAAACAGCGCTACTATTCGGAAATCTTTACTTTAAATGTGAATATAAGTTTTTTAATACTTAAAAAGATTTTAAATTTTAATTTTACTTACGTATAATATACTTAAAATATAAATAACTTAATTGAAAAACCATTTCATTTAGGTTAGGTTGGGTTCACGGTTCAAATATATTAAACATTCAAATATATTTTCTAGTAAATGCAACCAAATTTGGTATGGTAATATTTTAGGACATGCGGAAAAGATTTCCGTAAAGAAATTCGTACCAAAACTTACCACTATGGCCCTTTTGGCTCTAGTGCCGTGTGATCTTAATGTGCGTGATTTTTGTTTGTGAGAACACTTAAAAAGTGTGCTTTATCGAGAACATGTTGCAAATTTGGTAGCCATGAATGACAGCGCACATTGCATGCGGGAAGCATCGCGGATGATCAATTACGATTTGCCTTTGAACACTGTTTACAGCTTTCGGATTTAATAATACCTTCAGAATGGGATCACATTGAACAGTATTCTCTACTATCCTACAAAGTTTCTGTTTAACATAAGTATCTTGTAGAAATAAAATATTTATGTCTTGCAATACCAAAAGTGCCGTAGCAATGAGTTTTATTATCATTATGTTGCAAATGCCACGTTTAGTTGATACTAATGCCAAGTGCTATGCCGGACTAAAGCTTCTGTGTTATTGGTATTTGTACCAACATTTAGAAACTTTCTAACGATGTGACACATGTTTAATATCGCACCTTTTTGTAGTGTTATTTATATGTTTTTATTAAGGTTTAAGGTTTTTAGATTTAATGCGCCCACTGCCCGCTCTTCCATTGGTTGATACCAGTGGAAGAGAGGACAGTGGGCACATTAAATATTCTATCCATCTTTCACAGTTGCCTTATTTATTGGGTACTTGTTGATTTTTTATTTATTATTTTTTTAATGAAAATGTCTTCCGGATATCTAGAAATGTCACTATACGAAATACGGCTGTATTTAGTCTACTAAATATCCTCTTCAAACAGTCACCATTATACTAATTCAATCTATGTATTGAGACTGAATGTTGATTCTTTACTTGAAATTTTCGCAACTTCTATTATATTCAGAAGAATTCGATAAAATTCTTCTCATTTGATTCTCATTTGGACAATTGGATCAGAAATTTATTTCAAGGATTGTAAAACGTTTTGTATAAATCACACGCTCGCCCAGCCGGCGACTTTCGTAGAAATCTCCTGTCAACACTTCGTATGCTTTCAATTTGTATAAAAGAAGAACTTATAACATTATTTAACAGTAATGACAGTTTGGACTGATTCTGAATCTTCAAATGTATTTATATATATCGACTATATATATATATATATATTATATATTCGTGGTTATTCAAGATGGTCGAAAAAAATAAATCTCGAGACAATATTTAAATTTACATTCCCTGCTATGAAAATCTCTCGCTGTATGGATTCTTTGTTGCGAGCATACACTACATTTTTATAAATAAATGGACATTCGAAGAACGGGAAATGAATATTATAAAATCATTAGTAATGTGGAATAATATAATCAAACTAACTAGCTAATAAGATGACTGAACTCTGAATTTCCAATAAATTGATATTAAGGATTACTTAAAATCCATATTGTATTAATTATAAATTAATAAAATGTAATTCTTAAAGTAGAAATATTTTATTTAGGTGAATGGTCCATTGCTAAAATTTCATTCTCTAATTACTTCAAATGCATTCAAGTAAATATATGATATAAGTGCTGAAATAAATTTATATTATGAATTATTCAACTAAACTTTCATTTAAATTAAATTAAATTTTTAAAGTGTATTCATCTGAAGCATCATCTGTTTTGTATTGTTCTTTATCCTGTTTTGAATCATATTATTCTGTTTATTTGTGGAAATTTGTATTTATTTATTTATTTATTTTTCAATGTTTTCAATGCAATTAAAATATTTTAAAGATTGCATTAAATATACACAGCTTCTTCTTACTTTATAAAATCAATTCTCATTGAACCAAACGTCATAAAAAGGTCGTATCAGAATTAAAATACATTGTTTTAAAAATCGCAAATCGGTTAAAAATAAAATTTTAAAATTTCCTTAATTTTATAAATGGCAAAATAAAATTAATAAAAACAAATATTTGATGTTGATATAAAATATATTAATTCTGCAGGTGTATTTTACAATTTCCTATTTACCTGTACTTACATTACAATTCGTGTATTGTTCTAATTATAAGAAAATAAAGGGCGAGATGTAAATATACATGAAAAAATAATACTGAAACACAGATTTTAGAAACAAAATTTATCAAAAAGCTGGCAAGAGCTCTTTCCTCGACTTTCCCAAATCTCAGACACGAGGTCAAAGGGACTAGGAAGGAAGTCCAATCATTTTCAATTATACTACGATATAAAAATTAAATAATAATAAAAAAAAGCTTAAAAGGAGTAATATTGTTGAATTATGATAAATTTCTTTGTATAAAAAACACTAAGACACTAACTCAAAGTTAAAATAGTGTATGGCGCCATCTGTTAAGAGAATTTATTATTATTTTTTTAATTTTATATTAATTATTATAAAAGAAAAAAACAAAGAAGCTTGATTTTGAGGTAGAGAAGAGTATTTTTAAAAATTTTAAATGCTAATAACGAGTAAAATTTTCATTAAGTCCGACTCCACACGAGATATGGCACATGACTCTTCCTCTATCTCCCCAACCCCTTGACCTTTAATTATCAAAATTTAATAATATCAATGCCCCATATATAGAAATAAACCAGCCAAGTTTCAAAATTTTTACTTCATCCAGTCCTGAGATATAATATAAAATAGACACCGACACACACATACACAATCACAGAGAGAATTTTGTAAAGGATTTTTGAAAACCTTTTTGAATTCCTAGTATAAAAACGTTGAGAAATGCGTACAAAATTTAATGTGTACACGAGCAGTTTAAAGCACTCTTTCGAATTATTATATTGTAATTCATTAATTATTACATGCGAAATTATTTTGGTGTTTATTACAATAAGTCAATTGTAGTGTTATAAAGCTTGTCAAATATAAAGGTTTAACTATACATTTATATGTCAAAAACAAGTTATTTTGAGATAAAGCAATAGAGTATTTTATCTCGAAATAACTTGACTTTGACATAATAAATCTACATAGATTGAAGTTTTTCAGTTATAAGAGACTTATAAAATGTAGACATAAATATAGGCTAAAATTTTTACGGTTACATTTCGTAAATATTAAATAATTATAATGATTTTAAACGTATAACTTTATCTATCGGTATAAGCATTATATTTTAAATTACGTAGTATATATTTAATCTAAAAGATTAAATTAAATATTAGTAAATACTAATTAGCAATTGTGATAGTATATTTGTGTTATACGAAACGTAACAGATGTAAATCATCTGTTTTACAATTACTTTAAACCGCAAAAACAAAATACATTTGGAGAACTCGATCTCTCTGAATGAAAACACGAAATCGAAATGTGTCACGATCGATCCGCTATTAAAAATTCATATACAAATACATAACATTGTTTATTTTTTTATTTATAAGAGAGGAAGTTCTTTCCGACAGTATTTTAATGTATTTATTTATCTATCGATCGCGCAAAAATACAAAAATACAATTTTTCCATTAAATTAAGTGTGATAATATATTTCCATAATAATACTTATGGAGTGAATTTGATTATTGTACGAATGGACGAGAAATAAATTTTCTTTGGAGACATTTTTTTTTTTTTTGGTCCGATGTAATTGCGAATTCGAATTGGGGCCACATCATCCCAGAGACTAGCGTCCTCTAGCGTGCGCCACCACAAACACAGCTCGCTTGGTGCCGCATTGTGCTGCTGGGACTCCGATGACGTCATTTCCGATGTAAACGGCTGAAGGTGGGAGGTAGTGCGTCAGCCGTGCGCTGGATGGAGTGGTATTGGGACATCGGCTGAATAGTGCAGCACAAAATGGTGATGGCATTGGATGGTTTAACGCGGCTATGTCCGCTTGTTCTGTTTGATTGGAGGCTATATGCCGAAAGGGGTTGTCCGAGTTTTTTCCATACGCATCATGGATCAAGGAGAGTCGATGATTGCGAATTAGCTTTCTTAAAACAGGTAACGTACATTTTGCATTATTTTTTTTTTTTATATGTATATATTGCTATATATTTATGCTTTGTTTATATACGGCCTTAACATTTGGACGCTTCCATTCGTCTGCCTGTACTAGATTAATAGGACCACTCTGCGTAGTGTTTAATATAACTAACAGATTTTGGTTTAGTATGTCAGTAATTAAAGTAATACTTTGTCGTGATGTTATGAAAAATAATCGAGTGCAGCTAATGAAAGTTGCAGCGGCCGCAATTTCCATCAGAAACTATATAAATATGCATTCATTTTTGTTTCTATTTTGAAACGCACTCTCTCGTTTTTTTATTTGTATCTATTAAATTGTATTCAATGAGAAGCTAACATCGTTGGTTAGTACTTTGACGTTTCAATCTATAGTGAAGTGCATTAAGGTATTAGGGGTATTTTCGAATTGCTTACACGATAGAAAAATTACATATTTTCTTTAACTAATTTTCTTCTTCGGCTTTAATGTCGGTCCAATGTTTTGCGATTTAAACAAATTATCTATTAGATGGTTTATTGGATATTTTCTGTTTTGAGACCATTAAGTGAATAATATGTTTATCCTAAACGAGCATTGTCTTATTTGTTTATCGTTTTACTAATCATTTGAATCCAATTTGTTTTATTAAGGAAACTCCTCGCATATAAGTTAAATATAAGAGGCTCCCTCGTAACAAACCAGTCATCGCGGCTGCACGATTTTACAAGAGATGCACCGCTTCTTGAATTTTTCAATGCGTTTTAATTGTCAATGGCAATTGAAAGCTTTTGTATTTTTTGCATCGAGTATTGCCAATTAGATTCGTTCTTTCATTACAGCTACAAGTTGTTGGTGTGATGATCAACGATTCGTTTTACGTCTGTTATCCTTGTTCCCATTCATTTTCCCCATCCTGGCGCGATGGTCAGTAGCACAAAGATATTTTTAGTTCCTCTTATCGATTGCCTATCACCAGTTGGACTGAGAGAGGAGTTGGAAAATGTCACCGGGTTTACGATCGGTGTTCATTTTCGAACGTTCTATAATAAGGAATTCTGTAGAATAGATAACAATGTAGAATATATATATAATACATAAAAATTTGCTAATTTTATTAACTACAGTTTTGCTATGTTTTAAATATTTTAGTTTTTGTTAGTAAAATTAAAAGCGATTTTATTCAAAAACAATGGAAAGAAATTCAGATTTTGTTTTTCTTTCAAAAAGGAAAATATTCAGATAAAATATATTAATATATCCATCTCTCGAATATGTCTTATTAGAGGTATTAAAATTAAAAGTATTTATATTCTTCTCCTTATTTTTAATTTCGATAGTTTTATTACAAAGGAATGTAAATTTTTTCTTTTTTTAAAAAAATGTAACCAGAAAATAATTCTACTCACAAATCTTATTAGAAATTCTTAATTTAAAAGTACGAATTAATGTAATCGTTCGGTATCAAATTAAATTTATTTTATTTTCGGTAATTTTCGTGCCTCGAATGTTAAGAAAATGTAACATTTTTCTTAAATTTTGTAATATATTATAATTCGATGTACTTGAAATTAAATATAATAAACACATTTACCCGTTTCTTAATTGTTTTTATTAAAAGATTTTTATTAATTTATTCAAGATGGATTACCGAATTTATGATAGATAAACATATTTTTCTATATTTTAAATTCAAAATAGATAAACCTTACGAATTAAATATATATATATATATATATATATATAATTACGATACGAATTAATCGTCAAATACGTTTTAAATTAATAATAGAAAAGAAACCGCAAAGACAGAAAACCGTTTTATCGATAGAATGTCTTTTATTGTTTACGTGTCCGTTAACAATTCCATAAGTAAACATTTCGTATACGCTATTTATTTGATGTTTTTACGAATAAAATAAAAATGGCAGAAGTAGACGTAGTCGTGAATAATATTCAAAATACTTATAATGCTATAGTTTCATAATTAACGACGGTAGACATTCATTATTGCGAAGCTATTTTAACTTCCAACACACCAAATGAAAACAATGCACGCAACTGTTGAAATCAAAATATCATAATCGAATATTACAATTGTCAACCTACGCCGCTGACGTTTAAAATGAATAATATTTACCAATTGTTAAACTATTTTCCTTTATATATATATATATATATATATATATATTATTTTATAATTTAATCGATTCATTTTATCAAAGTATGTCATTAAATGTTTCTAATTCGTGATTGAGTTGAATCACGAATATATTATTATGGTGTCAAAATTACACGTGTTTGTCATATTTAGCGTGCGAATTATGGCATATGATAGGAATTACGTTGAATTTGAACATTTATTATTCGAGAAATACCATAAAAAAACATGAAATTTTTCTTTATTTTTTCTCTTCTGTAATATGCATAATTGCAGCGTTTTAATTATGATTTTATACTTTCTCATCTCGTTAAACTTAAATAAATGTATTAAAATTAGTTGATTTAATAATTTGCCAAATAATCATTTTTTTTTTTTTTTTAAACAACGAAAGAAAAAGAAATTCATTATTTTATTCTAAGAAATTTACTCGAATTTTTTCTCATTATTCGAAACCATTTTATAATTAAGTACATGATAAATATGTATTTTAAATGAACATTAAATTTTCGTATTCGATTTAAGTAGAATTGTCAACTTAAAATTAAATAGCTTCGTAGAAAATATTGAAATGCTAATTTTTAAAGAATATTTTATAATTTTTGAAATTAAATTTAGTTTTCTTTGTATTGTTAAAAATTATATATATATAAATCTATGTTTATAAAGATGGTGAAGTCAATTTATGTAATATAATACACAACAATATTATTAACAAATGTAAATCTCCCAAGGCCGCATTTGAATAGAACAAAAGAACAAACAAACAAATATCACTCGTCTTAATTAAATTAAAAATTCTAAAGAATAATTTCGAGAAATCCAGTTTTAAAGATTTACAATTTACTTTTATAATTGATATACAAAAGAAAATAACATTTCTAGTTATACGTGTCTGTTAACACTGCACCAAATCTATAGAGTGAAGTATTATATATATATATATATATATAATAGTCAGTATTAATAATAGGATATATACTTTACATTATATATATTTTATTATATTATTCTAACAATTCAATTGACGTTTAATTTACAGGAATTTATTCTTAAAGTTATCCGTATAATTTTTAATTGGCTAAACGCGTTACGGTTTCAGGAGAATTTACAATTTTCTATAATTCTTCTATATATTTTATTATTATTTTTTCGGAAAAATCGATTCATTTCCTTATTAAAAATTGACGAATTTGCGATATTCTCGAATTTATTTATAATTTTATTTTTGTTTGAAATTTAAACTTCCTCCTGTATGTTATTATTATTATTATTATTATTTTTGTATGTTGAATTAATAAAATTCAATAAGACAAGAGAAAAATTATTTTTCAACAGTCGCTGATACATTGAAGTGATAAAAATTAACTTTTATTTTTCATTAATTCTACGCTTATCTGTTGTTTTTCGTTTGCCTTTTTTTAAAATCGTAGACGTAATGTTTTTTTTTTATTTGTTTCCAATTATATTACTATAATACTCTGTTCCGCTATTTCGCTAGTAATAGACTTTAGATCTTTTTTTACGTGATTCGAAAATAACTGTAACGCTAAATTTAATAGAGGAATTGAAAAGGAATGTGTTCTGTATATAAAGAAACAGATTCAATGGCAGAAAAATACAGCGAGATACAAACAGATAGTGAAGTAAGATACGAAAAGGTTGGGGTTTGTCGTCGTCTTCTCCGATATCCTTCCATTGGTTTAGTTAAAAATTTTCTTTACGGAATTTCTGGCAATTCGATTTGTTTTCAAAGATTACTTTTGATGAGAGCTTTTGCCAATTATGTTTTTTTTTTTTTTTTTTTAAAAAAAGTCACTTTCGTTTATACTTATTGGTATTAACGCGAATTATATATATATATAAATATTATTTCATAAATTCTCTTTTACCAAGTTTATTGTGTTTTCAATAATACAAATAGTTATGGTTTATCAATTATAATTTTTAGTTTCATCAGAAATTAATTTTCACGCTACAATTCTTAATTGTATTCGTAAACACTGCTTTGTGTGGGTGTAACGAAAATCTGTTAAATTCAGTAATTTCTCCTATTGATGTATCAATTATAAATGATTAAATCGAACGTATTGTGATGTCGATCGAGTGTAAATTTGAACTTTTTAAAATGTTAACCCCTATAACCGTTAAAAATTCTTTTTACCGGATTATTTTAATATTGTTAAAAGTTTAATCCGAACCATTTTGTAAACAGATTTTCGTCGTTTCTTCCATTAAGAATGTTGCCTTGAAATGTCATCCACCTGACCTATATTTTATAAAACGTTCGACAATAAAGGTTACGATAAATATGAGAACATAAAACTATCAAATATAATTTTAAATATATACTAAATAAATTACCAAGTGTACGTTTTTATTCTTTTAGCCATTGTAACAATATTACTTTAAAAGGTCATAAATTCGTGTTATTCACTGTGGCTTTTAGCAATAGACTAGTAATGATCCTTATATAACGTTTAGATTAACATTTTATTAAATATCTTCTTATTTTAATCTTGAATAATTTAGTCTTTGTATATATATATATATATGATTTTTTCTTAAGAAGAAAAATTGGCACTTAATCTCTTAATTACAATGGTAGAATAATGTTCTTTATAGACCTTGATATATATTATATTATGTAACTGTATGATTATATAATGTACAATATATAAGATTATACACGGTTGATAATAGAGGTAGCAAAACTACTTAATTTATTTGGTGGCGTTAGAACAAAATACGGGAAATTTTCTGAAAAAATTAGTTAATTATTAGAGAAAAAAGTTAAATAGATTATTTGAGATTTTAAGAATTATTTCGGATGTATATGTTAAATAGATAATTAATTACGTATTAATGGAATTTAGTTTATATTTAACACTATTTAATTATAAAAATTCGTTTTCTACTCTTGTATTGACTAATGAGAAGTTTCAGAATAATGATTAAGTTTAAAATGGAAGAGTCTATCATAAAACTCGGTTTGACATTTATAAATAATATAATATCAGCTATCCGATTGATAAATTATATCAGTTATTATTCCCACTGTAAGTTGTTTACGGAGGATGTTTCTTTCTGATGAAGTTTTATTATATATTCTAATGACGATCTCATTATATTAATTCTTCGAGAGTTTGAAAGAATTTGACGCCATTCTACTGCATCTTGGGGATCGATATTTAGCTCCTGACGTCATATAAACAGGAAATAACGTCACAACTAGCTTCGATATATCTAGGTGAATGGGAATTGACGTGGGCGGCTGTATCTTGACGTCATTACACTATTTGTTACAGTTTTCGGCAGAACCCGGTAGTTGAGAAATTTTCTCTGTAAAGAAACCATCTGTTCGATCAAAATGCCAGACAAAAACCAGGTAATTTTGTAATTTTCTAAGTTCCGGTAATTCACAAGTTGAGGAATAACTCAGATTGATGAACTGATTTATCCCTTGAATTATGAATTAAAAATCAAATTCTGCGTTAAAAAATAAAACGTTAAATATTTTAAAATCTAAAGATAAACAATATAATAACGTAGTAATATTCTATTCGGTAATTGAAGTAAATAATATATTTATTTATGAATTTAATATAAAATTATTGTTTAATCAAAATTACTCAACGAAATGGGTCAAAAATAATATATTTTTTTAATATCAACCAAAATGAATTTTAACATTGAAGATTTTTAAAAAGGAGGAGGATAAAAGAAAATCAGAATTTTAAAAGTCTTGTTCGGTTATTCTTCGCCACTCAAAAACTAAAAATAATTCTTAAAAAAAGAAAGAAATCATTTTATATTCGTTCGAGTTAAAGTGGATCGATATATTTATTCACTAATAAATATCGAATAAATAAGAAATCGAATTTATCATTAAAGTATAGATCAATTCTTGGCGATTGTATTTTTCGTTCGGCATATAAATTCGTGAGTGGGACCATCGAATATTTGTTTGTGGCAACTTTTCCGGAATCGTCAAAATAGTAATGTTGTAGATAAGTCGTGTTTGGAATAATGCCAAGTCTTTGGTTGATGCCGGAACCCGAATGTCTTAAATATCGATCCGATACTAGAATGCTCTTTTAGATTGTGTGTGTGATGACTGACCTACTCAAATCTTATGCGGTGGTTTGTTATCGTGACAGATTAATCGAATTATCAACAGAGAATCGATGAATCATACATAATTACCTGACAGAAATAACCCCATATTCTTTGATAGCAGATATCCTGCGAGAGCAGATGGGAGAGGAAATATTCGCATAAATCCTGTCTAGATGGCAGGATATCCTCGTTACTTCTATTTTCATTTCGTGTTCATTGACACATTAATTAAATCTTCGCTAATGGACAAAAGTTAAGAAACTGTAGCGGTTATAACTCGAAATATTTCGTAAAATATGTATGTTCTCTTCTACCATAGATTTCTTGTACGATAAAAATTCTTATTCAAAAATCAACCGATCGCCAGCTGACGAGCGAAGTTTTATTTATTAAATTTATTATTTATTTAGAGATAACACAAGATAGTGAGGTACTGTATTTAAAACGTTAACAATCGATACATTCGTCTACTAGTAAGCAACTTATGAAATTTTAAGTAACAATATTGAGACGTATATTTCCTTACCTCTTTGTTTTAATAGTTTATGATGTGTACAAAATTTACTCTGGAAAAATGTAACGTCGACACAAAAACATTATTTTTTCTTTTTTGTTTAATCGAGAAAAATATATTAAAATATTATTACCGATGTAAACCTATAGAAAAGCCTATTTATAATTACTGTTAATCACACTATAAAATTGCTTTGAAAATACGAATTTTTAAAATAAAAACTTAATTATCATTCATATTATTATTATTAAAATACCGTATTTATGTTATTATACCGTATATTTAAAAAAAATAACAACGTAAAAAGTTAATAAGAGAGACGAAGGATTAAATCATTTGAAGAAATTGTATTTTCTAATACATTACTTTTCAGTAATTTGAATAGCCTTTGGCTTGTTTGCGAATTGTTCCAATCGCCTTGTATTCAGTTAGATGAATGTATTTTATCGCCGCATAATAAAACTTGTGTAACGAAGATTTGATTTAAAATCAATATTCTTTTCTTTTTTTTTTTACGTGTTCATTATTACGAGTATACACTAGATCATTAAATACTATTGAACACGGAATATATAAGTCTGTAGATTGTCAAATAATAACAAATAGGCTTTTCAATATTTACATCAGAAATAATATTTTTTCGACGTTCTCAATTAAACAAAAAAGAATTCTTTTTTAATGCTCTATGCCATATATTTTCTAGGCGGTTTGTACGATGCGGCACATTCGTTTGGTTATAAGCGTGAATGATTCTAAATTTAAAAACTACATATTTTTATTTAAGAAATAAGAACTTCTATTAATCCGTAAAAGAATAATTAATTAGTTGTTTAATATTTCTTATATGAGAAAAAAAAATTCTCAATTATTCTTAGATTATAATTAACTGATTATTTTTATAATAATCAACAATGTAATCATTTTAACAAGTAAACAGAAGGATATGTGTAATACTTAATTATTAACGTACATGTCTGTGTTTAGATACAAATTATATAAAATTCAATACATATACTTTAAGTTCGTACTGTTGGCAAATCAATATTTATAAAAATGTAAATTTGGGAATATAAATTGTAATATATTAAATAGAAAACAATGTTTTAAATTAATCCTTAGAATTTCTATAATGAAAAGAAAGAAAAAAACGGGTTTATTTTGTTTTTGAACCGTCTCTTTTCTTTTTTTCCTTATTTAAATTGTCTGGAATCATTAAATAGATTCAGTACTTAAGAGTTTGAATTAATTAAAATTTAGTTTGAATAATTTTAAAACTTCCCTTTCGGATCGGTTTACGATAAATTGAAACTTTTTAACGAAAATTTTTTGTATGTTTTAAATCATTTAATAATTATTTTTTGATATTTTTAAAAGAAATTATTGTAGAAAAAAATTTTTTATTGTTTTCCTATTTATAATACTCTCTTAGCGCAATTTTTGTATTTCTTCTTCTTCTTTTCAATTTTATTTATTTTTTTCTTTCTTATATATATAAAAAAATAGCTTGTTTATTAAATAAATAGTTTTTGTAATATGAATAGCTTACACATAATTTAATGTCTTACTCTTCATTTACATGATGAAAAATGAGATTTATTTATTCATTAACGGATCACGGATTATATTTATAAAAAGCCAAAATTGTTCAGACCCATAAGACTTCATTCTAAGACTTAATCTAGTTAAGTGATGATAAGGGAGGTGTGTTATCTGCGAAACCTTTCCGCGGACTACACCCAATTTAAATAACAAAAATATCTTACAACATATCTGGACACACAAACCCTCCATCACTTTTACTAACTTTCAATACAAAGATAAGTTTATTACATTAAATTTTTAAATTAAGAATGTTTCTAATATATTCCTCATCTTATTAAAATGCATTTTTAAATAATTGTTTATTAATTTAAATACTTTTAAATATATATTTCAATAATTAGACGGCGTTAATTTAAGTTATGAATTACTTTTATTCATTAAAACATAATAGTATCTACAATAAACGTAATGGTATTTTACATTACAACACGAATTAAACATTTTGAGGCCTGTAAAATTTAAAGTAATGTTTTTAAGAATGTTAATCAACTGAATATCATTGATGTTTTTATTAATTAACGAAATATTACAAATAAAAATGATTATTTTTTATGTTTTTGAGGCCCGAACATACACTTCTTGTGCCTACGATAGCTTAGTGGCAAAACATTTTATTAGAAACATACATTAAAATCGAAAGAATTTCTATATAATCTGATATTCTTCCATGTATATAAAGGAATATTTAATTATGATATGAAGTTATAAATGGATTCGTATAACATTTTCTTTTGTAAATTTAAACCCCTTAGAATTATATGAAATATAATTGTTTTATTTAGTTAGACTTTTATGTCGTAATATATTTAATTTATAGTTTAAAATACTGTAAATAAAAATCAATGTTACGAAAAATAATTAAATTTTACTGAAAACACTGAATGAATTTAGAAATAAACTTTGAACTCGTAATTAAAAAGTAAAAAAATAAAAATAAAAATAAATAAAGAATGCAAAACAGCAACGCAACTCGATATGTTTTTCATTAATTGAAAATAAAATAATTTGTTTTTTCGGATTAAAATTAATTTCTGGTAAATATTTTATTAAAATTTATTATTTGCAGTCTTCAGCAATTCTTATCAAAATTCACCACTTTCGCATTCAAATGGTTATTTGCTCAAATCTTATCATTTTATTTTATATCATCACCATTAAATGTAATTCGTCTTGTAAGAAATATAGCAAATAGTTGTAAAGTTTTTAACAGAATTCTTCGGGAATTTTTTTTTTTGTTTAATATTTTCTGCTAGACGTTCCTTTACAGACATTTTTAGATTGAAGTTGTAAGAGATACGCGCGAGATGTAAATTTCTATTGTGTTCTATTGTATGTTAACACACGAATTTAGTCTAAAAGTCAGTTAATCTCGGTTAACCGACTCTCTCCCCATCGTAAAATATAAACAAAAAATCCAATTAAGCTGGATTGCGAGAGAAATTAAGTTCGGAATGTTAATAATTGTACTCGTCTCGAATATTATTATTAATTAATAAACCCGCGATAGAAAATATACCTGTACCTTAGAACGGATTTTAACATTCTGTAATGAAAGGGGGGAAAAACTGAAAATTTAAATACATTATGGTCGATAATTCGTTGAGACGATCCTTGAAATATAATACTTACTTGTCTATTATTATTATTATTGTTATATTTTGGATATATTTTCCGTTTTATATGATAAATAATTGATGGAATGTTTTTACTCTTACTAAATTATTTATAGTAATGGCAGACGAAGAACATAATGAAAACATTAAATTTTTACTTTTAACATCTAAGCTGATTATTCCATTAATAAAAAAGTAATCCGTAATCTGAACATAAATCATTTTTAATCCTTCTCGGCCTCATTAAACTGTAAAAATGCTCATCGTGATTAATTTGGTCGAGAATTTTATACGAATTTACATATCGCTGGATAAATTATAAAGAATAAGACTTTAATGTAATTTATGAAGCAAATATAAAATATGAAAGAATTATGGTTAATTCTAACGCCTTTCCGGGAAGATTTTCGACAATTTGCTTGGTAATTAAATCAATAAAACCGTATAAGAACGTCTTGTATACGCGCTTCTTTACTTTTTGATTATGTGATTAATGCCAAATGTCTAACGGGACATTAAGTAATGACACTGTGGATTTTAAAAATTGCTTGTAATGAAAATTTGAATCTATTTTAAATTTTTAAAATTAATAAAAATGAGAAATTACATTCTTTTTTTTTCTTTACTTATTCAAATTTAAAAAAAAAAAAAAAAAAAAAAATTGAGAAGACGAAATAATTGTAATTTTTAGATTATTTAGTACATTAATAAAATAAAAATTTATTTAACGGAAGAACGTATTCAAAAATGGATTTTGTTTTTTTTTTAAATAATTAAAACATTAATTATTTTTAACTCTTGACAAACACATCAGGCTTGTCTTCTTCCTTTGCGTTCAGCTTGCTTGCCTAACAATGAAGCTATGCTAAAAGTCATGTTTTACAGGATTGTATAGATTATATCTTAGTTATCGATTTTGCTCCACAGTGTAACTTTTGTTGTAGCTACAATTCATTTTTTTTTTTTTTTTTATTTATATATTCTTGTTCTGAAATGGGTTTACTATTTCTTTTCATAACAAGGATTTTTTTCTATACTCTTTATGAATTAACTGTATGAAATTACAGTTAATTATAATTATATTTAAACTAAAAAAAATTTTTTTAACTTTTAAAAAATAATAATAATAATAAGCTATTTTCATCTCAGATCTAAGGAAACATTTTTTTTTCCTATTTTGAATATTACTGTATTTTATTTAAAATTATACCAATACAGCTTACTTTAAATGAATATTTAAAATTTTGTTAATATTAATTATTTAAAGTGTAAAAAAATCCATTTGATAAAATGAAATTTCTCTGAAATGTATAATTAAAAATTTAATTCAGTTTCTATATAATTTAAAAAATATATATATATATATATATATATATTTATACAAAGTTATATTTTTAATTAATTTAAACTATCATTAAATATAAAATTCTAAATTAAAATTTTCTTTTTATTATTATCACTTTGTATATCTCGAATTAATTAATAAAAATTATTTTATTGAAAAAAAATTTCGTTTTTGAAATTAAAATGATTTAAAAATTATATATAAATATATTTTTTAGTTATTCTTGCCTTAATATTTTTAAATAAGAGAAATTCCTTCTTAAATTTTAGTTTATTTTGGTATAAATAAACAAATTTACTTACATATTTACTGTATTTATTTATATCTTTTAAAGTCAGCCACGCAGTAGATGTATAATGTAAAAATATATATTTTTAAATTCAAAAAGAAACATTTGAATAATAATTTATAATAGCAACTTTAAATGTATAATTTTTGAACGAAATTTTTTTTTTTTTTTACTTTTTTAATGTTAAAGAAAGAAAAATCATTTTTGGTAAAGTTTAATAAAGAAATAAAAATGTTATTCTACTCTTTCAGAAATCTTATCGCAGTTGTTAGACTGCAGTTTCTTTCCCTCGTTGTTCCTTTTTCGTAAACTTATTAATTTTTGAAAATTTTTTTAAATGCGATAACATTTTTCATAATGACGACAACTTTGTAGAGAGAATTTAATAATCGATACTTTTACTGAAAAATTTACTTTTATTTTCGTCGAATTCTCAAAAAAAAAAAAAAAAATATATAAAAAAAATAAAAAAATAAGTTAAATTATTCATTTTATTTATAAAACATTACAATGAATTTTATATTTCTCAATAGAATACATTTACTAAGCAATCAAAACACAAATTCTATTTATTTCTTTTTATATATAGGTATACTACTATAACCATTATATTTCATTACTATATTCGGATGAAAATTGCATTAATTTTTCTATTTCTTCGAAGAAAATTGTTTTTTTATTATTATTTATTATTATTATATGAATATGTATGGACTAATTATTAGCTAAATTGTACCGAATCTATAAGTAAATCTGCGATATTAGCCGCATATTCACCCGTAATGATCGAGAATGATTAATTTCCTTTACTTGTTTTCTGTATGATATTAATCTATAAGTTACTTTTTTAGCTGTTTCGATACATATTTGATCAACTCGTGTTATGTTATGCTTCGCTAGATTTCTAGTAATAAATTCTTGTTACAGTTGTTCGATGATTGATCGATCGTAAGGCTAGGACGATCAGAAATACGTATCTATCGATCTTACTGTCAAACTAAAGGCAACCTTGAATGATTTTTGAAACTAATACGGTTTTCTATTCTTATACATATATATAAAATGATATATTAGTCAATGAATTAAAAGATGATTACAGAAAAGAAAACTGTAATAGAGTTTCAAATAAATTTCTATACTTAATATACAACTCCAATAACAATTAATTTATTAAGACAAATGACGGTTTGCTTTTCTACTATTCGATGTAATATTTAAGGCTGGTAATATCTTATTTGCTCGAAGAAAGAGGAAAATGGGAGAAGAAAAAGTATTTTTAATGTCATAGACGTCAGACACGTCATCAAGACATTTTTTTTTATCGTAAAAAGTGAATATTAGATTTCTTCATACTATTTCCTATAACAGTTTTCGAATTGATAAATCAGAAATATCCGAAATGATCGTATTTAAACCGGCATTAAAGTGAAGTACGTTTGAATATTTGAATATCATTAGCGAATAAAAATAGACTTTGATAAAAAAAAAAGTGTCTTTTATTTAAAAAAATAAAATATTTAAATATTATTTGGTTTAAGTATTTATCTATAAAAATTCGAATGATAAAAGTGATTGTGAATATTTTTGAAACTTGTTTTTTTTTTTATTATTAATTCAATTGTCTGAAAATATTCAGTAATTTTATTATTATTATTATTATGAACAGTAGTATAAATGAAAAAAGATTCTACAAATAAAATTTTCTAGAAAATAATTTACTTCTATATTCTATTTATAAATATATATATATATTTTGAAATTGTATCAAAGAAAATAATTTTAAAAATAGAACTGGAGATTTAAAATTTTTTGGTTTATTCGTAATTTTATATATCGGCGAGAATTTTTTAAATTTTATTTTTAAACTTTTCATAATAAACACTCCGAACGATTAATTTTAG
Source organism: Centruroides vittatus (assembly GCF_030686945.1). Taxonomy (NCBI): domain Eukaryota; kingdom Metazoa; phylum Arthropoda; class Arachnida; order Scorpiones; family Buthidae; genus Centruroides; species Centruroides vittatus. The sequence goes on along the minus strand of NW_027122185.1, from coordinate 221,110 downwards.
AAGGTAACATATAATTTCTTTAAATCTGAAATATTGAATTATTTATCGGAGACAAAACGGTACATTTTATATGTTTTTTTTTGTTTTAAATATTACGCTGGTAATTTCTATATTTGCCAAACATTTTCTCTTTCCCTCCCCCCTCTTTTTCTCTCTATTTAAATTTTTTCCCGTGTAGAGTGAACTCTCTTAAATTAAATAAAATTTTATTGCTTAAGCAAAAACGATTTATGCCGGGGAATTTATTTATGAAAATTGCACTTTCCATTTTCGTTAAATATATTAACGGTCGATAGATGGCGCAATGCGACGTATTTCGACGCAAAATGCATTTCCATCTGCCTACTTGCAAATGCTCTACATTTACTAATCAATACCGAAGCGGAATACGTCGTAAAACAAAAGCGAGCCGAATAGAAATTTTTAACTTACGCTTAAATAATGCATCCCGATTTATTCGCGAGATATTCATTTATTCGACTGATCGATTTCGTGTACTGTATTTTTAAAAATTAATTAGTTTCAGTTTTAGTGCGCGCGAAAAACCCCGCAGTCGCGCGCGCGCGCGGCTTGTGTTGTTATATAATTCGACTAATCAAAAATGGGGGGTTTCGGTTCGATAAGAGTTCGAACCGTTTGTTAAATGTGAAAGGAACCCGCTTCTTTTCTTTTGGCACTTCGCCAATTTGGCAATGTCCATCGCAACGCCATTGCAGCACGGGCATCAAGACATGTATTAGTACAGGTAGATGTAATTACGGGGAATTTTTTTTTTCTTCCCCTTCTTCTTCTTTTCCGCGCCTGTTTCGCGCCCCTCGAGTGTCGCCTACAATGTTACGTGCAGACCTGTGTGGTACTGGTTTACTTACCTGTATGTCTGCTTCTTTCCCTCGCCTCAAGATGTCAGATGATGACAGACTTTCTTTGACAACGGCCGTGAGTGACGACGACGACGGAGATGCCAGAAATTGTCCTTACAGATCCAGATCTGGTGCTGCTGCTGCATCTTTCAACTGTACGGGAGCTGTGAGAAAAGCCGGGTGAGTACGGTTTTAAGAAATTGTGTATCGATATGTCGGTCGGACTCGATGTCCGCTTGTTGTTTCAAGGTCACGAGTAGTCTTGATTTTCTAGCCTTTGTTGTTTGCTGTAAACGAAAAGGCTTTATTAAGGCTGAAACGAAGCCGTTTACCAGTTTTTTTTCCTTACGTTAATATTTAATGATCTTTAATTTTTATACAGTCCGTAATGCCCGCCTTAGAAAATATTTAAATTCTTCCAATTAATCAATTTCAAACAATGTAATATAAAAATCAACAGATCAGCTGTTCTGTTTCTGTTGTATCTTTATACATATGTATTAGTTAAGCTATAATAATGCATGATGTTAAGAATTTTCATTTAAAGCTTATACATTTTGTTAATTATGTGCTCTGTTAGAGAAATGTTTTATTAAGATTTATCTGTTTGGAATTAATTAATTGCATTTAATGTAATACATCTTATCTGTTATATAATACAATATAATTGTGTCTATTGATCAATTTTATTTAAACATTTATATATTTAGTATCAAAGAAAGTAGTTAATAGTTACTAAATAAATTTAATATTTTAAATCTTTTCAAATTAGATAATTATAAATAAATTGTTACACTTGTAAATATTTTTAAAGTGTATATAAACAAATATCCTGAAGTAGTTGCTAACAAACTTAACAAATTCTTATAACTTTTAAAATTAAATTAGTTTTTTTTCCCCTAGTTAAAAGTGACCTTAACCTTTATTGATAATAGTTTTATTACTTTGATTTAATGAGATATTTAAAAATTATATAAACTGTATTTTTAATAGTTTAATAATATTAAAAAACAACGCTCGAAGTTTATAGATATTAACTATAAGTTATAAATCGTATAAATATGATTTTTAAATGTTTTAAAAATTAATCGGTATTTGAAGATGTAAACGTATTTTTTTCGGTTAAACGAACTACCGCGCTACTATTATACAATAATTTATTTAGTTTAAATTACTTTTGATAAGATCAAATTAATTTTCTTTTTGGTTTTTCTTTTAAAAGATTTCTCAGTGTTAAAAAGTGGTTGTTAAGGAAGAGACAGCAAGTGGAGTTAGCACGTAAACGAGGTTGGAAAGGGTATTGGGTATGCCTAAAGGGCACTACACTTCTATTCTATCCGTGCGATAATAGAGATGGACGTGCCATTGACAGTACTCCAAAGCATCTTATTATTGTTGATGGTGCTATTATGCAGCCCATACCAGAACATCCAAAAAGAGATTATATTTTTTGTTTAAGCACTGCATTTGGAGATGCCTATTTATTTCAGGTAATTAGTACTTTTTTATATTATATTATAATCCCAATGGACAATAATAAATGATGATGATGATGATGATGATGATATTATATTATATTCATTCTATTAGTTAAATAATAAATACAGCTTAAGAAAAACCAAACTTTTGTCCATTTGTTTTATTTGAAACCGAATTTATTTCATTTTTTATATTAATTATAAACCTTTTCTCTTATATTAAAATTTACTAGTGATAAAAAATAAACTTTATAATGATAATTAAATAAAATTGTCTGAGTTGTAAACATATTTACATAAGAAATATAATAATAAATTCTATCTCAGATTCTTTCTTTGTCATTTATTTATTTATTTATTAATATATGCATTTGAATCCTATTGCAGACATTAAATATTGGTTTATTTTTAAAAAATAAAGGGAACATCTTACAATAAATTGAGATTTAAGTCAAGTTTATATCATTTTATTAAAATTTCTTGAAAATTACAGAAATTATTTCGAAAATTCGATAATTTTTAAAGTTAATTTTAATAAAATGCATTAAACAATGCAGAATTCTAAATAATTGAAATATAATTTAACAATTTTTTAAGATTATTAAATTATATTTTAATTATTTCTTATCTGAAATGTTAATTTATTTTTTTTTATAATTTTCGTTAATGTAATTGAAATTAAATTGCATTTTAATAAAAAAAAATTGATAAATTTTTTTAAATAAATAATTTAATAAATGAAATTTAACAACTTTATATAAATTATAAATATTTTAGGCTCCATGTCAGGTAGAATTAGAAAACTGGATAAACAGTATTCATTCTGCTTGCGCTGCAGCTTTTGCAAGACATCGTGGTAAAACGGGTACTTTGCATCTTCTGCAAGAAGAAATATTTCGTCTCGAAAAAGAAATCGAATCGGTACGTATCTTGTAATTTGTTTTAGTTCGAAATTTTGTTTATTAAATGTATTTTTTTTGCTTCGAAATAAACGAAACACAGGATACCCGAAATAAGTCGGGTGTTTAATTTATTGCTTATTACTTAAAATCAAATTATAACTGTATATACTTTATCTAGGTAACAAAGATCACTTAGGTTGATCGGAATATTAAAAATAAAATTCAGAAATAAAAGATGAATTTTAAAAATGTAAAATTCATTAATATAATTTTATAAATCACTTACTATAATTAATATAAACTATTTGATTTACTAACGTTTTCACACCAATATGGAAATGCTTTTATATGATTAGCGTGTTATTAATTTCTAACATCTACAAAATAATAATTACTTATATTTCTTGAGTCGTAAGATATAACAGTTTGATTATAATTTCAAATAACTTCGAATCGGCTATTGATATAAGCATTTAGAAGATTATGCCGATACCGTGTTTCCAAATAAGAATATATAGTACGGTACATAATCGTAAATAACAAAATTTACGTGTTCCGAATATTTTGTTTTACTAAAATCAAAACACGTCAAAAATGCTCGACACAAAAATCTGACATTTCAATGTGTTTTAGTTAAATCCGGGCTTATGGTTGTTATTGTTAGTCAATTTATTTTACTATTTATATACTGATACTCTATTGTTTGATTTTAATACACAGTTTATTAATACAAGTTTGTTATCTAAGAAAAGATACAGAAATAAAATACATCTGTAAGTAATATATTAAATCTCTGACTTTATTATTCGTTTACTTCAGGCATTCTGTGTTTTATATCTATTTATGCCAGTTGTATTATGAAGATTTTTTTTTGAGAATGTGACATTTGAAAAATTACCAGAAATTTATTTCTTGTGTATTTTTTTTTAAAAAACTTTCTTTCCCTTTTTTATAATATAATATTTATTTTATATAATTGTAGGATTTTAAAATGAAACATATGGCAGAACTGCAATTGACAGTAGTTGCAGATGCAGATAGTAAACAGACATTAACAAATCAAATTAATCAATTGGAAGAAAATTTAGAACGTTTACATTGTGAACAATTTCGTTTGCGTTGTTATATGTCTTCCCTTCAGAATGCAGAATTACCAAATCCTAAGGTAATTATTTATTCAATAAAAATTCTTAAAAGTAAATGAATAAATTTACATAATAATTTGAATTATAGTTTTAATTAATTCTTACAATCAAAAATTTTTTTTATGAATAGTTTATATTTTTAGTATTTAATTATTAATAGATTAGAGATAATGTATTTTATTTATTTACTAATTATCTATTTCATTTTTTTAAAACAATGGGATGTAATGGAAGAGGATAGTAATGAGAACAGAAATGTAAATTTAGAAAATATGTGTAGCATGAAGAACTATAGTTTTGCGTTCACTTTTTTATTTATTTCTTTTTCATCTGTACTAAATAAAAAGAATAACACACAATGTATCCCAAAAAAAGACATAGTAGGACATATATTATAAATTTTAGCATATTACAATTATATACTGTTTATTTGATTTTTACCTTTTACTTTATTTGTAGTTATAAGAAAGTTTGGGATAGTTATAATTCTAGTATGTTAAACAATAACGTAGAATTACATTTTATGTGTATACTTTGCTTTCTAAAATTGTTATGTATTTTTGTTAATTCTTTCAAGGTTAACATCAGAAACAGAAAGAATGATTTGTTTTATTCATAAATTGTTAATAATTTATTGATTGCTCATTAATTGCTGTTGCATTTAAACATAAGTAATTTAAATGGTATGATATAGTTTATATTTGAAAATTTTATCTATTTATTCCAAATAAGTTATTTAATTGAATCTCCTCTACAGTTAAAACAGCTTATATTGAAGCATTAAAAAAGTGCTAAAAAACTTAATAATTTTCAAGCACATTACCCATCATGGCTGACACATGATGCACTTCATTACATTGCTTTATTTTGCAGTGTGAGTTGTCATGTTGCTTGTTTTTGCTTTACTATTTGGAGTGTCAAAGCACACAACTTTGTACTTAGCCATTTTGCATGGTTTTAATTTAAAGAACTTTATGTAAATTGGTAATTACATTTACGGTAACAATAATTTCTAAATTAATTCATAAATACAAATTTAGAAATAAATTAGCCACCTTTCTAAAATAAATAAAACCCAAACTTAAATTGAAAAATCCATAACGTAAACAGTTATGCAAATAAATAAGTTTTTACATTTAAAAAGAATTGAAAGGTATAAACAAATTGTTTCCAGTATCTTTTTAAAATGTTAACAGTTAATGGCTTTTTCTCTTATGACAAAATTTCCCATTTATGAAAGAATTCCAAAGCACTTTCCTTTACTCTGATTTCATTATAGAAATTTCTGACAAACATGAAACTAAACCTTATTGATAAAAAGCAAATGATAAAGTTCTTGGAAAGCATATTTATGCTAAATAAAAAATTTTCTTAATAAACATTTATTTAAAAAATTATTCAAATTAAAGACAACATAAAATTAAAAGAACAGATAAAATCCTACCTTATTAATGATTTAATGTGGGTAGAACAAACAGAAATACATAAATGCGTTTCTAGTAGATTCATTTTTCATTAAACACAATCTTAAACAGCCATAAGCAGGTTGTCACACAAAACTAATTTCCATAAACAATTGTACTTTGGGAATCTTGCATGTGCGGCTTACTCTATTTTTACATTTCAACTAATTTTCTAATAAGAACATAGACTAAATAAAGGGGGGAGGAAAAACTTTTGTACATGTGGTCTATATAAAAGTAAACTTTTAGATACTTTCTTAATTTTTATCCAGTTTACATAAATTTCTCATTCTTTTATAAGATTGTATACATAAAACATGGGTAATTTCCAAGAAAATTAAGGTTTCTTGTTAAATTAAGACTAATTATACATTACCCATAATTAAAACATTCCTCACTAACAATTCTACCCAACATACACACACTCTTAATGCTATCTAAACAAGTGTTTTATTCTAATGGAACAAAACAATGAATTACAGCAATTTACCTTCTGCATGTAGACTTATCAAAATACATTGCAAACTATAAACTTACATACTACTAAATACTACAAACAAACATATGTATCATTCTTTTGGGTTGCATAGGAGTTATATTTCAATCCAATCAGATTACCCCCATGTCAACTTTACTTACAAGCACATGTAATGCTGTTATGTCACTTAACAGGCCTTTTTTTTCCTTAACATTGCCTTACATTCTATTTTCTGAAACATTCCTGTAAGATTTGCTGACTAAAAGGGGGGGTATAATCAATCTCGTATCAAGATGAGTCCAAGGGAAACCGTGTATGTGGGCTGTGGCAAAGGAGGCAAATGAAAAACAAGTGTTTTACAATTTAAAACCGTTTATTTGGAAACGTCCATAGCTTACATCAGGTCTATAGTTCTAGTTCCTTGGTCCTTCGTCTGTAGAGGCCCCGAGGTAAATGAGTTCAAGTCGTTTGGCATTGTCAATAGGATGAGAATCTCTGCGGCACTCTAAGGGACATAAATTTCCACACTAGCACACAGTGAACTATCTCCAGGGAACGGTTTGAGGAGACTGTCAGAGAGAATTCCCTTCGACCTTGAAGTTCCAATTTTTATACGTTTTCTCCTGTCATCTGTACTTGTGATTGGTTTCTCGTCCCCTTTCTCTTTCTCCGATTGGTCCCTCCCTTGTCTCCCGTGCAAAACGAGACCATCTCGGATCGCGGGAAAAGTCCGATTCGAGGTGTCCATCTGATACTTCTTTGTCGACTCTGCACAGAGATTGTTTATAAAACAATAACACTTGCACTCATAATTCAGGCCATTGTTTGTAATTTTTTTGGCATCTAGAAATTTTAACGATCGTTTTTCATCTATTAAAAATTTCCCTTTTTAAGAAGGTTTATCTGGGTCAAAAATCTGTAGATACTCGAGTCAAAGATCTATCAGTTTATGAGCACTCGTGCTAGAGTTTACCTTCCGGTTAGACATTGACAGATTGTTTAACACGTGTTTGAGCAGTTCCGAATCTCGTTGTTTACATTTTTGTGTTGCATTGTTTAGATCAAAGGTTTTTTTCTCTCTCTTGACACAATTTATCGCTATAATTTTTAGTGCAAGAATTTTGCGATTTACTCAGTTTCAAACCTTGTCTGGGAACTCACATTCCTATAGCCCTCTTGGGTCACAAAACAGACTTGCATCAGTCTGTTTACATACTCTATTAACTCTACTCTACTATACTCACTATTAACTTAAAGAATACAAGCATATCAAACTGTACTGACTAATGAATAGCTCATTACATTTACCAGCTTTTTTATGTGCAGATTATTCTCAATATTTTGTCCCTTGACCTAGGCAGACAAGCAGAGATTGTTTTGTCATGGTCACATGATGGCACTGTTATAATCACATTATATTACCTGAGAATCACACCTATGCAATCATACCAACAGAAAAACAGGATTAATCCCTTTCATTGTAAAGTTAACAATCCCATCAAAACTGTAGTTCCTAATTCAGTTTTGTCATGGTCACACAATGTTACTGTTATGATCTCATGTTATCAAAAAAAGCAAAATTGTGCAAACTACAATAAAAATTTTTTTGTAAGTTTATTTGCAAAATCAACACTACTCAAAAAACCTACCTCCATTTTTTATTAAATAAACCCTTAAAAAAGCCCCTTTTTGTGACCTATCATAAAAAATATAAGTTATCTTAAGATTGTGGTATATCAGTATACCACAAACTCATGAAGAAATTGCTGTTGACTCATAATCGTACGAAAAGAATTCATCACGAACAAAACAACAAAGTGAGGCAATGTCATGCACTGGTATGAGTCATTGCAAATAATCTTTGTGTTGAATGTTGGTCATGATTGGATAATGTAATTAGAGATTACCAACAAATTTTCTGGCTTCTGTATTTGAATATTTTTTATGATGATATGTTATACAATTATTGTTTACTTCTGTAGTCAGTGCTGGATTAAGCCTTTAGCATTCCCTAGACAAAATTTAAATTGGGGACCCATTTAAATAAGTTGCTTCTACAGAAATCTGAAATAACGTCACTTAAAATTTTTATTAATAATAGAGAATATAAACACTGATGCATAGAAGAGTTTCTGGTATAACGAAAAATATATAAATATATATAATTATAGTCATTAATCAGCCTTTAAAAAATTTAAATTTTTTGTTTATTTTTATTTTTTTTCTGTACTGAAGGTGGGCCCCTCCAAATTACAGACCCCAGACATTTGTCTTATTTGTCCGTTAGTTAATCTGGCACTGTCTGTAGTTTATTAGAAATGCTTAAAGAATGATGTGAAGAAACAGTAATTGAAAATTAACTAGAAAAACATAAACCATAATATTAATGTAACTAATTTAACTAACTTAATCCAGAATACCTGCATATCATTTAAATCCATTTCATATCATATCATATCATAATCCATATCATTTAATGAAAATATTGCTGACGTAATTGTGATATATTATTTATATACGCAAAAGAAATTTCGTTTACATTTTTATTCGGAAGATTTATGAAGCTATAATTAATATTAAAACTTTACAAACATTTTATAGGATAAAAAAGCATAAGTAAATCTATAAAAATGAGACTAACTCATTTAAATATCACTACTGAAATAAAGAATAGAAATGAAACAAATTTAATACAGATATTTACTTGAAAATCCATACGTTACTTTAAGAATTTCTATGTAGATATTATAATCTTTATATAAGATTTGTGTTGTTGATATATTATTTAAATTTTACTGTTCTTGATGAAAGAATATATTTAAGATAACATTTTAATTTAGACAAGAATTTATTACGATATTTTCGAAGAGAAAAAGTATTTATGTAATACATTTTTTCAACATTTTCTAAAAATACTGGTACGCGTAACGCAAGAAATTTTTTAACTTAACAAAAATAAATTAGACTTGAAACATTGAATACAAGCATCATAAAATAATTCCATCAGATATTTCAAAAACACCTTACTTCAAGAAATAAAATTACTTTTTAACAGAGGGAAAAAATTGGTTACATTCTTTGAAAAGGTTTTATCTTTTAATATCTCATAATAGAGGAATATATGAAATATTGATTATAAGGATTCTGTATATTAGGCCAGTAAGAAAGGATATATAGATGTGATGTTGAAATGATATAGATAAAACACAGATGTTTTAAAAGTACATTGTTTTACATCTGTAATATATCTGTATTGTTCCACATTTATTTATTCTTTATCGTATTGCTATCAGCTTTGACTAAAATAATTTAATTCTGTTTGAGAAAATAAGTTTTAAATTGAAATCTTAAACATTTAAGATTAAACAAAAAAGATTGAGATTAACAGCAATTCTATAGTAAATGTTTAACATTTAGGGGATTAATTAAAATAATTTGTAAAGATATAATAATTTATCACATACATTTGTCCTTTTGAAATGTTTGAAATTTCCTCTGAAGAAAATCACTTAAAATAGTTGAAAGGCTTTCTGAATTTATTTAGAAAATGTTTCAAGATCATTTGAATTTATCTTTGTATTTTTGGAAGCTAAAACAGTTTATTTTGCATGATTATATTGTCTTAAAATTAATACCGTATTTTCTGGCATATAAGAAAACTGGGCGTATAAGACGACCCCCGACTTTTGAGATTTTCCTGGGTTAAAAAGTCGTCTTATACCCCGGAAAATACAGTAGCTGAAATGATGAAATTGTTTTAAAGATTATGATAAAAATTAACTGTAAAGAGTAGATATTTTATAAATTTTTCAATAGTTAATGAGAGAATTCTAATTTATTTTAAATATTTTCTTTTATTCCAGAATTTATTAACTCATGTTTCTAAAACAACTAAAAATACACTAAATAAGTTAGGTGTATTTACTGTATCATCTTTCCATGCTTATGTTTGTGCCCGCAGTCCTTCACTTTTAACTAATTTATTATCTGGCCGTGGAGCAACTAAACGCAGAGCTAGAGCCTCTTTATCCAGATCAAACAGTGGAAAGTGAGTCTTTAAAATATAATTATTTCTTTATTACTTATAAATTGATTTTATCAGTATGAATTATTTATTTGTAGATTTACTATATTTTACTTTTTTATAACATTTTTTATATATTGTATATATTATAGGCAGTCAATGACGCATTTATTGACTTCAAGTCATAGTACTGAACTTCCCATTGTCGGAGGACGAACTATAAAAGTTATGCTACCCGATAACCAGGTTAATATTTTTTAATAAAATCATTATATAATTTTTATTTTGTTTAAATTATTTTGTAAAGGTGTTATTATTTATGTATTTCATTGTAATTTGGTTAATAGCATAAATTGACAAATTATAATAAACTTTTTACATTTTTAATTATATAATGGATATTCAGAAAAAAATCCACACAAAATATCTCGGGCTCTAGCTAATGGCCAATAATTTTTAATTATGCTGCACATTTTATAATTTGATAGTGAATGAAATACTGTAGAACATTCTATAATCTTTCTTTGCATTAGATTTTCTGCTTCTTTCAAAATGTCAAAGAAAGATGATGCTTTATGTGTAAGAGTGTACAACTTTTACCCATTAAATAAAACATTAGCAAAAAATCTACTGTACAAATGAAGGAATTTCAAAACATGCTATATATTGCATTCTGCAATGTTTCAAGAGTGAATTATCATCACAGAGAAGAAAGAGATCTGCTAGAAAAGCAAAAATTTTAATAAAAGCCAAGTTGGAAAGATTGAAGAGAACTTTTGAATACAGTAACAAGGTTTCAGTTTGATTTATAGCTCTGAAACTGAACATTTCACATGATTGACTCCTTGAGGCTTTGAAAACAAAACACATTAATATTGAAAGGAGCAGATAATTTGGAAAAAATGGACATGCAAAAATCACTGGCAAAGACAAAAGTGCTGAAGGTTATTAAGAAAGTTCTCTGAAAAGTTGTTCATTTTGGATGATGAACCTTACTTTACCCTCTCACACTCAACAATCAATGGTGATGGATTTTATACCAGTGGTGTCTCTTCTATAACTGTCAATGTGAAGTTTTTCAAGAAAGAAATTTTAAGACAAAGTTTTGGTTGGATTGCAATGGGACTGAAAGGACTGAGTCAAACCCTAATCAGGAAATTAAATTTTGTTATCAATGTCCAGCAATGTTTAAATGAAATATATATAATGTTTCCTGATTCACATTTGAAAGAATTTTTTCAAGCAGTATATCTTTTGGCCAGATCTAACAAATTTCCATTATGCCAAAACTGTACGGGATCACCTGTGACAAGAAAACATCATCTCTGTCAAAAAGCAGAATAACCCTCAAATATACCACAAATTAGGTCAATTGAGATTTTTGTGCCATTCTCAAAATAGCCATTTATAAAAATGGAATGGAAGGCAAAAACATGGATCAGCTGATCAATTGCATAACATGTCTGAAAAATGTAAACCAAAGTCTTGTAAAGAAACTCCATACCTGAAGTCAAATTAACCATGTTTGACAACATGGAGTTGTAGAATTAGAAAAATAAAAGATAATATATAACTTTTTATCACCTTTGAAATGAGTGTTTAGTTAATAGGGTTTTCTTTTTTCAAGTTAAAAACTATGTTACAAACTTGTGTGAATTTTTCTGGACACCCATTATTGTATATACAAGTATATATGTTTGCAAAATTAATTTTATTCATTTATTCATTTTACATTTACAAATTAAATGCATCTTATTTAATTTTTAGAGTGTGATAATAGGAGTTCGTGATGCTACAACTGTAGAAGAAGTTCTTTGGAGTTCTTGTAGCAAAAAACAGCTATCTGCAAATGATCATTTTTTACGTATAAAAAGGTGGAAAGATAAAGATGATTATTATGTGCCACCAAGATCAGAACTTTTGGAAAATTTAGTATGTAATATGTAATCATTTTCCTTTCTACTACCTGAATAATATAAAATAATTAATTTTTTTTATTAATTCCATAGATAAGTAAATTTTTATCATTTTAATTGTAATTTTTATTATAATTTATTAAAATTACTTTAAAACTTAAAAATTTAAATATAATATTTTAAATAAATGTGATATTGAAACTAAGAATAATTTATTTAATTAGACATATGAAACAATTGAAGTTTGTGCCAAAGTTCTCTATCAAGTGGAATTATCACGTCATACATTAGATCATTTGTTTGGATTCAGTGTAGAAGCAGAACTTGTAGAAAATGCTGATCATCAAGATGAATTGTGTGTATATGTCAGTAGAGTTGAAGAAAATAGTTTGGCTCATCAACAAGGTAATTTCATATTTTAAAATTTTATAATTGACTTTTTAATCTTTTACTTTTTTCTATGAAATGTTAATACAGATGTATATTCACATAGAAAATAAATTCAATAAATTTATATACCGTATTTTACGGACTATAAGATGCTATGGACTATAAGACGCACCTTAATTTTTAAACAATTTTTTAAAAAAATACCTATAAGACGCATCTGAATTTTGGAGGCAATTTTTCGAAGAAAAAAGTGCGTCTTATAGTCCGTAAAATACAGTAGATTGCAATTAATCTTAACAAATATAATAATTTTAATATTTAAAATTATTATATTTTAAATATGGCCCAATTATCAAAATTAAGTTTAAAATTCAATGCCAGAGTAATTTTTAAGATAAGATTTCTCATGTTTTTATATTTTTTATGATGACCATCTGCTTTTAATTATTCACTAGAATATCAATTTCATAATTATCAGTTAAAATTAGTTAATAGTTAGTTATCATTAGCTAATATATCTTCATTGCTTAAATATGCTGATAGTTTTATTGAGTAAATGTTTTTTAGATAATTTTATTGTCAGGCTGCAATTTGAAAAAAATTATAGACCTACGAATTCCCACTATCAAACTCTGTCCATTGTATGTATTTCCTAACTTTCAGAACAGAGTTAGATACATGAAAGATGAGTCCAGGTATGGAAAGTTTAGGGACAGGAGGCCCTGATTAATTATATATGAACTTCCAATGCAAACCAGAAGTCATGTTGTTTCAATTCAAAAATTTTCCCCTGAAAAGTGTCAGATAGCTGACTGGCACAACTCTATTGTTAAAGGAAAAGTATGATGTATAGGGGCAAGCCACTACTAATTTGACATGGAGAGCATATATTTTAGATTAAATAAATTAAAAATATGATTAAAAATGGCAGCCCGCCATTATGACAATCACAATCACAATCACAATAAATAATTGCTCGTTCACGTTCGACTGTTGTGTTCTAAAATTTTATAAATGAATTGGTTATATTCATTTTAACACTTAAATATCACATAAATATGAAAGGCCTTAAATAACTTAGATTTATTCTTTTAAGATGTTATTTGTGCTAATTTTTATTTTTATTCAAAAGAAAGTTTTTACATTAATGATCAATGTAATTATTAAATATATTAAATACCATTTTCTTTATTTTTTCATGCCAACTGATAGATCATCATTATTTAATATATTTTTAAATGCTATTCAAATTAGTTTAGTTTATTTCTATCAAAATATTTGCAAATTGCTGTTCATAATAAAATTCTCTTATTTAACTAAATCTTGGCATTTCTACAGTAAATCTTATAGTATATAGTGGCTTACTTTTTGAAGAATTTGAAGCTTCTTTCTATTTAAAAAAAAATGTCTATCTGCTGTCTATACTGAATAAAAAATTTCCAATAATTTCTAAAAAAGTGCAACTATTCTGAATCTGTTCCATCACAATTTATTTTAGTACTTGTATGTTATTAATATAAATTACAATGATACAGATTTATTTTCATTTACGCTTGACTATTCACGTAGATATAATGCATATCTCAAACCGATGACTTTGCATTTCCTCTGCATTAATTACTTTGTAAAATTACACCTTAATAGTTAATCAAAATATATTTATTTATATTATTTTAAGAAATTTATCAGATTATAATAAAAATCAATTGTAAATAATAAGAATTTGAAGGAGTTTCAAATTATATTATACTTAGTATTGAAATTTATAACATATATTTTTATTTAATAAATTAATGTCTTGAAATATGAAAAAGTTTTATATTTACTGATTGAATTAAATTTATTGTTTTTAATTCATGAAAGAAATTGAATACAGTGGACCCCCGATATAACGCGCATGTCGGGCGGGAAACAACACCCGTGTCATAAGGTGAGCCACATTATACCGAGCGGCGTGTTGTAACGTGGTTCGCCTTTTTACTTTAGCAATAATGTCAAGCTTTTCGTTCACACTGTAAGCTTTTCTTTTACTCATCATGCGTACAATAATTAAACACCATTCAAAATACATGCAGAAACTCAATACATACACAATTACTCAATACGCAGTAACAATAAAATACACTACTCACTAACGCCACATGGACCTGTATAAACGTGTTTGAGCTTATCGCATTGCAAACATCGCCCGCGCTATAACCAAGTGTGCAGTATAGTGAGCAGCACTAAAACGAAGGTCCACTGTATAGTGAGTTCTATAAAGTATAAATATATATACAATGTTCACGGAAAAATTAAAACAATTAATTAAAAATAATTGTACTGATAAATTTTTGCTAACTAAAAATATAAATATTCTTTTTTTTTAATTTAATTTATTCGCAGGATTAATGAAAGGAGATGAAATAATGGTGATCAATGGAGCAATAGTGAGTGATCTTGATATGATGTATATTGAAAGTGTTTTACAAGAAGAATTGTCACTATGTATGATGATGCGTACACCACGGATGGAGCCTCCAGATCTTGCAAGTGCCATGAAGACAACAGATGATTATATTGAATCTCTTGTCTGTCCTCCACCTCCTAGTGATAATGTTTTAAGTGAAGAAATGATTGGAAAATTAATTGTACCATCACCTCTGTGGGGTAAGAATAATTTTGTAAATTAAATTAGTTTATTATAATAATGAGCATACTAGTAAATGAAGAAATTGATACATCTTTTTAATTTATTAAACTAGAATCGATTTAATATTAAAATAATTATATATTTTTCATCAATATATAATTATGTAAAAAGTTTTAAAATTATTTATTATTCTTTTAAAAATTGTCTATGAAAGATTAAGAACTAAATAAATATGCTATGCAATTTTTAACATAAAAAGATTGATTCATGTATGTGTTAAAAATACATTGAAATAAAATTCCTTTGTTTTTACAAAAGGAATTTATTAAAGGAAAATTACAAAAACAAACAAGTTATTAAAACTTATTTTTTTCCTGTCCTGAGAATACTAAGAAGACCTTCTTTTTAATCATACAATCATTATGAGTTCAGACAGACCCTTATGGAAGGTGCTAGATAGCAAACAATGGGATTTAACATAGCTGAGACATCCGTGAAAAATTCCCGAGATCCCTGATCCAGATTTGAACTTGGGTTTGCTAGAACAGGTTGTTGACATATTTACTACTGTTGCTATCCAGCTATCAAATTTTTTTGGAGAAACTTGAAAGATTCTAACATAATTTTAATAATCTACATTATTAACAAGCATAATTTTTAAAAATTTTAATAGGAAAAAGTTATCACAACTGATTTGAATTTTAAAAAGAAAGAACATTGTTACAAAATTAATATAATTGCCAACTTCATCAAATATTTTATGTTATATTATTCACTTTTTGTAATTTATAAGTTTTTTATCGATTCTGCACCGTAGGTTGATTTTTTCTATATTTCTAATTATTATTTATTTTTTATAAATATGATTTATTTCTAATTTCATTAATTATAACTTAGTAAAACTAAGAATATGAAGTTTTAAAGTTAAATAACAATTCAGTTAAATAGATATTTTTATTTGCATGATAACAAAGTCACTAATTTTTACTTTAATAGCTTTTTCATTTCTTTTTAAAGAAAAGAAGGTTGAACAATAAATAAATTTAAGGATAATTTATATATCATTTTAAAGTACTTTTTTCACAATTAACGAGTAGTAGATCATTATTTCAGATTCAATAATGATAAACATCAATATTTAAAATAACATTTTCTTGAAATACTAGTGAATAAGTAAACAATTAGCAAAAACTTTATTACCCTTTGTAATTGCAAAGTTAAATTCTGTTTCTTTACAGGAATACTTTTTATTTCTGTATCCAAACAAAAATATTTTAAGAAATTAAAAAATAATAATATTGAATACTAAATTGCATACTTCTTTTGCAACAAGATTAAAATTAACTTTATGGTAGATATCTTCCTAATGTAACAGATTAATAATTTATTTAGATAACTGCTATGTTATGATGCAAATTATCAAATATCACATATGTACAGTACATATTACCATAGTAAATCATCTAAGATAAAAAAGACATCACTGGCTGACAGATGCAAATGTGTAACTATTGTAAAATCGTGCAATATTCTATTCTGCTATCATTTTCAATGGTGGTAGTATTGAAAGTGATAGTAGAATAGAATATTGCTTGTAGAAAGACCAATAATCTTATTATCATTTAAATATTTGCAATAATTGACAATTGTCAGATCAATTCGACTTAATATTATGTTAATTACACAATAATCAGTTTATTGATTCATCAGCTGGCAGTTGCTTGTTTTTTTTTTCTTCTTAGACAATTTGGTATTATAATTCAAATTTATGGATGCTCAGTCATAATAGACTATGTGGTTTTATTAATTATATATTTAATAGAATTATGTATTAACTATACAATATATTGTGTCTCTATACTACACAATAGTTAATATCTATTTACTTTATAAACTATACGTTATATAGTTTATAAAATAAATGGATTTTAAATAAACTGATCACTCAGTAAATTTAAAATATACTGTATATTTTTGCTGAAGAAATTATTTTTCTGTTAAATTCATATAAAAAAATTAAAACAGAATTAAATGTTTTTTTTTCTTCTTATAGGTATTCAATTTAAACATAGTCTTGAAAAACACTTGAAAAAGGCCTAATGGCCATACTGTCTTTCCTTTTAAATAAATAAATAAAATATTGAAATCATAATTTTAGTAAAAAATAAAACTTAAAAAAAAAACCAGCTTATGTTTAAACTTTGAAATATTTCATTTAATTTAAAGGTTAATGTTACCTATGGTTCTAAAATGGTGGCTTGTCTCCGATCCCAGCAAACAGAAGAAAGGAAACAGTGGGAACGCACGTTCTAACCTAACCTAACCTATTCTAATAAATTACCATAATTATTACCAACAAAATTATTAGAATAGGTTAGGTTAAGTTAGAACGTGCATCCCCACTGTTTCCTTTCTTCTGTTTGTTGGAATCAGAGACAAGCCGCCATTTTGGAACCATAGGTAACATAAAACTGAATAATTTAAATTGGTTAATCTGCCATATCTGAAAAACATTTGTGTTAAATTAAAGACTTCTTTAAATGTAGTTGGTTCTTTTAAATAATTAATTTAAGAAGAAATTGGAGAAAAGTATTATATTTTTCTAGTTAATTCTATATTATATTTGTTATATGAGAGAATAAAATTATTATGACACATATAAACATTGTTTGAAAGATTAATGCTTTCTAATATATGTTTTATTAGTATTTTCAGACAGACTCATTTTCAAAACCTTCAAAAAGAATAAAAGTAAAAAAATTCATAGATGTAATTAATTTAAATATTTGAATCAATAAGATATTTATCTTGGTAATTAGCATCATATATCCAGACAGATAATCAAAATAAAATATACTTATATATTTTCATCAATATTTTCGACTGAGGAATTATTATAAATATAAGAATTTCTCAGCCAAACTCCATCTGATCTTTATCTGCTTGGGATTTCATTATCTTGTCTGTATCTCTAGTTATACTAGGAAATTTAACTGAACTCACCTGTAAGTCCCTAACAGTCAATTAATTTCAGAATTCTGTATTCATTTCATACTTATAAATGAAATTTAATATACAGTTATTTCTTTTTAAATACTCTTAATCTATGAAGCTTGAGGCAAATGCTTAGCTTACTTCTAGGATTATTCACCAATGAATGTTTATATTTTTAGGAATTTCTCTAGAACTTAAATATTACTGGTTTCAGGCTTATCCCACTGGTATTGCATGGTACTGATTTCAATTTTTACCAAAGTTTCTTTTATTCTAAAAGTCACAAAATTATGTTTCATGAATTTTAATTTTAGACATATAACTTGTAGTGAGTAGGTTACCGGTGAGGAACGGTCTCACAATGGGTGAGGAAATTTAAGGGCCGTACAAGAATTGACACGTGAATACTAGGAAGGAATTTACTAAAGTTTACAAATATATACAAAAGAAAACTTATAAAATTCAAAATCGCTAGTATATTAATTTCAAATAACAAAAAAAAAAAAACGCTTATTCTAACCGGATATATACAATCTGTAACACTGGTGAGTACATGCTGGACTGGCTTAAATACGTTGAATATCACTTGTATTGAACGAAAACCTTACAACGGATCGGCTTAATATACACACTAATAGATTGTCCTCCTTATTGTAGTTCTTGCAGTCCCCTTGGTGACGTTATCAGTTGGCTAGCCTTGTGGATGCACACGGATTATCTTTCCACTTCAGTCTAGCCACTATCCGTCCTTCCCCGCTTGCCTTCTATGTCCCAGGAAGCAAAACAAAAGGTCAGCTACACGTTAGACCCACCCTTTTATACTCCTTCGCCATCCGGGGCTTTTGGTCAGTCACGTGAGGTTGCCACAAACGGGGGATACGCGACAACGGAAAATTTTACAAAAATGACGCGACAACATATTTTACAAAAAAAATATAACGCGACAATGTACGGCTCCCAAGCCGGATCGGTCCCGATACGCGAAAAAAAAAATAAAAAAAATACATATATATAAAAAAAATAGTGGCAGAGCACTACAAACTCTATACTTCTGTATCTTATTTCATCCTTAACAGAACTAATTGGTATCTTGTATATTGCTTATAATAATGATTATTAATAAGAAAATATGATTGAGAATATTCAAATAGATGAGATTGAATAAGATTCATATTGTAAAACTTAGAAAGCATAAAACAATGTATAAGAATGTTGGAATTATTAGAATGATGCAACGTTTCTTTTTAAGATCAAAGTGGCAAGTACAGTAGATGCTACTTATTATAATTGCAGATACTTCATTGTGGCTTACAGTACAGATATGTTGAGTTTTGAAAACATGAATATGAACGTTTTATTAATGAAATATTTCCAAAAAAATACCTGGAAAATAATGCTAATGAACTAATTATTAAATTTGTTTTTAGACAATTTTAACTGTTTTAACAGCTGCTAATGATCTAATTCAATAAAACTAGAATTTCTACTAACAAGTAAGTGTGGTCTAGTTACTCCCACCACATAATGTTATCACTGGTTATTGTTATCAGTATAGGTTAGATCCAAAGTGATTTGAATAAGTGGCATCTACTGTATATTTTGTTTGCCAGGTCAAATTTCCACCAATTCAAGATAATGATTAAAAGCTGTTCTTCATAGGTAATTTATATTACTAACATATTTTAAAAAACATTTAGCTTCTTTCTTTGATATATTTTCTGTATTATTTAAATAATACAGAATACATGTACAGTACTGTACATACTGATACATATATATATATATATTCTCCTATTGAACACACTATAAATTCCAACTTGGCTTATACAACTTAACATAAAGATAAAAGGTAAAAATTTTTGAAGGAATCATTCTTTATACTGCAAGTGCTTTGTAAAACTGCTAACTGCTAACTTGTAACTTCCTAACTGCTGTAAAGAAATTTTATAGGATCTAAAGGAACTATTAACAGCTGATACTTTTACATTTCAAAAGTTTTCTATCATAGTTTATCTTCACCATATCATAAGTTCTGTATGTTTGTTAAAAAATTATTTGTTTACAGAAAAATAATCTATAATCATCATAAAGTCTGTCCAATTGAAATATGGCACTACAGTTTTAACTGTTATTTTATTAACAGTTAATCTAATCATGACCAAAATTGGTATGAAAAGTAACAATGAGGATGTTAATTGATGGTATTGATGTTAAATAACAATATTAAACTTGAAAAGATAAAACAACATTTGTGATGCATTCCAATTGATCAATAGAATTATTGCATGTCTCATGTAAAATAATTTGAAAATATTAAATCAAAGGGAATGAAAGTAAGTGTGACACTTTGTTTAGTCAAGCTGAATCTAATTTTACATTTGAATATCATTTGAAAGAAGTCTAGCAGAATGGGACACAAGAAGGATCTGACAGATTTTGAAAAAGACCAAATTGAAGTTTATCTTCATATGAAGAAGATATTGACTGACATTACTGGTTTGATAGATTGAGACTTACATACCATAATTCTTTCTTCCACGAAAAACCTTGACAATCCAGTGTGTTTATACAACTGCTAACGTTTTCAACCCCTTCGGGGTCTTCATCAGGCACAGCACAAAGGTAGTTTCAAATGCCCGTGAATGGAACCAAGAAACCAAAGCGAGTTCTATTCCAATTTTTGAAATCAAAGAAATTGGAAGATAAAAATGGAACATTATGCACGAGCTATTATCTATTATCTACGCCTGCGTACTATTTACGTTCGCCGGTCTTTAAATTTAAAACAAATTAATGCATACCATAAACAAATACATGCATCATAAGATGAAAGGACTGGAAAAAGTAACAACAAACACAAATCCAAAATGATCAATTAACAGAAGTTCATCATTTTGCAACCTGCTATCAAAGAGAACAAGTTAATAAACAAAATCAAGGAGGAACTTGCATTATTTATACTGTATATTGATCTATCAGCCACAATATGCTGACTGCCACTGAAAATGTTTACTTGATCAAAATGAGACCTACTCCCCTGCAGAACTCAAAACATAAAAAGGCTCCTATGGAATTTACTTGAAACCACTTCTCTAATGCTAGCTATTGGCATAAAATTATTGTCGGAGACAATAAGAAATTCATGAATTTCAGTATTTGTTCCTGATGGCTACAAATACTCTTGGGCTGATCTGCTAAAAACAGGTTTCAGGTGACAGATCAGTGATGCTTTAGGAAGCGTTTGGCTACAACATGCTGACAAATCAAGTAGTCATTAAAGTCAAAATAACAACCAAGAACTGTGGTAATAGTAGTGGTAAAGTAGCCTGATTCATTATGGCAATTGTTTGGCTGATTATTAAAAATGTTGGGCTTTGAGATGCTTATCTATATATATAATTGAGACGAGTTGATAATAATAATAATAATCAGCGCAGAGCCCAAATGGTTAGGAGTTGAAAGTTGAAATTTGGTACACAGTTAGGGTACATCACAAGGACGCACACTAAGAAGGGATTTTTCGAAATACCTCTCCACGGAGGAGAGGGACAGGATTAAGTCTTAACACTTCCATCAACAATGGAAGTATTAAGTAACAATGGAAGTGTCAAGTAACAATGGAAATGTTAAGTAACAATGGAGAATAAGAGAAAGCGACGTGCAAGATTTACCAGTGCTGGAGAAAAAAAAAGAAAGAAAGAAAAAGAGTAATATGTTAGAACATATTCAATTTTCAAATTTAAACACATTAGTTTGATTTTTCTCAACCTTTCTTCTTTAGAACATTCGATGAAAATTGAACAATATAATCAGAACAAGTCGTGAAAATCGAACAATATTAGAACATTCGATTTTTAAATTCGACCTTTCTTTAGAAATACTTAGTTCGTTGATGAAATTACTCTTTTTCTTTTGTGACTATAAAGTAATAATTTTAATCTTCGCTATCGTTACTTTTGCCCAAGCAACGCCGGGCCTATCTGCTAGTAGATATATAACTGTAAGAACTATCAAGATATTATAGAACCTTAACTTAGATACATTTGGACAACTGATTGCATGATCAAACTTTGTCTTTTAATGCAACATTCCATGTTTCAAAGTCCATCAGAAGCTTCTTCAAACACAATAATATCATGCTCCTTGATGATTGGCCACCTTGTTTGCCTGACCTAAACTCAATTGAGAATCCTTGGGATGATTTCTACCATAAAGCTTATATCACAGATAAGCAATATACCACTGTTACAGAATTAACTACTGCAATCTTTTATGCATAAGAAGAATTGGACATTACATGGTTACAAACCCTCATCAATTCAATGCCAAGTTAATTGTTGTAGCCTAAAATAGTGGTAAAACCAGCTTTTCAGTTGGCTTCTAACCAAAAAAAAGCATAAATGTGTTAACTCAAATGAACAGTTGTGATGCAGCCTATTCTCCACCTTTTTAATTTTCTATTAACTGATTTTGATTATTTTTGTACCATAACTCAGTTATCCCTCACACATATTGTACTTCAAATATGAATTCGTTCTCATTAGTTATTAAAGAGCAAAATCTTTCGGATAATACTTCACTTGGATAGGCTTTACCTGTCTGTAAAGAGTCATCGTTATCTTGCCAAGAAACTATTGTATTGAAAAGAAATTATTATAAATAGAATTTTGAAATATACAAGACAAGTTTAATATACAGAGTTGATAGGAAAGTTCTTTGTAAAATACCTGTTCTTGAAAAATGCTGGTACAGTAAGTGGCTGTCATTACCAGAATTTTCATATACATTAAAAAGAATAGCTTTGTGATTATAAACAATAGAGATAGAAAAATATGCTTATGTTTTTATATTTATTCATGTTTATATTCCAGATGTCATATTGATTTCTATATTGATTAGGCTTAATTCCTGTAATGAATCCATTGGATACAGTTTGAAAATGAATTAAGTTAAGAAGATATAATATTAATATGAACTATTGAAAATTTCAATAATGATAATTTTTTTAGTTCCATTCTTTAAATCTTAAAGTTTTTTATAGTGTTCTACAGCAAATAATGGCGGGAGTTTGATAAGCAATAATGGATCTTTAGATTTTTTTTTTTTAGAAGTACAGTATTTTGTATTATATTATATATGTAATACAGGATATTTCTACAAGCATATATATATATATATACATATACATACAGGATACAGACATATATACATGTATTTAAGAAAATATTTATAAAAATGTTTATTTACTTATATATTACTCTTAGAACACTATTCTTTTTATTGTTAGATTAAAGTGTATAACAAAGTATAATTACATGTTTTGTACTATATATTCATGTTGTATTATAAATTAAATTACTATTTAATTAACAAAACACTAAATAAATAAATTCCCATTATTTCTCAATATAGGGGAGCAATTGGTAAATATGCACTACAAAATTAATGATGTTCCTGCACAGGGTATGTGTTTACATTTTTTATCATTTTTACTTAATCCATAAGCTGAATTTTTTAATAAGAAAAAATTTTGAATTTAAATAAAGATTTTTTTAATGTCATATATTATATAATTTGGTAAAAAAAATTATATATATAATTTTATTTAAGCTGACTTTTTTTATTTTAATTTTTTAAGAAAATATTTTTTATATATACAGTATATATATTTTTGACAGAGAAGAGAGCAATGTTTATTTTTTGCAGAAGTAAAAAGAATTTTTTTTACCAGTTTGACAAATACATCTGAAATAAGTTTAGAAATAAATAATGAATTTTTATAGATTTAATAATATTATTAAATCATATTAATATTATTTTGAATATAGTGCATCTGTATAATTCAAGAATTTTATTGTAATGCTGTTATTAAAAAAAAATTAATTTATTGAGGTGATAATATAATTCTAAGCCATCATCAGATAATGTATTAAATAAGATTATTTTATTGAATTTTATATAAACTAAATTCAAAATGGGAAAGATTAATTTCAATATAAATTGATAATTTTTGTTAAATGTGTTAGTTATACAAATTATATGATTTGTTATGATATATGTACAGTAAATACAAATGAAATAAATTAGGGATATACAGTATACTGTGTTTTATTTTAGTTTGTTTTAAATCGCAGTCTAAAACACGAGTTTTCAACTCCAGGAAGGATTAATTTACTTTATGAAGTGTAAATTTTGGGAGTTGGCAGACAAATTTATTTTTGCCGTATTTAAAAATATAATATAAAATATTTTATATATCTTTAAATTTTATTGATGTAAAACAGAGAATTTAAATTTTTATTTTTTTATGTTTAAAGAATTATTAATTGATTATTTATTTTATCCTAGTTGTACTTTTTCTTAATTTGGATTAGTATAGAAAGGAGCTGACAAGCAAACAGATTGGGGAACATTTGGTCTAAAATATTTGACTCTGTCAGACTGAACATTACTGGTAAAATTGTTTATCAGAATAATTATGAATCATTTTCATAAATTTAAAACAATTCTGTATACATCATTGATCATGGAAAATGGACAAATATAATAAAATCAGTATTCTAACTAATGAATGGTCTCTGCAAAATGTTTGTTTTGAATAGAGACATATGTTAGAAATTGTTTCAGCTAAATGGAGAAAGATGATGATATGAAAATTTAAGGAATCTGTAACACGTTAAATACTGCATAATACATAAATATACTTGTATTCATTTGCGATAATATTTATTACATTGAAAATAATTCAATGTTGCAAATAAGTGATGTATTTAATACAAACAAATCATCTAACAAATCAGAACAATCCAATCTAATGAATAACAAGTATGTTTGAAAAATCATTTTTAAAAATGTTTTGCTATCTTCCTTATTGCCTTATTCATTCTTAGCAATTCCTCTTTGCTGTCATTTGTGTTACACTATAAAAAATAATCATGTTCATTGTATTTTTTTCCAAATAAATGTGGAAAACAGATGATCTTGGAATATTTCCAAAACAGCTTAATTCTATTTTCGTTTGTATGGTGATGTTAATATTTATAATATAGTAACCAAAAATCTTTTGAGTTGTAGAAAATAATTTGATTTAAAGCTGATTTCATTGTTAATTTTTTTTAATTTATCCCAAGTTTTTGAGTTATTAATTAACAAACTCAAATCATCACTGAGCAGTATAATCCTCTATTGACACTGAGCAGTATTATTCTCTATTGAATGTTTTAATCATTTTAACACTAAATAATTTGAATGCTTAGCAAAAGCATGTAGAAAGGTTTATAAATCATTCATAAAACATTCTTTAAAATATTAATCATTGATAGCAAGAAAAATTCATAAATTATAATCAGTAACTTACAATTGCATAATATAAATCTTTGCGACTTACTTTTGAATGTTTCTTTTTATGAATAATATTCATCATAACTTTCAACTGTTACATTTTATAGCCTATATGAATGTATTAAAAAATGCTTTTGAAGAATAATTCATTTTTTATGTTAATTTGAAATAAAAGTAACTGTAACTAAAATTTAATTATAGATGCTGTATACTTTTATCCACATAGAAGAAAGCTACTGTTTATTTTCAAATATCATACTGAAATGTATGATTGTTGTCTTTGAAAATGGGAATACAAATTTCAATACATGTGATGGGGATTATCTTTTCACCTTTGTTGACATAATGTTATATAAGGAATCATGTGCGAATCCAAAAGGAATTGCATGTGATTCTTTTTGGATTCGAAGTTTGCTAGTTGAAATTTCGTTCCAAAAACGGCTGGTCTTCGTTATAATGGTTTGTTACAAAGAACGTAGCTTGAAGAAGGACCCAGGGAGGGATTCGAAAACGTTAGCGTACACAATTTAATCATACCCCACGCCAGTTAAAGGTTTTATCGAAGGATTATTTGTAATCTTATATATATTTCTGTTATATTTATCAAATAAAATTTCAGCAAAAATGCATAAAGTATTATTAAAAAATGTGATATAAATTTTATTTGTAAGAAAAATTTTGAAAATTATGAAGTTTTAACTAATAAATGCAATCTATTGGTATATCTTTAGTATATATGTATTATTTTTTAAATAATACTATATTTTTTTCAAAATACAGATTATAATCCTATTTCTTGTGTTAATAATAATATGTATAGTTATAAATAATGATATACTTTACTTTTCAAGAGGACATCATCCTGATAGCTGAACTTTGATAGATTTTGCTGTTTAAACAATTTCTTTATCATTATTCAATGCACTATTTGAAGTTCTATGAGAATCTTCTTTTTTTAGCATAAAAATGAGTTTGGATTGCCCTTGAAGCAAATCTTTTTGTTTTTATCGTAATTAGGTAGTGTTAAAATTTTAATTGAGAAATAAGTAATTTTGTTAGGAAAAGTTTTAAGTTAGTAATTCATTATTATAATATCAAAAATTAAATTTTCACATAAAATCTAAATTGGCATTTTGAAATATAACAAAACATTAATTTGAATGAATTTATATAATAAAATATAATAAATGTACCTGCAACTTGCATTAATCTTATTTCATACATAAACCCATTTGACCCTTGATTTACAAGGAGTAATTGTTCCATATAGTATTTTTGGGCTGCAATTTGAAAAAATATAGACCTATAAATTCCCACTGTCATTTGTCTGTCTTTCCTTAATCTCAAGAATGGAGTTAAGTAGATGAAATCCAAGACTAGATATTGAAACCTTCGGGACAGGAGGTCCCAATTGACTATATGAACTTCTGATGCAAACTGGAAGTTACGTTATTAATTCAAATCTTTCCTCTAAAAGCAGTTAATAGATGACCAGCATGACTATTGTTAAAGGAAAAGTATGATGTACAGAGGCAAGCCACTACTAATTTGAGGGGGAGAGCATATATTTTAAGAGAAAATTCACAAAAAAGGCTTTAAAGAACATTTAAAGAAACGTTTTAATATCCTGTGAGTGCTTTTGATGTATTTATAAACTTCGTCATCAGGCAGAACTAGAATCAAATAGGTTTCAAACAAACTTTTTAAATTGGAACAAAAATGGTATAAGCCGCTTGGAACATAACAAGTTTAAAAATAAAGTATTAGATTTAAAATATGCGTAACATCATCACGCATGCGCCTTACTGCGCAGAGAGAAAGAACAGCATTAGCCATTTAGTTTATTTATGTTCTTTAATGCTTTTTTTGTGAATTTTCTCTTTAATTGGTAAAATTGTTGGTGTGACATCCACTCTTTGTATTTAAATTGATTAACAAAATATTTTTAAATTAAATAAATTAAAAATGTGATTAAAAATTGCAACCCAGCATTATGACAATGTCACAATAAATAATTGCTCATTATGAAGTTAAAAACTGCATAAATTGAGTCCATCAATACAAAAACAAAAGCTTGTGTATGTTTTAAAAATATTTATTTTGTATTAATTTCATGTATAAAAATTTATCCTTAATTATTTTTAACACTCTGATTGCTATTAATTTTTCACTTTGTCACAATCAAAACTGATTAATGTTGACTAGGAATCTCACTAATTCCATATTAAAAAAAATAATAATAATAAGAGCCGCCACAAAGTCGTGCTTTGCAAGAACAAAATGCTAGAAAACATGTGCTAGTACATCCGATGACATCAAAGGCTCCTCTTTCTTTATGGCTGCATGGTTTTTCCTTTGCTAGCGCAGCGATGCAAGCATATGCTCGCTCACATCACTGCGCTAGCAAATGAGAGAGAGTGGGGGGAAAATGGATGACTGCATGAACATTTTGTCAAGCATCGAAAAAGAAATAATAAAATTTTATTGATGTAAGTAAATTACATGATTAATACATTCAGTATTGAAAAGAAAATAGTATAAACGTTGTACATAAATATTTTCGGCTAGTTAAGCCCAACTAGTAGGCATGTTTTTCCCATGCTGTTTCCAAGTTCGGAATGAAAACTGACTGATTACAAGTATAGGTTATAATAAAATCTTTGTTCTATAGCCAATCCAAATCATGTGGACTACTACAAAAAGAACAAGAGGGATTCCACACTAACACAATTAAGAGAGCTTTTAGTTTCTGAACACAGAATCAACATCACTTGTAATTAATCCGGATCATGAATTTAATAACTGGTTTAGTGGCAACACTAGTCGCTAATCTGCCATGATGCAGCACTTTTACGCAAGCAAACTTTGTGTAGTTTGCGGGTGTTTTATGCCTAGCAAAAATGACTAGTAGCCTTATGGAAAAAAAGGCGGGGCTTTTTTCCCCATAAGGCTAAATAAATAATCGGTCGCACTCCAAAGTGCGATCGAGTGTATGCTAGCTCCCGCTTCCCATAGTTTGTGGCGGCTTTAACATGCAAAATATGGTTAATGTTACCTATGGTAGCAAAGATGGTGGCTTGTCTCTGAAACAGTGGGGACGCACGTTCTAACCTAACCTAACCTATTCTAATAAATTACCCCCTATTCTAATAATTTGATTGGCAATAATTATGGTAATTTATTAGAATAGGTTAGGTTAGGTTAGAACGTGCGTTCCCACTGTTTCAGAGACAAGCCACCATGTTCGCTACCATAGGTAACATTAACCCAAAATATATATATGCCTATGCCTGCTCTTGTGAAATACATGCATTCAAAGGATTATTTAGTACTTTTATCTTATTTAAGTATTCAAAGGTTTTTTGTTTTGTTTTCACCTGTTTGTGATATTACAATGTAACTGCTTAATCTAGAGATTCTCTTCACAACCTGTGCACTTTTTATTTCTTCCTTCTTTTTTAAAATTATGCTGATCATTGATTTAGCCATATCACATTTACTCAATTTCCTATATTTTTTCCATTTCCTCACTTAGGCATGGAAAAAAATTTTCAAGTTAATTTCTCACTAATTTGCCAATTTATAGCTAAAATTATATAGAAGAATTTTAAAAATATATTTTTTAATTGCTGAAGATACAAATAAACATATTTGAACCTTCCAACTATAATAAAGACAATGACTAATTAAAGTAGGAAACTTCAGCATGTCACGTGCATGTACACACCTTGTTGGTCAATAGTATTCCTCTGTGTTCATTGAAACATCTATGCTTTTTGTAACATTTTGATTTTTGTAGATAAAACTTCTTTGTTGTAGCATCATTCATTCTAGTATATCCCAGTGTATATGACCATAATTATGTTATTTGGACTAATAAATTAATGAACTAATCTATGTAGGCTGTTTTTTTCTAAGGTTTTTTTTTATAAGCTATGTAGGCTCTGATGGTCCATAAAAAGAAAAAGTTAGGTACAAACATGATTACTTTTTATCATAATCACCGTGAAGATTGAGGCATTTGTCATATCTGTGGACGAGCTTTTCCGTCTCCTTGTTATAGAATGTTGCCGCCAATGACTCGAGATGGGCACTTTTCCTGTTTAGGAAAGAGGTGGAAGTTGCTCGGAGCTATACGCTGGGTGTTTAAAGGTGGTGAAGACTTCCACCCAGCTTAAAACTTTTTAATGTGTGAAGACTTCCACCTCTTTCCTGAACTGAAAATGTGGCTAGCAGGGCAGAGGTTTGAGACTAATGACGATCTTCAAAACAACATTGTTAAGGCCATCTCAATTCACTGGCAGCAACATTCTATGACAAGGGAATGGAAAAGCTTGTCAAATAAATAAAAATAATGTAATTATTTAGTTTTTAATTCAGTAAAGATATTTAATGTTTGTTCATTTACTTATTCCAGAAAAATTACAAGAAAAATTCTCAGATTATTAGATACATTAAAATAAAGTCTTGACACAGGACCAAATTTTCAACATAATTATTACTTCTAGTTTTTGTTTGCTTTTTTATTATAGTCTATAATAAAACTTACATTTAATCTTACTATAATTTATATTTTTTTCAAATAAAAATGCAACTATTATCAGTTCAAATTAAATAGATACTTGTTACATGCTAGATTTATTCTGGCATTAGTATTTACAGAGATTTGATATTTATTAGAGAATTATTGTTTACATTAAAACTAATTATGAAGCTATAAAATTGCTAGTATTAACTTTGAACTTTAATTAGGAAATTATACATCTAGTTAAATTTCTGTAATTATATAATTTCAATTAGATGTTTTATTTGTCAAAATAAGATTACTTTTTTGTTCACAAGGCTATGTCTTGTTTATTAAATTGCAGTGCCATCCTGGCTTACCAGCTTGTAGGTATGAAGGAGTACATGTCAGGAGTTGCAATTTGGCACAGTGTGTCAAGTGCCCAAATCATGTGTGCATAAAAAAAAACCAGACTTGTAGGTAGGCCTACTCAGGGGACCAAGAACCCAGTCAAAATAAAATACAAAATGGTGACACTCTTTCTACAAACAGGCAGGAGTGCGAGATTTGTGCATGCATTGCTCGTTGGGAAGTTGGAAATGCGAACATTGCAAAATCAAATTTTGACAAACGAATCTTTGAAAAAACCCATTTACCTGTCCCATGTTATTCCCATAGTATCTCTGGTCGCGATGTTCTGACCTTGATTGGTTCTATTCTATTCTTCTATCCAGATTCTTATGGAGACTCTAGACCTTCACCGGTTGACCCGAGATATCTTGTTTCAGCATTGGAACGTTTTTGAAACTAGATGGCACTAGTCATTATAATTTTATATTAAAACTAACTTCCAAAATATAATTTTTTTCTTTTTACATTTATTAATATATATATTTTGTTTGTGCAAAATAAAAAATAATTTCAGATGATACAATAGCTGTGATTATTTTTCCAAAAATGGGAAATTTTTGTTAGACATTGACAAAAATTCAACTTGAGGCGATGTGCAACAGTGAGAAATTTTGACATTGGATAGGTAAATTCACTGAAAATGCCTTATGGTTAGTGATGGGAAGAATTTTGTAAATATCAATAACCCACAAAGCCAATAATGATATTATCTAATATTACCACCAAATATCAATATATCAGAAAATATTGGACTAAGCTGGAATTTTGACTACTACTGTTAAAATTTTGCCTTGCAGGTTCAAAAGTCATAACAGGGAAGGAGATCTTAAAAGGTACTTAAATAAATCCTTGTGCGAAGAAACCTACATAGCATTTCCTCACTTTTACTTTTAACAGAGTGGGAATCAACCCAGCAATACTTTAATTCACTGGATCCCAAAACCTACACTTTAGATTTGAAAGCTGTACAAAAAAACAAGATAATAATGAACTCAGAAATTACCAAATACTACTACACATGCAAATGCATTATGTAACTTGTTTGTTTATTTATTATTTTTATGACTTTACTTGATATGTTCAAAACTCTGTTAGGAGAATCTTATACCATCAGCATTACATAGTGCAAACTCCAGCTTTATAATCTCTCTTTGACCTTTGTCAATGAGATATATATGTCGTATATGTATTGAATATTTTAAATAATTTATATTTTAACCCTTATGCAAGAAATGAGTAATAAAGAAATTGACAATATATATATATATATTGTCAATTTATATATATATATATAATTATATATATATATATATATATATACTGTAGAAATTTAATTCTCAGTAAAACAATTGTTCTAAAGTAGAATTACCCTATAGACCATTAAAATATCACCGTGAACCCCCAATTCAGTATTTTTTTCTCTGTGGACCGCCAATAATGTTACATGGACCTCAGTTGAGAACCATTGATCTAGATGTCATAATGAGACCCACTTTCAAAAACAAACTTTCCAATGGAACAGAGCTTCCTGGGATACAGTAATACTGGTCTGCTAGCTTCTTTGTGTTCGGGAATTCGGCAGACAAATGCTCCCATCCTTTTAAGAAACAGCATTTATATAAAAATTTGAATTAAAAAATTACAAAAATCTTTGTGATTGTTCGTTATTGAAATTAACTAAGAAAGAACTTGAAAGACTCAAAAATTAATAATAAAGAAACAACTTCAAATTCTTTAAAAATATAACATAAAAAAATTGTTATATTGTTTGTCCCTCGATGATAGTCATGGTTGCTTAAAAGAGCTCGAGAAAAAGCTGTTATTAAAGTGAACTCTGATAAAGTAGATTTTTTTGTTATATTATGACTCAAAGATATTTCTTGGTATACAAGTTTCATGTTAATGTACGTTTTATATTCTGGTTGTTTCATTTGTTATAAATTTATGTTTGGATAATGTAATTTTCATTTTGTTGTTTTAATTTTTCATTAAATTATAATTATTTTATATAATTATTATTTTCATTTTCAATGATAAGAATTTATACATTGTTTGTTCTCTCTGGAGACAAATTTTGTCTTTAAAATTATTATTAATTTATTAGTCTTAATTCTTTTTAATAAACTAGTTCAATCAATTTCTTGTATCTGTTTTTATTTGTTTTATCTAAAATTGATTTTCTTCATAAATCAATAGTTTGAAAAAGATTCAAGATAATAGAATAATCTTTTATTTGTACAGTTCTATCACTAAAACAATGTTCTAAAAATTTTTAAAATAAAATATTAGATTTGTTTTACATATATATATATAATTTTGCATTTAATTTGATTCAGGTGGAAATTTACAACTAGAAACACCGTGGTTTACGGGTTCACAAGAACGCTCTCCAGATACTTCTGGCAGACCAACTCCTTCACCAGTTCCTAGTCAAGAAGTACCACCTTTATCTGCTGAACAGATCGAAAATCTTATAAAGGTAAAGACAAAAAATTAAAATGCTCAGCATATAAATTCATCAGAAATTTAAAATCTGTCTAATTTATTTTATTTTTGAATTATAATTAAATGAAAAGTTTACATTAATTTTAAATTTGATGACGGTTATGTTAACATTCAATCATTATATCATGTTCGGTGCAAGTTAATTTTGAGTGAATAAATTAATTATTTAAAATACACTTTTTGAACTAAAATGAGCAAGAAATAAGATACATTTGAACTGTATAATGCTATATGAGAATCAGAAAGAAAATTGATATACCGTATTTACTCGCATATAAGATGACCTCGCATATAGGACGAGGTGTGACTTTAAAGATTAAAATAAAGAAAACTACATTTATTAATGCTGTGGCCACCAGCGCCAGAGATCCCGAACACTGCCTGGCAACACTTGCCAACGAGTTGGCTGGCAACGTGAAAAGGAAGCGTGAAAGTTTGCGGGGTTTTTGCCTGGATGTTGGCCGAGGATGTTGGTGACAGTTCTCACCTTTTTAATAAAGTTTTTTTGTTACTGTTCGTGTTTGTCTGCTTAGTTCTAAAGATCAGTAGGATCGAATGACAAAGTGGTGACCCGAACGTGATGCGATTAACAAACTACCTGGACTTTCGACTGAATTGGATAGTGAACAACTCTGTGTCTATGAAGGAACATTTTTAACAGGACATGCAGGTATGATCAGTTTCTGAATCGTAAATTCAATAAGACGACTAAGAGTGCGTGACTCGGGCTAAGCCTAATCAAAGACTATCCCGCTTTCCTTCTACCCGCATAGTTAGGCACCCGAAATGGCGGAAGAGAACGAGTTGGAAATTGAACGTGTACAGGCAAAAATGCCTATCTTCACTAAAACCAACATCAAATTATTTTTTGTGCAGCTAGACGCAGCTTTTGCCATTAATCGGATTATAAGTGAGAACACTAAGTACAACTATTTAATCAATTCCCTGGACGCGGAGATTCTATCTAACGTCAGTGACTTAGTATTTGACCGTCCAGCCGAGGCTCCGTTTACTAAACTCAAAGATCGACTCCTCAAAATTTTTCAGAACTTTGCTGCTAAAGAGGCTAAAATTCTTCTTGAAGATCTGGTGTTAGGGGATCAGAAACCCAGCGTTTTACTCCGTAAAATGAGGGAGCTTTCAGCGGGCAAGATTACCGAAGAATTTCTTAGAAACTTGTGGCTCCAACGTCTCCCCAAAAATATTCAGACAGTTCTGGCTGTTAGCGGTGATGAACTAGACAAGCTAGCCATCCTTGCTGACAAGGTTGCTGAACTTACAGAACCAACCCAACTGGCCAGCATCAACTTAGAAGCCGGAAATCCCGTAATCAAAAATCTCGAAATGCAGATTTTAGAACTCACAACGAAGGTTGCAGAACTTAATGTATCGCGTACTGCTCGTCCCCGTTATCGTAGTAGAGAGAGAAACCGACATGATCCGAATTCGAGGTGTTGCATTAGTTCACGCCCTCGAGGAAGAAGCCTCAATCGTCAGGGATATTGTTACTACCATGATAAGTTTGGATCAGCCGCTAGGAAATGTCGTTCGCCGTGTTCCTTCGACTGAACTGCTGATCAGGGAAACGAGCGCAGCCAGCCGCAGTAACGGCCTGTGGGTCCAGCCTGGCTCCTAAATATAGCCGTCTGTTTGTGTATGACAACAAAACTGGCCTAAATTTCTTAATTGATTCTGGAGCAGATTTATCGATCATTCCCAATCGCACTAAGAATCAGCCTACAAAGGTTGAATTGTATGCTGCCAACGACTCTAAAATCTCGACGTATGGAACAAAGGTGCTAGAACTTGACCTCAACTTAAGACGTTCTTTCAGATGGGAATTTACCATAGCTGATGTGCAGAAGCCTATAATCGGTGCAGACTTTTTGGCCAACTTTGGACTCATTCTCGACATCAGAAACAGATTACTGGTTGACCCCCTGACTTCCCTTACTACACGAGGAAGATATTATACAGGACCACCTACTTCAGTCAAAACTATAATCAGCAATTCCCCAATGCAGGATATCCTCAAGGACTTTCCACATCTCACTCGTCCTCGACCATTTTCAGATAAAGTCAAGCACAACACAGTGCATTATATCGAGACACACAGTCCACCCGTATTTGCCAAACCCCGTAGATTGCATCCGGCTCAGCTGCAAGTAGCAAAGCAAGAATTCCAGCACATGATGGAGTTAGGTATATGCAGACCATCAAAGTCCAACTGGGCTTCTCCCCTCCATATGGTGCCGAAGGGCTGTAACGATTGGAGACCTACTGGAGACTATCATGCCCTGAATAGGATAACTGTTCCCGATCACTATCCAGTGCCACACATCCACGATTTTGGTCAAAGTCTACACGGAGCCCGAATATTTTCCAAGATCGATTTGGTTAGAGCCTTCCATCATATACCAGTTAACCCAGATGATGTGCCAAAGACAGCCATTACAACGCCATTTGGGCTATTTGAATTCGTTTTCCTCCCTTTTGGTCTCTGCAACACAGCCCAATCATTCCAACGATTCATGCACAAAGTTTTGAAAGGCTTAAACTTTTGTTTTTCATACCTAGATGACATCCTCATTGCTAGCACTTCGTGGGAGGAACATAAGATGCACATGCGGCAAGTGTTTCAACGCCTTGACAAGTACGGTCTGCAAATCAATGCATCCAAGTGTACTTTTGCTGCTCCACATGTATCATTCTTAGGATACATGGTGTCTTCCCACGGCGTTATGCCACTTCCAGAACGTGTATCTGCCATAACTCAACAGAAGCGACCACAGACACTCAAACAACAGAGAAGGTTCTTAGGCATCTTGAAC
This sequence comes from Centruroides vittatus, assembly GCF_030686945.1. Lineage (NCBI taxonomy): Eukaryota > Metazoa > Arthropoda > Arachnida > Scorpiones > Buthidae > Centruroides > Centruroides vittatus. The sequence continues at coordinate 185,236 of NW_027122185.1, read as the reverse complement.
TTCTATCGTAGGTTCCTACCCCATGCAGCCCATCACCAAGCTTCTTTACACGACCTACTTAAAGGAGCAAAGAAAAACGACCAGCGCGAGATTAAATGGACTGACAATTCAATTCAGGCATTTGAGTCATGTAAGTCACAATTAGCAGATGCCACCTTACTACATCATCCTTCACCAAGTGCTACCCTTGCACTTCACGTCGATGCATCCGATTCTGCTGTGGGCGCTGCCCTTCATCAAGTTACAGCACAAGGTCTCCAGCCACTGGCGTTCTTTTCCTGCAAACTGAGTAACTCCCAGCGTCAGTATTCTGCATATGACCGAGAACTTCTGGCTGTGTATTTGGCTGTGAAACATTTCCGGTTTATGCTGGAAGCACGACAGTTCACCATTTACACAGACCATAAACCATTAACGTTTGCCTTCCAGCAACGACACGATAAGTGTACACCCCGTCAGTTGAGACATCTTGACTGTATAGGACAATTCTCAACAGACATCAGACACATAAAGGGGATCGATAACGTTCCAGCTGATGCTCTTTCCCGTATTGAATCAATTAGTAGCCCATCTATAGATTATAGCAAAATTGCAAAAGACCAACAGCAAGATCCTGAGCTCCAGTCTCTCCTGACTTCAAGTGACTCATCACTTGTACTTAAGAAGTTTAAACTTCCTGATAGTGATGTCGATATTTACTGTGATGTATTGACAGGTCGCATTCGTCCATACATTCCGCCTAGTTATCGTCGCACTGCTTTCAACACTGTCCATAACCTGTCCCATCCAGGTGTAAGGAGCTCAACAAGATTGGTAAAAGCAAAATTTGTTTGGCCATCCATCAGTAAAGACTTCCAGACATGGTCTCGCACCTGCATTTCTTGTCAACGATCGAAGATCCAGAGACATGTCGCTAGCCCTTTGGGAACCTTTCCTATTCCAGACGCTAGATTTTTAAATATTCATATTGACATTGTTGGTCCATTGCCACCTTCCAACGGCTCAACATATTGCCTCACTATCATCGATAGATTTTCTCGTTGGCCTGAAGCAATCCCGTTGCCAGATATAGCAGCTGAAACAGTAGCTTCAGCCCTGTACTCAGGCTGGATATCTCGCTTTGGAGTGCCTGCCCAAATAACATCTGACCAAGGACGCCAATTCGAATCTGGCTTATTTAAATCCCTCACTCAACTTCTTGGTACCCAAAGAGTTAGGACAACAGCATACCATCCAATTGCAAATGGCATTGTTGAACGCTTTCATCGTTCACTTAAAACTGCCATCAAGTGTCACTCTACTGAAAGATGGACGGAAGTGCTACCTACAGTCTTGTTAGGATTACGAACTGCGCTCCGTGAAGACACCAATACTACCGCGGCTGAGATGCTCTATGGCACCAACCTCCGACTGCCTGGAGAGTTTTTCGTCCCAGGTTCTCAGGACGTCAATCCATGTTCTTTCGTCGAAAAACTCAGGACGATGATGGCAAACTTAAAACCAGTGCCTGTGGTGCACCACTCCTAACGCAACCCATTTATCCACAAAGAACTGCAGTCATGTTCCCACGTATTTCTTCGCAATGATGCTGTACGGAAGCCCTTGCAGCCTCCATACGATGGACCCTACGAAGTCGTGTCACGTGGTAGCAAGACATTCACTCTATGCATAAAAGGAAAAGAAACTGTAGTTTCTATTGATCGACTGAAACCGGCTTTTATTCTCGCAGCGAGTGAGTCGGACCAGTTACCCCCAACATCTCCAATGCCAAGACCAGCGCCAACTAAACGTACCACAGACAATCCAGCCCCAACGCGACAAACTACCACACTCTCTGGCCGACATGTAACCTTTCCCGCTCGTTTCGTGTCGCAGACACTGGTGGGGGAGTAGCTGTGGCCGCCAGCGCCAGAGATCCCGAACACTGCCTGGCAACACTTGCCAACGAGTTGGCTGGCAATGTGAAAAGGAAGCGCGAAAGTTCGCGGGGTTTTTGCCTGGATGTTGGCCGAGGATGTCGGTGACAGTTCTCACCTTTTTAATAAAGTTTTTTTGTTACTGTTCGTGTTTGTCTGCTTAGTTCTAAAAATCAGTAGGATCGAATGACAAAATACGATTCTAATTTTATTTCGTTTAATCACAAGTAAAATATCAAATGAACGTAAATGCACATATTGTCCAGCAAAAATTACTGGCATTTTAAACTTTAAGGAAAAATCTTGTAAAATCGACAACATAATTTGTTCACATAAAGCTGGACAATCTGAAATCTTTTTTTGCCAATTCTTAACAGTCGAATCCACTCTCCGTCAATTACACTTATGAGTTTCTCCGAATTCTGATTTCCAAATAATCATCTGTTTTCATGTGGGAATGGATTAAAACTTATATCGGACTCCTGTGTGATTTTGAAATTTCAATCTGGAATTCAATCCAAAAGTTTTGCTTTTCCTATTGCTATTCTTCTTTACTCTTGACAATACACAAGAACGATTCAAACGACCTAGATAAAATTCTCATGTTTCTAAATACAAGAGGGTAAGCATCCAGTAAAAAATGTGAATACACGGTTCACAAAAATTATTTGCAAAAACTCAAAGAATCTTTCGCTCGTACATACGGGATAACCTAGGAATTTGAAGCTGTGATAAATGAATAAAAACCTTGTCTTATACGCGAGTAAATATGGTAACTACAGTTTATAAAGAACTATGTTACTGTTATAAATTGTTTACAGACAGTTTAGACATTAAAGAATAAATCTATAAAGGGTATTTAGTAAAAATTTATTATGACTAAAATCCAAGTATTAATTAAAAAAGACAAACATTTTACATTTCAAGATTGCAAAAACTGTAAACATATATTAAATGCAGGCGACAATCTTATCAAAAGCCAATCTTCATGTTTCGTCATAAGTTTTGAATTTTTCATCAGTATCTAATTTTATGGTCTATTATAGACTGTTCTGTACTCCTCAAAATAGATATTGCATAAATAAACTTTTTAATATTAAATAACTTTTTTATACTTTTTCTTAACTAAATCAAATTGATTTTGCAAGATGCTAACTAGGTTTTCCTGATTTTAATGGTTATAAGAAATATTTAGATTGTATTTTAATGTATAAATCTTTTTAATGATATTTTATATTCAGATAAGCTCTGTCTTTGAGTTCCAGCATATTTTATTCAAGATATATTTTGTTCTTCCACATACTGCTCTCATTTAAGCATTTCAGAATGTTTATTTTTTCCCATGCTGTTTGCCCACTTGAGGACAGGCTTTGTATTTTCTTAGGTTTAAATTTGTATGTAAAAGAATTCTTTATATCTTACTATTATGTAAGTTTTGTTTTAGTTTTAAAATTTTATTTAAAGATTAAATTTCTTTGTAATTTTTTTTATATATGCTTAATATTTAAATAATATTTTAATTTTGAAATATATTCATATCAAATGACTACAAATAAGTAATAAAAGTCTCAATATCAAAATTTATAATTTGATTTATTTTTATATTTACAGACTGCAGAACAGGTTACAGAGTACTGCCGAGCTCCACTGGAACGACGTCGCTCCAGTTTAGCAGGCAGCACTGGGAGCAGTGGCTCCTCGACTGTACCTTTCAGTACTCCTGCACGTCATTTATCAGATGCTGAAAAGTTGCGTAAAGTCATTATGGAGTTAATCGAAACTGAGAGAACTTATGTTAAGGTAGATGGTACTTTTGTTTACAACGTATTTAATGGAAAGATTATATTTAATTTTTTAATTTACTATTGAAAATTTAACTGAATTAAAATTTCGTTTATTTTTGTATTAAAACATAAATTTAGATTTTGTATAAATTTTGATATATTAATTTTGTAAATTATTCAAAAATTTAATGTTTCATTTTAGTAGTAACTGTTGCCTTAATGTTAAAAGATTTAGATAAATAAAAAAAAAAAAAAAATTGATAAAATTTAATTGAATAATAGGAAAATGTAAATTACATAGATTTTAATGAATCAATTAATAATTAAAATTTGAATTTTTGTGGTAATATCTTATTTCAATTTTTTCATAATTGTAAACAACATTAAATAAAAATTTATTATATAAGCAATTTAAGGTATGATACAAATATTGTAACTTACATTTTTCATTTAGATTAAATAAAATTCCAGGCACAGTATCTAAATATTTAGTTGCATATGTAGAAACCCCGATGTGGATTTGACTCCCTATCAATTTCATACCCCTTTCCTATTAATTAAAAAAAAAATCAAACTCCATTTGACTGCTTTGTTTGATATACAATCCTTTGTATTGTCGCAGCACATGAGCGACCTGATAGAGTGGTATGTGGATGCATTGCAAAAGGTAAATGTCTCCTACACCAACTCCTCCATAAATCTCACAATTTTTCTTGTTTTATAGTTTTTATCTGAATAAATAAAAAATGAACGTATATGATGCATGAGTCAAACTTTTTTAAAATCTCATTTTATCTTCTTCAAATTAATCTAAAAAATGATTGTTTTTTAAGTGAAATTGCATTACTATTAAAGGAAAACTTAATAATATATTTGAATTTTTTTAATTGTATTATAATAATACTGACATATCTTATTTTGTTGTAATTCAAAATTCTGCAATTATTAAATTAATGCTTATTTTTCTTATTTTATATCAAATAATTAAAAATTTTATACTTTTATTTGCATTCATTATCGCCGAAAATAACAAGTTTAAATAAATCAGCAATATCTTAACTCATAAAAAATTGAAAATGAAACATTTTCAGAATTAAATATTTTCATTTTATTTACTAAAAGCTTTGGCCAATTTTTCATCTCGGAAAGTGAAAGTATTTGTTTTTGAAAAAGTTAATCTAAAATATTTTAAATTTTTTATCAGTTAAAATGCTGATGATTTATATAATTTAAACGTTTGTTGTTTTATTTTTTATGTTAAAATATTGGATTATTATTATTATTAATATAAATTGACAATGTAGTAATGTGTTCAAATCCTGTTCAGTTCTGTTGTATTGGATGAGATATAAAAGATAAGAGACTTTTTTAATTCGATAAAATATATCGATACCGAATTTTAACTGATAAGTTATTTTGGTACAACATAAGAAACAGAATAAAATTAAAGAAAATGTTTTTTCGTATTGCTGGTAGTTTACATATGTTCTCATATGGAAAGTTTTAAACTTTTAAAGTAAAATAAAATATTAAAGCTTGTAAGCATTGAGATATTAGCAAAAATCATTATATTCTCACGATTTGTTTTATAGTAATCATTATTAAGAAATTTTATCATAATTTCTACTCTTTAGTAACAAAAAAAAACTTGATTAAACAACAGAGTGCAGAGAAAACACTTATAATAATAAAAATAAATATGATTTAATTTTAAAGAAATAAGCCTGAATAAAAGTTTAAATAAAATTAAATTCTTTGCCTCTGATTCTGAGGATTTTTTGAAATTTACATTTCTTAATATGATTTTGTATTACCTCTCGACACCCGGATTGGAGATTACCGGAAGCGCCGCCATCTTGGCACCGAGGGTTACATTAACCCAACATTTTCTTCTTATAACAACAATTATCAATTACTTTGATAACTTTTGCTTGTTATAAAATATTTTAACATATCTATATATATCTCATTCAATACAAATTTTTCAACTATTTCTTACTTTAGTTTCAAAATTTTATATTTGAAATGGTTAATTTGTATTATTATCATTATTATTACTTTTTATATTTTTTTAAAGTATTGCTTAAAAATTTTAATAATGAAACGTGATATAATTTTCAAACATTATAAGTCAGTCAGTCCTAATGTATTTATATTGGTCTTAAATTAAATTATATTAATTTAGTTATATTAAATATTTTTATGAAATGTGCAAAATTTTATTTAATTAATTTCTATTAATATTTGATTTTAAAATCTTATTTATTAATCTATTAAGATGGTTTTGTAATTTTAAAAATCTCAAGATTTAATTTCTGTAAATAAAGAAATAAAAATGTATTTAAGAAAAGTTTGTTTAAAATAAAATAGATATTTAAGAAAATACATTTTCATTAAATAAAAACAATTTAGAGATAGAAGATAATTTCACAAGATATATTTTAAAATGTTTGAGATAAATTATCAATAATTTATGTTGCAGTTTTTGGATAATTAAAAATTTAATCTATGGGTTATCAAGGAAAACAATTATTGGTTAATGTTACTTATGGTTCCAAGATGGCGGTTTGTCTGATTCCAGCAAGGAAACAGTGGGGACGCACGTTCTAACCTAACCTAACCTATTCTAATAATTTTGTTGGTAATAATTATGGTAATTTATTAGAATAGGTTAGGTTAGGTTCTGTTTCCCTTCTTCTATTTGCTGGAATCAGAGATGAGCCACCATGTTGGAACCATAGGTAACATTAACCCAATTATTATATATTGCAATTCTACACAGAAAATAAACAATATGTTCTTTTGAGATTTTTTGGACATAATTTATTTGAATATTTTTTTTGCAAAAGAAAAGAAAATAAATAAATAAATATATATATACATACAGTAGAGAGTTGTTAATCGGAACCCCAGTAATCGGAACGATTTTCAGTCGGACTGTGTCGTGCTGAATCAAACGTTTTTGATACTAGATTTACTTCTAAAGTATAATTTTCATGTTTTTATATTTTTTAATATATTTATTTTGTTTGTACAAAATAAAGAAATAATTTTTAACGATACAATAGCCTCGATTATTATTATAAAAATTTTCGTTAGGCTTAAAATCGACGAAAATTCAACACGAAGCGACATGCAACGGAGAAAAATTTGAACATCGGACATGTTAATATATCTTTTCGTACATAATCGGTTATCGGAACAAATCACTAATCGAACAACCCCAGTCCCCAATTGATTCCGATTTTCGACTCTCTACTGTATGTATGTATATATATAATATATATATATATATTGATGATAAAGATAATCTCAAATATGATTTTATTGGTAGCAAATTATTTTTATACAAGTTATATTTAAAACACTAAACAAACTCATATTGGATTGTTGTGTAATGAAGTTTAATTAAATGTAATTTATTATTAAAGCTAAATTTATATGAAGTATAAAGTCATTTTTAACAATAAATTAAAGTTATGTAATTATCAATAGATAAGAAGACAAAACACTTTTTATATATAAACTTTATTTTGTACTATAAAAAGTATTTTTTTATTTATCAAATTTACAGCAAATGTTCCTTTAAAACATTTGTATTCAAATTAATTTTAATACAAATGAAGCGTGCAATGTCACAATGTTGTAAATGCCAAAAAAAAACTTTTCTGGAGAAGTAAAAAAACACTTTTTAATGAATGAATTCATTTCAATTTTACAATAAAATGGTAAAAAAATACTCACTAGTTACAAATTCTTTGAAATGTCAAAATGATGTAAATATAACCTGTAATGTTTTAAGTGTCAAAAGTCAAAGGATCATAGGACTTGCACTTTTGGGCTTTATACATCATGGCTTTACACATCATGGCTTTACATAAATTCAACTTAAAAATACAGTCACTTACAGCACCACTATCACCACAATATTTTTTTGCAACAGAAAACATTGCATTTAGAATGCAATTCTTCAATAAAATGTGTTTAGAGAAAAATGGCATTTACAATGTTATGGAATTATATGCTTTAAATGTTTAATACATTTGTTGTAAATTTGAACTTTTTTCAATATACAAGTGATGTTTTAAACTTGATTTTATTAATAAAAATATGTAGAAAAAATAATACATTAATTAATATATATTGCTTTTATACATAAATGTTTTTGAATTTTTAAAATTTCTATTTAAAAAGATCATAAAGAATGAGTTATTTCTAAGTAGAACATAAGCAACTCAAAAAAATATTCTAATATTGACTCAATTGCGATTTGAAAATACATAACTGAAAAATGAATTTTGTTCCTATATATATCTTTAAAAAAATTTTTAACTGCAGGAGTAGAAGGTTTATATTTAATATTTATCATTTACAGTGCCATAGCTACAGGACAACTATGAAGTGGCTAAGCTTTCTAAAAAATATTATAGTCCCAGCATAGTCAGTAGTATCTACAAGGGTAATCCCAAAAGTAAGGTCTCCTAATTTTTTAAATACAAAGAAACGTTTATACAAAAATAAAGTTCATATCATTTTAAAGCTTGAACATTTATCTATTTTTCTAAATAACTGCCATTTTGGTCGATGCATTTTTGTATGCACTGTGGCAATTTTTGTATGCCCGTGTCATACCAGCTCGCCACCACGTCGTGTTAAACCGATTTAAATTCATTGCCAATTGACGGAAGTGTGTGGCAAGTCATGCATAGATGTCAGAAACATCTTCAAGTGGTATAGGGAGTTTATAGCTGATCATGCCGAAATTCACGACAAAGAAAGAAGTGAGAGACCATCAATTTCCGACGAGACAGTGGCAAAGGTTGAGAAAACCATGCTGTGAAGATCGGCAAATCACTCTGGATGATCTCTGCATTTTGGTTATTGGACTTTCCCCAAGCACAATTCATAGGATTTTAATGGAAAAGTTGCAATATCGGAAGGTGTGCACAAGATGGGACCCGCGACGTGGCAGCGAGCAGGTATGACATGGGCATACAAAAATTGCTACAGCACCTACAAAAATGCATCGATTGAAATGGTGATTATGTAGAAAAATAGATAAATGTTCAAGGTTTAAAATGATATGAACTTTATTTTTGTATAAACATTTCTTTGTATTTAAAAAAAATAGGAGACCTTACTTTTGGGATTACCCTCGTATATTGTATTCGTGCTGAATGTTAAAACTAACTGACCTATTTAAACAACAAATTTATGTATAAATTCAAGAATTATTCCCACATTATTTTCATTTCTTTTATTCAAAGCAAACATTTTAATATGGTTGCTAGACAGACAGTATGAGTAGATTTTTCAGTTTTATATTTATTTTGTCAATGCTTTCTATATTCAGTTCTTCATTGCTTATTCCAATTACTTTGTGATGTTTTTTCGCAGCAACATTGTTATATCAAGACAGCTATATTCGTACCATATATAATACTTTGATAATCAGAAAATTTTTAAAAAAGAATACTTTTAGAACATCATTTTTAGAATATTTTTATACATTCCATTTTTTTTTAGTATAAAAGTATATCATCTATAGAAGTACATTGAGTTTTCATTTTGAAATTCTATTATAATAAATCTGTTACCTGAAGTTCAAATTTCAAATAAATTGAACTATTGTGGTAAGTGTTGTTTTTTTATTGTTTTATCTTAATGTGGAAACAAGAAATGGATTTTTTTCAAGTTTTAGTAGTTCTGTTATTTTATATACAGTAGTATAATTAAGAACAGAACCTGATGATCTCCTCTCAAATGGACAGAAATAAAATGGTAAACAATTAATGTATTTGATGCATCAAACATACAAATATTTGTAAATAAATAATCAAATATATAAATACTAAATTAAACATACAGAACTTTTGAAAATAATATATATTTTTGTATTGTAATTCTTTGATGTTTATTAATTATAGTCATAAAGCTATTGTATTGAAATCTGTGTCAGCTTAACATTGAATTATTAGATTCTGTTTTAATTGTACTATTTTGTATTTTGATATGACATATTAAATTTGATAGGAATCAGTCTAGTGATTCAAAGTTTTAATAATAATTTATTGTATTTACAGAAATGTAGATACTGTAAGATTTAAATTGTTATCTGTAAATGTTCTGATATTTAAAAAGTTGTCATTTTGCTTTTATCAAAGTGATAACTTTATACAAAACCAGCTCAAAGGGCATTTTAGTGGCATCAAAAACATTGTCATTTAAGATTATGCTAAAGAATAATTTAGAAAGTCAAATTAAAAAAATTTATGAAAAACAAAACTTGTTTGTTATTGACTATCTTTCAAAATTAATAATTAAAACAGTCAATGATCAAAAATGAAACAGAAAATAATATATATATCTACAAAAATTTGTGATTTTTAGTCTGTATTATACAGGTTCAATTGCATTATATAGTTAATATTTTTGCATCATGTCAGTTCAAATGTTATCTGCAATGTTATAATTAGGCAGATGCAACAGGTGCCCAGGCACAGGGTCCAGGACAAAGTTCTAAATTGGGGTATCAAAAACTGATCAATATTATATTTTTGTTTTGAAACTTTAACCAAAAATATTACTGAATTAACCCATATGGTTGCAAAATTTAAACTTAAAAAATAGCTGAATTTCTATAAATTTCTATATATATATATATATTTTTTTTTTTTTCCTTTATTTTTTCAAAAAAGAAAAGGGAGCCAAAAATAAAATCTTGCACAAGGCACATAGCTAGTTACAGCACTGATTATTGGAATTGATAATAATGTCAATAATCAGTACTATTATTAATTAATTAAAATTTAATTTAAACTTTTTTTTTATATATATCTTGCACTTTAGTGAATTACTTAATGTCACGTTAAGAAAGAACTAATGTTTACAGTTTTTTCTTTATTTAAAAGTATTTAAAAAGACTTCATTTTTAACATTTCTGGTCAATGCAAGTAAATTTTTACAAAGTAATAAAAATGAGATAAATACAGTAACTTTAAAAATTTTGTTTATTTATAAAATAATTTTTCATATTATGTTGAAAGTGAACTGATTGTTAATGAAATATTCTAAATAAAGAAAAGAAAGGAATCATTTTTAACTTCCTCTCTAAATTTCATTTGTAAAAGTAGTGATTTGGCTTGAATTCTTCAAATTACAAAGTGTAAAGTTAGAAGTTTTCTAGCCAATAGCGAGGTTGAGGCAAAAGTTTTAAACGCAAAAATGCGTACGTCAGACGTTCGGCGCCGCTTTCCCATAAGCCTAAAAGTTTGACAATGGTGTTTGGAAAGTCAAGTGGAATCACGCTCGACATTCCAAACGCCATTGTCAAACTTCTAGGCTTACAGGAAAGCGGCGCCGAACGTCCGACGTATGCATTTTTGCATTTCAAACTTCAGCCTGAACCTGGCTAATAAACTGGACTAGTCCATAGTAAAAATTAAAGTTTTATTATTAACTGCTTATATTTTATGTTATTCTAGCTAAAATGTTTATTTCAAATATTGACAAAGAAAAAAACTTCTTCATTTTATTACATTAAAAAACTTCAATAAAGTTTTTTAAATTTAATAAAATTTTAATGAAAATGGTTTATTGATAAAGTGTAAATGATGAAAAATTTTCAAAATTATATATTTTACAACGTTTTAATAACTTCTACAATTCTTAAGTTTAATGTAATTGAAAAATTCTTGAATTCAGAATTCCTTCAGATAATTAAATTTTAATTTCACTTATTGATAAATATCATTCTATTTAATCACTCTCAAATCTTTACCAGCAAAAAATTATTGTTTAATCTAATGTTTTTGGTTATTTAAGCAGCCCATCTTCAGGATATCTCTTAGAACATATAATAGAATACTTAGATTTGAATTCAAATCTATTATACAAATTCGTAAATAGAACAAAAAATTTGGAATATTGGCAAAATCATTATGAAGTAAATTTGAATGAATTTAAAATACACATAAATACAAAAATTTATATGAGTAAAATCTAAAGAAAAATAAAAATATATAGAATAACAAAATGAACACAGCAATTGTTTATGAAAGTATAATTGCTACAAAATGATAATTTGACAAAGTCAAGCCTTTTTTTAGTGCATGAAGTGATCCTGCTGAGGGTTATGCTGCTGAAAAGATATTATTCTGCCAAAATAATTGGAAACACTAAATTATTTCTATTTAATTGGATTCCATGTAATTTCATTAATAAGGGACCATTCAAGTATTACATCAGCAGTTTATGGGAGAGAGGAAAATTTGTTTGTATCTGATTATTTTGGATGATGGAGAGGGAGGGAGTCCTTTATTTTTCTCTCCAATTATCATAAAACTATGTGAAAATAATTCGTGTGTATTTACAAATGGTCTAAACTTCTGGCCCGATGACACAATTAGGGGAAGGGAGGTACCTTTATTTCTGATGTCTGATAGTATTGGAGAGAGAAGATAAAAAAACAGCAAAGTTTTGCTGATGTAATACTTGGATGAGTCTTAATGAACTATATTCAATTTGAAAATTAGATCATTCTATAAAGATCATAAAGAAACTGTAGTTTTTAGAAAAAAATTATTTGAGTTTTACTTTTTGTAAAAAAAAAATTTGTTTCGGATATTGCTTCTTAGTAAGAATATCTGAACTTGACTTAGTATTAAAACCTGCAATATATTCTTCTACATGTGCACAGTAATAAAAAAAATACTTATGATTAAAATGTGTTTATTTTTACAACTTTTTACTAATGTTAAAAATTTGACAGCTAAACAATTAAAAAGATATATTTGTAAACATATGCAAATTAACTAAAAAGCATGCGATTTACTAGGATTAATGTTCAATCGATTATTATGAAATAAAAAGTTAAAACCCAGAAATCAACATTTGTTTAATCGATTATTTTTATGATCGTTGTTAATTAGTAACTGCAAAACATTTTGCTCTCTGTATTAATTTCTTTCTTTTAATTTCTTATATTTATTTATTATTCTATTACGTTGTTTTGAAATTGTATTTTTAATTAGTCTCTAGCATATTTATCATTAGTGTTTCCTCAGTATTTATCTTTTTTTTGTCTCATGTTTATTTTTTAGTATTGTACAGTACATATACATATTGTCATCCTTACAAAGAAAATTAACAAACTTTTTTACAAATGAATTATTTTTCTAAATATAAATGAATATCTGAAATTGATTTGTTGAAGCTAAACTATTTTTCTACTTATATATCCTGTTACATATATTATTAATTAATGCAAAACAATCTGTCATATTATCAGGCTCTAATTAGGTTTATGGATTGTTTATATATGTTACAGTAAAAACCCATTTTTAGTGAAAATGCGTTTTAACTAGTTGAAACTAGTTTTTACTGGATGTCATTGTTATAATTCATTTTGTCTAGTTAAAACTAGAATTTACTGCTGTACATGTTTTGATTTTAGATAAAACTAAAATCAAACATTAACTTCATAACTTTTAACATTAGTTAAAACTAATTTTAGCTACATAAATATGTTTGGGGGAAATAAATAAAGTGATGATTGGGATTAAAACATTTGTATTATTTAATACGATATTTATTGAAAATATTGGTCACACATCTGTGTTATTAACATTAATTAACCCTTTGTCCCCGAAGGCACCGATCGATCGGTACCCTGGCTTTTTAAGCAAAACTTCGAGGGTACCGATTCGTCATTACTTTGGTAAATATCGATTTTTGTAAAATTTATTAACAACAGATATAATCTTGTTCGATACGAAGTGAATAAAGTATAATAATTCATTATATTAGTTGATAGCAGTATAAAATTTTGATTTCGAACAAATGTTTGATATAATGCGCGATAATTTCACAACGAATAAACATACATGCATAAGTGTTATATCGAATTGTACAAAACAATATTCTACGTTTTTCTGGCTCGGTGCCAGCAAACAACTATGTAACTAGACAATGTTAATTTTCACAAAATGTTACAAATTATCAAGTTTATGTGTCAGTTCTGATATATATTATTTTTTTTCTTATAAATTTTTCTAATAAAATGCATTGAAAAATATCGTGTTTAAAACTAAAGATATTAATAAATGTAAGTGATTTTTTTCATATAGATATAATGATAATTTGATTTTTGGTGAACTTTTAAAATAATATCGCCCGACTGACCTATATTGCCTTAGGAGGGATCGCAAAATAAACGTAAACAAGATGTGGGGGAAAAGGGTTAAAGCGATACGAAATTCATCATACACTATAGGAACGTGTTAGCTGAATGACCTTGGTCGAAACAGTTTTTACTAAGCCATTTTGTTAAAACCCGTTTTGTCTAGTTAAAACTAGTTTTAACTCAAATTCATTTTTGACTAGCAGTAAATTCTAGTTTTAACAATGACATCTAGTAAAAAATAGTTTCAATTAGTTAAAACGCATTTTAACTAAAAACGGGTTTTTACTGTAACATATATATAAATTATAATGTTATATAAATATTACCTATTAAATATCCTATCCTATTATAATCTTATAATATTTTTTCTGTTATTAATCTAAATGTACAATGATATATTTTTAAACCTTAAATTATTATTATTAACACACCAATTAGTAAAAATATATTACCAAGCAGCATAACTTTAATAATTGATATGCTATTGAAGTACATAATCTGTGGTAATATATCTTTTTGATCTATCAGATTGTTCTGAAAAGTTGTCAATATTTTTAGGGAAAATCAGACACAAGTGATTAAAAATACTTTTTAATCATTTTTTTTTCTTTTAAATTTTAGTGTATTTAGATATATTAATTGTAAAATTTAGAGAAAGGAGCATTTATTTATAAATTTTTATTTAAATTGAATTTCCAGTCTGGTTAAAAGATAGAATAAATGTCTTAATAGTTTTGGTATGTCAGATGCATATGTATGATGTGACAGATCTTGATCTATTTTTGTTTGATTCTCCCTAATACATTCCTAAATGAATTTTTATTAAAATATACATAAATGAAGTTTATTTTTTTAAATAATAAAATGCTTATAAAAGTAAAAAAATATCTGTATTATATATTTATGTCTATGATTTGCGATGGCATGTATTCTGCAGAAAATTGCTAGAACAAAAATAAAACATCGGTATAATTTATGCCTATTACATATCCACACACCTATGGGAACAGCCTTGGTTCCATGAATTTGTGATTTCAATTTAATATTGGCATATAATCCATATCTCTTTCAAATTGTCCATTAAACACACACACAATCTGTGGGTTATATGCACAGAAATATTGTAGCTTAATACTATATAAATTATATTATTTAATTTCTTGAATAAAAATATAATATCTTGTTGTATCATTATCATTATATTTATTTTATATCCTTTTGATGGACAGAACACTTCACGTAATATCAGTTAATTAACAAATATATATTTTTAAAAATTATTTTGAAATAATAATAATTCATTTTCATTACGAATTGTACATGGTACATATCCATTATTTATATAATATTAAATAAATATAATGTTTATTTTAATTATGATATAAAATATGTAAAATTAATCCTAACTTAATACGAAAATATATATATATATCATAAATTTTATGTCTGTATATTTACTAATTTGTTGGATTTGTTGAGTTTCTTAGAAAATGTTTTGTTTATTATTTCTTTAATTAATAAATTATTTATGTTTAATCAAAATTTCATTATTATTTAATTATCATTATCATTAAGATTATATGTAAATACTCTAGGACTGATATTAAGTCTTCCTGTATCTAAATTAAAAGTTTAAAAATATATTCATGTTTATCTTAGACTTGTATAACAATTATGAAATAAAATGAGATTTATATTTTTATTGAATGTTTGTGGTTTATAAGTGCTATATTAGTTTATTAAATTTTAGTATATGTTTACAAAACGTAATTAAAATATTAATTGCATGCCTATCTTTAATAAAATGTTAATTTAATTACACTGCATGTGTAAATATGCAGTAATTAATTAGTTTAATTTATAAAAGATGAAATGATTTCAATAAAACTATTTTGGGGATTTTTATTTTATTTTTTAAATGTATATGTATTATTTTATATTAATTATATCATATACATATGTATGCATAATTTAGAACAGTATATAGATAATTTTCATGATTATTATATTAATTGAATATTTTTCTTTTTTATATAGGATGCTTGAATAGATAATCTACAGCTATGACAAAGGAAATGATTGCTTGGAGGAAAATAAACTAAAACACTTAAAAAAGAGTTTAAAAATATAAAATAAGAAAAATACACTAAAATTTTAATGTATAGAAAGCTATATTATGTTTTACGTATCGTTCGATTAATTGAAATATCAAAGTAAACTTTGATATGTTTTATTTTCTTTCAAGAATCTTTTCCTTGGTTTGTAGAAATCTAATCATCATCCTTTATATTAGAATATAATATATTATTAAATCATTAATAACTTTTTGCAGATTAAATTATTTTTGTATTACATAGATTTCAATTTTTATATCTATAAAACCAATTTTATATTTTGAACATAAATCTATAATTATATTTTTATTTTCTATTTGTAACTCAGTAAAAATATTTTTGATGTTTTAACTCTATAAATTAATTAATTATCAGTTTTTGCTTTAATAATATAATATAATGTAGATTATTTTTTTTTTTTTATATATATAAACTTTTTTGTAAATGAAATTTCACAAAATCCTTTCATCTTGCATGTATAATTTGCATTTCTACTGTTTACTGATTTTCATTGTCATTGTAGCATTGTCTGAATGTCTGCGCAAATGTTAAAAGTATTATTGTAATTTTACAATTTAGTCATTTTCTTACTTATTAAGTTTACTTCTAATTAATATAATTTTATATTCTTTTCTTATAAATTTTAATTGTTATTATTATTATGTGTTGTGTTGAGAAAATAATTTAGTAATTATATATAATGGAATCTTATTGATTTATGAAATTCGAAAAGATTATCCTATTGCATATTAACAAATACACAAAAACATTTAAGAAGGAAATAGTTTTTCTCAAAACTTTTGTAAATATCTTATAATCAAAAACACTTCTGGTACTGGAAATATCTATATTTACATTACATAATTTAGATGATATGAATATATTAATAAGCTTCCATTTTACATGACCTTCAATAAGAAAGTAATCATAAATCTATCCAACAATACTTTTTATTATGTAATTTTTGTTTAGTAACATTAAATACTCATTAAATTGTAAATTTAATTTTTAAAAAAATTCAAATATGCATGCAAAAATGATTACTACTTTCTTTATGGTCATGCATAATTTTAAATGTATAAATTATTAGATTGTGTTCATATACTGTATTGATTAAAAATTGTAGTATAAGTGTGTTTGTACATATATATAGATATATTTATTATATGTTTATAATATATAATATAAATATAACTAAATTAATTAATTTGTAAAGTATTAATTTAATATTTTACAAATTTTCTATTTAGATTTTTAATATATTAGCAGCATTAAAATATATATAAACCAACTCTTATTTAATGCAGTGTTTCTCAACTTTTGAGTCTTTAGATTAATAACAGTGTAATGTTCAATAACAGTAATCGTATATTTAATGAAAAACAGTTTGAGAACCACTGGCTTACACATCAGTAAAATTATAAAATGAGCCAGGTGATTGATATAAACAGGTATATAATGATATAATAGTGAAAATTTAGTGGGAGTGAATGTTATATTCTAGGGCTCAATTACAATGATCTGTTTATAAAAGTGTTTCCTTGTGTCCTAGAATAGTGAGCGAGACAGAAAGCTGGAAATGACAGGATTGAACAGGAAAATGATGGTGTGTACTTATGGTGTGATGCACATTTGTCTTCTCCATTTTTACCTGGCATGGGCATGTTCAAAGTAGATATGAATTATATTTAGCACTTTAGTAATTATAGCATTATGTGTGCAGGTCATGTATGGGTGTGCATGATTTGTCTCATCATAATCATTAAAAATATAAGGGTGCACACAGTTAAAAAAAAATGAAATTTATTCAAAAATAGAATTAACTGATTAAAAAATTTTCAATAGTAATTGAAATAAAATTATTTCGTAACTAAACTTTTTAAATGAATATAAATAATGTACAAATCAATATTGAAATTTTTTTATTCACTTCAAAATTTCAGTTTGCTTTATTTTATTATTTCTTAAATATGTCTATTATATAAGCATACATTGACATCAAACATGAAGTTCCATATGTAATTTAACATTAGTATATTAATATATAAATTATTTATTTCTAAATATAATTATTTAATACAAAATTTAATTTATATTAAAAATAATATTATTTTAGTAGTTATTAATATTAGTGTTCTAATAGTTTGTAGTTTAGTAGTTAGCATAAGTATATATTAAAAAATTAATCAAAATATGAAGTAGCTTGCTTCATCTTAAATTAAATTCAATTCAATATATAATAAACTTTTGTTTCAATTGATTGCTTGGGCTGCTGAAATTCATCCATTACTCCGAGAATTTATTATATTGTGAACAACGGATTTCCCACATCTGGGTATGTGGGAAATCTGTTGTTTGCAATATTTGTTATTTGAAAAAATTTCCATTTTTCAATCTATTCCATATAAAAAAATACCAGTATGTGAAATTATTCATTCTCTTGAAATATCTATTCTTAATTCTATAGAAACACCTATGTTGCAAGATCATATATTATGATCTTATATCATACATGCGTATGAAAAATCTGACAGAAATTGTATCCACTGTAAGCACAAAAAGAGGCAAATTCTGTGTGCTCATTAGCACTTCACTTGACTTCATGATTTGCTTAAAAAATTTGTCTGTCTTGATTCATTTTTTTACTGCTTTTCTGCCTATTGAATACAACAACTGCTTGATATTAGTAATGTCACGTACAACTTGTTTGTTTATGCTGAAACTTGTCAGAAAGATCTTCACAACTTGAAAGACTTGATGGCCTTGCTAAATTTTGGCACTACACTTGGACCGGCATCAGAATGTTCACTAGGTAACTCCTCCTGAATTATATCAGCTTGCTGATTTTATTCCTACAGTTCATCAATTGTACATATCTCAGATGTAACAAGTGCATCATTAGACTCTATAAAATTGGAAACGCCCAAAAATTAACTAAACATTGAAAAAGCATAAAGTTTACAATAGATGGGGCTAGAAAAAATCCGTTATTTCAAGTTACGGATCCGCTAAAAGGAGGTAAAATTATATTGATTTGGTGGGACTTGGGGGAAAATTTGTTATTCCAAGAAATCTGTTGGTTTTTGATCTGACACACTACTGTAGTTTGAAAATGTGATGATTAAGCAAAACATCTTAGAATGATTTATAAAACATTGCTATAAAGCTATAATAGAAATTTCAATGTATTGGAATTTATAATTAATATAAGGTGACTGACTTTTTTACAATGAAAAGGACACAAATAAATTGAAGGAAAAAATATCGTAAATAAAAGAAACATTTTATTCATTGCAACAATAATACGCTATAATAATCTCTACTGCATGTGTATGTGCCATGTTGGGTTTCGGTAAGAAGTAAACAAAGCCACTTGCACGTGGTGTGCCCTCTCAAGGTCTCTCATGTAGAGTGCATACATCTCATAATTGCATCTCGCTGCACTGTACCGAGCCTTGATGAATCGTCATGTCAAACACAAACATGTCACATCACATCACACACAATGGATCGTCTTGGCATCAATTGAATATGGAGATTTACAGATTAGTCTTCAAATATCGAAAAGGAGGACATGTAGGAGGACACTTTTCAATTTGAGGACAAAACTTACAAAAGGACTGTCCTCCGTGGTTACCTTAATTAATACAATATCCAAGGGCTAGATGGATTCACAAAATTGTTATTAATAATGGTGCCATACACTAATGATAGTGTTAAAAATAATAGTTTAATGATTTGTGGTAGATGCAATTTACAAAAGCCATTATGGAGAATTGCACTATTAAAGAAAAGGAACTAGCTTCCATTATTGAGAGTATGGAAATGTTATCTCAACTTTTGTTCACTACAGTCAATAAGAAATTAGAATTTTGATTCTTAATAAGTTTAGCATTTGTTGAGTGATGATGATGAAAGGAGACAGTGATACAAAATTTCTTTATTTTAATATTTTTTATTTCTTTTTCTTTCTTAAGCCAGTTTATAATGTAAACTGAATTAATAAAAAGAGAGAGAGAGAGAATGGATAATTACAATAGCTTTAAATGAATGTATTCTGTTGTCAATGGTTATCAAATATACTGTACTTATAATATTTTGCAGTAACATACAATAAAATGTATTTTGAATGAAGAAATTGTAGAATTGTATATATTTAAATCTACATTTTAATGAAATATCAGATTCATAAAATATATGAACTTAATAAGTGGTGGGATTCAAATAATTTAACAACCAGTTTGCTGTACTATGTCCACTTTAAGTTTAAAAAACAATATAAGTTTATGTGCAGGATCTTTCAGTATTTTTTCACACCACTACACTTTGCATGTTGAAAAAATATAAAATAATACAGATTGACAATACTTTATCATCATCTGAAATTCCAAAAACCAAAAACTTACAAATTCCAAAAGTGTTTTGAGTGTGACATGATATGCCTAGGGTTGCCAACTCAGCGGGCCAGAAATCCAGGAGTACTCTCGAATGCAGCACCCTACCTGGTGGGAAATTTAAAAGTAGGAAAACCATGTATATCAAACCAAAGTTATTTAAACCCCATATCTGATAATCTAAACTTTAAACCTATAACCTGAGGGACAGTTAATAATGTAATTAATTAATTTATTGTTTATATAAAATTAATTGCAAAATATCTTTTCGGAATTCATAAAAACGTCTTTTTTACATAAATAATAAATAAACTAATTGTGGGGTTTAAAACACTTAGGTTATGAAGTTATGGGGTTTAAAATAGCTTGGATTTAATATATATGGTTTTTTTACTTTTGAATTTTCCGCCAAGTAGGGTGCTGTATTCGAAAGCACTGTCCGGGTGATGAAATAAAAAAAACAATGCAAATCTAATATTTTTTACACTGCAAGCAGCTTGCAATGCCTTTTGATTGAGGATGATAAAATCATAAAATTCTTTACAGGTGTATTTGAAATTTGTGCACATTTGTATTTCTGATTTTACATGTGTTTCATTCAGTTGATTGTGACTTTTTGACCAAAGTTTGTTTACTATGCTGAAAACACGTTCAGCAGCGGCAACAGGGATCGATAGAGTGAATGCAACAAGATATTTTATTTCTTTGCCAGATTCACCCACACATTTTTCAAAAAAAGTGACCCAATGCAAGTCTACTCTTTGTTTTGCTTACCACAACTTCACGACAAATTTCAATTAGTAAACAGTAATCGTCATACAATTTATCCTCATTTATAGGCACATTCAGAAAAGAACTGAGATCTTTGAGTTCATTCCAGTCAATTTCTTTGTCCATTGTCAAAATGATCATTTTCTTGTAAATGCTTGTAGAGTCATCAAATTCTAGCTGCTATATCATTCTGTATGTTTTGAGGGCTGAGGGGCAGTAGCAGCTCTGAATTTTTTTCAGTGCAGGCGGCACAGAAAAGTGCGAGAGATTTTAACAGTGTTCCTGGAGTTGGGAGATTTTAAAAACTAAGGTTCTTTTTCCGGGAGAGTTGGCAACCCGAGATATGCCACAAATGGAAATTTCCATAAAGCACTGGGAATGTTCCAGTGTTTACCCCACAGGAGGGATGACAGAGTGATGATGGGGAGGAAGGCAGTTGCAGGATGATGTCATCAATACTACATATTTTATTTTTGTAGCTGTCATACTTTTGATGATTTAACAAAAGAACTACAGAATTTTGGATTTAATATTAAAAAGAACATATTTGCACCCAATACCATGTTCTTCCTTCATAACTGAAGCAAAGTGCTATATGACTGTTGTACCAGTTTACTTGAAGCTTGCAGAAGCTTCTCTGCATAAAACTCACTCTTATCAAGTCTTTTCTAGATCTAGAATAATGTAACTGGAAGAATTGGAATTTTTTTTTTGCATTCTTTTTATCTTCAGTTCTTGTTACAGCATGAAAAGGCAAGGATATTAATAGGACTAACAACTTCCTATGATACATATTGCTCATTGATTCAGTCAGCACTTAGAAAGAGGACCTGCAAGTATTATTAATTAATACAATAAACTATTATTATATAGAAAAAATATATATAAAATATATTTATAATTCATACACTTCAATATGAGCATTTTGTTTCAAGAAGTATGAAATTTACTATGCTTCGGCAAGAAAGATCTATTGATCTAAATCTCATATCAAATCTATTGATCATTCCAAAATTGATCATTCCAAAATCAATAGTGTCTGATCAGTTGCAGCAAAGCCAATCAACATAAATTACTCCAGCAGTCAATATACATTGCTGCTGTTAGACGATAAAAATTAATGGCAATTCTGAAAGATTAATTTTTCATCGGCAGTATATCTCAGCTAGGTGATGGGACCCCATATCTTACCACCTGGCCATCCGTTTACAGACATGGTTGAATCCCTGTTAGGTATAGAAAAAAAGGCCCTCTTAGTGCCCACAGAACATAATGAGTTAAAATGAAAAAATCCTGAAAGATAAATTAAACCAGGAATTCACTGAGTGGTTGGATGAAGTTGATTTAGAATAAACATAACAGAAGTTAATAATTTTAGTCTGCAGTGTAACTTAGTTTCTCATCAACTGAAATTGAAGGCCCCCAGCCATGGCCAGACTACTTTTTTCTACCAATATTATGAATACAACTGCTAGCATATAATACTGTCAAACCAATATCTCCCCTAAGTCTGGAAATTTGTTATTGTTAATTAATCTTTTAATGTTCAAAAACATAATGGAAAAATTATTAATGCTGTGGATTGATGATATGAATCAAAAGAACATTTCTGTTACTCAAGCAGTAAGGTCAAGCAAGCAGATAAGGCAAGGTTACTTCTTTACTGAAAGAAATGAAGAGGCTAGTAGAAAAGAGTCATTTGTGATACATAGGGGTTGGATTTTTGTTTAAAAAATCATTCAAATTCACAATGTTAAAATTTCCAGTAAATCAGCTAATGTTAATATTATTGCAGCAAACGAGTAGCCAGCTGAATTCCAGGAAATAATTTATGAACATGGATTATGCTTAATATGAAGGAAGTTTTTAATATAGATAAGACAGCTTGTACTGGAAAAAGTTGCTTAATCACTAATAGAAGTTGCTAAATATATAGCTTATGTTGAGAAATGTGGTCTTTGTTTTAAAGCTGATAAAGACCAATTTGCATTGTTATTGAATGGCAACAGTGGTTTTATTTTGAATGTGTCAGGCACATTCAAAAGAAAACCACTGTTGGTGTCCTATGCTATGCCCCATATTTTGTACATTTGTTATTTTCAATTAATAGAACCGACTGGGCACTCTGAGGTCTCATGTTTCACACTTTCCTATTAGTCTTTTCTTTTCTTCCTTCTTCTCATTTCCTCTAAAATTCTTCATCCTTCCTTTTCAAAGGCTATGCTGTAAAGTTGGGCCTTCTACTCCTTTCCAGTAAAGTAAAGTAAATGTTGGTGTCCTATGCAGAGACAATCTATGTTATAAAAGGGATTGATAAGACTTGTTTGCCTATTGTCTGGAGTTTTAATAAAAAAGCATGGGTGATTCAGACAATTTTTACTCTTCACACTTTTGTCCAGAGATGACAAAATTTTGTGCTGCAAATAACTTACTAATAAAGTTATTTTAGTCCTTGATAATGCGCCTGGACATCAAACAAACTTTGAAGATTTACGTACTGATGCCCTGGACATTAAGCTCTTGCCAACTAACACTATGTCCCTTTTTCTATCAGAAAGGACAAGGATATCATATCATTGCAACTTTTAGAGGGATTGTCAAGACAGTGCATGCATCTGATTCATTATCTGTGACATACTACTGGAAGTCCTTTGTTTGCTTTTAATCCTTTCTTAAGACTATTAAACATTTCAACAGCCTGGGAATAAATTCTAAAGTCATGTATGAATTGTGTCTAACAGAAATTGTGGACTGAAGCAGTTGACCTTTCTGACTGAAAAATTTCTGGTCATTTTGAGCCTGTTTCAGATATTGCTGATATGGAATGGCCAAAAATGTCGGCATTGATGATATTAACGAGTTGTTAGAAAGTCATGAAGAACCACTTTTAAACGAACATTTGGAAGAGCTGCAACACAACTTTCTAAAGAGGGCAGTGAAGAAGACAAAAAATTCAGGAAATGATACCACTCACTCTCACCACAAAGACACGAAAATGTTTTTGCAGTGAGAGCTCAAAAATGTCTTTGCAGTGAGAGCTTTAACACAGATACAATCTGCCTGTGAATCTCTTTGTGATAATGATCCTGACTGAGAATGCAACTTTTCTTTCCAAAGAGTTGTAACAAATGCCCTCAAACCATATTATAAAATGTTGGAGGAGAGAAGGAAAAAAAGGTCCATCATATGCCCTTACTGCAGTTCTTAATCAGAAAAACCATGGAGCCTGTAAAATTAAATGTTCATAAATCAGACCAGTCTCATTAAGGTTCTTTATTATGCCAGTGTTTTCAAATATATTTTTAATTTTTTATTTTAATTTTTGTCTTGTTTTATTTATAAATATTATTTATATAAAATAATTATGAAATAATCATAAATCTTTATTGAATTTGAAAAATTATTAACTTTTAGCAATCAATTTTCATATTAAAGGTAATAATCTCATTTAAATACAGTCAAACCTGTCTATAACAGAATTCCTCAAGACCAAACAATTCTTTTATAGTGCTATGTAGTGTGAAACAATATCATATCATGTTTTACAACCATTTCAAGTGGATGGACTGTTTCAACAATATGTGTCTGTAACACATTAAGATTTGTTGCAAGTTTGTGGATTTGTTATCTGTTATTTTTAACAATATTTACCAGCAATTTTTCTTTATCAACAGTTTTTGGGTACCCCATATGTTTTGTATCCGTTGGTTCAAAATTTCTTGAACAAAACTTTCAAAACAACATTTGATACATTCAAAGTTTAGGAGTATCTTCCCCATATACACTATGTGTATTTCTTACTGTTTGTATAGCATTATATCCTTTACAAAACTTAAAAAGCATAATATGCCCAGTATGCATTTTATCTGCAGACATTGCGATTTGATTTTATTCAAACAAAATATGATGTAAAAAGTTTAAAATAAACTTGTAAACAAAGAATACAGTCTCACATTAGCAATAATATATTAAATTTCACAACTGTTATAATTAAATCACATATCTAGGTTAAGTAAAGACAGCTGTTAAAAATACGCAAAATACTTTCCATTGAACATGGAAGAGGATACTGAATTTTTTGTTATATGGCCTGATTTTCCTTTCCACTTCTGCATTGGACAAGTTCTGCTGTATATAGGTTAATTTACATTGATTTTTGCAGAAAATTCAAGGGTCTGAAGAAATCTTCAATTAATGACAGGTTTGACTGTATATTGTAATTTTGCCTTAATTTACAAATAATTCACTTTATGAACTGTGGAAACCTAACCATTTTGCAAAACGAGACCTTACTATAATATATTTTCAATAAAATAAATAAGGATCACAAAGTATACATTTTGTACCTTCATAATTTATTAAAATATGGCCACTCTACACTTAGGTAACCATAACTCTTATACTGACATAATATATAGTTTATATTAAATATATTATAAAAAACTTCATTAACAATCAGTTTTAATCTGAACATATTAGATATACAGGGTATCCCATCAAGACCACATAAACTCTGCAGATCAAGAATACTTGTTCAGGATGCATAAAAAATGACAAAAGAACCATACCTCTACAACCCACAGTTTTTGAGAAAAATGCAAAAGAAAAACTATGATATCACATCCAGTACATGGAAAATAAGCTTTATTGGAGACACGAACATTGATGCTTGTATATGAAATTATGCTTAAATAGGATGATGCTGAAAATGTCCACTACATATATCGAGGCATGCATGTGCAGTCTGTAGAATGGCTGATTGCACACGATCCAGCATCTACCAAAGTGAACACAGCATGAAGGCAAGCAACCAAATCACTTTCTGTAGTGACTGGGGTTTGTTTGATTTACCAATTTCTTCAGATGACCCCATAGGAAGAAATGCAAAGATGTCAGTTATGGCAACCAGACCTCCCCATCCAATCCAGTGACCTGAGTATTCCATATCCAATAATCAAGTACGGAAGAGCAGAAATGTGCTGCTGCTCCATCATGCTGGAACCATAGGCCACCTATTGCCAATAAGAGTATATCATCAAGGAAATTAGTTAGTACAGTACATCACAGAGAAATACCAAGTATGAATGTCCTGTGAGCCATTGAGGCAGCTGATATGGTCCAATCAGTGGCAAAGCATGGGTTCAAAACTAGGGTAAGCACCTAACTGGTAAAGGACATTTTTTTTAGTAACTTTTTCTGCCCTGTGGGCACTAAGATGGCCTTTTTAGGCAATCCCATTATGGGTTTGATCAGGCCCACAATGGGGCAGCTAGGACTCTGTTCCTCAGAAGAAATTTATTTGAAATTGAGTAATGAAATAATTTAATTTTTAACAAATTGTAAAGATGCCCACAGGGAAGCAGTGCTCCCGTCACTTACTAACAACCCTGCCACTGGGTCCAACAATGTGATTGTTCAGTATGCCAGCCCACACATTTACAGAACAGTGGATCTGATGTCTCTGTGGACTGACTGCTTGACCATTGGATTCTGACCACACATGGCTGTTGTAACTGTTGAAGACTATAGAAAGCAACTTGGTTGCTTGTCTTTATTCTGTATTCACTTTGCACATGATCCAGCATTGTGTTGTCCACCAGTCTGCCATTCTACAGCATGCACTACATGCTTTGATATGCACAGTGATCATTTTCGGTATCTTCCTATGTAAGCATAATATCATATGCAAGTACCGACGTTCATGTTTACAATAAAGCTTATTTTCCATGTACTGGATGTGATGGCATACTTTTTCTTTTGCATTTTTCTCAAAAAAATCTATAGATCATAGAAGTGTGTTCTGTGTTATTTTTTATGTACTCCAAGCAAGGATTTGCTCTCTACAGAGTTTTGCAGTCTTGATAGGACACTCTGTATATAGAATCATCAAATCTGAATTATAAGTCAAATAATAACTTTAGCAAATCTTGGATTTACTAAATATGTTTTTGTAATTCTACCTATTTTGAATGTATATTTGATAAACTTTTAAATTTTAGTAATATTGAAATGTTTTTAAATTTTTGATATTAGAGGAGACCAGTCCATGTGTGGACAGTTCTACTAATAAACAATTTAAATTTTGTGGCACATATCTCTTCAAGAGACTTCCCAATTTTATTGATAAATGGTGTTCATGTAGTGAATCTGCAGTATGAACTTCAGCAAGATTGGGGCATCCATGTGTTCTCAGTCATCATGTTTTGTAGCATTCCAATTATGACTAAGCCATGAAGAAATATTTATATGTGGAAGTGCATATGTTACATTGTTGTCAAATCATGAGTTTTATCATTATCACTCACATAGAGAAAAATGCACTCTGTTTCCTCAATTAGACATTCCATCTAATAGTGAAAATGCATCTACTGGTGGAATGGATTTTGTTTATGTTGCAACAGGCTTGTATTAGCATTGCATCTTTTAAAAATTAATCAACATTAAGAGCTATATTTATAAAATTAATAAATTTTCTTGGTGAATAGTGATTTTCAAATACCATTGCTAAAGTATTGCCTGTATAGAAATACAGGATGCATCTGTCTGATGACAAACTTGTTGTCACATATCTCACAAGGAAAAATATTCATGGGTATTTACAAACACAGATTAAAAGAAATTTTTAGTTGACATAAATGATACACTTGCCAAGCTGTTGCCATTAATATCTGTAGTTTCTTCATTCTGTATGCAGTATTAACAACCATTTTATTTAATATAGCTTTTGACGGTTTTGCCAATGTTAACTAATATTAAAACATTCTATTATTATCATGTGTATCTTATGCTTTTAAGCTAGCAATCGCTATTATGTATTCAAAATTTTTATATTGTCAAATGAGTATCACCCTATGAATCCCAAATTGTTTTGTAATTATTTAAATACAGGAATGATAGTTTTAAACTTTTTACAAAACGTTCATGATATTTGAATTTTCTTTGTTCTGAAATCTTTGCCCAAAGGTGGAACACATTGTCTGGTTGTGTATCACTCTGTTCCATGATTGGACAATTTGCCATTTTTGAAAAGTTAAGTTTTTGTTTGGAAACTACTTTTGATATTGATGAAGCAATAGCTTCAAAAGTTATTCAATGGACAGTGTTAATTAAATTTCTTCTCTGTAGCCTCAATGTACAATAAATGATGTAAACCAAAAAGTGTTCAGACATGGAACTTTCTCTCCCACTTATAATAAATAAATTTTAAATTTTAATATAAAATTTTCAGTCAAAATAATTTAAATTTTATAATTATAAAGTATAAAACTGTTTTATGTAATTATATCAAATAAATTCATTTTTACCTATAAACATATGCAAAGATCTAAAAACTAATAAATATTATTATAAAAAACTAATTCATGTAATGAGAAATGTTTACAAAGTATATTTAATGCTGTCATTCAATATCATCACAGTTGTATTTCATTAAAATTTTTATATTTTCTTAAACATCATACCTAAAAATATATTTATGTATGCCAAAAAAACTACTTTTCTAGACTTTACATATTCATAACATAATGTAAAGTACAATATTATGATCATTTATGTTTCCCATTTTTAATAATTAATGTAATGCTAAGTTTTGTACTTTTTTCCAAATTTAAAATAAATTAAAATTTAAATGCAGTTATCCAATTGCTCATTATAATTGATAAGTTTAACATCAAGAAATTATTATATAATTTTTAATATTTATAAATAAGAAGTGATTTATATGTTATATAAAATTCAAACTTTAGTAATGGATCATTCAAATATGAACAAACTAAAATAATGTTTTCTGGTTAATTCTCTCTGACATGTGAAAATTAATATTTTCTATTTGAATGATCCATTACTAAAGTTTGAGTTTACTTGTAAAAAGTCTGGATATCAAATTAGAAAACACTTGAAATTTAGAATTATTTCAATTCTAAATTACTATAATATATAAATTAATGGACATAATAAAATTCATTTTTTGTACATTTTAATTATGGTATTATATTGTTTGTTTATATTATTTTTATTTGAAATAACTTATTTCAAAAGATCCATAATTAAAATGTTTTACTCTAATAGCAGAGATATATATCAATAAGTGTATTTAAAATTTAGTTATTCACCATTCAAAATCCATTATTTTGAATACTCAAGAATATTTTATATTTTACCCATTTATACTTTTATATATATACCCAATTATACTTTTATAAATATACCCATTTATATTTTTAAAATTTTATTTGTTTTATGTAAAACCTATGTATGTACAGTATACATGGTCTATCTTACTAATATTTAGGCGTTATCTATGCCCATAACCACAGGTTATCTCAGGGCTATCAATCTATGCTTTTGCACAGACAATTAGCTTTTTGCAGCTACTGTCCACGTGTCTACTGTGTTTGACATTTGTCTGCCTTTTTGCTGATGCTCCCAGTTATCAATCTTTAAAACTGTTTCATTTTATACTTTGTTTTAATAATAAAAATTGACATTACCATTTCTGCATTAAAGAATCCCATCAAAATTGTCAAAATCTCCATATTTCAATTAAAATTTTGACTGTCAGCTTTTCGGGCAATTGTCAGTTTTGTTTTTGGACACGAAACTAGTGTTTTCACTGGTTTCGTGTTCAGTGTTTTCAAAATTACAGGTTGAGAGCTCTGTTATCTATGTTTGAAAGAGAGATGGAAAGGGAATCTGGATTGTACATGGCAATTTTAAATTGTAATTACAAACTCATTCCTATGGAGCAATGGCTGGTCTAGGTGTGATTTATACAGTAGGGCAGGTTGTGCAAAGGTTTTATTCTTATTCAAGCAATTTTCTGCAGGTTATAAACATAAAAGTATGATTTTTTTTTTATAATAAAGTAAAAAATTGCATTACAAATACTAGTCGTATCTTGCTTGCTCGCCGTATCCAATCACCTGGAACAACTGTTCTTCACTGCAGAGATGACCTTTCTTTGTAGGCTATAACTCTGCACAAATATGTAAAACAGTATAAAATATCCACAGGTGACAATCCCAACGCAACTACTGTAGCTTAAAATTTGTTACTATAATTTATATATTACAATTACAAAAAAATTAAGTTCTATATCAAAGCTGTTAAAAATTGAACATTCATTGTCACTCTTCCATTTTTGATATGATTTTGTAATTTACATCAGGTCAATTGATTTTTCGCATGTTTTGATTTGCCTAGGCTTTTCATAATCTAACAATAAAAATTCTAAAATTTACAATAATAATAATAATAATGAACAAAGTCAATTCGAAATACTTTCCATATTTAAGTGGTTCTCAAAATTGAATTGTTTAGATAACAAGCTAAAATTAATTAAAAATAAAATAATACACCATATTTCCTGTAATAATTGCCCTCTGGGTGAATTTCTTTCTCTCTCTCTCTCTCTTTTTTTTTTGTAATAATTGGAGTAAAAAATATTGATGTTGTAAGAAGGAAAAAGCATGATTCCAAAAGAGATATAAAACTAATGTAAAATTAGTTAAATTGAATATTTTGACAAATATATAAAAAATAATTTGAATGAAGTAATTAAATTACCTTAATTAACTTCATAAAATTTGATAACAATATAACAATTAATATTGAATGTTGATAACAATATTAGCCAGCATTTATTTTTCTAACTTTAATATTAGAAAACATTATATTGATAGTTGATTATATGATAATATTGAACACCAATAATATTTTTGGTAAGGTAAACTGCATCAGTTGACACTATGTATTTATGTCAACTGATAGAAGGATTAGAAGGATGATTTATTACAAGAATATTTATGTGGGTAATTAATTATTACAATATAAGGGATTATTACAGGAAATTCAGTAATGCAATAATACATTCAAGAGTAAATTGAGAAGCTTTCGTGTATATATATCATGCTTATACTTATATAATTAACAAATTATACAATTCATATACATTATTGGTGTTATGTAATAGGTGTTTTAACACTAAAATAATATCCTCAAAACAGTGAAATAATAATCAATGCTATTCATTCGTACAACAACAATCATTGAGTAATTAAGGAGCCGAAGTTTTCATTCTATTGTAATGTTTTCTGGAAGTTCTTTTCTCTTAACTTTAGTGAATTATACAGATACATCTTTGAAATAGACAAATTTTATCAAATAATATGTTTTAAATACCAATGGAATGTAATTGATTTAGCATTTTAAAAGGTATTATTCAATAAAATCTGTTTTGTTTCAAAGATAAATTTGTGTAAGTTGCTGAAGATGGAAAGGACACACTAAAAATTTACAACAGAATAAAATATTTGGCTCCATGATTAATGTTTTGTTGTGTGAATGAGAATATTAATCTACTTCTAATGACTTATTTAAAACAAACTCCTTAAATTAAATTCTATCTTAGGGTAAGAACTCTGTTGGATCATAAGTATTGAAAGCACATTTCTATATACTGAAGATTTTTTTAATCAGTGTTTACCCTAAATTTAAACTTAATAAATGAAATATAAATTTTATAGTTTTTGTGTGCACTCTTAATGTAGTATGCACAACTTAATCATACTCATTATATGAAATGCTGCACTATTGTGTTGTATATATCCATTAGTATCTTTCATATTTGTTTTCTTATTCCATTTGATATTTAGGATTTGTAGATGAATTAATTTATATATTTCTTTCATTATATATTAAAGCAAAATATTTACAGTATTTCTAAATATAATGGGATTTTATAAGGTAATTTTTCTATATTTTTATTCATGTAATGCCTATATTTAAGGCATTGGAGTATGAAGAATCTTTGAGAAAGTTATATTTATGATATTAAGAAAACAATGATAAGTAATTTTTATTATTTAATAGAAAAGATACCGCTTCATTCAATTATGAAGTCTATAAACTGAATATTCAGAGAAATACAATCACCTAAACATTATATTTTCTAAAAAAGTCGTAAATATTTATGTAAATAATAAAAAAAATTTAAAACATTTTCATGTAAATATTGAAAATATTATATATGAAAACATTTATTTTTTTTTATATTATTATTTATTTTTATAAGCATACTGTGTGTAATTTATTATTTCATTTTAAAAAATTTTATTCCTATACGACTTTTTAGATGTGTTGATTTATCTGACTGTTTAATTAATGAAAGTAAAAAATTCAATTAATCTACATCAATTTCTTACAAATGAAGATATTAATATAAACAAACATTGTTAGTATTCAGCAATATATTCAAGATTTAAATTATGCTAATGATACTCAATTTTATCATTTGTTTTTGATATACATGGTACGATCCAAAAGTTCGGGGACTGCAGTAATCTATGACAACAAAAGCACGTATTTGAAGTTACAGCGTATGAAATGGATTCTACCAAACCACCTCTACGCGTTCAGGTTAATTTCACCCGTGTCACGTTATTAAACCGCGAGCGCTGCTGTTTTTTTCGGAGATGGTTACCTTTGTTCTGCGACGTAATAAAAATGGAGTTTCGAGAACAACCTCCAACATTTGACTTTGCCATGGTAGAATCACCGTACACCTAGCAATTTTAAAGTCTTTGTAGGTGTTTTACCTAAACGCTGACAAAATTTAATGTTGGAGGTTGTTCTCGAAACTCCACTTTTATTACGTCGCAGAACAAAGGTAACTATCTCCGGAAAAAAACAGCAGCGCTCGCGGTTTAATCACGTGACACGGGTGAAATTAACCTGAACGCGCATAGAGGTGGTTTGGTAGAATCCATTTCATACGCTGTAACTTCAAATACGTGCTTTTGTTGTCATAGATTACTGCAGTCCCCGAACTTTTGGATCGTACCACATATATGTATAACAATATATTGAATGGTTTTAAGTAAAATGAAATGATAAATATATGAATGTAGTAGTTTATTCATTTTAAATTTCCTGAAATTAGTTTTATAAGTCATATTAGTTTGCATTTTAATTTTACTTACACACTTTTAATAAAATAAATCATTTCTGATTTTTCTTGATGAATAAATTGAAAGAAAATTAATCAAAAATAAGAATAATTTAAAGGAATTAAGCACGAATAAAGAGAATACAGTTTATTTTAAATTTATCGAACTCTGAAATTTAAAAAATTACGAAGAACAGAATTATTTTTCAATTAATAATCATTTTTAAAGTATTTTTGGCTTATATTAAAATGTAAATTATAGAGTTATATTAACGAGACTCAACTTTTGGTAAGTGCTTAAAATCATTCAAAATTATTGATAATATATCTAAACTGATGTAAAAAATTAAAATAGGACAAAATTTGAAACTTTATAGACACGTTGAACATCTTTAAATTTTTTTTACTTTTTGTAATTAATATGAATCCAAAACTTCTAATTCAGTCTTAATTATTGAAAATTTCTGAAAACAAAGGATTCAGATATCTGGATCCTTAGATTTTCTGGATTCTTAGTCTTGAGTTATTCTGTAGTTGAATACAAACATGTTGTGAAAGTCTTATGTGATATAAAATTTTTTAGTGAGTCTGTTCACTGTATGAGTATGGTATATTTAAATCTGCTTTTCTACAGTTTACGTCTTTTTTATTCTATTACTTTCGGGTTCCTGCCACCATCTTTGGAAACATTTTAAAAAAATCTAAAAGAAAAATGATTAAAGATTGTACCTCAAAAATATTAGTTGGAAAATATCTTATCCAATAGATATATACATATACCATCTTCTAACATAGAAAAAAATTATCCTTTGCTCTCCCTAAGTTTTTTTAAAAACACAACCCTCTCTTCCAGCTATAAACTTTAATAGTCATTTTTAATCCTCCTCCAATTCTGATATCACACCTATATGTTTAATCCTAAAAATGTTTAGGTTGTAGCATAAATAACTCAAAACTAAGCATTCCAAATTTATATTTTGTTGATCGCACATTAAATATAGTGAACGGAATGGCATCTAAATTATAAGATATATCAGATTATTGAAGAATATTAATAATTTGTATGTAAAAATCCGTGATTCATTTTTTTTCAGTTACATTTTCTTTGTATTTATTTTCATTATTTATTATTTATACAGTATGCTTATCCTTTATTTATTTCATTATTTGTTCATTTACTGGAAAGATAAGAATAATTGGAACTTTTAAAAATCAAAAATATACAATATAAATTAAAATTTTAAAATATTTTTTTCTTGTCTTAAGATACTTGATGATGAAAGAAATAATTTTTATGAGTTTTTTTTTGTATATAAATATATCATTTTGAATATTTAACTTTTAATTTGGAGGAGTTGTTGTATTGCATTCCATAACAACTCTCTTTAAAGAAATGTATATTGAATTATTATAACTTTTTTGCTGTTCCAATTATTAGTAATGAACAAACATTTTTTATACGAGAAATTATTGTAAGTGCCTGGATGAAAACCCAAAAAAAAATTTGAAAAATATAGAAAGAATGTTATGAAATACTTTAAACTTATGTTAATATTTTTGTACGTAATGAAATATAGTTGTATCTTTAATCTATTTAGTAATAAATACTAGATTTTTATTATTTAATAAAAATATAATATTTAAGGACTTATTACTTGGGGAATATATAATATAAAATTAGATATATATATATATGTATATAGTTTTTTTAGTTATATTTAATATTTAGAATAATTTAATTTTATATTTTAATTTTTAAATGTAATATTAATAACATTTTATATTTTAATTTTTTACTGTAGCATCTGAATAATTTATTGGAACACTATTTGGAACCAATGAAGAAAGAAACTTTTCTATCAAATGTTGAGGTGAATGCCTTATTTGGAAATATTCAAGAAATAGTACAGTTCCAAAGAGTGTTCCTCCAAAGTTTAGAAGAAGCAATTTCAGCAGAACCAGAATTTAACAAATTTGATCATCCTAGTCAATTTAAGGCAAGTTCGTTTTAATGTTTAATTAACTATTAAATAAGTGATGTTTCTAATAACTAATAATTCAATAATATTTAATTAGTAAGATCTTTTATATAAAAAAAAACTGAACTTAATAGATAAAATTTTTAAAAATTTGTGAATTTCATTTAAATTGCTGAAAATAAGACTGAACGAAAGGCCAACTAAATAAATGCTCAAAATCTAAGAATGTATATGATTTGATATGATATAAAACATAACATTTAAATTGTAATATAATCAAATACCGTATATTTCTGCGGATAAGACGAGGTATAAATTTTCGTCAAAGTTTTATAGTTTTAGCATATATCTGTCCCGTAAGAGGAGCCCCAAACTATCGACGGCCTACGAATTTAGTTTAGATCGGCGATCGTCATCTGGATAATAATACTGTATAGCATATACGGAATTATGTCCTACTCGTAATTTTTCTTACGAACAAATTTTATTTTTTTCCTTGCTATTGTTACAAACGTTCGCACCGATTCGGACATTCGGGTAACGACCTCGACTATTCACGAAAACGTCGAACGGGTTATTCTATTTTGTGGATGTGCCCTACTCTCTACTAGTAAATAATTACGGTTTGTCCGTTTTTTTGTGATGATTTTAATTTACAAAAAAAGTTAGATTGAAATTTATATATCTGTCCTATAAGACGACCCCAGATTTTGGGGGCCTTTTTTATGATTCGACTATCGTCTTATCTGCGGAAATATACAGTAATTAATTTTTATTAGCTAATTGTTTGAAGTTTATCAGTAGTTTTAAAATTATACTGATATACTAATTGTAGCATTTATAATGTTTATTGTAAAACTTATGTTGTTAACCAAAAACAGAAGACAATGAACAAACAATAGTAATATTTTATTTTTGTTTTAATTAAAAAAATCTATGCTATACCATATACTGTAGAAACCAAATTAAAAGTTCAGTAAGATATTTATCTACTGATGGCTTTTCAGGAAATTCTGAAAATTACAGATCAGACAACAAACAGTTTTTTATTACAATTTTCAGTATGAAATGAGAAATTCTTGAAACAATAACAATTAAATTTATTTCAAAAATTTCTCAGAGAAAAAAACATTTGTCAAAAATTCTGTCATGTTGCAAATTTATGCATCAAGATACGTAATATATAGAATATCTGATTGGTAAGGAAAATCTAATTTTTTTAGAGATAAAAATTTGGTAACTAAGTCATGCCTAAGTATTGCCAGGAATGGTATGCTACATTATTAATTGTTGTTTTGAGTTCAAGTATTCCTACATTCTGATCTGTTTTTTCTTTTTTCTAAATATCCGTATTGTCTGTAATCCCGAAATTTTCAATGGTAAGAGCATCATATTGTTAGATATGTTGTCCATTCGTATAAAACTGTGCCTCGCATTGTACTTTTGTCATTACAAATCATAAACATTGGAATAAATAACATTTATTCCACTGAGCATTATTCCAGCATACTAAATTGTTAATTGTAAGATAAAATTTCATTACGGTATTATGTTGCATTTCCCGGTAATGCAATAATAAACATATTCTTTGTACTGTTTATTTGTTGTACATTATATAATTAAATGTTGATTGAAAATCATAAACTCAGATATGCTGTGAGATTGTATTGTTTGTTTTTCAATCAAATTTTCCAGAAAAGATGATAAATATTATTTTTAAATTCTTCTTCTGTTGTATAATTAAATTAATATAAAATACCCGATTTCATTAAATTTATATATTTCTTTTCCAGAATGTTCTTTTTGCCTTAGGAAATTCATTTCTTTATTATGCCGATCATTTCAAGTTATATAGTTCGTTCTGTGCAAGTCATTCCAAAGCACAGAAAGTTTTTCATCCTAGTAAGTCGTGTTTAAAATTGAATGTATTCGTATAAACTAGTTCATAAAAAATTGATATTAATATTATTCATTTTATTAAAGGTGAAGGAAATTCTGCTTTAATGGAATTTCTTCAATCACGTAATCCAAAAGGACAACATTCCTTTTCTTTAGAATCCTACCTCATTAAACCAATTCAGCGTATTCTTAAATATCCATTACTTTTACAACAACTTAAACATCTCACCGATTCATCTTCAGAGGAACATATACATTTAGCTGGTAAAGTTTTAGTATTTTAGATCATTTTAATAATTTTGATATCATATTTTTAATTATTTTTGTTATTAATTATGTACGTCGGAAACTGATTATTATTCAATCCAAATACTCGTATTAAAAATTGTCATTATATACAAGAAATTTTGCATCATTATTATTTTATGCATAGTGATATTATTACATTAAAATATGCATTTATTAATTTTACATTTAAAGAGTTAGTCTCTCTAATTAATATTTCAAACCAGAAAGATTTCAAATAATAAAAAAAATCAGTTTTTGTTAAATAAATCATTATCATAATTATTAACTTATAAAAAAAACTAGTAGTAATAAATGATTAATCCTATTTAAACTGCTGTCATGACTATATAATTTATTTAAAATTTGATTTAAAATGAGTGTATTTATATATTTTATAAACAAATAATATGCGGAAGGATACAAAACTTGGAACCATTATAGACATCATCAGCTTTAGAGTAGGAACTGGCCTGATTAGAAACTGAAAACCTTTCTGAATAAATCTTTTTGGTTATCTGAAAATTGAGCAGTTTTATCTTTATCATATTTTATTCTTAAATACAAATTGTAATTTTACAAATTATCGTGTATAAGAATAAGGATTGTTTAGGTAAAAATAAGGAACATAACGTTATATACGAGGGGAGTCCGATATTAAAGGTAGAGGCCAAAATTACACTAACGTTTATAAATAAAGAAAATATTTAATACATTTCACAAAAACTGCATACTTTTGTTTATTTCGCGACATAATCTCTGTAAACATTGAGACATTTATCCCAGCTTGACACTAGTTTGAACATTTCTTCATGGTACTGTTGCTTGAAGTAGTTCAGAACAGTGTCTTCCAATTCCTCCTGATGTGCAAAGCATTTCCCGTCAAAAATTTCTTTAAAGGTCTGAATAAGTGAAAATCCGACGGGGGGCTAAATTCGGACTGTATGGAGGATGTTGCAGGACCTCCCAATTCCGCCGTACCAACCACAGTTTGGTTTGATTTGATTTGATGTGTGGAGTATAGTCCAGATTTAGCCCCTCGGATTTTCATTTATTTGGACTACCTTTATAGAAATTTTTGACAGGGAAACGCTTTGCAGATCAGGAGGAATTGGAAGACACTGTTCTGGACTACTTCAAGTAACTTGACAAGCAACAGTACTGTGAAGGGATGTTCAAACTAATGTCATGTTGGGATAAATGTCTAAACGTTTAAGGCGATTATGTCAAGAAATAAACAAAAGTATGTAGTTTTTGTGGAATGTATTAAATATTTTTTTTAATTATAAATGTTAAATGTAATTTTGGTCTATACCTTTAATATCGGACTCCCCTCATATATATCTGTTACCTTATATATTTATAATGATTAGAGTGAAGATCCTTACGTAATCCGTCACGATCTTTACGATGAATCATCTTGAGTTGGGTTTTGTGACTCGAGAATGTCCGTAAGATGGTTCGAGGAAAGCTACACCTCCACACTCAACAAGTAAATATCTACAGTTTATTTACACAACAAATATTTACAAGATGTACAATGTTCGACAATATTACATACACTATGCAACAAGGATGAGGTATCTCACATTGGCTTGTCTACTGGGGACTGTTATACTCCGGGGAACTCAAGTCGCTTTTCGGAGATGGCTCAACTATACGGCCTGTCCAGTCTCCGCACTTACCCGTCCCTGAGATCGTTCAGAGGAGAACACTCTCTCTATGCTCAGCGGGCTGTCCAAGTGCCTGAGATCACCGTATTATCAGTCTCTTGCCTTTCTCCTCGTTTCTCCACCACCCTTCCAATTTAAGGGATTCTACAGCGACAACTTGCGGCCAATCAGGTTCTTCTCTTCCCCTGGGAGCTTCCAAAGACGTCTGCCCTACGCCTGACGACGTAGCTTACAAACGCGTCCGTCCCTTGTTTACGTTTTACAAGTCGACCAGCACGTGGCAAACACATTGACATGTACCATAAACGGAGACGTTACTCCCTTTGTTGTTCCCGGCCATTTATAGCTCCAAACCCCAGGTGGGACTAATTATCTCTGTCGCGTGGCTTTTCGACTTAGGACGCTAAAAGCGACCTTTACAATTAGTATTAAATTTTGTTTAACATATTTTATAATATGACTAAACTTGGCTTTATAGAATAACTTTAATACCTTACTGTTAAATAAAGCTAAGGAATAGACTGGTTAATTTGTAATAATTTGTAATAATTTAAGTGAATTTTATTTAATATATTCTATTATAATCATCTGACCTTCATTGAAATTGTAGAGGTTATCCAGCCTTATCAATAGTTATATATATCAAGAGGTTTCTACTGATT
This sequence comes from Centruroides vittatus, assembly GCF_030686945.1. Lineage (NCBI taxonomy): Eukaryota > Metazoa > Arthropoda > Arachnida > Scorpiones > Buthidae > Centruroides > Centruroides vittatus. The sequence continues at coordinate 145,632 of NW_027122185.1, read as the reverse complement.
AAGGTTCATTACCTTACATCAGTTTTCTTACAACATTCTACAGCCAATGCTTTGTTAAAAGGCTTTATTTCAGATGCTGAGTTAAAGGGATCTTTAAAAAGGAACTCACAAATTGAATGGATGGACCTAATGTAAATTTAACATTTTTGAGAAATCTTAGAGCCCATTTAAATTCAGAAAATATAGATTGTAATGTTAATCAATTGATTGATTCAGGAACATGCCGCTTACATGTTCATGGAGTACATAAAAGTGCACATTCCAGTATTGATTGGAATATAAATCAGTATCTTTATGCCATTTATTATCTTTTTAAAGATTTTCCATCAAGAAGAGCAGATTTTATTTTCTACGCAAGAGGAAATAAAGAAAAATCTAAGATATGCTTCATTAGATAGATAGAAAATGGTAGAGTTATTGAAATTTTCCCCCGAAAGAAGTTAGATAGATGACTGGCGCGACTCTATTGTTAAAGGAAAAGTATGATGTACAGGTGGAAGCCACTAGTAATTTGAGGTGGAGAGCATATATTTTACATTAAATAAATTAAAAATATGATTAAAAATTGCAGCCTGGCATTGTGACAATGTCACAATAAATAATTCAAAAATAGATGCTTGTAAAATAAAACATGTTCAGAAAGCAAAGTGTTTTATGTAATATTTACTGTAAAAACCTACTCTCGTGATTTTTCTGTTTAAGTTTTACTTTTCTAATCTTAAGTTGCTATTTATCTATTATTAAACAGTTTGATTTCCTTCTTCTCAGTGTCCCCTCCTTTTTTTAGGGTCATGGATATTTTTTCTTGTAGCTTGATACACATTCTAATATCTGATTTAATCTTTATTAAGGCAAAAGAAACAAACAAGAAATTTCATTCTGTTCTTATTTTACATGAGAAATAATAATGATTAACTAAAATCAATGAGTATTTAAATCACCACTCATCATTTCATTTATATTAATAAATACTAGAACTAAATTTCCTTGAATTGGTAATTAAAAATGTATACATGACAAATGAAAAATTTGTTTCCTATATTCTAGAATAATTTGAACTTTTATTATTCAAATTTTTAATTTTAAATTAATAATAAGAAGTAACTGAGTAATTTTATTAAAGAAGAAAAAATTACTATCATTAATTTTTGGTTTTATTACTTAAAAATTATAATATTTGTTGAATATTTGATAAAACTTATTAAAAGTTCATTAGACCTATTTTCTACAAACACATTTAAAATTTAACAAATCTGACTTTCTATCAAATATTTTATACATTAGCTTTTTAAACAATATTTATTTAAATTTGTGATTAGTGATGATTATTCTATGTTCTATTATAATATTTATTTTACTTTAATTAAATGTTTTAATTAGAAGCGTTAAAGGGAATGGAAAGAGTTGCTGAACATATTAATGAAATGCAACGCATTCATGAAGAATATGGTGCTATTTTTGATCATCTTCATCGTCAACATCTTAAGTCATCCAAACAAGTATGTATAATGCTTTTATGCTGTCAAACCAAATTTAATTTAAAATTCTTCAAACTTATTTCATTATAATCCTCTTCTGTTAATATAACTGTCTTTATATAAATGAGAAAAAAATCATTTTTTAAAATGTAATTACATAAATTAAGTTAGAAAAACATAATAATAAAGTTTTTTATGATTTATCTTAATTAAATTTAAGTTAGAAAAATCTAAAAGTACAGAAATCAAATACTATGTTTCTTTTTCAATATTTCAATATCTGGCATTGGATATACTTTTAAAAATTTCTAGATAATAATATATAATAATATTTATGTAAAATCTATTATTATTGTCAGAAATATACAAAAGAAAGGCTTTAGCATAATTTCATATGGATAACTCATGGGTTATCAATGTTTAAAAGTCAATTTAAAAATAGATGTGTATTATCTGTCAATTTTAACACTCAATTACAAACTCATCTAGTAGCTTGTCCTCTGTATAAAGTCACCAAGAACATGTTTAGAAAACATACAAAATCCTTTAAGCACTGCAGGCATTCATCTGTAATCACAATGCTCTTTCTGAACAACAAACAAAAGGTAAGGCCGTGACTCCACTAGCGCAAAAATGACCGTAAAAGCTTTTAATCACGTGACCAAGATACTTTACGCCCGAGCAGGTCGTAAAACTAGCGTAAAAGCGAGTTGAGCAGTGTTTAACTTTCGACGCAAATACGGCCATAAAACGGTACCATCCACCAATCAGAAGTCTGTGAAATCTAGGTCGTTGTGACGCAGTGCAAAAATGGCGGAAAACAAGCTTTTGTGTATATTCTCTCGTGGCTACTCTAGAATACATCTGGAAAGATTTATTGAAAACATCCAAAAGTATTCGTGTATCTACGACAAGAGGTATCCCGATTATAATAATGGATGCCTAAAACACGTTATGTGGAATGGATGGCCGAAGGAAAATCCTTCAATTTTGAGGAGTATATAATAAAAAAGCTAAGCTTATAAGTACTGTGTATTATCTTAATAATACAATAATAAAAGTTAATATATGAAAGTAAAGGTATTATTTTTACTATATTTGTAATTATAGTACAGAAAAAACTCATATATCGATATAAAGACAATGATTATATTCTATCACGTATACAACTGTACAGGCGTAACTTCGACAGCACCGTCACCGTAAAAAGTTTGCTAGCCGGACCTCCACTGCAATCCGAGCGCAAACGCAAATAGATTACGTGATTAAAAGCTTTTACGGCAAGGGATTTTATGGCCATTTTTGTGCTAGTGGAGTCGCAGCCTAAGGCTTGTATATTGATACAGAAGAGAATGGAAGAGTACAATCTCTATTTTAATTGTTATTTTTACACACTTCTACCTGAAGTTCTATCTTAAAAGCCCCTCTCCCTTTATATAAAAGGTATTATATAGAAACAGAAACAAATTTTAATGTCAATGACATTCATTGACAGGTTCAAAAGTCAATCACTCAACTGTCAGAGAATTATTTAGAAGATTCTGAGTTTTTATATTTTATTTTAGCATTTATAAAAATAATAACAATCTTTGTTAATTGATATAGCAATAGCTTTTACAAGGGGGTTAATGGAAACTTACAAAAATTTTAATGTTTAAACAAAAAAGCTCTAAAATTTGTGCAGCACTGTCATACATCCAATAAATTAATATAATTGAAATCAAGCCCATAAATAGATGATCCTATTTCAGAAAACGGTTTGCATGACAAACAGACGATTCATCGTATTTGTTACAAGCGTTTGACAAAAAGAGCATTCAATGTTATTCAGTATATTATTTCTTTTCCCTTTTAGAATAATTGTATATCTATTTAGACAAAAGCCGAATAGTTTTAATTTAACGATTTTATCCATTATCTAATATATATTATAAAAATGAACACCAAGGGATTTTCTCCAATATTTTGAAATTATATTCTTTTACTTGTAACTATTGGCTTCAAGATGTATTTCTCTGTTTCTTTCAACCTGCAAACAAAGAATGTCAGCTGTTTGTCCTCTTTTTATTAGGAAATTCCAATCCAAGGTTGTTTAACAGTTTGTTAATAGTAGTGGGCCACATCTCCTGGGAAATCATGTTACTGAGTGGCAATAATTTGTTATAAATCAATTGTCTGTAATTGTTACTCGGTAGAGAAATAATTTTATTCCAGAATCATAGCAAACACAGTGATGGATAGGCCACCTTCGGCTGTTAATGTGATACCATTCTTATCACAGGCTCTGGAACAGAATGATTTAAACAAGAAACTTTGTCTACCAACAATTATTTTTCTTCGAACAAGTGGAAAAAAATAATCTTCTCCATATAGGAAATGCTTTATATGCATTTCATATAAAATACTTATCTAATTAGCATGTTGAATATCCTGTAGTAGTTATTAAGTGATGAGATTCAAAAGTTTTGCTTTAGCATCTAGTGTGACTTTCTTTGCGTTTGGAAAAAATGAATACCTAAATACAGTATTTAAAGTATGAGACGATATCCAACTTGTGATTCTCTAAATAAAATTTATTCAATTTTTTAAGCCTGCCACCTCTTCCATTATTTTTGTTCTATTAAGATTAACTATTAACTGGTTGCCCTGATAAATTTGAATCATAAATACTATTCTTTCCTGAAGAGCTACTGTTGTGTTAGTCAATAAAATCATTTGTTTTTATGTATATTTTTTATCATGTATTTTGATTAAAATACAAATAATAAAAAAAAGGATAACAATTTTTTATTGCACATACAAAAGGAAATGTCATAAAACAAATGGTATCCTCCCCAAAAATAAAGTAGGATAATATAGGAGGCTGTTTGTGTTTATATGTGATATTAAGGTGATTTCAGAAGTTTGACTCTAGAAATTTTGGTTACTTAAAATATAGAGATTTTCCTATAAGATAAACTAAAGAATGAAAATTTAGTGTAGATTTCTCTGTATACTAAGAATTTAAGTAATAAATTTCATTACAAGGTATTGATTATATAATATCTTTCAGCATGTTGATCTAAGTCCTGGTGAATTGCTTTATTATGGAGGAGTTGAATGGCTCAACATAACAGAATTTTTAGGAAAAATAAAGAAAGGCTTAGAATTACATGCAATGTGTTTTGTATTTAAAACTGCAGTTGTTTTTCTGTGTAAAGAACGAATTCGTCAAAAGAAAAAATTAATGGTAAGTTTTAATAGTAATTTTATGAAATTCAATTTTATTGTTAAAGTTTGTTACAAAGAAACGATTAGCAACAAGTAAATGTAAATGTATTTGTTACCAATTGTTGTTGCTACCTGGATAAATACTGCACATTACAACATGCAATATTTAAAATACATACTTCAAAACAAAAAATAGCACATATTTGAGACCCTTTCCTATTACAGAAATTAAAACTGTTTGAATTCCCTTGTATAAGAATTAAAGTTTTATAAACAGACTTTGTTGTATGAATGTTCTTAGGACAAAAAATATGAAATACAAATAAGATCCTCCTGCTGAAATTCCATTCATACATTAATATAACAAATTGCAGAAGATGGTTGAAAAGGATTCTTGTCTTTTACAAATGAATGTGTAAATGAGAAAACGGTTGAAACTCTGTCGAAATTACAATGACAGCTGTACCCTAGAAAACAGTGTGATGAATTTTGCAAACACAGATAATGATATAATTCTTGCCACACAATTGATCATCAAATTTTATAATTTTGTTCAATTATTATAACTGTTAAAAAAAAAACCCTTTTTAGTTCTTTTTAGAATCAATATTTCTGATCATTCACCATTCTTTAAGAAATTGTATTTCATATTAAGGGTAAACTGAAATATTATCAAAATACAGAATAAAAGTTTAATATTCAAGCTTGAATATTAAAGTTTTAAATGAAAATGATTTTTATTATATTGTCTTTATTCTGCAATAAATTGTTGTTTTAACCTAAAATATCTGAGGAATTCATGCTTGATAAAAATTTTGAATAATTTTCATTAATATGAAAAATAAATAAGTACAATATATATTAAAAAACTGAATTATAATTTAAGCACAATGTATAATTTCCTGAATTTATCATAAGACTATTTAGTATTGTGTTGTGTGTTCTCCAATAAAATAATTGCATTCAAAAAATAGAATATAAATATATTTAAACATCCTACAAAACCTGATACAGTTGATGTAGCTTTATTCTATTTTTCAAATATAAATGTTCGCTTGTTTTTGATTAAATCATATTTCAATGCAAGTTTTTAACCTACCCCTTGAATTAATTAAGAACTGTGACAATGATTTTAGCATTGAAATATACATTAGAAGTGAACTTAACAATAAAGTTCACCATGATGAAATATGATATTTAGTAAAATACATGTGTTATAATACAGTGTGTATATACATGCATGTACATAAACACATTCTGAAAGTGTATACATTCTTTGTAAACTTTACAACAATGATTTTAGCATTAAAATAATTCCCCTTTTTACAATTTTACATATACAGTCAGATCTTATTTGAAGTAATCAGATCCACTGTTATCTCCCTTGAAATTAATGTACTTTTTAAAAAATTAAATATTGATCTGAATTTTTTAACTATACTTTCTTTGAAAATTAGCTACTGATTTACTGAATATGTACATTTAATAGAATCTTTGAAACACTGTAAACTCTGAGGGTGTGAACAAAGTTGTGCAGATGTCACTAAATCTGACATTTTAAAAACATAGCTGAACAACTAAGCATGGAATGTATTAATACATCAATTTTTTAGTTTAAAGTTTTAATATTTTTTAATTAAGAGTGAGAACAGAGAAAATTTGATATCACCTAAAAATAAATAGTAGGAGGTCACAAAAATAGTTTTGTTTATTTTCAAAAAATTATTAAATATGCACACCATGGGTTGTTGAATTATTTTCAAAGAATATTTCTTTGATAAATAACACACATGAATTTCTACAAAGGCCAAACATAAATAATAAATATGTACAAACCTAAAAGATTTCAAACTAGAATTATCCAAAAATCAGGTCCCGCAAACTTAAATTTCAAATTCATAAATTAACTCAAATATTAAATTAAGTATATAGTCATAATTTATTATATTGGAAAAAACAATAAATAAAACATTTTCATATTTTAATTTTAGGGTAGTTCAAGTAAAACTGGTTCTTCAGAAGTCGAAATTATTCGTTATCAGGTACTTATACCAGTTACTGAAGTTCAAGTACGTGCTGCAACTATGAAAGATGGAGATTCTCACTTTTTGTGGGAACTCATACATCTTAAGTCACAGATTCAGCGAAGATCAGAAAAAGTATATCAGCTATCAAACAGGTAAACATAGTAACAAACATTTCTTATTAAAAACTGTAATTGAATCTTGTCAAGCAATACCAACCAGAAACTTTGTTCTTGTTCCTAATGGATTTCACTCAAATTAGAGTTGTGTTGGAATTGCTTAACTTTTTAATGTCTTCATAAACTATGTTGGAGCTTGTCCAAAATGTGAGAGCAATGTTTCAAACATATCAAATCTCAATGTCAACTATTATTAGTTATAGATTAAGTAATGGGGAACTAAATTCTTTTTTGGATTTTGATGAATATCCAAATTGTAATTCTTATAATTTTCAGTAAAAGTGAAAAAAAAAATTATAAGTTATTTATAATCTGGTAAGAAAAATGACTTTCTAAATTTAACATTTTTATTTCACAAGATGCGACTATTTAGGCATGATTTGCAGGTGCACTTCCTGCAATATTGCTTTTACCTTCATTTTTGATTAAAAAAAATGGTTTTAAGAGGAAATTTTGGTACACATTTTTTTCAAAAGTTTTGTCAGTTAATTATCGTCTATACAAATGCAATAATTAATTTAAAGTTTCATATGAAGTGGTACCTCGTACTTTGAATTTAATTCATTCCAGGAGACTGTTTCAGACATCAAACAATTTTTTCCATTAGAAGTAATGGAAAGCAGATTAATCCATTCCCAGATCCTAAACCATGCCCATTTCAATAAACTTATAAATTAAATGTATTTGCTGTTTTATTATTTGACATATAATTTGAGGTAAAACAAACAAGATTTACATATTTATTGTTTCTGTATAATTAAAATACAGAAACAATAAATATGTAAATATAGTATAATAAGTATATCAAACATCACAAAGCCCAATATGTATTTAAGACAATCAATTGGTTATATTTCTATATAATCGGACTATAACTCTAGTAGCAAATTATCTTGCTAATTTAATAATACTGAGGTAGATATTAGGTGCCATCTCTTTAATGATAATTTAGAATTATTAATTTAACTATTTAAATTAGTGGAGTTATAGCCCATTTGGTTAAGTTCCTATGGTATAATAAATGCAATTTTCAGTTTATTAACTCGGGCATCTTAAACGTGGCCACTAGATCCGCCGTATGCATACCACTTTTGTGTATCTCAATCGTCCATATTATGACTATTCTTAGATGCTATGCAATAAGTTGGGTTGAACAGAAATAACTGTTAAAAATATGTGAAATCTGTCATTATCGTAAGCTGTTTGAACAGATTATGTTCGTTAACCGATCACCCACTGTATTAGTTTTCTTTGTTCAAGTCTTTGGTAAATCGATAATTGGTTAACGAATTAACGAACATAGGTTTTTATGGAAATTTATTATATTTTTATTTTTTGGGGTCTCCAGAACAAATTAATAAAAATGCAAGACTGTGTATATATATGTATTTTTATTATTCCATATGACTATATACTTTCTTACTACATTTATTTGTCTAATGTCGATTGCTTTTCTACTTCTAAAAAATCCCAAAGAAGAGAATTAATAGCATTGTAATTGTAGAGATTCCCAAGCCTATTAACCTCAACCTGGTTTGGATGCCATTCTAAGACCGATGTTCTGATATCCTCCTACTTCTTTAAAAGATCTTTAATAGCAGATATTGGCATTAATCCTCTTTTTCAGAAGAAAACATATTTCGCCAAGTTTCTTGGCATTCTTCTGTCGTCAGATCTGTTTCAGGTTCCATTATGAGCTCTTCAATGTTCTTTATTTCTCAGATGTGATTTTTGTTTAAGGAAAGGATTCATCTGAGCAGCATACATGAGGTTACTACTCTCTACATTAAATGTTGGCATGCAATTTTTAGGTTGCAAGGCTGTGGGTCGAAAAGAAAACCTGACGTTGTAGCATACACCTACATATAAGCTAAAGATTTAAGCCTTTGCTTTAGTTTTAAGCCTTAATTTAATACAGAACCTAAGCTAGCAAGCCCTATAAGAAGCAGAATAACTTAAAGCTAAGATAACCAAGTTAAATATCAGTTAAAACTAGTTATTCAAACTTAAGTGAAATCTATTTTTTTTTTTTTTTTTGCTGTTTTCGGTTATCAAACTTATCATTGCATGCTCTTATCTATCTCAGTTGTCCTTGTCAGCATTCTTGTTTAGTAATAAAAGACCTATAAGCAAGACACTATATATTTTTCTTATTGACTAGTGAACATAATCAAAAATTTTCATCACACACATCCTCCACTGCTAGAAAAGTGCATAACCCTTTTAAGTAGTCTATTTACTACTTCCAGTAATCTATGTTTGTATTGCAATGATTAATTTTAAATGAGGCTATACTAAGAGAAGTTATATGTTAAATTTCACTAAGATTTAATACAGCTTGGAAGCAATACTACTACCATATCATTACCAATCCACAATCACCTTCTCTCCCATTTTTCCCTTTCAGTCTTTAACTCTGCTCTTTGGGTATAAGTGAACCTTTTACCCATGCCCAACATATCTAGATCAGACAACCCAAAATAATTCCTGACATTCCCAACTGGATGATCAAGACAGTAAAAAAAATATCAATCATCAAATCATAACATACTGGCCATAAGCTTTTAAAACAATTAATACAGCTTTCACAGTGGTAATAACTTTACATCAGAATAACTCTTTTTCATTATTTGATCATTTTAAATCTAAACTCCAAACAATTGACTGTACAATACTATTAATAAAAAGAATAATATACTCCATATGCCACAGATAAAAAAAAAAAAATGCTATAACTACATATATATTCATGCCTTTTCCCTTTTGGGTTGGCAGTGAATGAGCTGCCTCCAAACTGCTTGATCCAAACATACTTCTCTCGCTTCTTCCAAACTCATTGAAGCCTTTCGTACACATTTATGCTCACTTCTATCCAGTGGTGATATTCGAAATATTTAACAAAGGGTTCGCTAGCAGAAAATTTTTCCCTAACAATCACTGACAAACAAAATGGAAGTTTTGGCTAGAAATAAATACAATACCTTTTCTTGGGATATATCTAATAATCAGTGGCGTATTTGGAATGTAAGGGGCCCTGGGCGAAGACCAAGTAACAATAGTATATTAGTGCTGTCGACGTTTTTTTTAGGCAGAGAAATTTTTCACCCCGAGTGGCACTGCTGATAATAGACAGATGTCATCATCTCTCGTAATATCCTTTTTATTTCGTCGATCGCAATTAAACCTCATTTTGGTTGAGAGAGATTGCACCAAGACATAGTCCCTGACCTTGCTCACAATCTAGATTGAAATGCTCAGTGCGAACGGGGTATAAGGCTCTAGTTTAGTAGTATTACAGAGTATAATACGTATATTTTAATATATTTAAAAAAAAAAAAAAAACAAAACCACTGAGAAATGTTCCATGTGTTTAACAAGGTTTGGAAAACTGAAAATTTTAACAACGGGTTCGGCCAAACCTGTGCGAACCCACTGAATATCACCACTGCTTCTACCACACATACTCACTATGTTGCAACCAAAGCATCATGCACACTATCTATCCATCTCTTTGGCAGGCGGCCCCTAGGTCGCTTGCCACACACCTCACCAACATAGATTCACTTCAACAGTTGTTCATTGCTCATGCGCTCCCCATGTCTAAACCACCTTGGGCCTGCTTACTTGTTTTTGCATTCCACACAACTCATAAATCCTTTCATTCCTTATCCTATCCAAGAGCGTCTTGCCAAAAACTACAGGCAGCATTCACCACACCACATCCACATTTCACACCCATACAACAAGGAAGGTAACTTGCTCGCACACAGATAATCCTACTCTCTTAGACATACAGGCAGTTAAACACACCAAAGACAGGAGAAAAGCAGGTGGTTTGAAAGTCAATCTCCCCTTTCAACCCACCATGACTATCACTACATTGCCATCACAACTTCATAATTTGGGGGATCATGGTGCACTCTGCACCATGCTCCCCAAGTTATGAAGTTGTCCACACCATCCAGCATCAAGTGGCAAGCTGTCCTGTCAACCTTGTTCAAACACCATGTACTTAGTCTTATCAGCATTTATTCATAGCCCTTTCTCTTGCAACACCTTGTTAAATTATCTAAGCATACTCTGCATTTTTTCCTCATTTGCACTTAGCAACACTGCATCATCTGCATACAACGCAGGCACATTCTCAACTTTCACACCATGGTCATCAGCCAAAGCTTCATGTACACCTGCATCAAAAAAGATATTAAATAGCCACAAACTCATCACACCCCCTTGTTGCACCCCCTTCTGAATTGCAAAGAATTCAGAGGAGGTAGGCCACACACACACATAGCAACTTTTCAGATTCTTCATACTCACTCAACACCTTCCATAGCTTTTCATGCTTGACAGAATCATGTGCTTTTTTCAGATCAAAAAATGTACTAAAAACTTTGGAAAGAAACTTTCTTTGCTTCTCAATGAAAAGCAATGATCAACCACAAAGCAAACAATTGATTCACACATTCTCTACCACTCCTGAAACACCTTGCACATCTCACACTTTACCATCAGTCACTTGCTGCAGGCACTGTACCAACAGTTTCCCATACACCTTATCTGGAATGCTGAGCAGGCTTGTAGCATTATAGTTGGCACACACAGCCTTGTCACACTTACCTTTATAAAATGGCCCAATTACATCGTTCAGCCTGATGAGCGTGTGCAAGATGCATACATCATGCCAACAAGTCACACAATCTTCAACCTTTCTTCTACCGTACTTAAACATTTCAACATTTACTCCATCCAATCCTGCTGCCTTACCATCCCCTACAGGTAACCTGTGCTTACAGAACTGTGTCCATGGAGGTGGAACTGGTGGTCCTGGAAGAGGCATCCCAGTGGACCTTACGACATCTGGGTCCTGAACTGGTCACGGTTTACTCCAACAGCCACTTCAGGCCTTGAGCAACGGGTACCATTGAGATCAGAGGTAGGGTACTGAGGGCTAGGCACAAACAGAAAGTTGACCTGAGCTGGGTCCAAGGTCACATCAGAATCCAGGGCAACGAGTGTGCCAACTACCTAGCCAAAGCAGCAGCTAGAGCCCATTTGTAACCCAGACAGTCGATCCCTCAGCCTCTAACATAAAAGGTACTCTACTGCAACAATCAATGACAAACTGGCAGGAGATCAGGACTCAAAGTACAGTAGATAGGTTACTTTATGTCTTCGTGCCTGAAGTTGTCGAAACTCCAGTAAGTTGTGATTGGTTATTGACCCAAATGACGACTGGACACGGGAGGTTTCTCCACTTCAAGTCCATGTTTGGACAAGGAGATAGTGCTTCATGTCTGCAAAAAACACCCACAGGAGCAGAGTAATTATGTACTTGATTGTCCTCTTACTGAGGACTGTCGACTGGACCCAGCTTCCCAAGCAAATACTTCAAACACTAGCAGTGAGTAAAAGGAACCTATTGAAACTAAAGAAATTGACGAGAATTGTAATAGGTCTTTTCGACCAATAAGCCCAAGTGTTTCACTGGGCTGGGCCCTCTTTCTAGAAGAGAGGGTCTCACTGACCATTTCAAGCGATGTCCCGAGCGGACAATCAGCCGATTGGACATGTTGAGACTTGCAGCTTCATTTCAAATGACCATGCATTACCTAGCCTCTCTTTGGTAGAGGACTCAAGGTGCAGAGCCACTGCACCAAAACTGTTTTACAAGGTAAGAGGATTGGGCTTGAGAGCAAGGAAGGTGTACTGACTAAGGCTATACCGAAATATAGCCAGTCTGGTTGCGAGGTACTCGACTGAGGACTTTACAATTAAAATAAAAGACACGTGTTGTTAGCAGGAAGTACTTTGTTAAGTAATTCTTTGTTATATTATTAAACAGCTAATGGACTTAACTAATATACTTAAAAACTATACAATGCCTTGAACTTATACACTAAGGTAATGCTTAGACTAACATGAAAGAAAGAAAGAACTTCACTTAATTTAAAATACATATATAGATATATATACAATTATTTACATGGTGGCATATTTGGTCGTTGCATCCAATTGATACGATTACGTCACAGATTCGATGCCCCTTGTTCGCAGGCACGTGGCAGGACTCACTCCAGGAGTACGATATACGGTGCCAAATTAAAGAACTAATCGTCCTGAGGAGTACTCCTAGTACTTACATATAAATTTAATTTAATTTATTACCAGCTTTCGCAAAATTCAAGTCGATGGGATTTGATTGTCTTCACGCACAAACTTCACTTATCTTTCTTCCAGACTCGGACATTACCCACAATCCTCTCCTTTTAGTGTAGGATCAATCCCGTCTCCAGAGTCCACGTATGAATAAAATCCAAAAAAAAAAAAAAGATACTTCTGCACGTGTGACATACGTTTTTATATCTCCCTCTCATCCGGGAGCCTTTACTGGGCACGTGACCTTCTTTCCACCAATCCGCATTTACCACTGTTGTGACCCCAAAAGGTGATACGGAGCTTAAAATAAAAACGAACGCGTCACAATTAACAGAAAACCCGATATATTCATTCCGTTTTTCTTTATAATATTGTATGTATAAATTACAACTATTAAGTTCTTTACAATTACAATAGTGGCGGAGCACTACACATCTCCCCCCGCAAGACTACTTCCCAAACTGCATTTTGCGGAAGTCAATTTTCTTTCCTCTCAGGTTATATTGTTTGTTTACACTCGCATTCGATTCAGAATTATCACCCTTATTGTTGCGGTCACTCTTGGCATCTTTATTAATTAAATCACCTCTAACTAGCTGGAAGTCCGGTAACTCTTCCTCTTCCACCTCATCAGTACTCTCTCTTAAGTGCGTTCTTTTCCTCATTCGTGGTTCTTTACAACCATAGTATGGTTTTAGACGGTCGATATGAACTGTGTCCATATCTTTCATGTTACATCCCTCTACACAGTAGGTCGTTGGATTGATAATTTTAGTAATGCGAAAGGGTCCTACATAATTGGGCGAAAATTTTCTCCTCTTCACTCCTTTCTTTCTAACCCAGACCCGTTGACCTTCCTTAAATTCCAACAGTTTCCTACCTTTATTACGTAACTCCCTACTTCTCTGATTACATTCTTCTGTCCGACTACTTGCCAATTCCCTTAATGAACGCAGTTTTGTCACTAGGAACGCTCCACGTTCCTCAATCGGTACTTGAGTTGGAATGCTATCCAAAGCTGGGGTACGAGGGTCCATGCCGAATACGAGAAATGCCGGAGTCTCCTTGATAGATGAATGATACGTATTATTATATGCAAAACAAGCCAAGGGGACCAATTCATCCCACTCAACACCCTCCTCATTTGACGACTTAGCAATCATATCTATGAGCAATTTGTTTGCACGCTCACACATGCCGTTCGAACAAGGTCTATAAGCCGTCATAATGTTACGTTTAATTCCTAACCACCGGCAACAGTCAGAAAATAATGACGACAAGAAATTAGTTCCACGATCAGATATAATGACTTCCGGTACCCCATATCTACAAATCACTTCATCGTACAGGGTGTTACTGACGGACCACGCCGTTTGATCCTTCAACGGATGCGCTTCCATAAACCATGAGCAAACATCAACGATTACCAATATGAACCTATTACCTTGTTTTGTGGTATGAATGGGACCAATCATATCGAGTGCTATCTTTTGAAAAGGGACCTTTGCAGTTTCATTGGGTTGGAAAGGGTCCTTGCCACGGTGGATGTTGTATCTTTGACATTTCTCACAAGACTTAATAATCTCTTCAACCAAGGTCTTGAGTCCTTTAATGCAATAACTCCTATTTACGTCCTTCACAGTTTTATACACTCCCCAGTGCCCATATAACTGGTTCTCATGAATCGATTTAATTAGTTGTTTGGCCACATCTTCTCCCACGCACAATTTGTCTACATATTGATTCCGCTCCTTCAAAAACTCCCTCTTATAAAGACAATTGTTTATGATCCGATAGTCATGACCATTATCTAAATAGCTATTGCTACCACTTCTTAAAATGTCTCTCTTTATTGGTCCAAATATGCTATCACGATCTTGAGACTGGGCGATCTCTTCCCTCCTTGGAATGCTACCCTGGGAGTTTCCTATATCGATATGGTTTATCCCCTCTACTTTTCTTGACAAAAGGTCAGCCACCGTGTTATCAGCACCCTTGATGTGTTGGACTTCGATGTTATAGTCCATTAATTCCATGACCCAGTGTATCAAGCGGCGGTTGCCATTTTGAATGTTACTTAAAAAAATCAGAGGCTTGTGATCAGACACAATTATTGTTCTTTGACCCAAGATGAGATATTTAAAATGCCTCAGGGATAGGACGATAGCGAGGCACTCCTTCTCTATAGTCGAATAGTTCATTTCCGCCCCTTGAAATATTTTACTATAGTAACCTACAGGAGCCAGTTCCCCGTCATGCCTTTGCTCGAGAACGCCGGCCGCAGCTTTATCGGAGGCGTCAGTATGCAAATAGAAGGGTTTGCTAAAATCGGGATGGACTAAAATAGGTGGGCAAGTTATGGCCTCCTTTAACCTTTCAAAGCTGTCCTGACTAGGGATTGCAATTGCTGGATCCCTCATCCAGCAATCCAGCTGGATCCAGCGCATTTTTCGGCCTGCTGGATCCAGCACCAAGTGCGGATCCAGCGCTGCGGATCCGCAAATACTCAATTAGCTTTCTAAATAATTGCGCAAAAGTCTATGTTGTCGCGTTGCCGCTTTGCTAACTACTAGACTGCTACTAATTACTTACTAATTATTTACTCACTACTTTACTAACACTAATAATTAAATTACTTATAAATCAACTATACCTTAATCAATCCAGCAAAATTTAATAAAATAATAACGTATTCAATCGCTTTTAACGATCTTCCTCAGTTACAAAAAAATACAACATTAACTATAGAACATAAAATGTGTTTCGAATAAATATAAAAAGAATAGTGCTTAATTACATCCCATTTTTTTTAAACAAGATACATAGATGTACTGCCAGGTCTGATAATTTTCGTATTGTATACCGACGTAATCCCACTGTTTTCAAACTTTTAAGAAACGATAAAAAGAAAGAGGATCGGAATTCAACAACGGGTATATATTCGGTGCCTTTACACAATCAACGTTTCAATTCCAAGCTTGTTTATGTGGGTGCAACGATGCGCAGTTTAAAACAAAGGCTCAAGAGCACAAATATACAATCAGTAAGAACCTTGACAACACTGCGCTGGCATCATACGCAAGACACAAGGATGTTAACGTCCAATGGGATCAAGCAGCAATTATAAAAACGACGACGAATAGGCAAACGGTCAAACATGTTGAGAGATTGGAAATCTGCAAGGCGCACATGACAACTGGTTGTATGAACCATAGAGATGCGGACTCATTGTCTACCATGTGGAGATTCTTTAAAATTAATTAATGTTATTAACGGACAATGCTGGTTTCGTTGTTATATCTTATATACAGTAATACCCCGAACTTACGCGATAGGTGGGACCGAGCGATAACCGCGTAAGTTGAATTCGCGTAAGTCGGGGTATAACTTCGCATATAAATACATACTAATTATTTTTAATTGGGGCCGGAGACTAAAGAAAACAACAATTTAGAAAAAAATGTTTAATAAAATCTCAGATAATACATATGTATAACAAATTATATTATTAAAATCGTAAATCAAAGTTATTTTGTTATAGAAGGCTTCCTAAAATCTAACAAATTTGTCTGACGGCTCAAAGATTTTTTCTCCCGCAAAATTTCCTCGTAGCATGCTAATAATTTTTTTTTTTTTTTTTGTTTTGTAGAAGAAATGCGCTCTTCGTTGGAGTCTATATTTTCTAAAATTTGTAACCTCTTTTTAATTAAACTGAGGCCTTCTGTCAAGTTTCCAACCGTTATTCGATCATCTGATTGAACTGGGTCTAAAGGATCAAGTTTTGCCAATTTACAAATTTTCATTTTTGTATCGAAGTCTTTGGAATGTAAAGTTAACATTATTAAAGATGGAGTTTTTCTTTTCTTGTTTGATGCAGAAGAATCAGTTCTACTTCGTTTGGATGACACAGTAGAGTCTCAAGTCTCCGTAGATATAACACAGAAATAAATAAGTCAAAATAAATTGTAGCTATGCGTCGATTCCGCGCGACACGTCCGAACCTGTAAGCTGAACAATAGTTTGGGGGAGTGAGTAATCAAGGGTTGCGTGGCGCTCAAACAAAAGACGAATCGTCGAGATTTGAAAATCGCGAACGGGTAAGTCGAGGTATTACTGTACAGGGTGTTTTTTTTTAAACTGACGGTACTCAGAGACATCTGTAGAGCAATCTAACAGCCGGACTGTCGCCAAATTTGGGAGAGTGACTAAGGACGACATGGGAAAGAGATTCCGCGAAGAAAAAAGTAGTACCCAAATTTGCCGGTAGGGGTGGATTTGGCGCTGTTGTAGCGAAACAGCTAAGAATCTGGATAAAATTCAGCTGCAATTAACAAACACACGAATGAATAATCAGACAGAGGTTTCAGTGTAATAACGAAAGTTTAATTACTCAGCAAATAACCTTCTCTCTTCTTCAATGTGATCACCGTCCTGCTGGAAAAGGTATTGCATCCTGAACACCGTGTTCTCTATGGCCGAACGAAACGTATCCGCAGGAATGTTCATCGCGGTTCGAGAAACGTCCTTCAAAGTCATCAAGTTTGGGACACTACTAAGATAGATCTTGGACTTTAAGTAACCCCACAGGAAAAAGTAACATGGGGTTAGATCCGGGGAGCGAGGCGGCCATGCAAGTGGAAAAAAGCGACTGATGACCCTTTCTTCAGTGAAGTGCTGGTAACTTTTTCGCTACAACAGCGCCAAATCCTCCTCTACCGGCGAATTTAGGTATTACTTTTTTCTTCGCGGAATCTCTTTTCCATGTCATCCTTAGTCACTCTCCCAAATTTGGCGACAGTCCGGCTGTTAGATTGCTCTACAGATGTTTCTGAGTACCGTCAGTTTAAAAAAAAAACACCCTGTATAGGCCTATACTTTTTCCGCTATTTATTTTGTTTATTTATCTATATTTTGTCCGTTTGGACGTTTCCGTTAATTTTTATATTTATTCCGAACACATTTTATGTTCTATATTTAATGTTCTACTTTTTTTGTAACCGAGGAAGATCGTTAAAAACGATTGAAAACGTTATTATTTTATTAAATTTTGCTGGATTGATAAAGGTGTAGTTTATTTAACTTATTCTACTTCCAGTACATAGTTTTATATACTTATAAATAACTACAGACTAATATGTAGAGCCTATATAAGAAAACTGGTAAGACTGATAGCCACTTAGCCACTGATTATCCGTCCTTACATTATTATAATATATTAATATAAATTAATCAGTAGAATTACCTTTGCTATTATTTAACTTAAAGATTACATTATAATTATAATCTAACTAAACATTTAAAGTTAATTATCTCTATCTCAAGTGTTAAACCGAACCAAAGTTAAGTTTACTACCTAAATGTGTAAGAAGTTTTACTGATTTATATTTAGACTAGTCACATAATAAAAGCTTCTTAAGTATTTTTTAAAAATGTTTTATTTCATTTAAAAAACATAAGGATAGATAGATAGACAGATAATACTATTGCGCCAAAAATACATCCACGCTGAGATCCAGCTGGATTCAAAACACTGCTGGATTGCAATCCCTAGTCCTGACATTCGGGGCTCCACATGAATCTTTTACCCTTTTTTGTCAGTTCAGTTAAAGGGTTCGCTAGATCAGAGAATGATGGAATAAAGCTACGGAAAAAGCCTATTGCCCCCAAGAAACTCCTCACTTCCTTACTATTATTAGGGCGCCTAATATTCTTTATCGAATCAACGTTCACAGGATCTGGCCTAATACACCTACTGTTTATTATGTGCCCCAGATATTTCACTTCCTTGGCTAGAATCTGGCATTTCTTGGGGTTTACCTTAAGCCCCTCACATCCCTTAGAGTTTTTAAAACTTGTTCAAGTAATTCTAAGTGGTCATCGAGAGTCTTGGAGAACAACACTATATCGTCTTGGAAAACGAAACAGTTGTTCCCCACAAACCTAGCAAGCACCTTGGTCATCACAAATTGGAAGTATCTTCCACTATTCTTGCCACCTTGTGGCATCCTGCAAAGCTGATACTTTCCCCAAGGCGTGGAAAAAGAGAAAACATGCCTGACCTTTGGGTCTAAGGGAATTTGGAAATACCCCGCCTTTAGATCTAATACTGAGAAAAACTTATTCCCTTCCAACTGTGACAAAATGTTGTCAATTCTAGCCATAGGAAAGACCTGGGGCTCAGTAATTTCGTTTATTTTTCGTAAATCAAGGGTGATACATATTGTCCCCAAGGAATCAGGAGAAATCCGTATCGGTGAGTTCCAGATTGAAGTAATTTCCTCACAAATACCAGCTTGTACAAGCTCCCCAATCTTCTTCTAAAGGGCTGGCAAATAACTATAAGGAATCCTATACTGTTTTATGTTGATAGGTTTGACGACAACTTAACAGAATGCATATAATTTCTAGAACCGGAAATGTCAGTGATTCCTTTCGCCACTGCATTAGGATATTTATTTAATACCACCATTACCCTCCCCTTGACGAGTTCATCAACGTGGTTAAGATTCCACACACCATTTTCGGGAGCAATCTCATCATTAATGTTTATAAAATTCCCACCATCACCCTTAACAGTTCCCGACTTAATCACCGGGCCCAACCTTGACAGTATTTCCGAATGGTTACTAATCATGTCCATTCCTAAAATAAAATCATAACCTGCCCCTTCCGGAAACCTCACAATAGGTATCATAACTTCGCTTTCGTCACCCTGATCGAATTTACACCTGGCTGCTATGACCTCCCCACTCTGAATAATTATCCCCGACATTCTTCTGATACAAGTATCATTACGGACAATCCAATTCCCATTTCTTAATCTCAGCCAATTAGCAATCTCATCTCTTATAACGGTTCTTTCGGCTCCGGTGTCCACAAGCCCTTCAATCCTTCGATCAGACAAGGTACCTACAATTATTGGCAGCCCACGTTCCGTTAAACACATGTGCCTGGTCAGTTTTATCATGGCTAAACGGTCATTAGCCTGACCTTCTAGATGACCGTCTACTAGTTTAAATTCCTCTGTTTACACTGTCTAGCTAAATGGCCCCTTTTTCCGCACAAATAACATCTACGGGTTTCGTTACCCATTTTTGTAAGACCTCTATCCCCCTTAATACATTTGACAACCGTTGACATGGATTCACTCAACTCCGTAATCTGTTTCTCCAGCTCGGCTATCCTATGACTGAGTTTGATTTTTCCCTCCTCAGAGTCTTTCTCATGTTCTATGGCAACACAAACCTCACTAATGTTAGCCCGTTTACCACACTTGGCCTCAATTTCTTCTTCACCTTCAGCTTTTATTATAGCTTCATCTAAGGTTTTCGGTCTTCCTTGCATCACAGGTTTACGTATTTCGGGTACCAACCCTTTCATGAAGCATTCCTTCACTGTATTGTCTCTTAGCATAGCTAAGTTGGGGTTCCTTGTTACTGCGCGGGAGAACAAGGATTTTATACGAATACTATATTTGCAAACGCGCTCTCCCCTTTTCTGAGAGATCTTAAGCACTAAGTCGAAGGGGTCTTTCTCCCTCTCCTTATGACTGAAACATTTTTCTAAGGCTTCCTTAATTTCCTTATAACTCTCTACCCCTTGTTCCCTCAGGTTGAAAAATATGGACAATGGCTCACCTTTCAGTCTTGCTTGAATGACGGTGATTCTTACTTTTTCGTCCCAATTGGCCAACGCAGCCACATTCTCCACAGTTTGAAAAAACCGACAAATATCCAGCATGTCGCCTGGTGAGTTAGAGAAACAAGGAATCATTCCCATAAAATTGGTACATAAAACCCATAAAACCCCGGTTACTATTGGCACATTACACACTCTTATACTCGATGACTGCACCTCACTAGAGACTTGGTCCTCCATCTTACAACAGGTCTTAAGTTTCACGATATACAATAACTTAATCTAACTTAGTCCTCTTACAGCACACAATTCCCTTTTACAACGATTAATAGATCCTGTCGCGGACGCCAATGTACTGACTAAGGCTATACCGAAATATAGCCAGTCTGGTTGCGAGGTACTCGACTGAGGACTTTACAATTAAAATAAAAGACACGTGTTGTTAGCAGGAAGTACTTTAATAATATAACAAAGAATTACTTAACAAACAGCTAATGGACTTAACTAATATACTTAAAAACTATACAATGCCTTGAACTTATACACTAAGGTAATGCTTAGACTAACATGAAAGAAAGAAAGAACTTCACTTAATTTAAAATACATATATAGATATATATACAATTATTTACATGGTGGCATATTTGGTCGTTGCATCCAATTGATACGATTACGTCACAGATTCGATGCCCCTTGTTCGCAGGCACGTGGCAGGACTCACTCCAGGAGTACGATATACGGTGCCAAATTAAAGAACTAATCGTCCTGATGAGTACTCCTAGTACTTACATATAAATTTAATTTAATTTATTACCAGCTTTCGCAAAATTCAAGTCGATGGGATTTGATTGTCTTAACGCACAAACTTCACTTATCTTTCTTCCAGACTCGGACATTACCCACAATCCTCTCCTTTTAGTGTAGGATCAATCCCATCTCCAGAGTCCACGTATGAATAAAACCCCAAAAAAAAAAAAAAAAAAAAAGATACTTCTGCACGTGTGACATACGTTTTTATATCTCCCTCTCATCCGGGAGCCTTTACTGGGCACGTGACCTTCTTTCCACCAATCCGCATTTACCACTGTTGTGACCCCAAAAGGTGATACGGAGCTTAAAGTAAAACGAACACGTCACAATTAACAGAAAACCCGATATAATATTATAAAGAAAAACGGAATGAATATATGTATAAATTACAACTATTAAGTTCTTTACAATTACAATAGTGGCGGAGCACTACAAAGGCAAGGAAGGCTGGTCCCCACTGGGTTGCACTGCCAGAGCCCAAGCATTTATCTCAATCCAGTCTTATAGTTCAGATACTGCAGTGATTGCTCAGTGCCCACAGTTAATGATTAAAATAAGTCTCTTCGTACCACTGTAGTGCCAGTTGGCAGAACAGAGACTTCAACTTAAAAGTTGTATTGTGTCTGAAAGGTGGTAAGACACCTCATATCACAACTCTGACACTTCAACAACATTAAACTCACATTTGCCTTCACTCATACTATCCTTGCCAGGGCCGGATTTGAGGCGATTGGAGCGATTGGTACCAATCGGGCCCCGCGCTTAAAGGGGCCCCGCATCACGTCAAAATTTATATATTTAAAAATAGTACATGTTACAAAAATAAATATCTAGGTATATTATTATTAAAAATAAAACAGCATATTTCAATATGTAAATTAACTGTTAATTAATTTTGTTATTTAAAGTTTGAGGGGCCCCGCAAAAAAAAAATTCAATCGGGCCTCGCACCTATTGGATCCGGCGCTGATCCTTGCCCTCACAATCACACTTACTGACAGTGCAGCTGTCAGTAAGTCACCAAACAAACTCATGAACTACTCCTTCCACCTGCCATGCACACTCATATCGTCCTAAACCATCTCGCCATTTATATTCTTCACTCCAGCTAACAAAGTCTTGTTCAGTCCTTTTACACTTCTTACTTTTTTCCAACAACTGTTTGTTAGATTCAAAATCATTAGAAAACTCATCTTTCACACATAGCTTATTCTCTTTTACAATTCTTGCAGTCTCCTGTTTCAACTGTTTGTAATCACGCAGCTCCATTTTACCTGCAAGCATACTCAGATGCCTTTTTTCTTTTTCACACTGTGTGTGAAGCAGTACTAAGTCATCCAAGAAGTATTCTTTGCTTTCTTACCAATTTTCACAGCATCGCATGTATCCATGGTATTCTTCAGATACACCCACTTATCCTCTATGCTTGTACATGTTTCATAGTCACACAACTTTTGGTATGAACTGTTAATGGACTTTTATGTCCATCAAATGTTCCACTTTTACTTTGACTGCATTCTCACATGTTTTCACACATTTCTGCCACCCAAATTGCATTTGCAATGGACATACAACTAAGAAATGGTCACTGTCACAGTTAGCACTTTGCATGACCCTAGTGTCTTTCAGCGATCCCTTCAGTTGCTCATCACACTCCTCTGTTGCAAGCCTCTTCTTTCTCATGTATACATGTGGATATCACAATGCTTGAAATAGGTGTTTGTTACAAACAAACCCCTCTCCATGCAGAAGGACACCATCCTTTCATCATTATCATTCCAAGAGCTTTCTCCATCTCATCTCACTTCACTCCTACCCAGCCATTCTAGTCACCTAACAGTACTACATGTTCGTTGCTTTTATTATCATTCATGACACTTTCTACATTAGCCCAGAACACATCCTTCTCATCATCCAATGCAGTATCAACAGGGATGTAGGCAGTAATCACCACAAGCTTGTGCTGGATCATATTTTGACTGGGCTTAATCAATCTCTCATTCACACTCTTTAAGCAACAACAAACTGTTTCACAGTCGTGCACCAATAACCCCACCTACCTCACCATGCACAAACTCAGATATACCAGCCCTCACACAATAATGCTTTGTCACAATCTCTTGCCCAGTATACACCTTTTCATTTTGTTTCACACAAGATCATCATCCAGCTTACCAGTTACACCTGTAACATTCCACACTCCCAACTTTAACACATGCTCTCTATATACAATAGCAGAAGGGAAGCAACCAAGGTCACCTACCCCTTTGTGATGGAACAGCACTATCTTGTAGTAAACTTTTCACTGACTGCTGATTTATTAGTCAAGACTTTCTGTAACTTTGTGTGTGTTTTTCTACTATATAGAAACACACACACAGCCATATGGTTTTGTATCTACAGGTTGCTAACCAAAATATGGACATATTTGCATTATTTTAAATGAATTGTGTTTTTTTTTATATATATTAATATATTACTATATACAGTATATACTGTATATAGATTAACAAACTAATTACTACTACCAACTAAGAGAGCACAGGCATAACATTAAAATTATATTTGAAGTAAGAACTAATAAGTTTATAGTGTAATATTTATAAATTTAAAATATTTTTTATTTTTTTGCAGCACTAACGAATTTAGAAATGCATTCTTACGTACAATTCGACAAATTATACGAGAAAGTGTAAGAAACATGACAGTTCCAACTAATAAACAAGTGTCTAAAGACAGAATTGCTCAATCCAAAAAACAAGTGGAAGGGCAATGTATTGCTAGGACATTAAGTGCCAAGAAGAAGAGCGGTAAGATGCCTCAACGTCATTCGGCTGGAAATATTGGAAACAACATGACTATAGAAACCTATGACAACGTGGATCAAAATTTTTGCACGAGGAGCAAAACAGTAGCAGACGGTATGGACGACATGGGTAATTCCAAAGAATTTTCCGAATCTAGGGGTCAGTCTCCTCTTCCGTTAGATTCCGAAAGATCGGACCGGTCGGACAAGTCCGACAAATCGGACAAATCCGACAAGTCGGGAAAATCCGATAGATCGCAAGGAAGTGCAAGCAGTGGAAAAGCCAATTTAGGAACATCAAAAGCTCTGAGCTTGAGTACAACTTCTACTCTTTCTAATTCTAGCACAGGTAGCAGTTCCGCAAAACTAGTTCAGTCAAGCAATCCGCCAACCAATTATCAACCGCAGCCGGTGGAGACGGCCGGATCACCCGTGTGGAAATTGAGGGAAAATTCATTCGATAAATCTGCCACTTTACCTAGTCAGAGTAAATGTAAAGACAGTGTTAAAGAACAATTTATCGTATATGATGATTATAGAGGATCCCTCTATGCCACACCTCCTAGTGCTCAGAAAAAAGATCATATTACATCTAGTAAGCGTACGGATTGTTGATTAAGTTTTAAAAACAAAGAAACACATGCCTTTTATACCATCGAGAGTTTGAAGTATAAGATTTTCACTCTCTTCTAAGATGGATTTAAAAAAGAAGGGGAAAAAAAAGACATTTATCTAGTCTGTAATCATCACCAAATCCTAAGGCGAAGAATTTCTCTAGGCCAGTGGAGAACATCGCGTTCCCAACAAATCTAATCGTAGAATAAATAATGAATCTCAGTGCTCAAATGGTAAACTATTTAAAATATGTAGATATACAAATGCCATTATACATGAGAACTGTCTTAGAAGGTATTTCTCAAATGGAAGTTCTCTTTCCAAATCACTCAAGTACAATCCCCATTGTGAATACCTTCTGTAAGTTTTGCACAAAAAAAGAAAGATTGTATTACAGTTTGTGATATCATATTGGGAAAGGAAAGGGTATTGCTTATTTATTTAATTTCCAAAATATAGTCGATAGAATCGAGTGAATAACTAGAATTTATTTCGGGAATATACAAAAAATAGATTTTCATAGTATCACTCATGCAATATCACCCAAACATTATCTTAAGATCAACAATATTTATTTTGGAATTTTAAAGGTTTAATTCTGTGATCCCATTTGGTTGTGCCACCAAATAGATATAAATTTATTTGTATTTTAATAAGAAAAAAAAAATATATATATATATATATATGAATATAAAAGTTAAGTTATCGATAAGTTATTAAATTAATAAGCCAATGTTTTATATTTATTAAATTAAATTTGCTCTAGAGATTACATATATTTCTTACTCGGTAATCTTCTAGAGCGGAGAGAAGAAAACGGGTTAACAGAAAATCAACCAAAAAGTGCCGTCTTGTTTTTCTTCTTACAAACTAGTGTTGCTGCATATGATTTAATAATTAATGTGCCATTTAGGAAATTATTTGCAACATGCCACTCAGTGTCTTGCGGTAAACTTATATAAAAGATTAATAAAATTACTACTTTTAGATGTCATAGTTATATTAGCAGTTAATAGTTTGAATGATTACATTGATAAATTATTATTGTAAAAGGTAAGGAAAAAGTTATATTAGGAGAAAGATTTGGAATTTTCCTCAGTATATACTAAAAGTGCAAACGTTTTAATCAAAATAAAAAATATATATATATAAAAACATTCATATAACTATTATTATTATTTAAATTTTGGTATTAATTTTAACTTACAATAATAATAATAATTTGATTTTCTCATGAACAAAACACACTTTAAAGTAAAAAAATTAAACTTAATTCCCTTTCATTTAGACTTTAAAAACCATAGTATTTTAATTCATTAATGATTTTATAAAATATTAAAAGTGGAAATAAAATGGCTACTTTAGTTAACTTTTCTAAAATTTGATAGTTATTCGGATGCCATTTTCTGCCTTAGAAATTGTGTGAGTTTGATTAGTAGATTGCCCGTTTAAACAAAGGCAGTCGGAGAACAACAAACAAGGAATGTTGTGCCTCATAACTACAAATAGATGTTTATTATGTACTTTCCTAGCTAATAATGTATAAAGCAGTCACATTGTTACAGACCATTTTTGTCACCATATCAAATTTAATGCAAGGTTATATATGAACACTAACATTGTAAATGTTTTAGAATAATTTAGGCAAATGAAAATTTTAATCAAATGGCTTGATTAAACAAATTAAAAAAAAAAAAACAACATACATGTCAAATTGTTGCATGTTTAAAAAAGTCTGGCAGCTACCCTATATTGGAAGATGAACGTAACATCAGGGTATATTTACATTATTTATTCAAATAGGCAGCTACGATTTAGCTGTAGTGATCATAACGGGTTCCTCCAACAATTGGATTACTTAAACCCTAAAAGTGTTTGTAACTCGGGAATGTCTCTCCCAACGTCGTTTCGTGTTATTTGTTATACCGAGAAATCCGTAGAACGATCCCGTTTAAACTTTTTATAGACGACGACTTGTGTTCGATCTTGATTTACATAATGTTTGAAATTATAGCTAATGCAATATTCCAAAAAAACTCGTTTACGTGATCGGTCGGTACGTAATTAATCGATTAATATTGAAGTTTTATTAACTTGGGTAACGAAACTCGAATAAATAAAAGTAAAAGTACTTTTATTGCTCTCGGACTTGATTCTTATTTTACGTTCGCAAAGTAATCTCTGTTAAATTTTATATACTATTTTCAAATGATTAAAAAAAAACTATAATTAGCTAATTTCAAACATTTGTTTATCATAATACTTTTTCATTTTTAAAAAGATTTTTCTTGTTACAATCAAACAGAAATTCTATAAATTGTATTGTCATCTGAGTTAAATTATACACTGTTATATCTATTACTGGAGACAAGCATAGTTTTATATGTACATCTATGCTAAATTTACAAAAGGAATTGTCATCACGTACACCACATTGGTGACTTAAATAACATATGACAATAAGCCTTAAATTCGGATACATAAGATAGAGAGCAGACTCACATTTATTTGCAGCGTTACGTAAACGTGCAGTCGTAATACAGTTCTCATGTTGGCAGCTCAATATTCTAAAGCCCTTTAGATGTATAAAAACGAAAACTTCAATTCCGGCGACTGC
Organism: Centruroides vittatus; assembly: GCF_030686945.1. Classification (NCBI taxonomy): domain Eukaryota; kingdom Metazoa; phylum Arthropoda; class Arachnida; order Scorpiones; family Buthidae; genus Centruroides; species Centruroides vittatus. The sequence continues at coordinate 118,096 of NW_027122185.1, read as the reverse complement.
GACCGATAAATCAACGTGTTGGCATATTGAATTTCCAATTAGAATTGATTTGTACCTTAAAATATTTTCAGACAATTAGAAATTGATGTAATATGTACAGTTTATCGGTGCACAAGAACTGATTTTGTGAAAGAAGAAAACTTGCATAGGACAAATAAAATATTTAAAAAAAACATTGCTTCCAATCAGTGCTGCCTGCAACTGCCAATGTACAGTGCTTCAGTTTTCTTCCACTTCCGGTTATATTAAAAGTTTATTTCTGGTGAATTCTTCGGACGACGTTACTGCGGTGCCGCTAACGTTAAGAGTGCACTTCCGAGAATTGTCTTAGCTCGAAATAAGTTTCGAAGAGAGAGTCTTGTTTTCTTGTTCCTGTACTTAACATAGTCTTCTAATGTATGTATTTATAGTGTAGTTACGTATGGTTGGAAATATGTCAAAGAATGTCCCAAAAATGCTAAAACTGTATATTGGAGACATGTACATATGTATTGGATGTGTATATAAATATATATATATATATATATACATAAATATATATATATAAAAATTATGGAAAGGAGGACATGTGAATTCAATTATACAGCTTTACATTCCAATCTGCTCAACTAATCGTCATTATTTGCACCCTGTAAAAAATATCAAAGCATTTATTCATTATTTAATTATATATTCGGTTTTATATTTTGCAGATGCAAATTTTTTTTGATATTCTAAATTATGTGAAACTTATCATTATTTTATATTAATTCAATTTAAAAAATTATTGCTAATGAACAATTTCTTAGCGTTGTTATTACCTTGAATTCTGTACATTGAAATTGAATACTCACTTTTGTATTGGCACAGAAGTGGGATCACCAGAAAAATGTTTGGGATTAAAATCAATGTAACTGCTTTCATCTTTTTTGAACAGTGATGTCATTTAGTGTTTTAATCTTTGTAGATTGAAGTTGTAAATCTATATTCAATTCTAATTTATTATCTCTATGAAGCAAAATATAGAATAAAGAATTTCAGGACGGTTTGCAGTATATTCAGTCAATAAGATGACGACGTGTACCTGATTATTTGTTAGGAGAGCTTCGTCATAAAAAAACATTCCCTCCCACCACGACCGCAGAATATTTTATTGCTAGAATTTGGGTTCGTACGATTCGTTTGTATATAGATCTTAATTCCGCTGTATATTTCTTACTAGAACCCCAATGTAAATATCACCAAACTTGATTTATGTAATGTAAATTCCTTCCCGATCCTACAATCAACTGATCAAAGACAACTGCCCTGTGTTGTGAGCAATTTTACAACAATAAAACTTTAAATTATGTCTCTCTCTGTTGTCGTAATTTTTATCTAAAAGTCCACCACCAATATAAAATTTTTTATAAACCGTTTCAAAACGACACAAAATTTATCGAAAAGATTAAAAACAAAATTTAAAAATCACTTCGTCTCTAATCGTAGTCGTCGGCTCACCGATCGTCGTGATAAATTATATACGTTAACAGTAGAAGAAAACTAAAACATACTTTTACAAGTTTTTCTTGACGTCATTTAAAAATGTAACAACTGTAAAACGACAAGTTCAAAAGAATATTTTCAAAAATATCTAAAAAAAAAAATTATGATTAAATAAACTGAAATCCAGACATACATAGAAAATATATATAATCAGAAAAGCATGATTAGATTAAGTGATAACTTCATAATAATACTGATCTATGTTAATGATAGATATTGAAACTATTTATCCTATGCAAAAGAACTACAAACTAACTAATTATAACATAAGAATTATGATTTCATTTTTACTTTTACAGCTAATATGTAAACATTCTCTACAATTTAAGTTTAACAGACATTTGATACTATCAAATTTATTTAGAAAAATTTTTAATCTTTTAATCTGTAAAAAAATTAACTATTATTAAATCTTTAATAATTTGATAATTTCGTAATTGCTAATTCGATAATAATTTGATAATCTTTTTTTTTTTTTTTTTGACATATTGAGCAATAAGGTATATACAGATTAGGATCGTTGCTCTACTTGTGTTCCATGGAATACAAGGGTTCCATGGAACACGAGTTGAATCTAGTAATAAAATCCGTTGAGTCTAGTGACGTGCTAATGCAAATTTGAGATGTGAAGTGTAATTGTTCTAAGGGGTTGTCCATAAATTATGTCTGCATTTCTCTTGAAATTTTTACTCCCCCGGTCCCAGTTTGTCAAAGTTTCCATAACTCTCTCCACTCTTCGGGCATCTAACAAAACTCGACCCCCGTTAAAACCTTTATCGCCTTACGAATGATAGATACCATAAGCAGAAACGAAACATACAAGAAGTTTTGAAATAAATGTAATAAAATGCATAAACTATAAAATTTAATAAAATAAAGGAATGTCCACTGAAGCTCAATCCCTCCCTTCCCCTTGTAATTAATATCCCGTCGTCTGTAGTGTGTCAAAGCACAATGGTATAGCATATGAGCGGGATTATCGGTCAAAGATTATTACGGTTTTGCACTGCAATCGTTTTGTGATATTTTAAGTATTTTTCATATAAAAATATAGTGGGAATCGCATAAATTTATAGTACTTTTAGTATTGTGTATATCCCAAATTAAAAAATCATGGCGCATTGGCTTAGATAAATGTTTTGAAGAAAAATATAGCAAGTACAGTGGGTGATCGGTTAACGAACACTTTTGTGAAAGATTTTTATGTTCGGACAACAAACTCCTCACAGAACAAACACGAGAAGAGACATAAAATAATGAATACCGATTGGTCTTCCCTTGTCTTCGGGCAATAATTTGAAACTTTTCGGAGCACGGGAGACGTCGACGTCCAACCCAGTATATACTGATCGGATGGTATCCCTCTGAACTTTGAAACTCTCCCTTGTAATTCCGGCGTTTTATTTTTCTGACAGAAACAGAAGAACCACATTAGGTTCGAAAACGTTTGCAAAGTCTTCTGCTTTCATTGGAGAAGCAGTACACCGGTTACAGGCAGTGAAGTTGGTTTAATTTATCTACTCCAGTGTTAAAATATTTCTTTCTAAACAACAATTCTTTTATAATATTTGCAAGACTGTCGGGTGGGCACTCGTTAAGTTTTGTATCAGTTTTAATTTTCGAAAGGTGAGAGTATAATAGCAAAAGTAGAGAGTGGGCAGATGATGTCTGATGTTGCTGGGCAGTATGGCTTCAACAGGTCTACAGTAGGCTGCAGTTCAATCTTATCTAAGAAAGGTACTGTATAATCAAGAAGACTCAAGTAGCTGAAGGAGTAACAAAAATAAAGATCTGAGAAATAAAGAACATCGAAGAGTTCGTAATGGAATCTGAAACGGATCTGACAACAGAAGAACGCCAATAACTCTTGAATGAACACCAAGAAACTCAATGAGATGTTTTCTTCTGACAAAAAGAATTAATGCTGATATCTGCTATTAAAGATCTTTTGAAGAAGTGGGAGGATTTTATTACTTATGGAGAACAATAGTCTTAGAATGGTATCCAAACCAAGTTGAAGTTAATAGGCTTGGGGATCTCTACAATTACAATGCTATTAATTACTTCTGAAAACTCCTGAAGAAGAGAGAAAAGCAATCAACATTAGACAGATTCTTTAATCCCCACAAACGGAAAAAACGCAACTAATAAAAATGCAAGACTGTATATATGTATTTTTATTATTACATATAAATAAACCTAGTAAGAAAGTATATATATTTTTATTTTTTGGGGTCTCCAGAAGGAATTAATCAAATTCCCATAAAAACCTATGGTAAATCGATAATTGGTTAACGAACAATTCAGATAGCGAACAAAGTCTTGGAATGGGTCATGTTCGTTAACCGATCACCCACTGTACATTGAATGTTTCAAGTGACAAAAGAGACTGAAGCAAATCCAGGCATAGCACTGTTTAAAATATTGAAAGAAAAGAAGTTTAACCCTCCACATTAATGACCAGTTTGAATTTATTAATCTTTCTTTTTTATTACTTATGGAAAGCAAATATTTCTTTTTGCATTTTCAATAAATTGTTTTAGTGTTTCTATTTGCTGTTTATCTATAATCATTAAAAATTGTCAGGGTTCCAACATTTCTTAGTAAGGTGAAAAGGGTTGTGCGATAAAAATAAGTTGGGAACCGCTGCTCTAATTCATCCATTCCTAATTATCACTTTCTTGTGGAAAATCTGTCTTAAAGCACACTTCAGATTTTTCATATTTTAATATGAGATTCTGGACGGGCGAAGACCCTCACTAAATTCGTATTAAAATATTTTTTTGAAAGAAAAAGGAAGCTAGAAAAATTTTTTGTATGAAAATGCAATGTGAACTTTTAAACAATAGAACTTAGCAGCAATATATACGTGGTACAATCCAAAAATTTTGGGACTGCAGTAATCTATGACAACAGAAGCATGTATTTGAAGTTACAGCGTATGAAATGGATTCTACCAAACCACCTCTATGCGTTCGGGTTAATTTCACCCACGTCACGTGATTAAACCGCGAGCGCTGCTGTTTTTTTCCGGAGATAGTTACCTTTGTTCTGCGATGTAATAAAAGTGGAGTTTCGAGAACAACCTCCAACATTAAATTTTGTCAGCGTTTAGGTAAAACACCTACAAAGACTTTAAAATTGCTAGGTGTACGGTGATTCTACCATGGCAAAGTCAAAATGTTGGAGGTTGTTCTTGAAACTCCACTTTTATTACGTCGCAGAACAAAGGTAACTATCTCTGGAAAAAAACAGCAGCGCTCGCAGTTTAATCACATGACGTGGGTGAAATTAACCTAAACGCGTAGAGGTGGTTTGGTAGAATCCATTTCATATGCTGTAACTTCAAATACGTGCTTTTGTTGTCATAGATTACTGCAGTCCCCAAACTTTTGGATTGTACCACGTATGTGTTTCATGAAAAGAAATTTGCTTTTCTGTGAATGCTGTACTATAATGATGCATTTTAATACTATTTCTTTCTTGTGGAAATGTCTTATAAGAAGAACACTGACACACTCCACTGATGGTTGGAGTGTGTCAGCATGTGTCCTTGAAAGTTCCTCTCCTCCTTAGGAACATTTTAAATAAACTCATCAGGGATGAGTGGGGATGACTCCTACGCCCATAGCACCATGAGTAACCATGGATGGTTATATCTAAAGTTAAATATGTCTGGAAGCAGAGAATTATTCAGAAGTCCAGGTAGCATAACTGGCAATGCATATACGTGGTAAGTGGGAGTTGAGGGCTTGAGTCCCGCTCGACCGATTATTTTCTTCCAGAATATTCTAAATTATTTAGTAAATTATAATTATTAAATTTAATAAGAGATGGCACCTAAGGCCTACCTCAAGTAAAAAATGACTTAAAATTTAATTAATAGTAGCGGAAAAATAGCCCGATGCATTACGACAATTGTTTGTCTTGGATTAATAAACGTCAGGTTTGAGAGGTTCATAAATATGAACTTCATCTCTCCTTTCTCCAATTAAACCACAATATTCAACAACAAACAATGAATGATGAGAAGGGAAAAAAAAAACTATCAGAAAAATTTGATTATTTATATTAATTTTATTTTATAAAGTAACTTAATAATAATAATAAAGATAATTAAAGGCAATTCACTATTACTTTATAAAATAAATTACTTGCCTTTAATACAGCCTATATACAAATACATGTTCATCCAGCTGAAGAAATCAATAATCAGATAAAATACATTTGCTCAAATAGATCTTGAATTTAATCTTTCTGTAATATGCAGAATACTTTAATTGGGCTGCAATTTTTAGACTTATAAATTCCCACTGTCGTCTGTCCGTGAAAACAGTGTTAGATAGACGAAAGTCAAGACCTGGTACGGAGAGCTCAGGAGCAGGAGACCCGGATTAACTATATAAGTTCATGTGACTTCCAGTCTAAATCAGAATTCAATTCAAAAATTTTCCCAAATGGAGTTAAATAGATGACCAGCAGGAAGGGTGTGATGTACAGGGGCAAGACACTACAAATTGGAGATGGAGGACATATTTAAAATTGAATAAATTAAAAATATGATTAAAAATTTAAACCCGGCATTGTGGTGATGTCGCAATAAATAACAATTGCTCATTAACTCTAATATATCTTGTCTTGTAATAGAATTTACCCATTTGTAATTCTTTTTTGCTTGAAATATTGACTTCTTTAATTTAAAAATTATAATATAAAAACAATACATTTGAGTATTTCTGTTTATGAAAAAACTGTCAGACACTTGCTTATTACATCAAACTTGTTTACAATTTTTATATTCTAAAACAATATGAAAAACAACAGAAATTCGTATTAAATATAAAATTTATCTAATACTAGGATATAACAATTACAAATAGCAGTTTTCTTATATAATTAGCATAGATTAATCTCGAAATTTGTTACCAATTTAAAAAAATGCAGTTATTATATTATAGCACTTATCAATAATCATAAACGTTTACTGTAATAGCTACTTGAATTATCTTAAGAAAATTTTATTGAATATGAATTTTTCCATATGAAATTAATATTAAGCAAATCTATCATAAATCAATAAACAAATTTACATTAAAAATTGTTTAACTAAGAATGTATTTGTTCAAATAATAATAATGTTTTAATGACTTATTTTCTAACGTAAAAATATTCCCAATTTACCGAGCGAAAATTAAGTCTTATTTTAATTCAATATTAATTTGACATCTGGCATCATATAATACTAAATTTTAAACATCTGAATTTTATTAATAAAAAGTTTTATATATAAAATAAAAATAATACATGCTGTAATTGATTTTTCAAATATTAATAGATAATGTTAATTGTTCCATGTCTGATAATCAAAATTAATATAAGTTTTAAAATATAATACTTGATATTAAAAATATAATATATTAAAAAATATAAAATGATTTTTATCAAAATAAGAACAGCAGCAATTTAACTTTTTTTTTTTTTTTTGTGAAAGTGAAACTCTGTAGCATATTAATTTAAATATATTCAAGCAATTTTTAAAGTTATCGAAAAATATCAATGTATGAAAATAAGCTTAAGGCTGATTGCATCCGTAACCGAGGAGGTTACAATCTCCAACAGATAGAATTAAATTTTTATTGCTTTTTCTATGGGGAAAATCCTTTGCAAAAAATTGAAAATGGAAGAAAATAGAACTAAACAAGAAGTTTTTTGAATTAGTATCCTATTTAATTCTCTATTAATGTATAGTTCAGAATTTTGAAAATTGAATTTTTTAATTTTCTATGAATTTTTAAAGTTATAGAAAATTAATAAATTCAATTTTCAAAATTCTAAACTGCACTTTAATATACAGATTAAATAGGATTCTCCAGTAAAAAATTGTTTGGATATAACTGCCCAAAGTATTTCCCATAGAAAATGCATGAAATTTATAATGCCATCTGCTGAGATCACGTGTATAACCAAAAAGGCTATAAATCAGCCTTAAATGAAAATTGTTTTTCATATTTTACTCCTAATTTTATTAAATATTATTTTGAAATAAATCATTACTGTTCACAATTTAATAATCATACCAATTTTTTATTCAATAACAAAAAATTTAAAATTCAAATTTCATATATATATATATGTTGTAAAAAGCATGTTATATTTTTTAATTTCTTACTGATTACAATAATAATATACTACAACATATTCACAACTTTCACAAGCAACTTATAAATTCAAATATGATATTTTTTTTTGGATATAATATTTAAAGTTTATGATTATAAAACTTATCATTTTGTTCTTCCAACATTCCTTAGTTGATATAAATAAAACTTTATAATTACATATGGAAATTTGTGGATAATTCTTGTAAAGATCGTATATCAGGAATAATTATCAGCAAAATTTCATTGTTAATTTCTCGTATCTAAGCATCGCGTAAGTCCATTGCAAGCTGTTTTCACTTTCCTTTAAACATTTCTATCACAAATACTTTTTCATGATTGTTATTTCCAATATATTTTTATCTTATGGAAATAATTGTTGATATGACAAAATTTGCCAATATTGCATATGGTAATAAATTAACAATCTTAGGAAATAAAATTGATCTCTGTGCCAGTGTATAATGCAGTGCATACTGCAACACAGAGAATTAGATCATTGGAATGCACCTAGTTTTTTTCTTTTTATCGTAGGATGAATAAAATTGATCTCATAAGACGACACAACATCGACAATATCGTGGACGACCTCCCCCTGCCGAAGGTGGTGGAGTTACTGGTGCAAAATAAGCATGCACTCGTAGATCGGGAAGATGGCTCTGAAATAAATAATCATATTTTTTATTATTCAAACATGACAGCATGTTAAAGTTACTATAAAATTTTTAAAGCAATTTCTATATTATTTTGCATAATTCTACAGTTGCCTAATTATAAGTATAATTAACATCAGTGATTTAAAAAGATATTTATTGATAAGACAAACAATAGACAAACATCTTTAAAAGTTATGAAAAAATTTTTAAGTTTTATTAAAAATTATATACTACTCCATATATCTAGCCATTACTGTTACAAAAGCATTCAATAAAAATTTGAATAGGGCAAAAATTTAACCTTTTATTTCATAATTGTAAAAAAAAATACATAAACTTTAAAATCTAGCACAAATTCTTAATAAACAAACATTCCATAACTTGTGACGTATGTTCTCAAACATTATATTTAAACTGGATGATGGCTACTAATGTAGCAGAAAAACTTAGTTTATTAAAAATCTATGCTTGATTTTAAAGGTTGATTGTATTTCTTTTTACTATTTTATCCAGTTACATGTGTTTTATATTTCTAAATCAATAAAGTTAATAAAATGTATTTATAAGTAAAATGAACACAATATGATGATAATTATATAAATGCAAGTTTAAAATAATTTAAATATGACAGCAGAAACTTAAATAAAATGAAATTTGAAATATCATCTTGATAAATGCTTTCTCCCCAATACCATTTTTTACATTATTTTTCACAGGTTATTGAATTAATTATATGTTCAATTATATCATAAAAGTAGTCATGAGAATGTTTGAATCTTTTGGACTTAATTCAAAATTTTCTATACTTCTAGACATTGCAAGTTTGAAATAGAATGTGACAGCATTCAAATTCTAAAGCAATTTATTTTTTGAACACAAAAATAAAAATATTTTTATATGCATCATATTCCATTAAGATTATATTCTTATAAATATAGTTCATTGTTCTACAAGTCATTGATAAATTTCTGAATATTCTTGTAATCAAATAGTTAAATATAGGACTGTGTTATTAAAAAAGTTTCAACATAAATACATTTTTTGCTGCAATAATTAAATTTTTAATGCATTCCTTGATCCTTTAGAAAACAGTATTGCATTTAATTGCTAAATTGGAGTTTTTGCAAAAAAAAAAAAAAAAATTTAATATCTACAAGACTGACTTCAAACAGTCTTGAGGATCATTGATGACTGTAAAGGAAACTGCTTATTAATCAACACTATTCTTAAATTGTTTACTGATTGTTTTTGTTCATCATATGGCAGTTTAATAAAAATCACATTGGTTTATAAAGAACGTAACCTGTATTTTCCAGATTGCACAATAATTAATAAAAATAAACTAATTACAATATCAATTACTTTTAAAATAGATATACATATATTCACATACCCTCAAACGACGGATTCCAGCTCTTGTAATCAGCTGGCAATCATATAATTCAATGCGTTGAAGACTATGGCAAGTTATCAAGTGATCTAGGGAAGCATCAGTAATTAAAGGACAATTGTCTAATTCGAGAACATTCAAATGTTCTGAAGAACATGGACTGGTTCCAAGATGATGGATACCTTCATCTGTTATTAATTCACAATGAGACAGACTCTGTAAAGGAAAATAAAAAACATTAATCTAACACACTAACAATAAATTTTTAAAAACACATTATCCTCAGTTTGGAGGGCATTATTGGATATTTAGTATTACTTTTACATCTTGATATTTACATTCTGATACAAATGTGACTACTGACCACCAATCAGACACTTGTTTTATATTTTAAATTATTACATTCCATCGCTCATTCTATTCAGATACCTGTTTCCTAATACATTTTTTAACTTAAAGATGATTGCTAAAGGTAATTGAAAACATTTGTTTTTCTCCATCATTTTGTGTTTCACAAGCTGGATTTTTGGTTGCATAAGTGTTTTGTAAATTATCCAGTATATAGTGCATTTATTACTTAATAAATTTTTACATAAAAATTCTATTATAATGTCATTTGTTATATCTATATATATAACCCATTCAACAGGTGTCCGTCCTTCCTTCCGTCCGTCCATCCCGTAACCGTTTGATAACCGACACTAGAGGTGCCCCTATCGTGTGTCATATTTCAAACATTCAAATTAAATTAACAATTTTAATTATTATTTAAATTAACAATATAAATTATTATTCTTCATTTGGCCAATACATTATTATTTGGTCAATATAACAATATAAATAATTCAGTATATTTGTAATAGGAATTTATTACTGTCACGGAATGCCTGTAATGTTCACTAGGGGGCGAATAACAAAAAACCGGATAGATTTGAACCGCTACGACAAAACGATAAGTGAAATAGTTAAGCTAATATTTTAATATAATAATAGAAACCTTTCATGGCACGAACGGACGGATGGACGGAAGGAAAAACGGACACCTGTTGAATGGGTTATATATATAGAAGATAGATTAAGTGCATCAAACTTTTAAAAATTAAGCGCGCACAACTTTCATATATTAAGTGCATTAAACATGCCTCATAGAAATTTGTAATACTGTTAAAACGCCCACTAGGGGGCATCCCGGGCTACTAGTATAATTGTGTCATAATTATAAAAAAATATGTCTAATATTTTTATAAAATTTGTAAAATCATCATTGTTTATAATTGACTTATTACAGTAGTTCATTAATCTGGAACCTGTTAGATCAGATGGTGCCAAATTATTGAAAATATCAGATTTCTAGACACTATTTTTACATTACTCAATAAGTTACACACAATCTGAATGTTACAGACATTGCTATACATTTTGTACCAGCAGTCACTGCTATAGGATTAGGTTTATTTTATGCACACTCTTGTCAGTCTGAAACTGATACAGCGCCTGGTTATACTGTCTTAGATTAACTGAAAAACTCACAAAAATGTTAATAAAAATTTCATTGTACAAAATCAACATTCACAACAATTCATATGCATATATTGCATTATTTATTTTTGAGACATGTTCTGTAAATACACAGTTCAGAAAAGCTACACTCTGAATATGAGAAACCTATTTTTAAGTGCATTTCCCCTGCACTGATCTGTGAAAAAATATATTAGTCGTGACATTACTGGATACAAAAGACATGTGCTAAGCTCTAACAAAGCAGCGTTCATTCAGCACAGTACAACATAAACTATTTACAGTTCACTGAATTACACTTGTGGGCCCTTCCTAATTATTCTTGAGATGATAATGATTGAATTATTTTATCCAGCACTCTCTGAAAAGCAGTTGGATCATCAGATATTTTTCAGAGGGTGAAGAATAATGACTCCACTATTGGTATCTCCACCTTGTCATGGTTATGGGGCTTGTATTTCTCAAGGACCCTGAGGGCTATGCTGGCAGTAGTGTAGCTAATGGTAAGGCTTCCTATCCAGAAAGGTCAAAGGAGAGAGAAGAACAGATGAAGAGAGATACCTTGGTCCTCAGGTTGGGGGTTGTGCATGGGGCTAACAATCCCACTATATAAAAAACAGCAGGACAATTATGAAACAGTCACAAGAAAACAACTAGACAGCAATTAGAGGGAATTTTACAAGTAAACTGGAAAAACAGATTAAACATAGGAACCTGAAATGTAAGAAGCCTTTATAGAGCAGGAGCACTTAAGAAGGGTAATAGAAGAACTAGAGATATAAGATGAATATCACAGCCATCCAAGAAATATGATGGGTGGGGGATGACAATCATTTTGGAGAACATGATGATCCTATATGGAGGAAATACTAGACATGAACTAGGCATGGGTTTCATCATAGCTGAGCATATACGGGACTTGATCTTGGCAATTGAATGCATTTCTGAGAGGATTTCCAAGCTCAGAATGAGAGGCTGGTAGTTTAATATCACACTGGTGTGGCCGTCGGCCATGATATTGTATATTTTGTATATTTTATATTGAATTAGTCTTAGATTTTCTTTGTTTCTTTGTCTAGCTCTTTCTAGAACTTTCTTTGTCTAACTCTTTTGCCCTTGGGGGAGGATTATCTTTCCCTCGATAGTAAGAACAAAAGAGGGAGTGAGGCCCTGAAGCAAAACAGACAGAAAGAGTGCCATTCTGGGTTGAAATCCCGAAGAAGTAGGAGGTGAAAGAGTGAGTGCTCCAGAAAGGGAGAAAGGTGATCTAAGACGATAAAGTGCAGAGAGAGATCATCGAGGAAAGACGACTCAGTCCGAAAGAAAAAGATTATAGACGAAAGGTCTACAAGGAAAAGGGCTACAAACGAAAATAAAAAAAAGAGGGAGGTCCGAAGCTGTTTCCCACCAAAAGACACATCGCAAAGAAACCCGGATATTTCTACTACTTTCCTTATCTTTCTTTATTTCTTCTATTCTTCCATTTTTTTTTAGTTTTAAGTTAGTATAAGTTAGTGTAAGTGAATACGGTCCTCGTCAGATTGTCACGTGTGTGCAAGATAACTGTTTTTGAGGACAAACATTTAATGCCTGTATATATTAAATTCTGGAAGTTGTAAAGTTGGGATCCTATGTAAAGAACCTGTTCAGAGAGAATAAAACTACTTTATATTAAGTTTTATTTTGTACCATTCCGCTCGCAGGATCATGTACCTCTCATTACGAACACCACAATGGTCAATGCCCACACTCCTACCGAAGTCAGCGACAGAGGAAACAAAGAAATTCTTTGAATAGCTGGAGAACACACTGGCAGGGTTCCAACACATAACAGTGATGCTTCTTGGAGACCTTAATGCTAAAATAGACAAAGAGCAGTGCTTCCAACCAACATAGGAAAGGAGAGCCTGCATGAGACAACCAATGGAGAGCGACTTATCAACCTAGCCAGCACTGAAGATCAGATAATCAATAGTATTAATTTCCCTATAAAAAACATTCACAAACAAACATGAGTATCCCCAGATGGCAAAACTCAGAATCAAATAGATCATATACTCATTAACCAGAGATATCAAAATAGCATAAAAAACATACATAGTCTCAGAGGAGCAGAAGCAGATCACTTCCTGTTGAGAGTCAGCAAGAGGGTAATGAAGAAGGACAAGTAAAACCATTGTTTCTCATGCAATGCACACAAACTCATAACATCAGGCAACAATACTAGGAAGAAATGGGAAAGGCTCTAGAATTGAATACGATGGAAGAGATGGAAATGGACCAAGCTGGAAGGCAATGTGTACATCCATCTTAAAGGTAACCATAAAAACCTTACCTAGAGAATACAAGCCAAGGAAACCATGGTTTAACAGCATATGTGAGGAAGTGGTAAATCAAAAAAGAAAGCAAGAATGAATTGGCTTGACATCCCAGAAGACCTACATATCAAATACCAATATTATGAGGCATCAAAACATTCTAAGACGACTATTAGACAGCAGAAAAGGTAATTTCTCACAGATTTGATTGAGGAAGCAGAGAATAGTTATAAGAAGCAGAAAGTAAGAGGCTTCTTCAGGGACATTAAGACTCTACATAACATATATTGACCACAACCCCTGGTCATCAAGGATGCACGTGGGAGGTTGTTAGCCAACAAACAGGAAGTTTCCAAAAGATAGAAAGAATATTTTCAGGATCTCCTGAACTGTCTGGGCTCCACGACCCCAGCTACATTCCCCAGAACACACTGTTCAACCAGAAGTTAAAGAACCTACTCAGAGTGAAGTTCAGGTTATCATACAAAATCTCCATAACCATAAAGCTGCAGAGACTGACAATATCAAACCAAAGCTCATGAAAGCAGCTTACAAAGACAATCCATAATCTAATTCTGCAGATCTGGAGGAGGACAGAATGCCAATGGAATGGAAGGAAGCAGGCATAATCCCTATCCATAAGGAGATAAAATGGAGTGTAAAAACTACAGGAGGGATCTCCCTACTCCAGGTGACATACAAGATCGTGTAATCTCTAGTTATGAGGAGATTGACTCCATACATGGAGGGAATCATAGGTGAATATCAAACTGGTTTTCAAAAAAATAGATCCACAACTGATCAAATCTTAGTGAAGACATTATGACAGGTTCTTGAGAAGAACTGGGAATACAATATCGACACACACCTGCTGTCATCAATTTTCAAACAGCAGCATTCACAGGCAATCAGTGTAGAGGTACCAGACAAACTCTCCAAAATTGGAAAAATTTGCATTAATGAGGTGTGATATACAATAAAAACCAGGACCACAAGGTCATACAGCTTTCAGAGCAAAACAGGACTGAAACATGGAGATGTCCTGTCTCCTTTTTTCTTTAACATCACTCCAGAAAAAGTAGTCAGAATGGCCCAGGAGATAGACAATAAATGAAAATAACTCAAGAGACAAACTATCACTACTAGCATATGCAGATGACATTATCATAATGGGAGCACCTCAAAGGGAGGTGACGAGATTAACATCAAAATTAGCAACAGCCGTAAAGAGCATGGGTCTGATCATCAATGAAGAGAAGACTAAATACATGGTTATTTCTAAAAAGGGAGAATCCTACCAGAAGATTACAGTGGCTAGGTCACGTCATAAGGCTACCTACAATGGCAACAGCATCAAGAGGGTTCCACTATGAGGGGGAAAGGGAAGAGATGAAGAAGTCGTACCAGGAAAAGGTGGATAGATGGGGTCACTGAAGATCTTCAAGACCTCGGAATCGAAGATTGAAAGAGGCAGGCTGTAGACCAAATGAGTTGGAGAAGGATTGTGGGGCCTTGAAGGTCCATGATGCCAGAAGAAACAGAATAATGAACTTTGACTATAATTTGTGACTGACATTTTTAATATAAGTAAATAAATTTTGTATATAACTTTTTTAAACAAAAACTTTCAAGCCTTTTGTTTAAAGAAGTTTTACATTGTGAATATTGAAACATTTACAATGTAAAATAATTAAAATACACTAAAAGAAATATTAGCTATATACAATAAGCAGCTATGATTGTTATATGCAATGGATATTTATACTTTGTATACAGCAAATTTTTTTATTAATTCTAATAAAAATATTGAAATTATTATTCAATTTGTAACATTTTAAATTATTGCTATTAATAAATAAATTAATAATACTCACCAATTTTTCTAAGTTAGGGCAGCCAGCAGAAAGATAGCACAATGTATTGTCAGTGATCTATTAAAATCAAAGAAAAAAAGTGTTTTAAAATTTATGAAGTTTAAATCAGATTAAAATAAACTATTTAATATTGTTTTTAATACATTATATATATATATAGAACTATATATCATTATTTAAAAATGAAAAGATAATTATAAATCATGGAATAATAATAAATAATGTATATTAAAAAAAAAACAAAAACCAATTTATATTACATCTATTTATATTCTAATCTGATAAACATCAGATTTAACAAAAAAAAACAAGATTAGAAACATTATCAAAAATTTATACATTTGAAACACTTTCAAAATATTATCAAGTCACCAAATATATCATTAGTAGATATAAAGTAATGAATGAATAAAATATCGTTATCAGTCATTTGATTTTTAAAATTATTCCTCACATTACCATTATTAGTAATCTATAACTCTCTCGTTAAATATTTCATTAAACAAGTCTCATTAATTTAGCAAGAAAAATTATCATTAAAAAATAATGGGTATCTTTTAAATATTTAAAGACATTAATTCTAATAACAATTACTCCTATTATTATTTTTTTTAACTATATACAAATACAGTGAAAACTGCTTATGCGACCACCTGCATTCAACGGGCACCTGTCAAAATGGGCAAAAATTTCTGGCACGAAATAGTTTATACATAGTCTTTGTATAAGTTACCTGTATTAAACGACCACCTGTGTAACGCGACTGCGGGCATCGATTTTTGGTCCGAAACAACATACAGCAACTGTAATAAGCGACCACTTCCACAAATATATCGGGTCTAAACTCTTGTTTGAACCCACCTTGCACTTCTCCCACCCTTGAAATTAGGTGCAGGTGCTAATAAATTAGTCTAGCAACAAAGGAAATTCATTTCAGTTTGTTCAAAATTGTCCGAAAAATGAAAGAAATGCAAAAAAGCTGTTGTTAAAAGATCGTGTTAAAGTTATCAGAGAAAGTGAAAATGGTTTATCACAATGGCAATTAGCGGCAAAGTTTAACTGTGGGAAAATGAAATTTATTTTACCGCAGACCTACAGTATTTTTCTTAGGGGCATAAAATATTGTACACGATACAATTAATCAACTGATCTCATCGTTTAATAAAATTTATTTTATTTATTTATTATTTTTTTTACGTTCATATACAGTACATGTGTGATAAATAGTTTCTGTATCAACCTACCTTATTTCCACGATATTTTTAGAAAAATAATATCCAAGTAATTTTCACACACAAAATATTCAAAAACAATAAACGCATTAATGCAAAAATCAGTTTTACAGGCAACCTTCCTTTATTGATTCCACGATTGTCATTGGACAATTGCAGAAATGAAATTGTATTATGAGAAAAAATAATAAAATCATTCTATTATTAATTAAAAATTTTTCTTATTGTACTTAAGAAAATATTAAATATTAAAAAATACATTATTTTTAAAGTTAAAATAAGATAAAACTAACGCAAACCAAAACCAAAGTGATGGACGCTCGTATATCAATTTCGTAATACATGTAACTGAGGAGCGAATGAAAAGAACCAAGTTGAATTAATTAAGTCAGAAAAAAGAAAATGTGCATTATAATCGAGAAAATGCGAGTACTGTATTAATCTTTAAAATATTGGTATGAAATCTGTCTTATAAAATCACGACGACTCCTGTAAATCAAGTTATCCGATAAGAATAAAATACGGTACAGTACCAAAACAGCTCTATCATTGAAAAAAATTTGCTTATTTTTGCTCACCTTGAGTTTTGCTTAGTGGAAATGGCTAAAAAGTGTGCAAAATATGTACGGAAATGCGGTATTACAGCACCACCTGTCTAAAAGACCACTTTTTAAAAGAACTGTGGTAGGTCGCCATAGACAGGTTTTTACTGTATTTGAACCACAAGATAAGATAAATTCAGTTTTTTTTTGGGTTAAGTACGCTATTTTATTAAATGCAAGTGATGTTATCATTTACAGTTTCTTAACTTACTTAACATATATTCTTATTTTTTTTTAATAATTCAAATTTTATTTTTGTTAATTTAATTTTCTTGTCGTGATTAGTAATATTACTTTCTATCACATATCTTTCTTTTATCAATATACAAAAAATTATATTAAATTTTAAAATTCAAAAGAAAGCTATAAATATAAAACATCAGTTAAAAATTCCATAAAATTATTGTTATTATTTTGTTCTTAATTCAAATTATCATTAATATGCTAACGAATCACACTTTTCATTTTATTATTGATAATATGAAAAATACTTTTTTTATTCTGTCAGCAATGAATTTATTAAGAATACATTTTAAAAAAATTATGTTATTTGGAATATTTTCAAATATATTATCAAAATTTTTAAAAATTGCATAAAAGTTTCAAACTATAGTAAATATACGCAAAAAAACTTTATGCATTTTAAGTACTGGAATATGCTAATTAAAAGTACTAGCATGACTACTATTCAAACTAGGATAGTTTTTAAGAGTGAATGAAAAATGGGTCTAAAAATAATTATTAGTTAAATATTAGTAAAAATAGTTAAAAATTATTTATATATTGAACTATAAATTGATTACATTGCATAAGATAATCTTTAAAATGGCTATTTAAAATTTTATCCTATTTTTGAGTTTAAAAACAAGAAATCAAAGACTGTCCTGAACAAATTGGAACATATGAGAACCTACTAAAACTATTTATAAATGAATTTGAATACAAAATTTCTCATTTACTTCTGAATTGTTATTTTTGCAATCATTTTGAATATGTGAAATAAATTTTATCAGTAATGACTCAAAATTGAAAATACAGTAAAACCCCACTTAATGCTGCCTTGCTTAATACTGACTTGATATAACACAGTCTGCTCAAAGCCTAAAGAAAAGCTCAAAATTTACGCTGATTTAAATTATTGCGGCATTTCACTGATTCATATATAATACAATTATTTACTAACATAAACCAATCAGAAAAAGGCGGGAAAATGATGTACTTTCTTTAAACCTATGCAATTTTGGAAAAAATATAACATCATGGATGCCATAGGCAATATCGACTTTGCTTGGCAAGAATTAACTGATAAATGCATGAACAAAGTGTGAAAGAAGTTATGGCCAAAGGTATCCAAGAGTTCTCAACAAGAAGAGCCTATCTCTGTATCGTTAGGTTAACCAAACTTAACCTAATCGATACAGCAAAACTAGGAGATGTAGACAACCAGGACATTAAAGAGTTACTGCAGGTTTCTAGTGAGAGCCTTACCAACGATGACCTTCAAGAACCAGCAGAACAAGGAATTCATGTAGAACTGAGAAATAATGATTCTGAAAATGAAGATCCCAAAAAATTTCTCTACAGATTTCCTTAGTAAAAGTTTGATAACAATAACCGAAATCATTGATCAAATTGTAGAGAATGATCCAGATTTTGAAAAGAATGCAAAAGCAAAACAAAGCATTTTGGATGTGATCTTCTGCTACCGACATTTGTTTAAGAAAAGAAAAAAGCAACAAATGAAACTTTACGACTTTATTGCAAAAAAAAAAATTTCAGAAAAAATCAGGACCTTTGTCACAAAAAATGAACTTTACATTTCTGTGTGCATATGTTTATGTGTTATTTAACATATATTACTATACAAATTAATATAAAAATAACTTGTAAAAATTTGTTTATTTTTGGTTGCATGTTCCCCTATCTCTATTTACTCTATGTTAAAATAACCTCATTTAACGCTTTGTCATCTAGGAACGCATCCTCGCATTAAGAGGGGTCTTACTGTATTAGCAATTTTTAGTATTTTCCATTTATTTCTTACTTTTTACCATATATGTCATGTTTAAAAGCTTGCTCTACAGTCCATTTGATATTTTTAAATGGAATTAAAGCTAAAATTTTTTGTCGTCTTTTACAAATTTGCAATTGACACTGTCTAATTTCCATTAGTAGTTTCCATCCCTTTTGATATAAGAGAAAGTTAAAAATAATCATTTATCACAGTCTTGACTTCTGAATATTGATGCAGAAAGGAGTAATGCAACTAATATGGATCTTATTACAGTCAGTTTGGGAGAGATTGTGTGTATAATAGAGTTCTGACAAAAGTGCTGTATTTTTTCAAAAGTAATATTTTATACACAAAAATTATTTATAAATACACTTTTATCAGAAATGTAGTAATTTTATTCCCAGAGTCTCAGATTACATAGTTTCAACTAGTGGTGAACTCTAGAAATTTTTGTACCGAAGATTATACAAGTAACGCAGTTTCTCAACCTATATATTCCATAAATCCCATGGAGTCTGCAAATGTGTTAGTAGGAATCCTTGAGTTTCCAGATAAAAAAGTAATACTCTTATATTGTGAAATAAAATAAAAACAATAAAATGCTTCTTGTAATATTTATCTTCATTAAAAATGCAAACCAAAGTTTAAATTAAAAAATATAAAATTACTTAAATTAAATTATAAATTTTTAAACAAAAACACTTAGAATACATAAAAATAATAATCATTTAATTTAGTCAAGGGGGTTCGTCAGAAGTTTTCCTTTATTAAAAATCTACTTATCAGAAAATGAAGTTTGAGAAGCACAATAGAGTGATGGATATTCTTGAATCGTTTTATATCCAAAGGCATGTAGTTTTTCCAACTTTTTCAGAAATGTGTGTTAAGTTCTTTCTTATTATTTAAAAAAATGGGCTGTTGTTGATAAGCATATTAAAACCAAATAACCATTACAGTATATAAAAATGACTGAAATGTTGTGTAGGCATGATTTACCCACAGTCACCTTTGAGAAAACATGCAAAAAAAAAAAAAAATTCCATAAAATAGAAATACATTTCAGAAATTAAATAATTTTTTCAAATAACCAATTGGTGGATCAAACCGTACAAGGCTTATCAAATTGTAATGAAACCAAGAAAATCAAAATCATGTCAAAAAAAGGAGATTGATTTTGTTTGTAGGATGCATTTTGGTCTCTACTAGACCCTCTTCAGCCACAATTACATAAATACAGATATCTGCAATATTTAACTTAACGATTACATGGGTATATACTGCTAACTGTTCATACAACCGTCTGGGCAAAAAGCTTACAACTATATTTCAGAAGATTCATTCTTAAACATGCAATTTTAACAATCAATTTAAATAATTTTTCAATTTATGTTAAGTATAAAAAAACTTATTAGCATAAATAAAGTAAAATAAAATTTGTAATGAAAAGTTCTATGTACTGTATAAAAAGAATTTCTTTAAAAACTCAATTGAAAGTTACTTATATAATAGAAATGTAAAAATAAATAAATATACAAATGCTATTCACTGATTCTTTTTGTTGTTATAGTTAAAGATCAACTTTGAATGTGGTTTTCTTAAGCCTTGCACAAACATATATAGTGAACTAATTTAAGTTTTTACACAAATAATCTTATGAACAATAAATGATCTTATCACATTTTAATATATTACTTAAAATAAGAACATATAAATGGTGATTTATCTAAATAATAATAATAATTATTATCTAAATAAATATATAATAATAATAATAATAATAATAATATTATTATTATTATATTTATTTAGATATATAGTATTAGATAATAATAATTATTATCTAAATAATAATAATTATTATTATTATTATTACTATTATTAATTTTAATTATTATATTAATTTTACACTTGTTTCGGTAATAAGCTGTGTTATTGGTGTGTGTGTGTCAACATCTAGAAACTTCCTAACAAGTGACATGTGTTCAATATTGCAACTTTCTATAGTGCTGTGTATATAATCTCTGAATAGCAGAAACCATTCAGGACTGAGAAGTTTGTCCACTATTCAGAGGTACAAGCCAGTGGCCATATTGTATTTTAACCTGGTCATTAAAAAAAGAAGAATATAATAATTACAAAATCATCAAATTTGCATTAAGAATATGAAAATACCAAAAAGTATACATAGAATATATAATTAATATATATATACAGTATATTATTTATCTTTTCAGCTGTAAAAATCACATTTTAATTGAATTCTAAATAGCAAACAGATGCAACGTCACAACAAAAACCTTTTAACAGTGTTGTATTCGACAGTTTATTTTGTGTTAGCAAACAGATATTTTAATTAAATGGAACATAAAAATTACAACAAAATGTAAATGTTCATTAATTATTAATTCATCAAAAAATGACCTGAGTGGAAATAATGAAAAAAAAAAAAAAATGCAACTGTTATTATGAACAGAAGGGTTTAGGCGATGAGAGTTCGAATGACAAGTTACAAAAGCAATTTTCTAGCCACTTCCAAGGGGTAAAAAATGTATTCAATATTCTTGCATTTATGATCTAAGCAACTAATAAAAATTGATATAGGGATTTGTCTGCTTTTTCATTATCAGGTAGGTGTAATCTTTCAAACATTTTTGCTGTTTTCAATAAGCGATATATAAAAAAATTACTTTAGTCACCACCAAACTGCTAAGATTTATATCAAAAAATTTATATCAAGAAATTATATCAAAAAATTTGAGAAAACTGAATATTTTTCTACACTTTAAAGTGGCTGGCAGATTGTCTTTGTAACATGATCATTGAATTTTCACCAAATTAGTGCTATTGTCTTAACCTTAAAACTGTTTTTTTTTCATTACTACTGTACTACAGTTCTTGTTGAATGAATGAATAACTTCAGAAAAATTTATGGTTTCTTGGTAATGTAAGCTTAATTCCAACAATAAGACAGAAGTTTAACAACATTAATATGTATGACAATAAGTTATGATAGAAAACACTAATCTAGTTAAAGTTGTCAAACAGATAGAGAGTATTGTTTGGCTTTTTACAACCTACCCTCCCCCTATTCCTATTTTAAGCTAATCTTTATTCAACACCTAAGGTCAAAATTCTTCCTCTGAAAGAGTATTTGAACTGATTTTCTGTTTGTTTTAAAATATTTCATACATAATTAATTATTTCAGAATATTGAATGTGGGACTTTGTGTTTTCATAAGATAGGTTATGGATGATGGCATCTATTACTTAGAGGTGAATATAACAGATGTCTTATTTGAAGAGTCTGGATATTGTAAAAAATGTCCATTAAGTAGAGGTGTCTGCTATTTGGGAGTGTCCATTAATAGAGGTTTCACTGCATAAGTTTTTACTAAGGTTTAATGTTTGTAGACTTTGTGTAATGTATGTGGTATAACACCAGTAGAAGAGAGGACAAAGGTACAATAAATAGCTTATCCATCCACCACATCTGTCTTATTTCTTGAATGAGTGAAGTGTACTTGTTGATTTTTTCAGTGTGAGCATTTTTTATGTTATGAGTGTTTGCAACAGAGATGTCTATTATATAAGTGTGAGCCCAGGGAGTGTCGGAAGAAGTCGAACTACTCCTTCCGGCAACAAGTCGTTGACCTACTCACTTGTCAAAGATGGCTGTTACATTTTGTTATGCATTACGCAAGTGGAGGGGAGGTGAGATGGGGTCGACGAAAAGGCATAGACAACAGTCGAGTAAAGACACCATGTTTAATAACAAACAATATTTATTAAAATCAACGAAAAATTTAATTACAATTCTAAGTTCACTAAGCTACAATTCTAACTCTCAATTACGCATAGGGGGAGAAATCAAGAGAGAGTTTACATAAGTCATTTTCATACCTCTTGGCAAAGTCTGTAGACGACGGAATATCCAAAATTATAGGCACTAGGTCAAAGTTTTGTGACTCCAATGAACAATTAATTCGTGGCTCGTCCACGAGCACATACGACTGGCAGATCGAAAGAGACTTCCCTGAGGGGGGGAAAAAGATGCAGTTTTTATAGATTCGCCGTGGAAACAGTCACGAGATCATTGTTAGGACGGAAGAATGATGAATTCGGATATTGAGTGTACAATCTACAATGTTACAAATTATATTTCCCACAAATTCAGTTGTTCACTTCTAAAATCATAAGAATAATTAATTCGGAAAAACTAGATAAAACCCGAATTTCACATCAGCAATCTTACTGCATTTGTCAATGAGAGTGATGTCAGGTGTATTGTAATGAATTGTTTTATCTGTGATTATGGCTCTGTTGTAGTATATTTTGTGTGTATCATTTTCTAAAACTGCCTATGGTATATATTTGTAGTAAAGTACCTGGATATTTAATAATCCGTGTTTGTGTGCAAGCTCTTAGTGTATTATACGGGGGGTGTGCAAAAGTAGGTATACAGTTGAGAATCTGAGAAATACAAATGTTTGGTGTTCATTATTATTATTTTTTTATCACCTTTTATTAGTTGTATTCCTTATTTGCGATTTAATCTGTACATAAAAATAAATATTTTTTCTTCCTATTTTCTCTCTCTCTTTTTTTTCATAACAACAACTGTATACCTACTTTTGTACCCCTGTATTTGCTATTTAATTATGCCTATGTAAACAGTGTGTTTGTGCTAAGAGATTGCAACCAGAAGTTATACGTTGTATTGTTTCTGGCAGAATGTGGCATTTTCTGCAAGAGTCATTTATTAGTGGTGTATCTTTCAGGATGTGTTTTCTATAGTTTTTAGTGTTTATGACCTGATCTTGAATGGCAATCGTAAACAATTCATACTAAGTGTTTCCTGCATGTCTCCACTCTCCTCTTTGATCCAGTCTGCTTCAGCATTGTGCATGACTGCAGTAGACCAAAGAAAAGACCAATTACAAATTTTTACTTCTTTTACTGACAGTTGCAAATTATTTTTTAAATTACAAGTACATTTTTACATTTTTATTTTAAAATACATTCAAAAATAAAAGTTTAAAACTAATATTAATTGTTTACGTGAAAAATTATAGGAGAGATCATTAAGAACTACAAGTATTATATAAAAGATATCTGACATTTTATATCACTAAGACTTCTAAAGGGAATTGAACTGAGCCCTTAGTAAAATATATCAATCAAGATTAAAATAGGGTAATGCTCCTTGTTGGAAAATGTAATTAGAAGAATCATTATGTAATTGAGGGAACACCAGTTTTCTAACAAATTGTGGTGATGATAAAGTCAAGATCCATGAAAAAAAAAAGCAATCCATTAGATAGAATACTCAAAACTTGGAGATATTCTTGATTTAAACTAAAAAATATTGGAAATAGACAACTTTAAAATCACTATACTCTTTTAGGGATACTTGGTATTTGTATATAGTCCTCCTTAACTTCCTTTGCTTTATAAATAACCCTGTTAATCCAAACTTTTCACTAATCTAGATAACCCTGTACAATAATTAGTTTCTGATTAGGGAAAGTATACTGTAATACAATTTCTAAAATGAAGAAGTTTTAAACAATACTATTGCAATAAAACTTTTTCAAATAGGGATTTGATATTAAAAAAAAACAGAAAATTATGGAAAAAATTTATATAACATTTTGATATAATAAAGCTTAAAAAATTGAAATTATAGAATGTAAAAAATATACAATTTCTAAGATCATCAGTATTGTATTTTTTAAAAAAACCTGGAAAAAAGAAGTGTTGCAATATATTAAAAAAATTATTATTTTAATACTGACATATTAATATACTTACAGACACACATTCTTCTAAATCCATTTTTTCAAGTAAATGGCAATTCTGTGAAAATATTATACCAAATTAGATAAATGTAAATAATACATTTTTACTCATATATTTTTAAATCCATAATAAATTTAAATTTCAAAAGTTATCTAGGAGAGTTAAATCTTGAAAATAACAAAATTAATATTACTATTATTTTTGTTACTTTCCACTTCATTCAATTGCATAATTTTAAAATATTCAAATATACAACATTTGATACAGCAAATGTCATAAGTAGAATTCAGTTGCACTACAAACCTCACAATAAGAAACTGGATCACAGCTCAATCAGTTTTAAACAGATTCATTATTGTAGTAATCCTTGTTTCCTTCCTGATGCACTCAAAATCCATGTACCAGACTAACATACTTTTTGAAAATATAAATCATACAAATGGACTGTCCCAGACATAAAGGTTACTATAATACAGGTGCAACAATTTCACTTCCTGATGCCACTCTTTACAACTTTTGGCTTGCAGTATTATCATCATGCCCAATAGTATTATCAAAGTTTTTTGATCAGAACATAATTCTTTCAGATAAAATTTTATGCAAACAGTGTAACATAGATTACATGTATTTTTAACCATATACAGTCAAATTCCATTAATACAAAGATGAAAGGACTGAAAAATTAGTACTCTGTATTAACAAGATTTGTATTAAGCAAACTTTACAAAAAGTCAATGGTTATACCATCAGGTGGAAAAAAAAACAATTTTCTCTGTTATTTCAGTATTTTATGCCCAAATATGTTAAAAATTAACACTGACACATTAATATACTTACAAACGTTCACTTTTATTCAGATACAGTGGCTTCAAGATAGAAAACACTGTACATAGGTGCATGGGGATGTACAGTACATCTTTATAGCAACATAAAGAAAAAATCAATGCTTGTTTTTCAACATTGTTCAGAGTTGGCAGAATGCCAAATTACTGGATATAACAGGCTCACTTAGCTGCCAAACTGAATCCAGGACTTGGATATGCATAAAAGTTAAACATTTAAAAATAATTTATTTGTCTGAATTCAATGGAAACAGCTATTTTTTAAATTAAAAATTACAAAATTTAGTACTGCCAGATAGATGAGATGGTTAAGGCATTGGCTACTGTACTAGAAGATCTAGACAAGTTGAAAACCCCCAGCAATTTATCTGGTACAGACCTCTTCTGAAATGTAGAACCCATCCCTCACCACCCAACCACCTCTACTATGAGCCTGGCCAAACCTACAACAGATCTGATAAAAAGTCCCTCTAAGTGCCCACAGGATGGGGGAAAAGCATTTAATATCAATATTTGTTTCATTATTGCCGTTATTAAAACAATTAAAAATAAGAAATATTTTGTAAATTATGGATTTTTAATTGAAAATCTCTCAATCCTGTTAACTTCCAATTTCTAATGCACACATCAACAGTCTTAACTAATTGTTCAACATTGTCACAAGGTGTACAAAGCACCAACTATAAGACAAGGTGTAATTTTTGAGTTGGAGTAAACAACATTGCAGGTATTTGCCACACCATTGCCACCAAGGATGATAACATGGATGTCAATAGCATTGTGGCAATGTTTAAAGTTGAAAAATGTGCCACCAGTCATGATGTGACTCATAATTTGTCTCTTTGGCTCAGGTGATTTCTAGAAAGCTAGAAACAATATGTTCACATTAAATGATAAATTGTTATTGAATTCAGATCATGAAACATTTCCTACTACATATTAATTGATATTCTCTATTAACCAAACCTATTAACATTGAAATGCTTATCCTCATTCATAGGATTGCAAATCTACTTTGCATTAACGTAGACTTAGCATACTGCAATGATGGGGTTTGACTATATATATAATTTTTGTTACAATATAACTTAAAAATTTAAAATTATGCTATAACAAAAATTATATATAATATATAACTAAACTTTAAATAACTCAACTAAAAAAAATGCAATCTAATAATACATATTTTAAAAAAATACCATGTAATCTACTCAAAATAAAAATTTCAGTTATTTTCACTAAAGAAATTTTTACATTAATAGTTACAAATTAAACAAATCAAATTAATGTACTAAGTGAGATTATATTGTGAGCTCTTAAAAGATTGCTTTGTTCTAGCAATCAAAATATATCCTCTATTACTGGAAAATAAATTAAAAATTTAGTACTTAGTTATGTACAGTACTCGTTGGCACGCCATTTGATGACACACTTATTTATTTATTTACATATTAATCAACATTGTTTTTAAACATCTAAAATTATTACAATCCTCTTAAAATTAAATTATATAAAATTATATATAAATTTCTGCATTATATATACATGAAGGTGTCTGTTATAAACAGATGAAAACATCAGTAAAAAATATGTTATTTTGAAGTATGCTGGTGTAGGTGTTTTGCAGGTCTTTTGTAAAATGATCTCTTAAAGCTATCTAAGGAGCTATGAATTTTATATTCTGATATTGTTTTATCCCAACTCACACAAAACAGCAAAACTGCTGTTTATTGAAACTTTTTTGTAACTTATTACCAACAATACTTTTATTAAGAAATATAATGTTTCCATAATTTTGTGATAAAGTATCTTGTATAATATGACAAGCTATATAAATGGTTTCTATAACTAAAAATTTTTGAAGTTGTAATATCACTAAAAATAGAATCATCTGTAAATATGAATAATATAGTAAAAATGCAATCTTTCTGATAAATTATTGTAGTAATTAAATATTTATTTTTTCCTAAATGAAATACCTGATATTTAAATTACTAAATTATTTTTAATATTTCAATATTTAAATATTAAAACTAACTGAAATATAATTTATTTTCAGCTGATTTAATTAAAATTATTCATTATACTAATTTGATAAATACTTTCTGTTAAAAATATAAAAAGAAAATACAATGATAATCCTTGACAAATTATACTATTAAAAATATCAT
The DNA here is from genome assembly GCF_030686945.1 of Centruroides vittatus. Classification (NCBI taxonomy): domain Eukaryota; kingdom Metazoa; phylum Arthropoda; class Arachnida; order Scorpiones; family Buthidae; genus Centruroides; species Centruroides vittatus. Next base: position 89,998 of record NW_027122185.1, on the reverse strand, counting down.
ATTATAAAACTATCAGTTCTTGTTTAACATTAAAGTTCATTGTAATAAATAATAATCATCATGACAGCAGTCTGTCATAATGCTATTTATGTTGCTTTATGACTAAAAATCCATAGACTCTGCATCCATAGATGCGAAATCAGACGTACACTCTTCAATGAATCTATAATTACAGAAATAATGAATACAATGTATAAATGATCAACAGTGATACAGTTTCTATGCATCAATGCCAAGGGTTTGTATGTAAATCTTACAATATTTGCATAATTTATTAAAAATTAAACCAAAACCAAGTGGAAGGACTAAAACAGGAAACTGATTACTAGATTAATTAAAATTCTAGATTTTTAAAATATCACTATCAAATACTTAATTTTTACATATTTAATTTACATAACATTTAAATTAGAATCAGAAAAAAATAATTTATAATTAAAAATTTTGTCAGCAATGTCAAATGAAGCTTTAGTAAAGATTAAATTCTTAGGTTTTGAATACTATCTTCTAAATAAAAAGGAAATTTTGTTTGTATGTTTGTGGCAGTGTCATATTTGTGTGATGCATTTGTAAATGTGTGTGTGTGGATTTGTAGTGTTGTCAAATTTTATCTTTTCTCATAACATTTTTGGAAAAATTTATTTTTTATTTATATTTTTCTATAAACCTGTTCCGGTATATTTTAAAGAAAAATTTTCAAAGCCCACAAATTTCCCTCAAATTGTCAAAAAAGTTCTTTTTAGCAAATGAATCAGTGATGTCACTGCCTACATATCAATCTGCCACTGAAAATATGCAACATATTTAACTTCATGTTCAGTTACTTTGGAAATGAATAAATTAATTTCCAAAATGAAAGTAAATTAATAAAACAATTTAATTATTATGAACACATTATCTAAACAATGATCTAAATAATGAATAACCAACTGGCTAAAATTGGTTGTAATGTTACCATTTAATTGATGTCCCTTCATCCAAATACTTTTGTAATTGAAAAATCTTAGTAATTTAGGTTCTTGCCTTCTACTAAAACCTGCTAATGTGGGAATATTTTGAAAATATATGAAAAACTGTATTAATATTATTTCCAATCTACTTTCAATTATTATCTCTTAAAATATATCACTAAATTGCTTCATTACAGATCAGTCTATTAAGAATTACTTTCATCATCATCATTTGAGAAAAATGTTTTCATCTTCATAAATACAATAGAGCAAATTTATACAAAGACAGATAAATAAGATCAAATTTATCATATTAAGAGAAGATCAAAAGAAAAATGATAAAATTCATTGACACCACAACAAAACCAAATATCCAATGTTTTCATAAGATAACCCAATCATTGTTAGATACATCAATTTGTTTTAAATATTCTGTGTAAAGACATGATAAATTTATTATAAAAATGTATGATAATACCACCTCTTAGAGTCTTATGTATTTATATTTTAATTTACTCACCCAAATTCATTCTTATTACCTTGGCTAATGCCTGGAAGCCACTATCTGTAAATTGAGAACAGCCTGCAACTTCTAATGTCCTACAGAAATAAAATTTTTAATTTTTATTAAAATTTGAAATTAAAAAAAAAAAAAATACTAATCATAGTCCATACACAAAATAATACATATTTTAAACATTGCATTTTAAATTGTATAATTACTTTTAAATATCTACCGTACTTTCCGGCATATAAGACGACCCCCGACTTTTGAGAAGATTTTCCTGGGTTAAAAGTTGTCTTATACACTGGAAAATACAGTATTAGTAATGGTGTTGCTTGCATACAACTTAATTTTTCCAAAAATTCAGTTATAACTCACTAATTTATTAACAGTTCCAATACCACAAGTAAAAATATACAAAAAGTAAAGTGCATACCAAAAATAATTCTAATTTACTGTTTTTTTTTTTTTTTACTTGTGATAATATACAAATATTTAAAATTAGTTTATAATTGATTTTATTTCTTAACAACCCAGAAATCATCCTGGATGAAGTATGCCAGTTTCTGTTATTACCAGATACACTTATAATATTTTAAGTACAACCATCAAAAAATATACAAAATTTTGAAAAATTGATGTTTCTTCAAATAAATGGTTTTCTGTTCATCTTAAAAAAATTACATAATATTTTCAGAAAACAATAGTACAAGTGGAAAAAAATCTGGTAACTAAGAAACCTATACTTACATTGCATTAAACAAAAACAATAAAAGACAAGGAACATTCCTTGTGATATTAACTATTTTAATAGAATAGTCAATTCTTTTGCATCTGACCCCAAGACTTTCTAGGCTTTTATACCCAAATTTTCTAAGAATATGCCTAATAAGACTTTTATGTTTCATGATAAATCAAGTATATGATATCTATCTAAATCTTAAACAAAAACTTGGTAATATTATTCTAGAAACCCATTACAAACTACTTATTTTTCCTTTGCAATTATATAAGTTTTCCTTCTCACTTGCAGAAGTTTTGTATGCCATTAATATATCTACTTTTAATTCAGATTATATTCCAGCTGCATTGTATAAATCTGTTTCTGTTGTTATACAGTACTCTCCAAACTTTTTCTCATTATGTTCAACCTAGTTAGTCCCCAATCAATGAATCTCCTCGATAATTATTCCAATTCCAAAAAAAATAAAAACACTATCCTATTACTCTTTCCCATACAATTGAAATTGTATATTTTGTAGAATTTGTTTTCCTTTATCTAGTAAACTCCTTCCTTTTCAACACTATGGCATATACCACCATTCAATGATGACAAACTTATTGCAAACTCTGTCTTACATAATTAATGTAAGACTACTATGCAAATATGATATTAATCCAGAATTTCATTCTTGCTTTAACAATTATTTTCTATTAAGAACTTATAAAATTAAAATAGGCAATTATACTTTCCTTGATTTTGTTTCTCTATGCAGCAATCAGCAAGGATCTGTTCTTAGTGGCCTTTTCTTTTCAATATATTTAAACCACCTTCTCTCCCAACTTAAATCTCATGTTGTTGCTTATGCAAATTACAAAATTAATTTGTTCTGATCTATCTATTTTACAGTCTGATATCTATTTACTACTAAATATTTTTAAATCTGCTAACCTTAAAATTAATATTAATAAAACACTTGCTTTGTGTTTGTGATAGTCACACGAGTGTACAATAGTCCACAAGAGGCAGTACACAAAAAAACTAACAACAAATTATTTATTTTTTCATGTGATTAGCAATATACAGGATTCTTTCAGATTCCAACTCTTAATGTCATACAATATCCCAAACTGGGGCGAGGAATCAAGCAAATACAGAACAAAAGAACACGCTCGTGACAAATAAGAAAAGACAGACTTGTAATCTTATGACTAACTTACACTAAATTACAAACTAAAAAGTAAAGGAAGAATAGCAAGAAGTTTTAATATGATAGAGGAAGTTATAAGGAATACTCGGGTTCTCTGTTTGATATTGAAGCTCTTCTGGTGGGAACCACTCTAAATCATTTCTCACTGATCTTTTTCAGATCTCTTCGAAGATTCTCCTTATACAAGGGATGTTGTCTCTCTCTCTTTACGTTAGCGGGGTCCTTTCTCTTTCTGTAGGCCACCTTTGTCTCCCTTTGTCCTTCTAGACGACAAGAGAAGCATAACTTTTGCACGTCTACCTTCACAGAGAGTCTGACCCAAGAATGAACCTTCTTATCGTTCTAGCAACCTCAGGGACTTCACTTCTAATTGTTAACATGGTTCATGGAAAGGGTTAACCCACCCACAGGAAGGAATGTTAATAGAAAATTCAAGAAAACAAAAGGAAGAACAAAGAAGAAAGAAAACTTAAAACTAAACTTATATCTAATATATACATTAATATGGCATATTGCCACAGTTACACATTGATCCATAATCCTTCAATGCCTGTTTTATACATTAATTCTAATCCAATTAAATATGTATCTTCAATTAACAACTTGGGCATAGTTTTTGACACCAGACTTACATTCAAAAATCATGTTGATGAACTAGTTAAAGCTCTTGCTATCAGACATGGAATTTTATGGTGATTTTGTAAGCCCATCTTTAATAAAAGAGCATTGCAGACCATTTTTTATGCTAACTTTCATGATGTATTAATTATGACTTGCCCATATGGTCAATAACTGCACCTTCCCTTTTAGACAAGATTACTTCAGCTATTAATAAGATATACCTTATGTTTAACAAAATATGTAGCCTGCCTTTCACTCGACTGAAATATCGCTAGACTTTGCCTGGGCTTCCCATCTTTCTTTGAAATAATTAAATATTTTGACCAGCTAATTTATTACAAATATTTTAACGGTCTTATCTATCAAGATTGGCATTCACTCCAAATCCCATTGAAAAAACTTTGCTCATTTACTTACATTTTTACTCTCTTTATTATCTAAATATCCCAACAATTTTTTTTACCATATTTTGTGAATAATTTTGATAAACTTTTATATTTTAAACTCTGTTTTTAAAAACAAAATGTAAAAAGTGCTATATTGGGATTTTTTGTTTGTTTTTTATATAGGTTTTGTAGGGAATGGAAATCAAATGTTTAACCAGACTTTTCCTGAAAATTGAACAAATAAATAAATTAGTTATTCACATGCCCATCATAAACTCTATAGTTTTCCTCCTCTTGCAGGCATTGGGTTTTGGAACATCTATCATCACATCACAGCACTCTGGTTGTGGAGCTCTAATGTCATACAATCTATTTACCTGTTTATTCAGGTTTCATTTCTGTGTACAGTATTGCATACCAGGATGCCAAACTATTTGTCCATCTGCTTCCAAAAAAAATCAGTACTGGAGATCAACAGGTCATATCATTCACTGCCTTTAGATAGTCTTTAGGCCTATATACATTTAGTAATTTGGCACCTTTCTATGCAAGGAATAGCCAGATTAGCAAGAGTCCAGTGTATCATGTTTATAAATAAATTTCAGTATTGGTAAAACATATTGAGAATTTGATGCTGATGTGATATTTAATTTATGATAGAAAAAAAATATTATTATTATTGTTATTATTATGCATGTCCATTAATAAGAGTTAACATAAACTGATGATTTCAGTTTTCTTGGTTGTTCTATATACAGCACTTGAAAGAAAGGAATTAATGACTAGTACTTTATAAGAAAGTATTCTTAATTTTAAACCAACATTAACTGAATACAGAAAAACAAAATTTCTGATATTAAATCATTAGTCTATTTATGAAAATATTAAATAAGGATATGTTTAGATATTATGTCACCTTAAATTATGGCATCCTTGTCCAAGAGCAACAAGAGATGAATCTGTTAAGTGTGAGCAGTTTGATACACAAAGATAATACAATTTAGGACATTTTTGACTAATGCATAAAATTGATTCGTCTGTTATATTCTGCAAAATACATATTTTCAAAGTTTTTAAATAAAAAGTTAATATACTACAAATAAAACTAAATGTTCTTACCACACACCCATGTAGATTTATAACTTGTAAATTTGAACAAAACCTTGTTAATTCATAAATAGCTTCATCGTTGACCTGTTAAAAATATTTTGTATGTTACTTTTTCTACAAAAATATGGTATCTTTATTACTTATTTTACTCTAATATCTATAATTTACCAGAAAGGTCCAAAAGATTTGCAATATTAAGATTGCCTAGACAAGGTTAAGACTACTAATAGTGCTCTATGCAATGTCTGAAAACATATTAGGAAAACCAAACTTAAAATTGCCAGGCAATTGTTTGAATATTGGTATTTTTGTTCACATGTTTCACAGATCTTAAATTTACCCAAGCTAGACAAAGTAAATTTCCAAAGTCAAAAAGCATATTTCCTAATATTAGTGGACACTATATAAACTTTTTCAGTTTGCAGCTATACTGTTTATTAGAGAACATTTACTATTAAAGGACACTGTTTATTAGAATATAGTTTATTTCAGTATTTGTCAAGTTTCACTGCACAAAAAAGTGCACCATGCAAAGTAAAATGTAAAATGAAAAAGCTGCTATGTAATTTTTGATGCCATAATTCAAGCTCTTGTGCTAATAACTTTTTTCATAACAAGTCCACATAAGATATATCTTACTAAAACAATATGAATCTAAGAATTGAAACATGTCAGTTAAAGAACAAACAAAAATTCAATAAGTAAGTTCATACTTCAATAAAAAGTGTTCTCAAAACTTTTGTTTTTTTTTATCTCATACCTATTTAGACTGGAAAAGCAGACAATGTAAAAAAAAACAAAAATTTAGACATTGCCTAGACATTCTTAAGGTTGCCTAATTTGTTTTCATGCTGAGTCTTGCTCAAATCAGACTTTGCCTAACTTTGTTGGGTGAACTTAAGATCATCCTAGGTAACATGAGAACAAAAAGTATCAATATTTAGACATTGCCTGACAATCATAAATTTGCCTAATTTGTTTTCAGGCAAAGTTCAAAATAAAACTTTATTTCAGACAATGCATAAAACACTGCCAACTGTCTTAACTCTGCCTAGGCAATCCTAGGATTGCCAATCCTTCAGACCTTGCTGATAAATCTACTGTTTTGATTTTCTAAATGTATGATTATAAAATACCTTTTTATCAGCAAACATTTTACTACATACAAGTACTTTTAGTCTAATTTAGACCTCTTTCAGGTACTCAATATAAATTCTATAAAGTATTCTAAAGGTGGAGAACCTGAAGATGGTCTAATTAGACTGGAAGTACTTGCTCATAGTAAAACTTTCTCTGGTAATAAGGTGTTGATAATTACACATTTAGTAAACATATCTTTCTAAACCAAAATATAAAATAATACATAGGACAAAATTCAAATTTATTTGCATTCAAAAATTCTGAAACTAGAAAAAATTTTAATCAACAAATTATTAAATTATTAATTTTGAGCATTTATTAATATAGAATACATATATAAACATTTATTAATTTCACATAATATTTTTTATTTTTATTATTTATATATATACATTTATTAAATTAAAAAAATTAAATTTATGGATTTATCATTATTCACAAAAAAAAGAAGGACATTTGTATTCTAATTTTACAGTAAGATTTATAAACTATTTTAATTAGTTTCACAACAGCAATAAATATATATATATATTGCTGTTGTGATATAAAGTATATTATATATTACAAATACAAATTGGCAGTTTAATATAAAATTATTATTTCTAAATTCCTCAGAAATATATAAATAATATCTACTTGGATATTTCATAAATATTCATACTTACAAGTGAACATCCTTTACTAATAAAAGATTTTAGTTTAGGACAACCTCGTGCTAAAGCTTCAACACCATGATTAGATATTTGATCACACCACGAAATATTAATATTCTCCAAATTTGGACATCCATCCCTGATTTAAAAATAAAGTTCATAAAAACTGATGTATTAATTATAAATTATCATTATATAAATTAGCTACAAGACAATTTCATTGAGGTAACCTAATGAATAATAAATGCAAAATGAACATAAACAAAAGATATAGAAAAAACAATGACAGAAAATAATTTATTTTGTAGTTATCTTACAGGAAGTAAATGATTTAAATAAATTGTGCATAATATTTCATAACAGATAAGACCAAGAAAAATGTTTTGTATAAAAAATATGAAGTTCTTAAAATATTATAACAAACTTTTTTAATTGTTTAATAAAAAATAATCCAAAAAATTTTCAATCATTTTCAAAGTTTTTCTGTCTTAACTTATTAAACAGATATGCATAAAGCAGGATAAAATATGGTTTGCTGAGAGAAAAAAAATTATTCTAAATATTACAATCATTTGATCTACGAAAGAGAAAAGAAATGAATTTATTGGATTCTTACTTTTTGCAGATAAAATTTGTATAGAATATCAAATATCTAGCAAAGTGTAATAAAATAATAAAGGCTACTACAGCTTCTATTAAGTTACAATTGAAAAAAATTACAATGAAAATATTTAGTAATATTAACAGGAGGAAAACATAGTAATAAATTTCTATTGTATTTGTACAGCTACATACAGATCTGTACATGTATTTGTACAGATGCAATCAAATCTAACTGCCCTTTCAAATTATAATAATTATGGAAAATATAAGTATATATAAAAAGATATACAAATTCTTTTTACACTTGCTTTGGTCACCCAACTTGTTCTCAGTAGCCTTGTATCAGAACTTGTTGAAAAGCTATCAACTCATATCAAACAACTGAGACAGTCAGCCATATTGTTTTCTTGTTTGTTTTTTTTTTTAGTTTATAAGTTACAAAAACATATGTGTGTATATATATATATATATATATATATATATATATATATATATATATTCTTTCTTTCTTCTTCCTTCATTTCTGCTTTATTTCCGCTCCTTTGTCTCAACAAATCATATATCAACCATTATCGCTGGAGGGGGAGGATTACCCCTTCTACGAACCGAGGGTATTAGGACTTCCCCGAATTTGGAGAGGGGGAACAAAAGAAGAGAAGAAGCCCTAAGGGCTAAGCTGTAAAACAACGGACACTTTTTGGGTTGGACCTCGAGGAAGACGCAGCGCCCCAGACTCGAAAGAGGGTGAAAGAGAGAAGACTGCAGTCAACGAGACAGAGAACCTGAGAAGACCAGGGAGAGAAATAGATACGAGGATCCAGACATAGAATCGCTCGTTTATTAGAGAAAGAGAAGGAATAACGATTGTGAGGACGAGAATCGTTAAGGACATCAATCAGACAACTTGGACCCAGGTACAGTACTTACTACTTTCTTTCCTATCGTTCCCTTGCTTTCCTAAGTCTATCCTTTTCTTTTCCTTATTATTTTAAGTTAGATGTAAGTTTAGTTTTAAATTAGTCGTTAAGGTTATTTGTTTGTTCTTTGTTATGCGGGCATGTGGAATCTGCCTGTAAAAATAATAGGAGGCGACTCACTCCCCTGTAAAAATATAGAAGTGAAATTGTGTCGGGTTGGGATCCATGTATTAAAAGAATCGCGTTCGGAGAAAATAAAAAGGAAAATTCATCATGTGAATTTTTATCTCTGCATTGTTATTTGTAACCATTACTCGCAGACCCATAAATATCTCCTTCCGAACAACCACACAGCAACAAAAATCAGCATTCACAAAAAGGGATTAAAAACATTTTAAAGATTTAAAAAATTTGTAATATAGCAAAAACAACTGCAAAATCTAAGACAGTAACACAACTATTTCAAACAACTTGATACAAAACTAGAATTTTCTTCTCAGTTGAAATAATCATGAATTATTTTTAGTTGAGTCAGTTTTAACAAGATTATAACTAACTTATGGTTTAGTAAAATATAATTATTTTAAATATCAAAGTATTGCTGTCTGATTTTCTTGATTCTAAGATGCCTCATGAGTTTGGAATCAAATGTTAAGATTTCACTGTATGAAGGGAAAAATTTTAAGCTTTTTTAAGTAACAACAAATTTGAAAAATAATACAAAATGCTAAGAAATAGATAATGTTCAGCAGTTCTATTTACATGCTCTTCTGTATACATAATAAATTTTTTAATGCTGCATCTTAATGTTATTTTAAAAGGTATTTAAAAAAATTAAAATGAAGTTTAAATTAAATGCTCATTACTAGCAAGGCTCACTTGAACTGTTGAGCAACATATCTAAAAATATCTATTACTGATACATAATGTACCATGTCTCACAATGACTACTGATTATTATTTTGGACAGTGTAAAATGCCATCAACTGTAAGCCATCTTTATTTTGACCAGCAAAAATGGTTAAAAAAAATCCTGCCTTAAAATTAAGAAAATAGCATAAGACTTTTATTTATAGTTATACATAGTTATATATATTGTTTGTCTTTCTATTTCTGAGATTTAAACAAAATATTCAAAATTTAGGATAATTGTCTAGTTTACAGACTAGTTTGCATAATCACATTAATGGCATTTTAGAATTGCATTCTATAAAAATATCAAGATTATAAATAACAAATAAATAAATAAATATATTCAATATCAATTTCTTATTATTAAGAAAGTGTTTATTATAGGTAGACAATCTGAATTATTGAACTTTATTTAAATTATTGGAATAAGGCTAAATTAATAATTAGATACAAAGTAAGGTGTCTAGAAGTAGGAAATTAAGCTATCATCTCAAGATAATTTTTTAATTATTATTATAAATTAATTTTAATTTCGCATTTCTGAAAGAAAAGAATTGGCCCAGGGTGGGAACATATACAGTTACTTATTATAAAGATGAAATACTGTATTTACAATAAAAAGTGAACTTTCATTTGAATAATGAAACTGATAGAAGAGATAATTTTTCCCATCTTTTTCATTCATTAAATGTGTCATTTCAAAACTCTTTTTTCATATTTTTGAAGGAGGAAAAAAAATGTTTTAAACTGCAGATTTAGATAAGATGTATTATATGTATAGCATAAAATATGAATTCTCAAATAAATTATGTATTAATTTCCATTATTTTTCAGCTCAGTTGAAATATCATTTTAATTATGCTTAAAAAAGTTATAAAGTAGTTTATTATTCAGAACATATTAAATATATCCAAGTATTTTACAAGCCAGTTAGCATTTATTAGTTTTATCATTTTTGAATTCTAAGTTATGTCCATTCAAATGTAATATTTACTTTATTTGTATAATAAACAATACATAGTACAGTAATACCCCAAACTTACGTGATAGGTGGGACCGAGCGATAACTGCGTAAGTCAAATTCGCATAAGTCAGGGTATAACTTTGCATATAAATACATACAAATTATTTTTAATTGGAGCTGGAGACTAAAGAAAACAAATTTAGAAAAAAAATGTTTGATAAAATCTTAGATAACATTGTTTCCATCTCAGCGATAATACCATGACATTTATGAATGATGCTTGAATTAAAGATTGAGCATTTTTCACAGCTTTGAGAAATTTTTCTTTGCCTTTTATAATTGTTCTGACCATCGATTCCGGTAGATCAAACTTCTTTGCCAATTCGCAAATTTTCATTTTTGTATCAAAGTCTTTAATAATGTTAACTTTACATTCCAAAGATAAAGTTTTTCTTTTCTTGTTTGATGCAGAAGAATCAGTTCTACTTGGATGACATAGTAGAACTGACATAGTAGAGCTGAAGAATCAGTTCTAGTTTGGATGACATAGTAGTCTCTCAAGTCTCCGTAGATATAACGAACAGAAATAAATAACACAAAATAAATTGTAGCTATGCATCGATTCCGCATGACACATCCAAACATGTAAGCTGAACAATAGTGTGGGGAGAGTGAGTAATCAAGAGTTGCGTGGCTCAAACAAAAGACGAATTGTCGAGATTTGAAAATTGCATAACTCCGGGTAGTGTAAGTCGAGGTATTACTGTACCGTAATATAATATAATACATAAAATCAATAAAAATCAATCATTGTTTCTGAAAAAGATATATCAATATCTTAATATCATGAATGTCATTTTAACTTAAAAAACTCTAAAAGAAAGACAAATTTTAATTTTTGTTGATTATAAATTCAAAAAAAGATGTAAAATTATTTACTCACCCTATAGCCTTTAATGATAGATTTGTAACTTGTGAGCAAGATCCTAAATCAAGATGTATCAATTTTGGACAGTATTTGCTGAGACTTTGGCAAGTACTGGAAAATTTAAAATCTCACAGTATAAATTACATATAAAATTACAGTAAGTTTTCTACAGTTAAATGAGTGTTTATTAAAATAAAATTACTTAAAATAGAAAATTCTGAAACAATATGTTCCTATGTTTACAGGCAGTCCCCAAGTAATGAACAACTGACTTATGGACAACTCATACTTACCAACGAGATGCTATAAAGTCTACTCATTTAACTTTTTTATAATTATTAGGTACTATATTATTGTGTTTAAGATAATGTAATGTATTTGGAAGTGATCTGTAAGTGTTTTATGTGCATAGAAATATATATACTATATACCAGACAAGGGAGAATGCGGCTATTTTTGAGTTACATGCGGCTCTTGCTGAAAATGTTAATTTCTGTTTTTTATTATTATTTTTACAATTTTATTTTTATAATTTTGTGAAAATATGTTTGTTAAAAAATTCAATATTTGTTTTATATTATATTTATATTATATAATAAAATCGCGCGCCTTACCATACTATCCGCCACGACAGTACAGAACTGTGGCTCCCATGCATTTTGCAAAACCTACATTTCGGTTCCCACTGAACTCTTGCTTGCCCACCCCTGCTATATACTAAGAAAAACATTTGGCTAAATACCAACCATAATTTAGAATATTCTGGAATAAAGAATAATTGGCCTAAAGTTGCACTCAAACCTGCAACTCCTGCTTACCATGTGGATGCGTTGCCAGTTACACTACCTAAAGCAATTCTTCACTTCTAGACATATTTAATTTTAAATATAACCTTCCAGTTATCTAATCATCATAATCGTTTTTTAGCATTTCTTGTTATAACAATAAATATTAAATTTTCCTTTAATTATAACTTACTTTAATTACAGTCAGCTTTTTCTAGAAAATGAAATTCTTTAATTTTCAAATCATTTTAGTAAGACTGACAGACATTCTATTATAATTATTGCTGTAATATGATTATCTTCACAAAATTTGTATAGACCAGAGTATACATAAAGGAAAGAAACTGCAAAATGATTAATAATTTAATTAGGCTGCAATTTGAAAAAATTGTAGACCTATAAATTCTCACTGTCATCCATCTGTCTGTCCTTCCTTAGTCTTGAGAACGATATTAGATAGATAAAAGTCAAGACCAGATACAAAAAGCTTAGGGACAGAAGGTCCTGATTAACTATATACAAACTTCCAATCTAGAATGCAAGTCACATGATTTTAATTCAAAATTTTTTCCCAGAATGGAATTATATACACTGTAGATGACCTGCATGATGCTATTGTTATCAGAAAAGTATGATGTACAAAAGCAAGACATTACTAATTTGAAATTAGGAGTATATATTTTATATTAAATAAATTAAAATTATTATTAAAAATTGCAGCCCAGCATTGTGATGATGTCACAATAATTTTTGCTCATTGCATATAAACCAAAATATAAGAATATATTCAGTGTTACAAACAAGCATTTTCATTTATACTCTTATGCAGGGGTCATCAAACTATGGCCCGCGAGGTCAGCTTATGCGGCCCACTGCAACACTATGCCACAAACAAGCTAAAATATAATTATTTATATGGAAATATCATAGATTGTAGTAAACTTACTATGTAGAAAAAATTTAAGTGTAAGTAAAAATGCCAAAATTAGTCCAATCTAATTTTTGCATCTGACAATAATATAATTTTCAGGAAAATCAGGAAAATAAAAAATTTGGTGACTTTTTGCAAATTTGGATATCAAAGCACTTTTTGTGTAAGTACCTCCAATGAAATTTCTAAGAAAAGTGATTATGAGCTTACTGCAGCAATCATGTTTGTGTATTGGTAAATAAATATGTTGGTTGTCTTTATTGTTTGTATATTCAGTGTACTGTATTGAAGAAGACAGTTATGCAGTCTGCGCTTGTCATTCTCTCAGTTATCTGGCCTGTTGTGAAAAAAGTTTGATGATCCCTGCTCTTATGGATTATTTATTCACATAAAAATGATGCTTTGGTAACAGTAAGAGGTTTCTTTTATTCAGAGTACTATTTCACAGATTTCTTTTTGTATTCTTGCATAACTCACAATTTAAAAATCACAATTGCATAGAGATAAGTATAACGTCATCTACAGATAATATATATTCTGAAATAATATATATTAATATTATTTCAGAATAATATCTTTTTTACTATATTCTTGATTGCAATATTTTTAAAAATCTTACTGCCTAACTTTATTTTTAAAAAAATATGCACATACTCACTGAATACATATATAAATAAGCAGATGGCATGTAATAATGTACTGGCCTACTGTAGCAGGGATCCAGATTTGAGTCTAACCAATACCTACAAAATTTTTCACGAATAAAATGAGTTGAGGCACCATTCCTTTAGACTGGCTGACCATAATGCATTGCCTAGGCCTATATATAACAGCAAAACTACAGCCAGCTATACAGTCATCATCTGATACCTTACATTAATATATGGGGTAATCTGAAAATAAGTTTTCTGAGTCTAGTATTAACAGGAATTTTTTATTCTGAAGATCAAGTATAGAGAGAAAGAGGCAGTCTCACTTTACTTTTTGACATAGACTCCACTTATATTGATGCATTTATCATATCACTTCACCAGGTTACAAAGAAACCCTCTCATGCCCTGCATACTGGCAAAATCTCAGTTTCTTCCACTTTTATTGCTGGTGAAAGTGGCCCACCTGTAAGAAGTCAAGTCTGAATGTTATTTTTTTGTTTCTAAATTTTTGTTTTAGTTATAATTTAGTTTGGAGACATTTTCTTTTTGTTTAAAGAATGAAAAGTTCTACACCTCCTAGTTCTAAATTCAAATAGACAAGAGTTACATGACTGTCATTCACGAGAACATTATTACCAATCTAAAATGGCATATCAAATTAAGTGATCTCCAAAGGGAGTTAAAAAGTAGTCACTTAATCACAATGTTACTGATTTTAAAAATCAGAAAAAAAATTTTTTGAAAAGATTGGACTGACTTTTGTCAGAAGCAGATTGCAAAAAATTAAAACTAACTGTTAGCAAGTACATGTATATATAAATGGGGTCAAGTGGCATGTGCCGATGTGATGTCACACTCAGGACAGTCATTATAAAGCAATGGAGAAGCAGAGGACAAATTAGGTAAAATTACAGAGTTCAAAGTCTAGCAAATAAAGAGACTGTCATGCCAGGAATGCCAAAAGAATCCAGACCATTTAAATTCTAAGAGTTTTTGTAAGTGCTTTGATTTTGTCATTTTTGTTAATTTTTCTAGAAATTTAATTTTAAGTTAGACTTAAGTTCTCAAACTGTCAGAAAAGATTTGTAAATACTATTTTTTGGGGGTTTTGTTCTTTGAATTGGACTAATTATAGTTTTGGGGTCTTTTTTTTATAACTTTTTGACTTGTGTGAATTATTACAATTAATTAACTTAGTCTAATGTTTTGTGTCTAGTTAACCTGTACATTTGTACATAATTATTTTCATAGAATTTATTAAATATTTTTGAGTTTTGATAAATTGTCATTTTTTGTTGGTTTTTTCTATTTATCATTTGTAAATGAGCATGTTTGCTACTTAGATTTTTCTTCTTCTTGCCAGTGGGGTGGTCCAAAGCTTGTGTGTCCTTACATTGTCTAACCATATAGATGTCTTCTTGCCAGTGTCTGAAGTCCAGACTTAACAATCAAATGAATCCATCTTTTGTTTATGTAACACCATTTATTAGGTTTAATTCTGCAGATCAAATGATGTGTTACACACTTAGTGCCTTCTTCAAAGCTGGAAAGAACTGGAAGTTGCTGGGCACTAAGTTCAGACTGTAATGGTTGATCAAGACATTTCCAACCAAATTTAGCAACATAGAATGCTATTGCAGCTGCGGTGCGAGTCTCGCACTGTCATCAAGAATGACCCCTGAACTAAGAAGGTATGCCTTGTTCTTTGAATAGCAGCTTTCAGTCTTGTCAGTTCTATCTTTCAGGGAATCCAGCAACAGCACTTTGAATACCTTGCTTTGTTTGGGTTTCTAACCAAATGCTTTCCTCCCATCACAATTTGAAAGCAAACTTGGTTGCCTTCTCACTTGTACCACAAGATGCAAGCTGTTGCTCATTCTAGCAATCTTGTAATTAGTACTGAGTTGCTGAAATATCTATTGTGCCAAAACTCTGCAGTGATACAGCACATCATGGATCAGGTGATGTGCTCAGGCATAACAACACTCAATTCTGCAGCAAAATCTTTCTAATCACCTTCTGTTGACATAAATCATGGTCTCCATTGTTAGCCTCTCCAGTGGATGTTGCCAGCTGTTCAGGTCACTACTTGTCTCCAACACTCACACAGCCATCACAGAATTATCTACATAATTACCACACCATTTGCATTGACATTAAATCTATTCCATAACCTCCACCAGTCACTTATGAATTTCAATGCCAGATATTCTGTGCTGTGCTCATTCATAGCTGACAACAGCCCACACTTCATCATTCATGTCACAACACATATCTGTTCAGTCTTATTCCTTATCATATTGGGTGGGCACATACTGCACATTCATGATAACTTCTGACTACAGCTGCTCATGTGCAACTTGCATCCTTACAGCAAAAATCCATATCAAAAAGGATGATCATCAGTATACAATACGCTGTGCCCTAAAAGTGCGCCGACTCAAAAATACGAGTATGAGAAACATATTTTCTGACTACCCCCTTAAAAATCAAACCATTAAAAGTATATATATACACAAAGGCAAAATTATGAGACAACTAATTATACTAACAACTAAAATAATATTCAACTAAACAGTAATTAAATATTTATTGTACCCTTATATATTAAATAACAGTAAAATTTTAAAAAATACTATTAATAATTTTAAAATTCTTTCACCTTACCTGTCAGTTAGCTGCTTGCATTCATTTAAATTTAATTCTTCAATATGATTACAATATTGAGCAAATGTTCTGAAAAATAATTATTTTTATCAGTATGTACTAAAGAATAATAAACTTCATGAATTATGATACAATAATTAAGCACATAAAAATGTTATTTAAATGCTTCATTTACATATTTTTGATGCTATAATTCTATACATTGAGAAATTATCTGTACTAGCTGTGATGAATTTCTGTGTGTACATTTGTTTTCCAGATAAGCAGAGTTTATGACTTCTAAATGGAAAACTTTTTCACCAAGAGGTTCTCTGCTGGATTATGATAAGGAGAAGATGAAAGCATGCTATCAAGACTGTTTTAAAATAGTTAGAATCAAGCAGTTATTGGAAAGAAAAGTTGGAATGAAAGATGGTTTTGCTGCATTAAATAAAATTAATTATAATTCAAACTATAAATGAAATGAGCTGATTTAGCTGTATTCAGCTGTATGTGCTAAGAAGCTAGAAAATGGTAGCAGTCATAGTTAGTAGCATTACAAGATATTGTAAACTATTTTGAACCTCAGTTAAAGAAAGTGTCTCATGCCTAATGCTTATATTTATTTCAAAGGTTAATGCTTCCATGTTCTATATCCTGAAGATGGTTTTTCAAACAGACTATTATATTATTAAAAATATTTCAAATATAATTACAACTTTTAACAAAGATAAAACTTTGCTTCAGTCCTTCATTCCGTTGTTTGCACCATCCACAGTTCATAAAATCACAAAACTCACGGAGACAACCTTTCCTTGTAGGCTACTGCCTCCGTAGTAAAATATGTAAAGTATGATAAAAGCGTCATCTGGTGTCCTAGCCACAATCACAATAATACATTTTAAGTAAAATTAAAAATAAAGGACACACATGATGCTTCAGTCCTTTGATTGCTTCAGTCCTTCATTCCAAACAACGGAATGAAGGACTGAAGCAAAGTTTAATCTTTGTTAAAAGTTGTAATTATATTTATTATATTATTAAACATAAATTACCATTGGCCATGTTAAATTTATTTTTAATTTTACTTATTTTTGATAAAACTTTACTGTTGATGGTAATTATCTATTTAGCAGTAAAAGAGCAACATTGGTATCAAATTCCAAATTAAATAAAAGGGGATTTACTTGTGATTTAGGAGAGCAAAAATATTGAACATGCGTTAAATATATTGAAATATTAAACATCCATTTTATGATAAATAGCTTTATGCTATTTTGAATGTATTTAAATTAAATCTTTATACATTATTGTTCAATTCAATTGTAATAAAATATTAAATTTTCATTAGTAAAATTTAGATCACCTTATATATATATATATATAAAACATATTTTAAACTTTGTATATATTTTTGTAATTTACTTTGTTAATCTTGTTCCTTTTGGAATGAGGTTAACAACACCAATAAAGAATAAAGTACAAGTGAGGACCCAAAAGTGAACAGACGTGTTTTTATAGTCTCCAATTTTCTTTTGTCTTGCTCACCCTACACTCAACCCCACGACTATGACTGCAAAATAATACGATATATATATCATATTTCATATATGCTCTTACAAGATGTGATAAAAAAGAAACCAGATAAGTATTAAAAGCTTTATAGGCCTAAACTAATTTAAATGTGTTCCTTCAAAGTAGTCCCTACAAAGAAATTCCACCACTTTTGCCAAGCCTCAAATGCTCCATGTAGTCATTATTTCAAAAACTCTGAAGTACCTGTTGCTATTTGCTACCTGGATCTCTTTGATCATATCAAAACATTGCCCCTTGAGCTTCAATTTCATTCAGGAAATAAAAAGTCAGAAGAGGCTAGTAAAGAAGATGGGAGAAGACTCATGTTTGCCAAAAACATTTAATTTTTTAAGGCTGTTTGTGCAGGAACATTGTCATGTTGAAGGTTCGGTTGCAGCAAAGTTCTAGTCTTTTGCACTAAATAACCTCATACTATCACCTCAAAATGTCACAGTAAAAGTCTGAATTCACTGTCTGATCAGGAAAAACAAATTCCTGATATACTTTCTCCTTACAATAAAAAAATATGGTCAATATATTTTTTGTTGCCTTGCCTTCTTGAGTTTCAAAGATTGTGCTAACACCTGTGGCTAGTTCCCATAGGTCTCCCAAAGCATTTTAAGGATCTTTGACAATTTCCTAAATTTTACCACAAAATTTAATGTTTGCATTTTGCTCAATTTTCAAGTTCCTTCTCAAATAACAGCATAACATTAACACAATATTACAAAATTGCTTGTAGCAAGCAATATGGTTTTAAAAAATCATCATCATATGACAGACACTCAAATATCTAAGGCAGTCTCAAACAATCAATAAAGGATTGCTGTCTTAGACATTTGAGTAAAGTCCTTATGCCTTGATGGCAAAGAAACTGTACTTTCTGCTTTTGCTAAATAGCAGGTGCAGTTCAGTTTCTTTAAATCACACCTCATACCTGGATACATAAATCAAGAATATCCAGATGAATTTGATATGTATCCAATCAACCTTTCCATAAAGTTAATAGAAGGTATCACTTAACTATTATATTTATATTATATTTGAACTGATTTTTAAAATATGAACAAATATTTTAAACATTCTGGAGTACAAAGAAATAATAAGATTCATATTTATAGCCCTTTCCAAGAATTTAAAATGTTTTTTTTTTTAATAAGATTATATTTAATTGATTATCCTATTAATCACTTACTTTAATGCTCCATCACCAACACTTTTACATCCACGAAGACTTAATTTTTTTAAAAATCCTCCACAGCGTAAAGAAATATTTTCTACTACAGGACCCTAAATTATAGTCAATCAAATCAATTCAAAAAGAAAACTTTCAAATATATTATTCACAAAATTAAAATAAACATTATCTCAATATAACTGTAATCAACAAATAATTTTTACAATAAGTGAAAAAATGACAAAAACATTTTATTATTTAATATAATAAAATAAAACATACTTGTATACGATATAATTAATTACACAATATTCTGTAAAGTAAATCCAAAGATTTCTCTTTTTTAGTAATAATTTATTAACATACAGTATTTAGTTTGAAAAATCACCCATAGTCTCTTTCGGGGGGACTAGTGATTAAATAATTTTAATACCTAAATTTTAAAATAATTTCATTAATAATCAAAGTAATAAATGGATTTCATTTTCATAAACAACAATCTGTTCTTAATGAACAGATAGCTTTTTTATAAATGCACCCATGCGTGTTGTTCTATGCATTTTTGTATATGTGCATTCTGATACTAAAATATTACTGAACTCCAAAAATGTTTAATAATAATTTATTGCATTATTTGCTTTGCAAACAATAAAGTTAATTTTGATTAAGATTTATGTTAAATTCTAAAGACTCAAAACACTAACAATATATAAAAACATTATTCATAAATTCATTTTTTTAATCAAAAATAATTTCAAATTTATTTCATTTTATACATTCTTATTTCTCAAAAGACTTAATTTATAAATTAATACTTATAATGCTAAAAAAAATTACAATAATTCAGATATGATATTTAGACTTAAGATTAAAACTTTATTTACCTCAATATCTCGTTGGAAATTGAAAAGATCAATCTTTTGCCAGTTGCTACCATCAAGTGCTAACACATTCCAAGCCTAAATATAAAAACTGATAATTATTATCATAAATTTTTTACAATTTATTGGCAATATAAATTAAAGACCTAAAAGAAATTCAAACATTTCTAAAAATTTATTTAGAACATAAATGATTACTAAGAGATTACTATTTTCATAAAAGTAAGCAAAAAACTTTATTCATTCATACTATTCAAATACATTTGCATAATTCATTTACATACAGAAAAATTATTTTTCTACTATATATAAATGAAATTTATTATTACATATAAATATTTTGTTACCAAATTCAAAAATATCACTTTAAATTCAAATTTTGTATTATTTGAATATATCATCTTTTTTTAGAAGTATAATTATATGTGAGAACCGAGGGGTTTGAGCAGCGAGCTCAACTCCGCTTACCGACAACAGGATGGCGAGTTCCATCACTTTGTCAATGGATGGCGATAAATCGAGTGGGAGCATTAGCGAGGTCGTGATAAGGTGTTGGCCGTACTCAAGGATGACATGCATTGAATATAAAACAAATTTAATAAACAAATAAAATTATACAAAAAAAGTACAAAAATAGAAGATACAATGTAGGTTAAATGATTAATAACTATTAGCGCGACATTGATTCATGCGGTCTTGTCAATACTTCTTTGCGGGTTCCGCGGTCCAACCAGATTAGATTCCCATATCGGGTGTTGATAATATTAGTCTAACTTATAAACTAGTCACGAGAGCGCTTAATTTCTCTAAGTAAATACCTCTTAACCTGCGGCAATCAAGTCCCGAATAGTCTTTTGGTAGGGTAGCTGAGTAGAGGTTCGAATGGAGTCTCCTGCCTGGAAGGTTCTTTTTGACAATCGCCCCGAGGCTTGGGTGTGACCCCTTTTTATACTCATCCCGCAACGGAACTTGGCTGATGCAACTCGTGATGTAATGTGTTCTAAGTTCGATTTAGGTCCGGGTGTTGCGGATAGGAACTGTCAAGAATCTGACGTGTCAATGAATTATTGACACTTTCTATCCAGCATTGTTACTCATCTTACTTCAAAATTGAGATAACAACTGTCAAACATACTAAATTAATTGTCAATAGTGACTAAGGTCAGGGATTATATAGAAACCTTAGTAATAATTGTTTAAATCAGAGAGAGATTTAATCAATCTTATCTGTTAGGAAATCGGGAGAAATAGGATGTGTGCGGGTTTCTCCATTGACTTCTTCCTCTCCATTTCAAAATCGTATGAACATAATTCTTAATTATTTAATTACTTTCATTCCCCCTCTCAGAATATCACTAAAGTGGGGAAATTATTCCCCACTTTTCTAAAAATTGCACCAAGTTTCTTAGTGGATTTTTACAGTATAGGTAAACTCTTCAATATCTCTCCCGGCAACCTATCTGGTTCACAACAGTCTTGCTAACATCGCATGCATGGGATCTCCCAGAGGCATCTACCCAGAGTAAACGTTAACTCTCTCTCTCAGACCCTTCTTGTTCATGTTCGCGTAACAATAGGTAAAAAGGTGGTCAACTTAGTTGCATACATAGAGGAGAAGTCTACGGATTTACAGGTGTAGCATTTCAGTAGAGGTCATAGTTTAGGTTATATCAACACTCACTTTATAAGATAGTCTAGGCAGGTAAATGGTGATCATGTCCATTCATCGTGGAGCGGTCTCTGAGTTCACAAGATGTG
This sequence comes from Centruroides vittatus, assembly GCF_030686945.1. Lineage (NCBI taxonomy): Eukaryota > Metazoa > Arthropoda > Arachnida > Scorpiones > Buthidae > Centruroides > Centruroides vittatus. The sequence continues at coordinate 67,972 of NW_027122185.1, read as the reverse complement.
GGTCATCAAGTGCACATCGTGGTTGGTAAGTTGGCGGCTTGACCAGGTTTAGAAGGAAAGGATTAATCAGTGATTCGTAGTCGACTTCAGAAGTTCAAAGTCCATCAACTGGATAGTTGGTCTGTTTGCAGAGAAAAGTAAAATTGTTCCCAAAAATTCTTTGGATGATTCTGATGTAGACGCTTCCATTTATTTACCTCACGGACTCCATTCAAAGTGGAATACAAGCTTGTCTGATTTGAGGTGAGTGAGTGAAGGTCAAGGGAGAGTGGAGTTGTAGTTGACCATCGGACTGTTGACATACCAACGCTCCATTCTAACTGTTATGTTGAATTTCACAGTTCACAATAAGCAAAGTTAATAACTTCAACCGGTATCTTAATGTTTCTTCTCGGGTTTTTGAACAAGGTATACAAATTAATAAAACTCTCTCTCTCTCTTATCTAATATAAAACTAAAATCTAATACTATCTTATATATTAATACAATAGCAAGTATATTTTTATGAAATACAAAAAATGTAATGAACATATAGTACACTTCATGCCAGCGTTTAAAAATTAAATAAATGACACTTCCGTGTTATGGCATTACTAACAGCGATTTATTAAACTTCAGATATACTCTCAAGTACTTTCAACTATTTACAACCGTCATCCTTAGGTGAAAATTGAATACCTTTATTGAAAACCTCCCTCTAGTGTCAAATTGCTTTATAATAATCATTTAATTAGTCAAACTCTAGCCCAATCTTTCAGGTGATTGTTGGTTATTTCATCATATACTCATCGGGTTATACGATGTTTATTATTTATGTAAATATTACTCTTTAAATACATTAATGCAAAAAACAAAATAATTTTAAATTGTATTTTGTGCCCTATAATTTTTCAACTATAAACAAACAAAACATAAAACTGCATGTAGAATGTAAAAGAGTAACTCAAAAAATTCTATTAGATATAGAATCAATATTGCAAAATGCTAAACAACTTTAGCATGCATGCCTTTCATAGCACATACAATTTTCAAGTTTCTCAATGACAGTTTCTCTGCAAATGTTCTCCAGTATTTGTAGTCTGTCTCTACAACAATTCTAATCTTCAGTTTGTCAAGGAGAACTACTAAACACCAGGGCCGGATTATCAAATAGACAAATGTCTAGGGCCTGTAATTCGAAGGGGCCCGGCTTCAGTGCAGAAGATTTCTCTGTTTTAAAATGAGTTAAAAATTATTTAAGAAATTCGATAGGACAGAAAAGGCTGTATTTAACAATGCTTACTAAGCTCCGCTCGACCAGCCAAAAAAAAGGTCAACAGCTACTCGTGCATCAGAAGTAATGTACGTCACGAGATCTCGCACCATCTAAAAATCTTGCTAGGGCCGCCTCTCGTGGTAATACTGATGTATGGTTATGATTTATTTTCTAAATCTAAACTTGTACGTCGCAACATCGCATATTCAATATAGCGTTCAAGTTGCTCGAGTGCGAAGATATTACAATTCAATAGTGTTTTATAAAAGAGTTAGAAAGGGTGACACTATGGTATGACTTGGGGTGACACCACAATATCCGCACCGGATGTCACCCATGCTAGCTACGCTAACGTCATATTATATAAGATTTGTTTAGAAGCAACTTATTTAAATGGGGCCCCAATTTAAATTTTGTCTAGGGCCCACTAGAGGCTTAATCCAGCGCTGCTAAACACTAGTAGTTAATTGCAGGTTCATGCCTCTCCAATGGGCTGACCATGTGAAGTTTCTAGGTTTCTTCATTTGTCTAATATTTAAATAGAGGCCAGTTGTCCATAAAAGTCAACCAAAGAGACATACACCTTGGCAGATCACCCATGTGTTGTATTGCCATATCTCAAACAAATTCATTTCCTTATTTTAATATATATTATGTTTCACTTGAAAAAAATTAACAAATAAAACACTCAAAAAGAAAGTAAAGTATTCCTAATAAAAGCTGGAAATGCACACAGTAAATCAAAATCAAAATGATCCTTTTTTGAATGGCTTAAATAGCCTGAAGCAGGCCACTATAAGTAACCAAAAACAAACATTTGTACTTTTATTAAATTGATTATTGGAAACATAAGAGAGGTGTGTTGTGATTTATTAAAAGTCTTATTACTGGAAACTTTAAAATGACTGACTCTCATATATGAATTGCCATGGAACAGCCCATACAACTGGCATTTGGCCTGACAGGATGTGCATTCTGTAACTTCTAATTTGAAAATAACTGATCACAACTTTGACTGTAGGTTACCATAATTTTTTTGAACTCTCCAGCCTAAGGACATCAAAAAGACCTTTTTTCAAGTCCACTGTAGGTTCAGCCAGGCCCACAATGGGGGTGCTGGTTGGTACATAGCTTCTGTGATCTGACTTACTGAGTTGATGGGTGTAGCCAAATCTACTGTTTTCTCGATCACATCTTGCAAAAACAGGCAAAACATCTAACAGAAGAAGATATAGTTGGAAGTCAAAACTGGATGCGAAGGGCAGAAAAGAACTTCAGTGAACTGTAATGAGAAAACTAAGCAGTGCAAATTACTGCAAAAGCAAGGATACCAGTGTCAGTGAAAACCATCTAATATGCACTGCATAAAGATAATATCAATGGCAAGGCTGTAATAGCCAAATCTTTGTTGACATCATGAAACATCAAACAGCATGTGCAGTGGCAGAGTATAAAACACAGACACTGGAGACATGAAAACAAATGATATGGTCAGACAAGTCAGCTTTCAATGTGATTCCAACTTCCAATCTGGAGATAACTAGACACAGCTTACAATGTTGATTGCAGTCAACATTGTAAGATGCATCTGGTAATCTCCTGGACAATTGGAAACCAACTGTCAAGCATAGCTGAGATTCCTGTATGATTTGGAGTGCATACCATTGTTGGGTCCAATAGTCATCCTCAAATGTAAAATAATAGCCCAGAGGCATCTGCATATTCTGAGTGACCAACTCCATCCAATGATCCAAACTTTGTACTTTGTTTACAAATTGCAATGCAATCTTTCAGAATGACAATGCTCCTATCCACACTGCTAGGTATGTTTGATCTTAGTTCAAGAAGCATGAAATTGAAATTAAGCATTTACCCTGGCCACGCCAATCACCAGTATTATTATTTAGAAATTTAAATTATAAAAATTAAAACATTCATAAAATTTAAAATAAATAAGAACTGTAATTTAAGAATGAATAACTTAAAATTTGAGTAGTAAGTAATATATCTGATATACACTGACTTTAAGCAAACTTGGTCAGTAATTCTGAAAAAATTGGAGACATGTGTTATCTAACAATCCAGTTTGATAGCTTATAATGAATTCAATTGGTCCAAAAACATTTATTTTCTATCAAACATTTTGGTTTCCTTAACTTATTATTAGTTTATTTTTGATTTTTTATTATTAGAGACAATTCAAATTAACATTTCAATTAATTAAATATTCTAGAAAACACCTTGTAAATACCATAGAATCTCAATTAACCAAGACCCATCTAACCAAGGTTCTGAATTATCCAACAAAAATTGTGGAAGAATATTTTGTCAATAAAGAGAAGAGAATATAATACAGTACCGTTTGTTTCATAAATATTGGCTAGACAATGTGCAATATACAAAAGGAACTGTAAAGCTTTAAAAAGAGTTTACTCTAAGATCTTCTTGCAACAATGTGAATTTTAGAAAAAGATTTTAAAAATTTAATTGTAATCATAAGTTTACATTTACTTTAATAAATACAGTTGTAATTAAAATTATAAATGTTTCATTGTATAACTTATGTTCAATAAGTAGGTTTAATCAAAACAAAGTATATCATACACACTAATGCATCCAAATTTAGTTTATTTATTAAATATTTCCATGTTACGAGTTTGATTATTTGAGATAACTAACCTCAGTCAACAGATATCTTGAATAATGAGGACTTTAATGTGCACATGTAAGACTTTATTTCCACCGTCATACGTGATTTTCATTATATTTCGAAAACCCATGTATAGCGTATCTATTATTAGTTTATAAGAGTTATGTGTTCTGTCCTCCCATGATTCTTTTGTATCGAAAGTTATCTGTAATTGTCTATTATTAAATGTTTATTGTTGGATATCAAAGAGTTTGTAAGGTCCTTATTTATTGTCTTGCATATCTTTACCCTCCAAGTTCTCCTAGCAGACTCAGGTCTACTGTAGGTGTTACAATAGAAAAAATGTTAAAAAAATAAAATAAAATACAAAACAATATAACAGGGGTTAAAGTACATATATAATGTATAAGTACAAATAAAAACAAAAACTGTAGAAAGAAAAATTAAAATAAGATTATAAATGTTCATAAATAGCCTTCCATGTAACAATACTAAAAATGTGTCCTTAAAATTAACAGCAAAATCTTTCTTTGTCACTTTGTAAATTTCAAAGTTGTCAAGATATTTGATCTGCGCAGGAAACAGATGTGCTATGTTAAGAGATGCACATTATCAAAGGCCACTCAGACGTCATTGGCGTAAGCAAAAGGCCACAAGAGCCATTGTGCAAAATCCTTTCAAATGTTCTAAAGGAACATTTGAAAGGATTTTAGTCTATTATTCAATGGTCTGCAGGAAGTTCCAATGTACTCTTAGTGCCAATTTATCCTGTTATCAAAAATAGGAATTGTATAAATGTCAAGGAAGTGAAGCTCATTCACATGTCTTTTTATCATTCCTCAGCAAAGAAAAAACTGTTGGACATCTCTTAAATGCAATATTAATGTTAGCTAGCTGAGGTACCATAGAGGATCTTGTTAAAGATAAAGTAACAGTCTTGTACAACAGATTATTTTCTGTGTAAAACTGACTGGTGTAAGATAATGAAGAATGAAGCCCTTGAGGAGATTTGTCAAGTAGTCTAGGGTATTTTATTTTATATCATCATTTTTTCTTCAACATTCTTGAAGAAAAATAAAGTAACCACTAGCACAAATTTAACAAGTTTCATTTTATTTAAATTTTGTTCTCTGTAACATTCTATAACCTGAAGATGACTATTAAAAGAGAGTTGAAAACATTTGTTCTTATAATAAATTGGTTCATTTCAACTGGAATACAGGTGTTAGTTAGTGCTTTTAAGTTTCTATTAAAACAATTTTATCATAATTTATGACTAATAATCAGAACAAATAAAACTTTGTAAATAAATAAATAGGCAAATAAACCAACCTTAGACACTTGAGCACAACGACACAAAGAAACAACATCCAAATATGAAAATATCCTGAAAAAATTTTAAAAATTAAATTTGTAATTTACATTATAGAAAATATAATGAATTATCCTCATTATATTTAATATAAAAAACAAACTAGAAATAACAAAAATGTATGAAATTTTTCAATACTGATCTTTTGAAGTCATTTAATAATTAAGAATAAGTCTAAAGTTATCAATAATACAAAATTTTCCAAAGACAATAATTAATATGTATAAATTTAATTTCATACAAAATAAATGGATTATTGGGCTGCAATTTGAAAAAATTGTAGACCTATAAATTCCCACTGTCATCCATCTGTCTGTCATTCCTTAATCTCGAGAACAATGTTAGATAGATGAACATCGAGACCAGATATGGAAAGCTTAGGGGCAGGAGGCCCCAATTAACTGTATACAAACTGCTAATGCAAACTGTATTTCAATTCAAAACTTTCCCTGAAAAGAGTTAATAGATGACCAGCATGCTTTTTGATAAAAGGAAAAGTATGATGTACAGGGGCAAGATACTACTAATTTGAGGTGGAGAGCATATAATTTAAATTAAATAAATTTTAAAAATATTAAAAATTGCAACCCGGCTTTGTGACAATGTCACAATATATAATTGCTTGTTATTATTTAAATTAATTTTTTTTTAAATACTGGATGATTATAAAGTCTTAATTTATTACCATTTTTGCAAAAAATGAAATCATTTGTTTGCAAGTTGTGTGAAGTATACTGACCAAAAAACAGAATCAATGTAGTTTGCACATGTTTGAGATGACCAAGTAATACATAGAAGTACAGGAAATCAATAGATTTCATGTACTTCCTTGTATTACTTGATAGGTGGAATAGTCCTCTTTCTCCAGTTTATATAACACCTGGACGTATTTTCTATGCACATTTTATGTTTGTAATGATCTTCCACATTGTTGGTTGTGCACAGGCTACCTGGCTTAGTCTTCTAATAATGTAAACACTATTATTACAGTTTCTACACATTTAACTGTTTCACCTGATAAGGTGGGTTTCTCAGAAGACTGTGCATTGTGTACATTACCCATTCACATGAATTTGGTAGCCAACAGTTTGATATTGGTCTTGGTAGGAGCAGACTTCCTGAATTTCTGGGTGAAGTTTGTCTGTACTTCTGTGTTCGTTAATCCACTAAAACATGTGCAAACAACAGAGATTCTGTACTTCTTGGATCAGCAAATTTTACATGACCTTCATACAAATAATTTTGTTACCATTTTCACAAAATTGGATTAAGACTTTATAATCACTCTGTATTTGATAAACAATATATAAATTCTTTTTTATATTAAGGTTTTGATAAGAAATTTCAAATTTCCTTATCAAAATTCAAATTCCAGAAATTATTTAAACCATGGCGTGAGTTTTAAGTTTATTTTTGCTTAAATTCCAGTAACTCTAAAATCTTTACAATTCAAAGAATGCTTCAACAATTATTGAATTTCAAGAATAACTATCATTAGATTTGCATCTAAATTAAATAATGGTAAATCTAATGATGGTTAATTATATGTATGAACCAGATAAATTACAGTATTAGAGAATAAACTATAAGAGGACCATAAAGTCCTTAACATAAAAATAATCAATCAAACTCTAAAATACATCAGATTTAAAATTCATTCTAGTTTTTATAAAATGTAATAAAACTGTTATAATCCAATATAACCTCCATTATTATTGATATAAAGCATAGTAAAATTTTACAATTCAAAAATATCATATTTTTTTTTTAACATTCCTATATGAAAAAACCCAATTATAACAAATTGATTAATTTACACTTATTGAATTGATGTAAATTAGAAGCAAAATTAGAGTAAATAAAGAAACTATTTTTGATTATTAAAAACTAGAATATATAATCTTTCCAATGCATTTTAAAAACTGTTTTATCTCATACTTACTCTTTCAGCTTTAAAAAATATACAAAGATATATTATAAATTCATTATAATACTTTTAAGATTTGACCTCTTACTATCCACAGGGCAGAGAGTTTAAAAAGTTTTGAATTTTCATTTTGACACAGCCCAATTAACTTTTGATGTACAACTTAAAATTTCTTTTACATTCTATAAATTTACATGAAAATTTAATTTTTGCATCAATTTGTAGAATGTAAAAACTTCTAAATATTTAACAGAAGATGATACCTGAATTTTAATTGAATTATTAATATAATAAAAAACTTTTATTTTTGCTAAAACTTTCCACCTTTTCTAAAATTCATAAATCAAGATTTCTCTGAATTAATTTTTAACTCCAAGTTTTTAAAATGTTCAACAATTTTTATTAATTTTTCATCTGGAGTATTGCTTTCATAGATGCCAAGATAATTACGTCATCTGCATAAACTACAGAATGTATTATATAATTATTTTTAAGCTTTCATCAATCAAAAAGTATTTATCCAAATCAGAAATATAAAAATTAAATAGTATTGCAGAAATAAGGTCTCCCTGTAATAATCCACAACTCATCACAAAGGAATGATATTGAATATCAAAATAGTAAACTATTATCTTATAACTACCAAATAATTTACCAATATTGTCTATCAAAAATGACTCAGCCTTATGCTTTTTCAATATATCAATTAACTTAGTAATCAAAATTGAGTCATGTGCTTTTTTTAATATCTAAAAATAAAGCATAAAGTTTGTGTCTTTTTCTCATTAACTGTAACTGAATAATTGCAACAAACAGAAATAATGCTATATCAGTTCCACCTCCTTTAACAAAGGAAAACTGAATATCTGAAAATAAATTATTTTTCTTCAGCCATTGTTTAAGATATTTCAATAGGACAAAAGCAAATATTTCCCAAAAAAGAAAAATTATAATGAAGCAACTGATCTGTAATTTGTCAAAATTATCTCTGACAACTTTTAAAAATTATTTGCATTATTTCACTACAGGTATACCTCGAGTTACGTCGTTTTTGATTATACGTCGTTTGTTAAAAAAGTATATGGAAAAATAAAAATCAAGTTTAAGTCATTTTATTCAACTTTACATCCGTCCGCCACAAATATTGAAGTCGTAATATCATTAGAAAAGCGTTAAAAGCACATAAAATCATATTAAAATATGTACATTTACAGTAAATGTTAATATAATCATCATAAATCTTAGAGAACAAAACATGAAAACATCTGTGTTATCATCTTATTTAGCAGTCTTTAAGTGCTCATTATTGGCGTTTTCCACCGTAGTTTCGACTTACGTCGTAACTACACAAGTAAATTCGACTTACGTCATTTTTCGACTTACATCGCCTCTCCTGGAACCAATTACCGACATAAGGCGAGGTATACCTGTATTCCATTCCTCAAGGATATGCATATTAACAAATTACCCTGTTTCCCCAAAAATAAGACAGTGTCTTATATTAATTTTTGCTCCCAAAGATGCACTAGGTCTTATTTTCAGGGAATGTCTTATTTTTCCATGAAGAAGAATTCACATTTATTGTTGAACAAAAAAATGAACATTTATTATACACTGTATAGTAGTTGTCATCACAAACCAGCATAACCAGACAAACTGTGAATATGAATCCTATCAAGAATTTCTTGTTACTACCATTATTTCCATGTACAACAATTTATGGTACATTTACCGATCCCAATTTTTATGAACACAAAGCAAGATTTATTCAATGACAGTCATGTCATCATCTTCTGGATCATCATCATAACAATGCTTCCAAACAAAAACTTTGCTCGGTCTTACTTTTGGGGGAGGTCTTATATTTAACAATTCAGCAAAACCTCTACTAGGTCTTATTTTCAGGGGATGTCTTATTTTTGGGGAAACACAGTAGTAAAACATTTTAGTCATACTTTTTGCCAAATGCTCAAGTAGACTTTTATCATATAATTACTGATTAAACCCTCTTCAGGTAAAGAAACACTCCTTAAATATATAATGCTATCAACCATCATCACCTAAAAACTTTTATAGGATAATATTGGATTTATAAAACTAATTTTTGTGATTTTTTTAACAACTTTTCTTTTTGCAATTTCCACTTGTAACAATCAATATCAAATCATACATTTTTCAGTTTATACATTTAATTATCCTCAATCAGTGTTATATAAAACTGCAGAAAATCTACCATGCCATAATATTTTTCCATATTTCAAACATGTTCTTTCAAAAATTTACAATATAAGATTTCTCTTAGATTTCTTTCATAACTTTGATTTTGTACAGTATCTAATAACAATAAATCAGAAAATCAAAATCAAAAAACTAACTATTCAAATTATTAATTTACTTTTATAATGGCATTGAGTATATAAATCATTTTATTTAAATCAGAGTTTATATACAAAGTGTTTTATGTAAGGTTACAAGTCAATAACTCAGAAAATATTCTTCTAATAAAAAAAATTGATAAGAATAAAGTTTAATATTTTCAAACAGCTTTTTTTAATTCCATAAAAATAAAGCCTCACCCATCTGGGTGGGATGAAGAGTAACTTTGAAATTTCAAATGAAATCTTCCAATTTTTTTTTTACATTTTTGAATTCTCAATTTAAAAATATAAACTTTTACTGAGCATGTTTTTCAAAAACATAATAATGTTAGAAGTTATGAGCACATTTAGTCATACATTTTAAAAAATAATGGATTAATAAAAATGCAAATTCTTTTATGAACTAATAAAAAAATAAAGAAATAGAAATTCATTAAAGTTATGTAACAAATATTTAAAGAGCTGTCTACTTCCATCTAAATGTTTCAGTAATCAAGTAACAAATTTTTGTCAGACTGCATAATCACTACTTATTCTTTGCTTCTCATCTTGAATGATAGCCAGTCATTGAAATAAAAATGACCTTTATGAAACTCATAGGAAATAATCAATTGGTGTTAGGTCCAGTGACCTAGGTGATCTTGAAATTATTCCTGATTCAATCCATTGTTCTTCAAACATGTCACGTCTGTCACTATTACTTTGACAGTAAATTTGATACTAAATATGGAAATCAAAACACACAATATTTTATTAATATGAAACAAATCAAAATAATATGAAAATAATCTTTGTTTTGATTTCTAAGTGAAAACTTAAAATACAGAATTTTAATTTACTTTTAAAAAAATAATTCAAAAATGAATACTGCTTTTGAACCACATTGATTAAAAATTAACCATTAATAACTTTGAAATCTGTATCAATTAATTAGCTCATAAAAAAGTTGCAGTTTATTATGACAGTATCTTTCTAAACATACAAAACACGTGTCCACTACTTTTGAAATTACCATTTTTTGATAAAATTTTCTCAATAAAGAAGATAATTTTTTAATAGAGAATGTATATAAACATATCCACAAACTCAATTACTAAATCAAAACAAAACCAAATGAATTGCAATTATTAAAATCAGCCTTACTGTAGCCTAATAATATGGCAGTTCGTTTGGTTTGGTTTTAATATAGAATCCAAAATACAAAAAAACAGGGAGAATTCATTTGAAATTTCAAAGTTGACTCCTGTCCCATTCAGAGGGATGGGAAAGGCTTTATTTTTACAGCAATAAAAAAAAACCCCTCGAAAATATTAAACTTTTATTCTTATCAATTTTTTTTTATTAGAAGTATATTTTCCAAGTTATTGATTTGTAATGAAAACTATCCTGAATAAAATCTTAAATTTTTTCTGAAAAATTAATTCAAAAATATTTATAAATATTTAAATTAAGACTTATATTTACACATATATAGAAAAGAAAAATTAAAACCTTAATAATAATTCTTTTGGAAGTTTTTTATTAATTAAAGCATCATCATCTGATTTTGAAATCTGAAAAGAAAAAACAAAGAAAATGATGATAATTACAAGTAAATTTTTCATAAAAACTTTAATAATTTAAATTATTATAAATAATAGTTTTATACAGTTAGATTATAAATAATTTTAATATTTTATACATCATACAATTGTTAAGTAATAACTTGAAAACTTCAAGTACTTTTGTTCTTCATTTAAACAACTTATTTAGACTAATAAATTGTGTACCAAAAGTTTCTTTATTCAAGTTTTGAAAATTATTTCTTATACTGAAAAACTGACAAAAGTGCATGTTATCAATTTGTGATGATCTTAAAAGTATTTTCAACAAATCAATATGGTGAGTTAAAAACCTCTAGAAACAAAACATTACTCTCTGGAGGTTTATCACAACAAAATCTTATAAACTTTTCCAATGATATACCACAAGTAAGGCCACTTTGAACTAACTTGTTCAAAGGTTTCATGAAACCTGAATCATTTTTTTGATCATCACATCATTTTTAAGGACTTGTGGCCACCTCAATCCCCAGGTTTTACCAGATTTCTTCTTATAGAGATATGTAAAGGATAGAGTTTATGTAAATAATACCCACAATTTGGATGACCTGAAACGCAATATTTCAACAAGCATAATAGATAGCATTTCAACAAATTTTACAATATTTGAACAGTAACATATGGTGTCGAGTGGATATCTGCTTCCAGATGGAAAGTAGGCATTTCCCACACCTACTCCAAAATTTCTATGTACAGCTAATGGTCTGTACATTTGTTTTGTTCATTTATATTTTGTACACATATTATGTTTCAATAAAAAAAATTTGAATGAATGAGTAAGGAAACTTTTAGTACCTATTGTATAAAAGAAGTATAGAACAGAGTTGAAATAAATTATGAAATTTAAAATTAGATAACACATCGTAGTTGACTATTTTTTTAAATTATAAACTTTTTTATATCAATGAATTAAACAAAAAATTGCCTAATAATCTAATGACTATACTAATAACTACAACAACAACAAATAAGCTAACAACACCATGTTCAAATAATGCACAACTCCAGTTTAATGTACTGTACAAGCATTGTTGAGCAACATGAAGGTGACAACCATACTGCTTAGAAAGTCTCACCTTCATTCATAACATACCAACATAGTTGTGCTTGTATGATTTTCATTCATAACTGTTAGTCAGTCATCCACTATTATTTAACAGTTTGATATGACACTTTCTCTGAAGCAGCAGATTTTCATTATTGAGCATCATTTCACTTCTCTTTAGTACAGCATCGTTCAGAAATGATATAAAACATTTTCCTGATTTACAACCACCCAACAAACATTCAAACAAACATATGGTAGACAAGTTCTGACAAGGAGATACAATTGTGGCTGTTTGCCATATCATTTGTATATTATATAGAATTTTATCATAGTTTCATTTCATTGGGTACGTTCATAAAGTCAAATGAGTTAAACACATTAGTAACAAATTGTTCGAAAAGTAGTAGTCTCACTCAGTGTGCATGCTCTGCAGTGATGACGTTTCGAATGAAAGTAACGAAGCTCACGAAGGAAAGAGTTAGTTTACTTCGTTAAGAAAATGGCGCCCGACAATATCGATGTTTCTAAATCTACTTGAGTGTTTAAATTGTGAATTAAAGGTGAAATGATAAAAATAACTGTCCACCCAAAAAATAACTGCCCACCCAATGTAAGAAAAATATTTCAAATAAGGCTGCACTAGCAGCATTCATATCTTCAATTTTAGAAACAGCCATTTAGTTATAAATGAATTGGTCAAAAAGTCTAATGAATTAAGAGTAACAATGATGTCATTCTCGTTTAATTCATTTGACTATACAAACATACCCGAAAACGTGGCTAGGAGAGCAGACATTCGACACTAATGACAATTTTCAAAACAACATTAAGGCCCATTTCAAGTCACTGGCAGCAACATTCTATAAAGAGGAGATTTTAAAGTTCATCCATAGATAGACAAATGCCTCAATCTAAACAGTAATTATGTCAAAAGTAACCATGTTTGTACCTAACACTTGATGATAAATTCATTTTGTTATTTACATTTGTCTTTGTTTTATGGACCATTGGAGGTTGAAAAAAAACTGTCCTCATATAATTTCAATTTATGAAAGTAAAAGTTGACAGAAAATGGGATTATTCCCTGAATGCCTTATTTTTTCAAGTATCAATATAGATTCAGATTAGATTCAGAAAATCATCCTAGTTTCTGTCGACTTAATTCATCAACTTATAATTTCAATTTATGAAAGTATTTTCTGGAATAATTTTAGTTATATAGAAAAATGAACATAGTCCTCAAAATCAGTCCAGCAGTCATAAAATTCAAATGTTTTTGGTCTACCCTGAAGACCTTTGTCAGAAACAGAAAAAATTCTAAAAGGTGAAATGTTCAAACAACAGACAAATTTGAAATTTCAAAGTCATAGCATAGTCAGAGGTGGGTACAATGATTAATTTAGCATTGAATTACAAAGGATCATCATAAAAGGCTTGCCACACATGGGAAACTGACTTCTCTTCACTGTTGATACAGTTACCTCTCTTATCAGCCTTCCAGGGCTTCCAGTTCCTTAATGTGCTCACTGCAGGGGGGTTCTTAAAAATGACTTTGTTTAGAATAATCAAGTCATTTTTAAGAATGCTCCTATGCAGTGAGCTCATTAGGAAACTGGAAGTCCTGGAGATTAAGGTATATATGTATAAGGCATACTATATATTTATTTAATGTAAGTATAATTAATAAATATACACTGTCTTTCAGCATTAATTTAGTTTAATCCAAATATACACAAGTACCTTCAACATTTTCATCAGTTTTATTAATGTAAGTACAGACTCTTATACACCTTTTTACACACAGCCGTTTTTTGCTATCATTCAAACGTTTTCGGTTATTTTTAATAACCTTTTTCAAGAACCGTTAGTCGAATGCGGTCGCAATTTGAACAAACGTCGCCAATCGTTGCCAATCGATTGGCGACGTTTGTTCAAATTGCGACCGCATTCGACTAACGGTTCTTGAAAAAGGTTATTAAAAATAACCGAAAACGTTTGAATGATAGCAAAAAACGGCGTGTGTAAAAAGGTGTATAAGAGTCTGTGCTGTAAATTAACGCAGTCTTAGAAGAGTGTTAATGTAAGTATAGAGAGATATACAAAAGTTCTTTTGATAAATAAATTATACTAGTATCAAAGTTCAAATTATTTTTTTTATAAATAATTTTCAAATATTTATTATTTAAACAACATTTTAACTTTTGTAAGGTTATATATAACTCTTATCTCAAAACTGTATAAATTCCTTTATCATTAGTTTATATTATAACAGTCAAAATAAATTATTAACAATAGTATCATCTATCACATTAAGTTATCATTAAATAATTATCTATATATATATAATCAAGACCAGTTGTTGATGATGATGATGATGATGATAATAATAACAACAACAAAGATTAATTAAAGAATACCAAAGTAGGTTAAATGCTATTCTCAGAACAGAGTTAAATGCAAAACACATAGTTAAAGCAATAAACACATATGTCATTCCAGTACTCACATATTCTTTCGGAGTTATACATTGGACTCACACAAATCTTGAGCAACTCCAAAGGAAAACAAGAACTACACTTACTAAGCATAAACAACATCATCCAAAATCCACCACAGAAAGATTAACCCTTCCACATAAAGATGGCGGACGTGGCCTGATTCACATAGTTAACCTTCACTACAAACAAATACAGTCACTGCGAGAGTTTTTCCACAAAAAACAAGAAACATCACAATTACATAAAGCAGTAACTCTAGCAGACTCAAATAACACACCATTAAACTTACATTCACATCATATGGACACAACGCAACATATAAAAAGCATAGACACCATTAAGCAATCGTGGGCTCGAAAGACACTCTATGGCAGGCATCCTTATGATCTGGCCCATGATTTTGTTGACAAAACTGCGTCAAACAGCTGGTTAGCTCGGGGATGCCTCTTTGGGGAGACGGAAGGATTCATGATCGCCATACAGGATCAGGTCATAAATACTAAAAACTACAGAAAACACATACTCAAAGATGCAACACTCACAAATGACACATGCAGAAAATGTCACATCATGCCAGAAACTATTCAACACATCACATCTGGTTGCAAGCTCTTGGCACAGACAGATTATTTACACAGACATAATCAAGTAGCAAATATAATACACCAAGAGCTTGCAAAGAAACACAAATTAGTAGACATCCACGAACCATACTACAAATACATTCCACAGACAGTATTGGAAAACAACACGCACAAAATGTACTACGACAGAGCCATAATCACAGATAAAACAATTTACCACAACAGACCAGACATCACACTCATTGACAAACACAATAAAATCACATACATTATAGACATATCCATTCCAAACACACACAATATACAAAACGAATGCACTGAAAAAATTAGCAAGTACTCAGAACTCGCCTAGGAAATAAGGCATCCATGGAAGATGGATAGGGTGCTTATTGTACCTGTTGTTCTATCCTCTACAGGTGTCCTATCACACACAGTACACAAAAGCCTGGGCACATTACAATTGAATAGAAACACATACATCACACTACAGAAAGCCACTATATTGAATACATGTCATATTGTGAGAAAATTCCTGAATACAGACACACACACCGATACACTTCTTTAATTTCTGTTTTGGTTACTATGCCTTGACTTCGGTCCCGCATAGTACACAGCCACTGGTGTTAACCAAGTATATTTCACTTAACCCAATATAATAATAATAATCAGTGCAGAGTCCAAACGGTTAGGAGTTGAAAGTTGAAATTTGGTACACAGTTAGGGTACGTCACGAGAACTCACACTAAGAAGGGATTTTTCTAAATACCTCCCCATGGGGAAGAGGGACAGGATTAAAACTTGGAGGTGTCAACAATGGAGGTGTCAACAATGGAGGTGTCAACAATGGAGGTGTCAACAATGGAGGTGTCAACAATGGAGGTGTCAACAATGGAGGTGTCAACAATGGAGGTGTCAACAATGGAGGTGTCAACAATGGAGGTGTCAACAATGGAGGTGTCAACAATGGAGGTGTCAACAATGGAGGTGTCAACAATGGAGGTGTCAACAATGGAGGTGTCAACATGGAGGTGTCAACAATGGAGGTGTCAACAATGGAGGTGTTAAGAGAATGCAACGTGCAAGACGCAGATGCAGTTTTTTTCGTTTTTGCAGGAAATCGAACATATTTTTAGATCCATCTAAAAATTCTCTGATTAGTCTGGAAACAGGGGGACCCGATTCTTGCATTCTGTGAAAACGGGTAAGGTTGACTATAATGTAATAATCTTAATCTTTGCTATCGTTACTTTTGCCCGAGCAATGTCGGGCCTACCTGCTAGTTATTTTAATAACTGAATAATAAAATTTAGATATATTTCAATTATAATCAGCATAGAATGATTAAATAGATGGGTAACACTCAAAATAAAATCAACCAACCATTGTGAAATCTGATCAAATTACAGTTAACAGGTTTAACATACTACAGTATTGGAAATGATACTAATATCTCTTAACACATTTTGATTCCAAGCTCCTGTGTGCAAGTGCCAGCACTTATGAATATGAAGGTGCTGGTGCAAGTCAACTAGCCCTACCTGCACTTCTGGAAATTTTCCAATTTCCTGATGGCCCCATCTGCCTCTGACCCAAGTATTTTTTCATACTTGTATACTAACAACAAAAAACTATCACATGAAACAAAATGAATATTGTTTTCCATTAAGTTTACTTGTAACTAAATAATAAAAAAAATGTAACATAATATTCTTTTCTTCAAAATTATGAAGTTTTCTACAGGAAAGCTTATCTATTTATTAATAAAAATATTAATTAATAAATTTCATTTTAGGAATTATTTATCTATGGTTTTTAAAATGTTTTGAAAATGATTAAATTAAATTAGGTTATTCTACATCTAAATATAGCATGTTTTAACATTGCATTGATTAATTTTGACACAGCAATCATAAAAGGTTACTAACCCCAATTTTATTACATATTGTTTGATTGCATAATTTTTTTTATTTTTATAGATTATCTCATTTTTTTTATTTCCACTAGTGTGTGGGAGTGATAAAATTTAGGAATTATGTAAAAAAAAAAATTGTTTTATAAATTTTTTTATTCCAATGAAGGATATTGATAATGATAAATAGATAACTTATTTGACAAGATGTATCTTTTACAAATATTTTTAAAGAGAAATACAGTAGAGCATCGATTATCCGACTTACTTGGGGACTGGGGTTGGTCAGATAACTGAAAAGTCGGATAACCGAAAAGTATGAAAAAATACATTATTAGTATAGTGTATTAGGCCTGGTTTAAATACTAGTCTCCCTTTCATGGTCGAGCCAGTGCTGCCAGCTAAAACATGCAAAAATTTAACAAAAATAATATTAAAGTAGCCAAGACATAACCAAATATTGTAGTGCCACATCACTAGGGGACATTTGAATTTGCCGACTAGAATGCGGTCGGTTAACCGATAAGTCGGTTAATCGGGGGTCGGAAAATCGATGCTCTACTGTACTCTAAATGAAGACAAATGCCAATATTTGTAAGAACAATTGAAAAAAAATTTAAAGATTTCAATACAAAACAAATAATTGATATCACCCTCCATTTAACAGATTTAGCTCTGTGCTTACTAGGTCCCTGAACACCTGCAGAAAGAACACAGTGATACCTTGGTTTTCATCTATAATCCATCTGAAAACAATCGGCGAAATTCGAAACCGACGAAAACCAAGGCAATTATTTCTATATGAATCAATGTAAATCCAATTAATTCATTCTAGACACTCCAAAATACATATCAAAAATATATTTTATAGAGAATAAATATAGTGTTTAATACTAAAAACAATAAAAAATTAATATAAAATGAATATAAAAGACTAATGTAAAGAATAAATGAACATTTAACATGACATTTCCCATGATGGAGCTAAAAGGAAAGGAAAGCAATGGAATTGCTTGGTTAGATGCATGGGGTAATGCTCACACAACAAGAAACAATGTCACACTGAGCAGGAAAACATGTGAGTTGCCCTTTGTTTTCACAAAATTAACAGCATGGTCACATGGGCATGCTGATGAAATCCAAGGCAACTGACAAAAACAGAGACAAATTTTTCCCAGAAAAAATTGACGATAACTGAAGTCAATGAAAACTGAGGTATTACTGTATTTTCTCAATTAAAAACATTATCAAATACAGTAATAATAAAAAGAAAAGTCAAAAGTCAAATACAGTAATAAATTAGAAAGTGTAAATTATAAAATGAATATTTAGAGGAGTGAAGAAATTTTACAAAAAAGAAAAAAAAATCTAACAACAAGTTGCTTAACTTTTCCAGCAACACTTAAAACTGCATGTTTGGCACTACCTGTTATGATGTTTTATTTTAAAAATTTTTTATTTTTAATTATTATAAAATGGCAAAAACCTTAATTTTCAGGGTAGAAAT
Source organism: Centruroides vittatus (assembly GCF_030686945.1). NCBI lineage: Eukaryota > Metazoa > Arthropoda > Arachnida > Scorpiones > Buthidae > Centruroides > Centruroides vittatus. Next base: position 49,240 of record NW_027122185.1, on the reverse strand, counting down.
AAGTTTTAGAAAAAATTGAAAATGCTAACAACAAGTAAGTTGACCCTATTTAAGGTATGACACACGATACCCCTTTATCTCTCCCACCCTGTTGACCTTTAACCACCAAAATTTAATAGCATCAATCCTCCTAATATACAAACCGCCTTGTAAAATTTCAGAATTTTTCAACAAAAAGCACAGGAGTTATTAAGCTACAACAGAGTGAACAAAATTGTACCACACACACACTAACATCCATAAATACAGAAAAAAACTGAATTTTTTTGCATTTCGATATTTCTAGGTCCAGAGTCTAAGAATGTAAAAATCTTGGAAGTCATCTTTTGAACAATTGCCATACTTCCCCTCTGTTATATATAACAGAGCCAGGAAAGTAAAAAATAGACACAAAGATAGTAAAGAAATTTGTTATAATATGAATATATAAACAACTCCTCATAGTCTGATTTTAATTGATTAAGCCAAATAATCTTGTTGAAATTATCAGACTACTTTTGGCCTACATTAATAATTATTTGGACTACAAGTAGGTAGTTAAATCACCATCTTGTATTAATTAATAATTATAATAAATTAACTCTAATTAACCAGTATGATTATATAACTAAATAGTTCTGGAAGTATAGATCAGATGAAGATCTGGGTAGCATAATTAGCAATGCATCTGCACAATAAGTAGGAGTGTGGGTTCGAGTCCCATTCTGGGCCAATTCTTTTCTTCCAGAAATTTCTAAAATTAAATTAATTTTAATTATTAATGTAGCCAAAAAAATAGCCTGATAATTTCGGCAGGATAGTTTGGCTTAGTAGTATCAATAATAATCATCTTGTTAATGTTAATATAATCAACATAAGTAATTTTATAACTTTAATAATATAAGTAAATAATCTAATTGTACTGTACATAATGAAATTTCGTAAATAATCTTACTTCATTTATGCTGTGATACATATATTTTTAAAAAGATTTTTTTCATTTTGAGAATATAACCAGTCTTTGAATAAAACACTATCCATGTATCAATATAATATTTATTTACTGACCTATAAATTAATTATACTTTATACTAAGTTTAACTATCTTTAGACTCCTCCCACTTACTTTCAAAGAGTCCTAATGTAGATAAATAATACTGTATGGTCATCCTATATAAACAGTAATTTCAAATGTTTACCATTCTTGTTCACTATTATAAATCTCTAAAAATATCTATTATCAATTAAATCTGTTAAATCTAAATCTAAACATTAAAAAATATCTTTCATTATCATCTGAATAATTAAATTTTCTTATTGAATGATATCTGCATGTATTTGAAACAATTTATATTACTTAGAATGCTTAGCTTAATAGGGCATTAGCTATAGTATAATATTTAATGTAGTGTTTTCATAATAAAACAATGTTTCACTGTATCTAATTTTTAAATCTGTTCTGGATCAGCGTTGCTGAGCACACAAGCACATGACAAAATTAGATAATTCAAAGTCACTCTATTCATAGATCAGCAATCACCATGATATGGTTTTCATATTAAACAACATATATTACACAGAACAAATAGTAGTTAGTAGTGAATGGAGGAGCACGCGATGGAAACTGATGCATTCTCAGCCACAAGCCATGTGCAAAAAATGCGTAGACACACTGCTGCTATCTTAAATCCATTTTCATTTGTTTTAAACTAAATGCAAGAGAAATCTAAAAATTTGTAAGGTAAGAATATGAGCACTAAATAAAGTTAATTAAGGTGTGTATTTTGAAAAAAATTTATTAAAAGTTACAATTCTAATCTTAAAAATTCTAAGTGCTGGGAAAGATATCATTTCTGCCTTTTAGAAAAGCATGCTATTCAATACAAATAATACTAATGAGTAAGAAAACATCCAAGGATATAGCTACAAGTTTTCTTTCTTGTTTTATAATTTAACTAAACATAGTTCTGAAAATCTGAAAGTATTAACATCTCTTAAGCCAAAAGAGGTGTATGCCACATAGATCAGAAAACTATAGCAAGATAAAAACAAGTGTTATTAAACAATGCCAAATGATTGCCAGATTACATTGGGCTATAATTATAAATTTGAATATTTGATTATTAAACAATTTTTTAAGCTATAAATAATTTTAATTCTCACTCAAGTACTTTCCATTAAGTCAATTTAACCTTTGTCATGATTGAACAAAAACAGAAAAGAACAAAACATTAAATTTTAAATTTAAAACTTGAACAAAGTTCTTTATATCAGAGCAGTTGCAGAGTGATTATAAATAATAACAATAAATAACTAAACACATTATAAACAAATGAAAAAATAAATAAATACAATAAAATAATATAAATTATTAAAAAAATAAAATAAAATGTACTCAGAAATTGAGTGAGCATAAACAATAACAATAAATACATACATTGTATAGATGGGGTATCAGGATAGCTTCGGGAAGCTGAAGATATTTTTCCAGTAGTCAGGGTATACTAAACAGCTTTGGATGAAAATTTGTCTATTATTCCTCAGACAATTCCACATTATGTCATCTCAAAGCAATGTGTAATATTCCTGGGATGCCAACCTTGTGAGTTCAATGAGACTTATTTTAGGAGTCAGCTGTGGAGTATTCCCTCAGGTATATTTTAAGCTTCCTAGCTATTGTCCCTATGTAGTAAAACCACCTCATCATTAGTACAGTGTCTTGGGGGACAAAGCAGATGCTGGATGTGGGAACCCGATCTGATCTAACAGATTCCGCCCCACCAGTTTGTCACACAGAACTCGAACAGTCAAATATTTCTACACAAAAAAAAAAACTTTAATCTCTAATTCCACTTTCAGAGACCACCATTTCACCCTTCCTCTCTCTCTACTGTGTCCTGACCTACTCTCTCTCTGTCCTTCCTGCCTTTTTCTCCTTTCAGTTTTATGACCCTTTGTCTACATTTCTTATTACCCTGTGCAAACGGATTGCACATGGACCGAAAAAACTGCAGATGAGAGAGGACGAGGAGGTCCGATATCACTACACTGGATTTTTCACGTGGTAGAGATCTTTGTCATTAGAAAGTAGAAATCTCAATGGGGGCTGTCAAGATTGTAGGTAGTAAAATGTTGTGAGAGACAAACTTTTGGCAACTTTGAGAGAAAGGTTTCCAAGAAAAAGCATGGTTTGTATTTCAAAAAAAAAATATTTTCCTAGAAATATAAAATAAACAACAAAAAAACCTAAATACTTCCAGTAACAACATTTTAACAAAATACAAACATTTTCAACCTCCTCCTGAGATCTGCATCAGATTAAAAGGTACAAGTTCTATAATGGAATGTATTAAACAAAACATTCTGCAGAATTCAAATTTGAATTTATAAATTCAAACAGGTTATAAATATGACTGAACCAATCAGAAATGCAAAATGTGAATGGGCGAAAGTAGAGATCAGATCAAAGTGCTTCTGCCATATAATGCATTTCTTTGTAGCATGTAGCCTACATAGTGGGGTTACACCTATTTGACACATAAGCACCTTTATGTTTGGCTATTTGTTTACATATCACATTCAAGTGACACTCATAAGTAATTACCACCCACTCAGTATTTATCAGTCCCGTTGTTGGTGTTATCATCTATATTCTTACTATCATTACTCTGGGCCTTATACTTATCATATAATGGGGAGATTAGGTGCTCACTGAAGCCCTGCACCTAGGCTATCAATGTGATTCTACACAGTTCAACTTCCATGTCTGCCACATTGGAATGTGGCAGACATGGAAGTTGAACTGTGTAGAATCACATTGATAGCCTAGGTGCAGGGCTTCAGTGAGCACCTAATCTCCCCATTATATGATAAGTATAAGGCCCAGTATAATGTCTGCCACATTGTTCCAATGTGGCAGACATGGAAAAGGATAGGAATTCCTCATGTGTACTATGCCAAATTAAAAAAGTATTACTAACATAACTGTTAGATAATGGAAGATGACTGAAAATGAAAATATCTGACATTTAACCTGATGATTTTTGCTAAAAATGGCAAATAATAGCAATTTCATAGGGACCTCTTCCTGCTATAGGTAAACAATATTGTTAAATGTAAAATAAAATATGTTGTAAAATTTAAAATAAAACATAACAAAATTTCTCCAGAAACAATATAAATAGGAAATGATAGGATAAAATATAGCTGAACACCCCACATTTGGTTAACTACATAAAAAAAACAACAATTTATTTGTAAAACAGTTTTAGATTAAAGTTTCCTACTGTAATGAAATATACAAAATAAAATAATTTTTACAGAAGTTTCTACGTTAAATCTTACATATGCTTTATTAACAACTTAAAAAATTCCTTCTAGTTGTGAGCCTCCCACATTGCAAGGTATGCAGGGGCAATTGTTACAATCTCAATGAAAAGATAATACAGTAAGACCCCACTTAATGCTGATTCAATATAATGTGGTCTGCTTGACACCTAAAAAAACACTCAAAAGTTACGCCGATTCAAATTAATGTGGTATTTCATTGATTTATATATAATACGATTATTCCAAAACACAACCAATCAGCATAAGGTGGCAATTCGTTGTAGCACTGTACTTCCCTTAAATCTATGTTTGTTTTGTGCAATTTTGGAAAAAATATAACATCGTGGATGCCATAGGAAATATCGACTTCGCTTCTCAAGAATTAACTGATAAATGCATAAACGGAGTGTGGAAGAAGTTATGGCTGGAATATCCAAGAATTCTCATTGGGAAGAGCCTATCGCTGTATCGTTAGGTTGACAAAATTGTCAACTTACTCGATACAGGAGGTGTAGATGAGCAGAATATTGGGGAGTTACTGCAGGTTTCTGGTAAGAGCCTTACCAACATTGACTTAAGAACTGGCAGAACAAGGAATTCATGTAGAACTGGAAAATAGAGATTCTGAAGACAAAGAACCCAAAGAACTTGCTACAGATTTCCTTAAGAAAAGTTTGGTAACAATAACTGAAATCATTGATCAAATTGTAGCAAATGATCTAGATTTTGATAGGAGTGCCAAAGCAAAACGAGGCATTTTGGATGAGATCTTCTGCTACCAACATTTGTTTAAGGAAAGAAAAAGAAAGCAACCAATGAAACTAACTACACAACTTCATCGCAAAAAAACAAGAATTTCAGAAGAGCCAGGACCTTCATCACAAAAAATTAACTTTACATTTCTGTGCATGTGTGTTATTTAACATATATTATTATGCAAAAATTTATATAAAAATAAACTTAAAATTATAGTAAAATTGCTTATTTTTTGGTCGCGTGTTGCCCTATCCCTATTTACTCTATGTTAAAATGGTCTCGTTTAACGCCGTTTCGCTTAGCACTTTGTCGTCTAGGAATGCATCCCCCGCAATAAGTGGAGTCTTACTATATATTGAAATGTCATTTTTACCATTCACACTTAATTTGACTTGCAAAACTTTGCAGACTTTGCAAAATCTGTCATATTTATTTATTTAAATTAAATCTATGTTACTACAATTCTGTAAATAATATTTTTATAATAAATTGAAAACGTTTTAAATAAAATATAAGCTATATAATTTTTTTTGATCATGTATCAATCATTAAGTCATATAAAACAGATAGAGAATTCTTTTGAAAAAAAAAATATCCAGTACATCACACATTTCAATACACATATAGTAATGAAATAATTCACGAAATGAAGAGCGAGAAAAAAGTAAGCTAATGAATCTCGTCAAGCACTCCGTTGCAACATAGTTTATCCCAAATATCCATAAATTATTACATTAAAACTTCACACGTAACTTATATTATATTTATTTTTGTCATCGCAAACCACAATTTTAGATGCAACACATCCAAGACTAAACATTCAAATCACATCTTTTTTTTTTTTTTAACAGTCATTTCCTCTCAAAAAAAAATTGTCATTATGAAAATGATTAATGTAATCTATTAAATAATAAAAAAAACATTCTATTATTATTATTGAATAAAAATACACATACATCTATTGCATTATCATCATCAAAATGCAAAATTATAATATATAATAATACAATATAAAATGTGATAATAAAAATAAAATTCCTCATTATTTTTATTATTATTATTATTACCAAAATTAGCAATTTGTTTACATTAATGCTACATTATACTTATAACAAAAGGCCCAATTCTACAAAACTTTATTATAAATATATAATATATATATATATATATATATATAAATTTTGCATTATAATAGGATGAGAAATCTTTCTTGTATATTCCTATTGTGTAGAGAATGTGTGTTATACATTTGATAAAATGTTCTTTTATGAATACGATCAATTAATTAATTATGCAAGAATTATGAAGTGAGAGAAGCATTATATGAAAATAACGACGACATCAGTGAATGAATCAACTTCTTTGTTTAGATTTTAAACTATTTAATAAAACATTACGTATCGAATTATTGTTCATATTTCATAATCACGTCATCTTACCTCTGTTTTAGCTCTTGCAGTAAGATTCATATTGACAGAAATGAAATTTAATTCATATTATAAGATACTGCATTTAAAACTTAACAATCAACACATATATTTCCTCTCCATCACTATTTTTCTTCCATCAGCGTACTCTGGTGATGAAATTATTAAACGCTTCATACGCAATATTTTGTAATGATGACTTTACATGTGTCGTAGACGGATACACCAATATTATCGAAAATAATATATCGTCTGTGATAATTTGTTATAATTTAATTAAATTAGTACGTTTTTTAAGCTGAGTAATAATATTTTTTTATAATTGTAATATTGAGAAATACGCGTAATATTGTGTGATAGTTTGCTTGTTTGTGCATAAAATTATCTCGGGTCGAAAAGTTAAATATTAATCAATTCGAAAAACTGAGAATAAAAATTTTAGTGATTATTTAAATATTTTATCTTCGTGTTTACGTTTAGAATCTCTATATTCATAGGTCGTAAAGTTAACTTTATTTCGTAAGGTTGTACAACGTTAAATAATGAAAACACTGTGTTTAAATGTATGCAGTTTTTCTGGAAAAAGTGTATGAAGAAAAGATGGAATATAATTTAATTAAATTTATTCTGAAATTATTTATTAATTAGTTTATTTTTATTACTAAACAGGCCGAAAATTCCCCCGTTAAAAACCCACAAGAATTATTTTCCTAAATCATCTCTTTGTGATCCCCATAACTCTGCAGTGGCGTAGCTAGGGGAGTGCGGTAGGTGCGGTCCGCACCGGGCCCCTGGAAAGCGATAGGCTCATGAGGGCCCCAAAATCAAAAGAAAAAAGACTCGAAAAATTTTTACGGGGACCCACAAATCTGGTTCCGCACCGGGCCTGGAGAACCGTAGCTACGCCACTGTAACTCTGGTTCCTTTCTGTATTATTAAAATATAATTTGTTACGAAAAATTTAATAAAAATTTTCCTTTACAAATGTTACTAGTATTAGTATTATAAAATTAGTGTTGGCGGAATGTATCCCATATGACGTATATACACGTACAGAACCTAGTGTTATGTCATACTAAAGTCAAAATATCGCTACAAAAAAATAAATGTTTCGTTTACGTGTCGTTCGAGTAGAATAGAACACTCGAAATTTAATCTTGTGGAAGCCGAATTGAACGGATAAAAAAATTTTAATGAGAATTCAATAAAATTCCCACCTTAAGTAACCGCAAATTCATATGTAGTGTAAAAACAGAAGACAGAACAGTATATAAATAAATAAATAATGAAGTTTAATTAGTAAAAAATTTTTTAAAAAGAAAGTTTTTCCTTTTTCTTTGGTGGGTGCCAGGCCCTTGTCTCCCCTCTGAGTGCGCTACTTGTTCGTGTATGTCAGGGTTTCCCAACGGGGTCGGTTTTGGCCAATAAATACTGTATTGAGAGAGTCGATAAAACTTTGCAAATACAAATATATATATATATATATTATATATATATATATATATATATTTAAAAATATTATAAATAAATAAATAAAATGTTTAAAAATTTTATACATTTTTTTCGCTCTCAAGTAAATGTAGGAAGATGAATCTAAATTATGCAAGAGGCTGTTGCATATATATTTATATATACTAAGACATCGCGCCACTTTGTTATATCGCAATAGAATTGAGGTGGAACCGAAAAGAACGAAGCGATTCCTCACCTGTTAGGCGCAGAAGGGACGATCCTTGTACCTGACGAACCGGACAGGTGAACTTTGCACTTGCCTCCACAAAAGAGGCTATCCTCGTACCTGCAAGCCAGGTATCCAGGAACAAAGCAATCGTCATCGATTACTTGCTTTGTTCTTGTGATTTGTTTGTTTTTCGCGCCTATTTTAAGTTAGGCGCTCGTAATACCGTTTTTATTTTTGACCCTAGGCCTAAATTCCGTCAGGTGCGCTCGTCGCATCGAAGAGCCTGGACATTGTCACTGTAATACTTTTGTATATCGAAAAAGAAGTCATGGACTCCTATTTTTACTTTCCTGGCTCTGTTATATATAAAAGAGGGAAAGTATGGCGATCAGTCAAAATACTTTTTACATTTTTGGACTCAGGGGATCTTGAAACGTCGAGAAATGCAAAAACATTCAGAGTTTTTTTCCTCTATGTATGGATGTTAATGTGTGTGTGGGGGGGCACATTTCGTTTACCCTCTTTGAAACTTAATAACTCCTGTGCTTTCGAAAATTTCAGAAATTTTGAAGATAGATTTGTGTATTAGAAAGATTCATGCTATTAAATTTTGGTGGTTTAAGGTCGACGGAGTGGGAAGACAAAGGGGAGTCATGTGTCATATTTCCAGTAGGGTCGGACTTAATGACGATTTTACTAGTTTTTTTTTTTGTTTTTTTTTTCTGTAACTCTTTCCGCCCTGTGGGCACTAAGAGGGCCTCTTATAGCAAGCCCATTATGGGTTCGGCCAGGCCCACAATGGGGCGGCCGGGTGGTGAGGGACGGGGACCGACATATCCGGACGGACCACCCCCCGAAAAATTCCTGGGGATTTCTCGACCCGTCCGGATTCGATCCCGGGTCCCCCAGGGCGGTAGGCTGCTAACCTTGACCGCTCGGCCATCCGGCCGCTCGATTTTACTAGTTATTAGCATTTACAATTTTTTATAAAACCCATCCCTACTCTCAAAATTAAGCTTTTTGTCATTTTATAATTAAAAATGTAAACAGTTTTTTTTAAAATGAAATATCGTAACAGATAGCGTGCCACCAGAATTTTAAATGCTGCCTGGAAAGAAGTGATTCAATGCGGGAACTCATTTAAAACTGTGCGTGTAGCTGGTAACGTTTGTCTATTTTTATCTGAAGACACAAAGCACAAATCAGGGTTATATTCACGACCCCAAGCGCTGGACCTAAAGATGCAATTTCGTTATCCTTTATAATTCTATGTAAGTATTGGCATTTTGCTCGACTAATGCCTTAAATATTAATTTGACATCTCTTAATTTGAGGACCAAGGTCTTTGGACCATACTCTACTCTTATAAGGGCCTTTTAATGAGGAGAAAAGTTCAGTTAAAAAGGTTGAAAAGATGTGTATTGTCCAGGAGATCCTACAGATTATTTGGACGCTAAAAATTGCTAGCTCATTTAGTTCACGAGTAGACGTTATCCAGTTTGCACCACGAGGAGGCGAAATAGCTTCACACCCCAGGAGTTAGGTAGATGACAGATACAGCTCTTGCTAAAAGGAAAAGTGTGATGTACAGGGGCAAGACACTACTAATTTGAGATAGAGAGCATATATTTTAAATTGAATAAATAAAAATATGATTAAAAATTGCAGCCGGTATTGTGACGATATCACAATAAATAATATATATATATGTTACAGTAAAAACCCGTTTTTAGTTAAAACGCGTTTTAACTAGTTGAAACTAGTTTTTACTGGATGTCATTGATAAAACTAGAATTTAACTGCTAGTCAAAAATGAATTTGAGTTAAAACTAGTTTTAACTAGACAAAACGAGTTTTAACAAAATGGCTTAGTAAAAACTGTTTCGACCAAGGTCATTCGGCTAACACGTTCCTATAGTGTATGATGAATTTCGTATCGCTTTAACCCTTTTCCCCGACATCTCGTTAACGTTTATTTTGCGATCCCTCCTAAGGCAATATAGGTCAGTCGGGCGATATTATTTTAAAAGTTCGCCAAAAATCAAATTATTATTATATCTATATGAAAAAATCACTTACATTTATTAATATCTTTAGTTTTAAATACGATATTTTTCGATGCATTTTATTAGAAAAATTTATAAGAAAATATATATATCAGAACTGACACATAAACTTGATAATTTGTAACATTTTGTGAAAATTAACATTGTCTAGTTACATAGTTGTTTGCTGGCACAGAGCCAGAAAGACATAGAATATTGTTTTGTACAATTCGCTATAACACTTATGCATGTATGTTTATTCGTTGTGAAATTATCGCGCATTATATCAAACATTTGTTTGAAATCAAAATTTTATACTGCTATCAACTAATATAATGAATTATTATACTTTATTCGCTTCGTATCGAACGAGATTATATCTGTTGTTAATAAATTTTACAAAAATCGATATTTACCAAAGTAACGACGAATCGGTACCCTCGAAGTTTTGCTTAAAAAGCCAGGGTACCGATCGATCGGTGCCTTCGGGGACAAAGGGTTAATTAATGTTAATAACACAGATGTGTGACTAATATTTTCAATAAATATCGTATTAAATAATACAAATGTTTTAATCCCAATCATCGCTTTATTTGTTTCCCCCAAACATATTTATATAGCTAAAATTAGTTTTAACTAATGTTAAAAGTTAAAAAGTTAATGTTTGATTTTAGTTTTATCTAAAATCAAAACATGTACAGCAGCAAATTCTAGTTTTAACTAGACAAAACGGGTTATAACAATGACATCCAGTAAAAACTAGTTTCAACTAGTTAAAACGCGTTTTCACTAAAAACGGGTTTTTACTGTAACATATATATAATGTTTCGATATACGATATTTCGCACATACGAGTGAAGGGAAAGCGCGATAAAGCGGTTAGAATTTGAATTCAAGCTGATATACTAATGAATTAATGTTCTTTCTTAAGTCTTTTATATATCAATCATCTTATATCTTGTTTTATAGTATACCCATTATGCTGCAATAACGCCCGCTGTGTCTCCATGAAAACTTAAGGTCATATGTAAGAATGGCAGTTAAGGAGATCGCTCGTGAGTTTAGTCTATTGCAATCGACGATAGCCCGAACTCACGTTACGTACTGTATAATCTTGTATATGATCTATTTAATTATTTTTTTATTTTTATTATTTTCGACTTACGATGTGTTTTTCGGAACGTAACCCCACCAGAAGTCAAGGAGAAACTGTAGTCTGGTGCATGATATGGCAATTATTATCTTTATTATTTTCTTCTATCTTTCTATAATTGTCTATGTTTAGTCTGTATGCTAGATAAACGGAGAGTTAGACTACAAATGTCAAGAGATATAGGCCTGTACATGTTAAGAAATTTATAAAAATTATAAAAAAATAATATAATAATCGTGATAATTATCATAAAATCAACTGAAATAGCACATTTTTCAAAGTTATATTTATTTTAAATTATTTTGAAAAACATGTTGCCATAATTTTTTTATTTAATACATTTTTAAAAGGTTAGTGACTTTGATTTTGATTGATTAATTACGTTTTAATTTGTTAATTTTAAATTCATTTGTAGCCAGTGAAATTGCAACAAATATACTTTTAAACAAGCACTAAATCTGAATATCATTAATGATTATAGATAAAAATTATTTATGAGCTATACTTAACTTTAACTTTAAAAAAAAAGGCCACCACTTGACACAAGTTACTCATTATTATTACTAAATTGACCAATGTTATCTCTATATCTAAAATATATAGAATCCGAAAACTTAATGATAAATAAATCTCTTCAAGCATTGATAAGATGCTCCAAATATATATATTTTATATACAAGCTACACTTTTCCGTGATTTCTTAAAGTACCAAATGTTTATATTTTAATTTAGATAATAATTATTATTATTATCAGAAATTAAGGAAATTACACTAACGAATTAAATTTTTATTTTCTGGATTTCATTTTAAATTGAGTCAAAATTTTATATCTTCCTCTAAATTTTATCAATATATAATGGAAATTCGTCAGTTATTTTTCAGAAATGAACAACGTTCAACTTTTATCTATTCAAAAAGTAATTGTTTGAATTGTAATTAATTGTAAAATTAAAGTTGGTAGGCGGCAGTGGTTTCCTTGGCATGGGCGGTGGTCCTCTTCAGTTTTCCTCAAATCGTCCTTTGTACCCGAAAGTGACTCTCTTCCGGATTCGACTGTTTTTCATGTGGAGTTGACACCGTTACTCGGACGTAACAACGGACTTGTCTCTCGAACGTAACACCCAGACGTGACGAGTTTCATCACAAAAAGTGACATTTACCCTGAACAGGTTTATGAAGATTGAGCTTCTGATTAGGTTACGTTAAGTCCGTTGCTCCTATCGTAACACCGTTCGAGAAGAAAGGTGGATCATTCTTCTGTGTAATAAAGATAATTATACATCAGATAATAAATGAACTCATTTTCTCATTTTCTTTCTTTTTTGCAGAAATATTTTGGAAGGAGATTTTTCACTTCTCCGTCTTTACCATTAAGAGGACGAAGCGGCCATTCACAGTACAAGTCGATTTTTCTGAAATCTTAGCAAGTAACTCTCTTTCGTTTTATTTATCCAAAGGCAAAATCCTATTTTAATATCAATTTACTATTTGAAAGTTAAGACAATGACGAAAATATATACATTTTCAAGTCTATTTTTTATCCATTTTCCACCAGCCACAGAAGCAACAGTTAAAATAACATGAAGAAAAGCTTCACAAAAAGACAAATAATAATTAGAAAAAACTCACATGGTTAAAACGATATCAACGCCAGCCTTTTTATGGAGGATCTGACGTTTTTACATTAAAAACGTAAGTACAATTTTCAAATGGATAAAAAATAGACTTGAAAATGTATATACTGTATTAGGGCTGTTTCACACTATGACCGACTGGGCCGACCGGTCCGACTCCTAGTCGTATTGCCATGGCAACAGCAGTCGGTCGACAGACTGGTCGTTCCAGTCGGACAGATTTAAAAAGTTAAATATTTGTAGTCGCGTCGGAGCAGTCGGTGAGCTACAGCCAATGAGAGCTTCGAAGCTATAACCAATCAGAGTTTAGATTTATCCGAAGTTAGAAAATGGCGGAAGGTAAAGTTTCTCGGAAGCTTTAATAAACGAAGTTAGAAAATATCCATGGCTTTATGATATTCGGCGAGCCGATTATAAAGGCGACATTGAAAAAAATAATTGGTTAGAGTAAAGCGAAAGGTATCCAGCTAAAAAAATAGTCTTAAACTTCATATTAACGAATAGACGTAGACATATCTAAATGTAATTTGATACGCTGAATCGATTGGTATTAAAAAAATATTACTTACGATCAACCGTTTAAAAGTTACGAACGATTTTTTATTTCCGTCTATTTGCTTCGTTTAAGAACAACTTTATTAAGAAATACGCAGGCACTCATCGATATTAACAAAACGAATTACTTTAATTCACCATAATACATTTCATTTACAAGAGAAAGCGACATTAAAAATGCTAAAATGGTGTCGTTAGCCCGCGAACACACGACAACCTTATAAAGACGGCCATGTTTTCTGTTTAAATTGAAAAACTTACCACGATTGGCTAGTGTTCTGATCTGTAAGACGCGTTCCGATTGGTCCTTACGAGTCGGCCACCGACATAATCGTACTCAGTGTGAATTCTTTTACTACTAGTCGGCCCGATTATAGGCTCGGGCGGGTCGGACCGGTCGGACCAGTCGGTGACAGTGTGAAACAGCCCTTACTGTTACATTGGACATAAAAACATGTGACCTCTTTAGTCATTTGAGCCCTCTAACCCAACCCCTCAGGCATAAGACCTGAGTGGTTTAGAGGGGCGGTTGCTCCCTCATTATAAGTGCTTTTACCGCTTCAGTAAATCTTAAATGATTGATAAGTGCATTTGCTTTCAATCCTTTTCTTTCTTGAAATATTTAAAACAACTAAGTAAAATGATAAGATAAGAATATGAATAAGCAAATTAGAAGTGTGTAAAAACAAGGCTTTGTCCAGGTGTTAACTGAATGTTGTATTGACATACAAATGAAATACTGTATCTTACAAACATTAATACATTTTCATATTACTTCTAATTAATGTTCTTTTACTTTTTAGGAAACTAGTCACCACCAAAGTTATCATCTTTTTGTTTTTTAGTCTTTTTTACACCCTTACTCTAATAAAATGTCTATTGGGACTTAAAAGATTAATCGAAAATAGCATTAGAACGTTTTCGATTCATTTAACACACGTTCAGTCCATTTAACATATTCTTTAACCAGGTGTATCTCGCAAAACCCTGCCTTGCACATTTGTTCGGTCGGCCAGAGAAAGGGTCCACTTGACAAATAAGCATAAAGTTAATACAAAGCGATTGAACTAAATTAACGGTTTATAAAGTCTATGTAAGCCTACACTATTTTTAGTAGCGCATAGTTTCTACCGAATCTATGAATTAATAAATAAGTCTTCCTATATAAATAATGAATAAATCTAATTTAAATCCATTTAAAACACTAATGAAATGAAATAATTTCAATTCAGATGTCAATTATCGAAATTTCGATCGTGAAATAGTCCTTGAATAGTTGGACTTTGGCGATTGTCGATCGATGTAATAAATATAATATTAAATGCTATTTTTGTCAAAGCGTGATTTGTTTGAGGCTTGTTCCATGTGCACGTTTGTCACGCATCGTCCTACACAATACCATAAGTCGGATCGGAATTCTTGATCTAAAAATTTGATCGGGCTGAACGATATCGAATAAACAGGAAAGATTGGAATTGTCTGAATCGGACTTGACCTGGCCGGATCGGACATGCATAATCTTTAATTTTCTTTTAATCTTTCCTTTCTTTCTTTTTAATCTTTTCTTTCGACTATAAAGTCATTCTTTATCATCTGTTTAATACAAAACTAAAATGTTTTATAAAAACATGCAGAAGTTAAAGATGCGAAATGATAATTGTAATAATAAAATAGCTTACAAGCTAATAAGCACTTTCATTTTGCAGTTAGTTGCTATTCTCTTGCACAATATTTCCGTCAAGTTTATAATAATCATTGTCAAACCAGCCATGTACGGACATACTCAAATATACTGATATACTGCTGTAAATCAGCATATTTAATCATGTGTTGTATTAGAGTTTATTAATTTTAAATACTCAGAAGTGAATAATTCATACTTTTATAACAAATACCAAGCAAAGGTTATGCGTTTATTCGCTTTACTGTCTGTAATCCTATTAATTAATATGAGAATTTTGATAAAGATTTTTTTCATTCCGAAGAAAAAATGGTGAGGATTTGATTGGAGAAAAGGCAATTTGACTTTTTGTCGAATCCTATCGATACGGATTAACAACAATACTGTATCATATGTTAATATTTTATTTATAAAATATTAATATTAGATTATTGCTGCTCGAGATAATTTTATGAATGAACGACCTCTCATTTTGTCTTATCTTTAGTAAGAATCTGCAACTTTTCCCAGGTCATTCTAGTATAGTTTTTAGGCCTAATTCTATTATCCAGTTTGTTGGTTATTGTCTCTTTTTATCTTTTTTAAATAAATAAATATAAATAATATACTGTATATATATGTTACCGGCAATACCCGATTTTACAGTCTACCATTATATACTAATTACACATTCACAATTGATCAGAGATCGTGTGTTATATTCCTTAAATGATCCTTGCAAGAGTAGCGTAATTTATAATTTATTTTTATATAATAATTTGATGTAATGACAGATATAAATCTGTTTAATTCGTTTTATAATTTTATTCACAATACATAATAATATTTTTATATAACACAATAAAAACAATTTATACAAAACACATGAGAATATTAATATACTGTAATTACAAATTATATAAATAGTTTGCATAATAATAATTAGCAGATTTTTGTATAAAGTTTTTAAAAATATATATTTATGCGCATAATAATAACACATTAAAGCAAATTTCGTTTTATTGAAACTTGATTTAATGCACTTCCAACTTATAAGCCTATATAAGTTATACGGTACATGATATCAATGATTTAAATGTATACAGCAAAAAAGTAGAAATAATCTAATAATTTATGTAAAAATTCTGTTTCAATCGCTCACAAATACTGAATTACAGAAAAAATTTTAATATTTATAATTTCTAAATTATCAGCTTATCACACTTATTGTCATACAATAAAATATATACTGAAATAGATGACTCCTAAAGAGATAATATACTGAATATAATTTTTTTAATTTCATCACTTCAATTTAATTTTTTTAAATTGAATCACATTTAATAAATGAATCTAATTACTTTATATTTAAATTTTTATATAACAGTTTCGAGTGTATATAATGAATAGTGTGATTCATACAACGAGTAATTGTATTTTTCAATTGATATTGTCATTTAAAATATTTCAAAAATATATGTTTAAAATGTCTATATGTCAGTTCTCCTTGATCTGAATTTATTATATTATAACACAATCTGTTCTTTATTATAAATTAACACTAATAACTACCTGTATATAAAATATATTTATTATATACAATACAGTAAACATACATGTTTATTATATCCTATTCGTATCAATTAGGAAGTTCCTGTGGTTTATAAATTATCTTTACGTTATATTATTGAAATTATATTTCATACCACTATAATTATATCTGTAATAAAATCTGGAATTCTGTAGTTTAACTATACTTATTTTTATTTATAATATGATTAATTAATTAGACATGTTATATTTTAAATGACATTTAAAGACTGTTTTATTCAATCTTTTAATTAACTTAAATTCTATAAAATAAAATTAAGCTGCTTATAAGCACTGTTTTAACTATACTTTGGGGAGAGATTTCGCTTAAATGGAGTAAAGGAAAAAGTGGGTCTTCTACGTGGGAAAATTTTTAGTTGATTTTAAAAGGTATACAGTACAGTGGCGTGCCGTCATTGGAAGCGATGGAAGCGCCGATTCCACCTTCCAATGACTTTCCCTTGTATTTTATAAAATATAAATTTTCATATTTTAATGTACTTTGCATTAATTAAAATTAATATTTTATTATAACTGCATTATGTATCTTTTACAAATTTCTATACTACATGTGAAAAAAACGATAAGATTGCTATTGTATATTCGAATGATTCGGTGGCGGAAGGAGTGTCGAAACGGGTCAGTTTCCAATCAGCCAGATTATATTGGCATTGGCACATGCGCTTTACAGAGCACCAACCTCACCCGGTTTAGCTGGTAGAAGCGACACACGCGTAGAGTCCGACTTCATATCCCGGAGCGGTTGCGGGCTGATGCCGCCTGCTAGATATTCGGCCACCCTCGCCCGATTATGTGAATCATGAGCAGACTAGATCAACGGCGGACAACCCCCGGCCCGCGGGCCAGCTACGGCTGGCGAAAAGTTTCTATCCGGCCCGCGAGATCTTTAATAGATTATTAAATTGTCCAATTCTTTGTAATTTTCGAAAACGATAAGAGAAATAAATGTAGTAATTAACTTTTTATTTATTTATTTCATATTTGCAGACTAAAAAATTACGAGTCACAAGAAAGCGTCAATTAACTACTACGGCCCGCGGAAAAAACGTAAAATTTATTCTGGCCCACGTTATAAAAAAGGTTGCCCACTGTAGACTAGATGTATAACTTAACCCAACCGATAGGAATTTACTGGCATGTTTTTATGATAGTTCTGTATAGTTGACAGGAGTTTTAAAAAAATCCATAAAAATATTTGATACATTTATTCCGCGTTTATTCCGCTCTCCCATCTTATATTACTTACGGATTTCGATGTTAAACCGGTGATATTACGATTTAGTATGTCCCATCTGTAAGGGTATGTAGAAAAAAACGTGTACAATTCTTGTACAATGTTAAAAAATTAACTGTTACTTTGGCAGTATCATTCACAACCAAATTTAATGAATGAGACGTACAATGGTACAAAAAAAGCTCTAGAATTTATTTTCCTTAAATTTACGATTTACGTATCGGTTGTCATAAAAATTTCTTTCCACTTCTTTCCCGAGACTACAGATATTCGAGTACAAAGTAACCGGTTTCGACTTATTTCTATTTAAGAAGTAGTTAAATAATTAAGCGATTAGGGAATTAGAAACATAAATAAAACCCCGATGAAAGAGCCGAAATTTTACTTAAACAGAAGCTTAACCGAACCAATCTCTTGCCGAGTACGGTGGGGTCTGATCTCTTCGTAATATTAAATGTAATAAAGACAGAAATTTCTCCAGTTCAAGAAGAGTGACCGAAAAGTTGTAAATTTTGGAAATTTCCGTGAACACTCGATCCTAAAACGAATTAGTTAGAAAACGAACGACGGACAATCTGTTAAGTTTAACGTATTTAGATTTTTACAGCTACGGTGAGAAACGTTCAAAATCTACAACAACCCCGTCGCGTCCTTTGATATATACTAGTGACGCGACAAAAGAGGCATTTGACATTGACCGGTATCGGCACCCTCGGGATTTGGCACGCACACACCTACCTGGACCGTCTCCGATTCCATTCATTAGCTACTCGTAGGGAGCTATTTCCCTAAGTGGATTGTTTTAAGATTTAAAAAGTAAAGAATATTTTGTTATTTTTACGTACGTTTTTTCACAAAGTTATATTTAATTATAAGTTTCTTTAAAAGCATATTCGTACAATTGAAGAATTTTTTGTACTAGGTATGTATATTCGTCACACATTTTGTTTTACCAAGTAAGTTTTTCTGATAATTTTAATTTTAGCCCTTATATCGTGGCTAGTGATTCAAAAATTTATTTTAAAAAAGTTTTGGCTCGAGACCGTATAACGAAAAAGAAAACATTATTAAAAGAGAAAGACTAAAGCCTAAATTAAATATAAATACGTCAACAAAAAATTTCGACATTTCGACGATAAAATTTATGACGAATGACGATTCTTTCGTAAAATTGAAGCAATTTGGAAATCAAAGAGGAATAGAATTTAACTTTGGTAGACGATATAAAATAAATATTGAAAATTATAACGAGATAATTACGATTAATAGGTATATCTAAATTAATAGATGTTATGTGTTTTTTCTCAAAGCGAGAATTGGCATTTAGAGGGCGTAGGGAATTTATTGAATCTAATAACGGAGGTAATTATATTGAACTTTCTTATTTATTAAGTACTTCGGATAATCTATTAAAAATACATTTAAAGAAGTATATGGTTTTTACTGGCTTATCGAACAAACGAATACGAACGGGCCCTGACGCGCAATTAATTGATTGCCCCTGAAAGTCGGCTTCTTACAGAAACACAGCTTCCCTATCATCAAATGTCACGGCACGCCACTGGAGAAGAGCGGACGTTTTTGAAAGCTTCCGGGGAAAGGAAGGACCCTGATTGGTCGTAAGTTGTCGTCGAGGAACTCTTTAAATCAGCGGTTCCCAACCTTTTTTTGACCAAGGACCACTTTGATTTCATTGTTGTTAGCAGGGACCACAAGGTTTAAGAAAAATAAACTGTGTCAATCTAAAAATAAACTTTAATCAAAACTTTTAACATACGTAATCGTTAAACTCAAGAGTAACATGCTTTAACAGTACTATTATAATAGAAAACAACACTTTTAGTAAAAATTAAATTCAGTTTGTATCAATGTGGGAATAATAATTTAAAACGAATAAAAGTTTTAAATCTTTCGCGGACCATATTTTAGCTCTTACGGACTACTGCTGGTCCGTGAACCACTAGTTGGGAACCGCTGCTTTAAATAGTAAGAGTGGCGAGAGGAACGGGGAGAAGGGCAAGAGACGGATAGTACGATAGTCTCAGGCACTTGGACAGCCCGCTGAGCGTAGAGAGAGTGTTCTCAGGCAATGATCTCAGGGATGGGTAAGTGCGGAGACTAGACAGGTCGTACGGTTGAGCCAACTCCACAAACCGACCGGAGTTTCCCCAGAGTCTAATAGTCCCCGAAGGACAAGCTGTTACGTGAGACACCCTACCTTTGTTGTACCGTGTGTGTAATGTCGTCAAACTTGTATACTCTGAAATATTTTGTTTTGTAAATAAACTGTAAATATTCACTGGATTGAGTGTGGAGGTGTACCTTTCTACGAACCAACGTAAGAACATTCTCGAGTCGTAACAACCAACTCGAGACGGATTATCATAAAGATCTTCACTACCTCTTTCTCTCTTTGTTTCCTGTAGTTCCATGAACCACCACCCTCACCACCTAAGAGAAAAGAGTCAGAAAAGGAAGTTCTAGAAGTGAGAAGGAATAAAGAACAAAGACAAATGTTCTAAAACTCTAATTAAAATTAATATATATATAATGGCGTCTACCACAGAAAAATTGAATTTTGTGATTATGTATATAAGCATCCGTGTACGTGTGTTGGCGTCTATTAAGTTTAATATTCCAGGATGGAGTAATGATTAACGAAATTTGGCATAGTAGCTTGTGTATAACGGACATTAATGCTATTAAATTTTGGTAATCAAAGATCAAGGGGATGGGGAAATAGAGTCATGTCATATGTCGATAGGAGTAGGACTTATAAATTTATTCGTTATTAGAATTTACAACTTTTTATAAAACTCATCTGTACTCTCAAAATTAAGCTATTTGCCAATTTAGGTTAATGTTACCTTAGGATCCAAAATGGCGGCGGTGGGATTTTTTCCCTACTTCGGAGACTACTACGGGAAAAAATTTTCCCTAGAGTCGTGACGTCGAAGCCGTTGAGAATTTTTCCCCGTTCGGTTTCGACCCTGCGTTCGACGTGGCCGAGTTTCCTGTAACCTCGAAACGGACGGTAGTGTGTATTTGCGACGGTAGAGGGAGCTTTTTCGTAGCGTCGTGCGAGAGTAAAATCGGCGGGAAATACGTAGGGGTGTTACGAACGAATATGCAAATGCATGATCTACGACGTGATTCTGTTCCTTTCCGGGCAATTTTATGCAAATCGACTAGTTTCCAGTTGGAATCGTTTGCTGTAGTGTTGCGACGAATTGCGTATTGGAATAATTGCTGTTTTATTTCGTTACGATATTTCATTCTCGCACAATTTATTATCGGTAAACGTATAGTTTATTTGCAATTGTTCGATAATGAGTAGTTTTGCAGATTTGAGTTGCAACGACGAATTTTGGTCGAAATGCACCACCCGTGATTTCTCCATGTTAATTGAAGACGACTTTTTGGAACCAGGTTTGCCTCCCAGTATCAATAACGCATTGAAATTTGCTGTAAAATTAGGCATATAGCCGACCGAGTCCGTTTGCATTCATTGCGATTCTTTATGCAAATTATACTTTTTTTTTTTTTTTTTTTTTTTTTTTTTTTTGTGTTTTAGGCCCTTTACCGCTCAGAGAGCACAAAAAGGCCAATGCAAATTATACTATCGGAGTAATAGAGAAAGCTGTTTCTTGCGATGTAGTAAGTGCGGAACGAAGACCTCTGCCTTTGATGGAACATTTAAAAGTAAATTTGGCCACATTTCTTGGAGTTGCATTCTGTCGTTTATATGGCACTAACTATGTCTGGAAGACGGCCGGATGGCCGAGCGGTAAAGGTGGCAGCCTACCGCTCTGGGGGACCCGGGATCGAATCCGAACGGGTCGAATAATCCCCAGGAATTTTTCGGGGGGGGGGTCCGTTCGGATATGTCGGGCCCCGTCCCTCACCACCCGGTCGCCCCATTGTGGGCCTGGCCGAACCCATAATGGGCCTACTAAAAGAGGCCCTCTTAGTGCCCACAGGGCAGAAAGAGTTAAAAAAAAAAAAAAAAAAACTATGTCTGGAATGGGTTAATGTTACCCTAGGTCACAAAATGGCGGTGGCTGGATTTTTTCCCCATCCTGGCGACCGCGGTGGAAAAAAATTTTTTCCCTAGAGTCGTGACGTCGACGCCTTGGAGAATTTTTCCCTGTTCGGTTTCATACCTGAGTTCGACGTTGGCGAGTGTCCTGTAACCTCGAAACGGCGACTTTCGTGTGTGTAAATTTGGGACGGTAGAGGGAGCTTTTTCGTGACGTCGTGCGAGAGTAATATCGGCGGGTAATTCGTAGTGGTTTTACGAACGAATATGCAAATGCTTGATCTGTGACGTGAATTCTGTTCATTTCGATTCAATTTTATGCAAATTGCCTACCAGTTGGAAACGCCTGCTGCTGTGTTACAGTTCGGTTGAACAGTCGTATTTCTTTTCATAACGATTTATCGGTTTCGAAATAACTATTAGCGCTTAATATTTGTTATTATTACTTCCTGTATTTGTAAGTATTCCTATTTCTTTTATTGTAATATTTCGCTAAGCGTTAGAAAAACCTCTAATTAGAAATTAAGGAAAGGCTTTGTTTTTTTTTACCTACATCCCAACCTCCCCTCTTTTAGTTTATTACAAATTGTTCGGAAATGAGTGATTTAGTCGATTTGCTTTCCAACGACGAATTTTGGTCGAAATGCACTTGCCGTGATTTTTACAAGTTGATGGAAGGCGAATTTTTGGAGTTAGGTGTACCTCCTCTTATCGATAGCGCATTTAAATTTGCTGCGAAATTAGGAATACAGCCGACCGAGGCCATTTGCATTTATTGTGATTCCCTATGCAAATTATACTACCGGAGTAATAGAGAAAGCTGTTTCCTGCGATGCACGAAGTGCCGTACAATGACTTCAGCCTTCGAAGGTACATTTAAAAGTAAATTTGGTCGCATTTCCTGGGGTAGCATTCTGTCGTTTATATGGAACTATCTTTGTCTGGAATGTACTGCGACGACCTCTGCGATTGCGGCAGGCATATCTAGAAAGGCGGGTGTCGATTGGTCCAATCACATAAGGTTGGTAATGCTTATTGCTATGAGTAATATGTCATCATTTAAAATCGGAGGGCCAAATAAAACAGTGGAGATTGACGAGACTGTCATATGTAAGAGAAAGTACGAGAGAGGGCGTATATTAAAGAGCACGAAATGGGTGGTTGGCGGAATCTGCCGGGAAGACAAGAATTGCTTCGTATGTCAGGTTAACGACAGATCAGAAAATACTTTGAATTGGATCGTGTATAAATACGTAAATTCAGGCAGCACTATAATAACGGACGAATGGAAAGGATACATGCATATTGACGACATCGAAGGGGTAGCAGTCGAACATAGGACAGTAAATCATTCGAAAAATTTCGTCGATCCCAAAACAGGAGATCATACTCAGAATATCGAACGCCTCTGGGGCTATTTAAAAAACAAGAAACACCTGCCAAAACACTATACTAGTGATCTATCTGACTCGTACATGTACTTGTTTATGTATAAGAAATTCTTGAATTGGCCCTCCAGGAAACCAGGCGAGAGATTTCAAATTTTTGCTCAACACTTACGCAACATCTATCCTGGCAGTGGAAAAGTGCCGATTTGGCGCGAGCCCGAAACCGTTCCTTCGGCGCCCGCGGCGATTACGAAGCAGAAAGGAAACAAGAAGGGAAAGATGCCAAAAAGCAGGAAAGTGCTTCCACATCAAAAGAAGGAAAACGCCAATCGACAAATAAAACAGCGGCCGAAGGAAAAAGAACAGGGAAGAAAAGAAATGCACCGAAAGAAAATCTGGAGGTAAGCGAAACCGGGAAAAACTTGGATCGGACAGGAAAGAAACAAAGGAAGAAGTAGCCAACGTTCATCGGAAAGTGAGTAAAAAATTACTTTTTCGCTTTTTTTAATTTGTTATATTTCGGATAAAATACGCGTATACTGTCGAGCTATTCAAGATGGCGGCCGGTCACGTGGCCATCTTGAATCGAGGGAAAAATTTTTTCCCCGTCGCAGTCTCCAACGTAGGGAAAAAATCCAGCCGCCGCCATTTTGTGACCTAGGGTAACATTAACCCTGGAATGTACGGCGACGACCTCGGCGATTGCGGCGGGCAAATCCAGAAAAACGGGAGTCGATTGGTCCAATCACATACGGTTGGTATTGCTTATAGCTTTGAGTAATTTGACATCGTTTAAAAAAGGAGGTCCGAATAAAACGGTGGAAATCGACGAGACCGTAATATGTAAAAGAAAGTACGAGAAAGGGCGTATATTTAAAAATACGTTCGGAAAGGAAAAAAAGATAGGAAGAAGCAGGCAACTACCATCGAAAAGTGAGTAAAAAAATTATTTTTTTTCATTGTTTATTTCGGTTAATATCCGCGGAGTGTGCAGAGAAATTCAAGATGGCGGCCGGAAACGCAGCCATCTTGAATCGAGGGAAAATTTTTTCCCCGTCGCAGTCTCCAACGTAGGGAAAAATTTCCCCCGCCGCCATTTTGGATCCTAGGGTAACATTAACCCCAATTTATAATAATTAAACATTTTAAAATGAAATCTCATAACAGATGGCGCCACATACAATTTTAAATTTGTCACGAAAGTTATGCACCTTGTTGCTGATTTAAAGGTGTTTCTAAATGACAAAATATGCAGTGTAAGAATACAATAGAAACTCGATTATCCGAAAGTTACAATAAAACATGTAGCGCTGTGTATACAGACTAAATTCTCCATGTAACTTTATTGTGCCATGTTTTAAGGTTAACGCCTCAGGTTACATGTATTCCTTGTTGTCACATCCGTTGTTCATTAAAACCCAAAATACAAAAAGAGTTTCTGAATAATCCTAATAACCGCTAGTTCCACAAAGATCGGATAATCGTGTTTTCACTACATGT
Organism: Centruroides vittatus; assembly: GCF_030686945.1. NCBI lineage: Eukaryota > Metazoa > Arthropoda > Arachnida > Scorpiones > Buthidae > Centruroides > Centruroides vittatus. The sequence goes on along the minus strand of NW_027122185.1, from coordinate 24,248 downwards.
TCTTATTACAAGAGTGCATTTTCTCTTGAAGAGTTTACTCGACGTGAGAAATTACAATTATTACCTAATTTTATAAATAATTTATTCAAATATGAAACACAAATATTCTTTAAAAATTTAATGTGTTGTAAGCTACGACTCTGTTTTATTTAACAGAACGCATTAAACCTATTACAAAATATAATTTTCTGTAATCAATCGTTTAAAAAATATAAATAATCAAACTACGAATGTATATGTGTTAAAAAATTTTAATGCATTGCACTTGTTACAATTTTAACAGAATATATTGATGGTTGCACACACATCATCACAAAAAAATAAATTTTAATCTAGGTCAAATCAGTTAGGCACTTAGTGAAATAATACAAAAATGTAGATTGATAATTTCTACAATGTCTGTAGTTCATTACAAAAATATAGTTTGTACTTCTCAAATAAAATTGACATTGTGCGTGATTCACAATATACAAAGTATGAAAAACGGAAAATTTTAAAAATAAAATTACAGATTTTATAAAATACATGACAAAATGTTTAGAAAATTATACAAAAGTTCTTATAATACCATTAAACAACACTGTTATTCAATAAATTATCACTGTATATATAACAATGATCCTTTATATACATATAAAATTTCATCCCAAGACAATAACTTCATATTTACATAAAATGCAGTATTTACATAAGTATATGATTTATTTAAAATCTATTAAAATCTTTAAATGAAACATTTTTATGTTTCAACTTTAACCACATTTTGTATAAATAAAGTATTTATAAGTAAAAGTAAAATTTATTACAAAAACTATGAAATACAAAATAAATGACTAGTTGATGTGACAGTTACTGAAACATCTTAAACTTACATCTTAATAGGGGGATCAAATTGACATTCATTTAAAAACTTCATGAGATACATTAGGGTAATTGCATAGACCTAAGCAAAAATCACTCGAAGACCATTTAAGCATAACAAGATCAAGACAAACTCGGCAATCTTCTCCGCTATCGTATCTTCCTGAATGAATTGTCTTAAAAATTTCTTTGATAAACATTTCAATGATGGGCGAAAAGGAAATCCACATTCAGTACGAAATATTACAGAAGTATCTACAATTTTTGTATGGATAAAATGTAAAGCTTGGAGGTCATTTTCCAGTCCATGCCCAATTATAATGGTGTCTTTGTTAATAATAGTTAATAATAATGCTTGTACTTCTTCAAATTGAAGTGTCTTCTTCTTTTCAAGCATTTCTGCAGTGATGCCACTGTACTCTGTGTTATAATCAATTATAGGTGATTTTGGTTGCACATATGTCTCGAATAATAAACTTCCATCAAATGATAAGAGAGTTATCTTAGTTATTTCCAGACCCAATTTAGTGTAACACATTTCTGTGTCTAAAACTACTATGTTCTTTTCTGTAAAATCATAATCAGCTGTGTTTAGAAAATCATCATTCACCCCGCACTTTGAACTTGATACATGAAAATTGTTAAAAGTGCAGCCAGTACTTTCTTTTTCAGTACCGCAACATGGACAAAGCCGATAGAATGTGTCAAATGGGAGAACAGAAATCGGTTTTTTAGGGTGATAAACACAGATATCCTCAAGATCATCGATAGTTCTATTATATTCGGAGCGGCAACGAGCACATTTTTCTATTAAAGAATCTAAATTAATTTCACCACGAGAAGCTTTGGCAGAGGATTGCATTGGAAATTTATATGTCATTAATTGCATTGGTGTTAACATTATTGTCTCTAAAAATGAATAAAAAGAAATGAAGAAAGCTTCATTCTTCTCTACTTCACAAGCATTTTGATGCTTTAAAAATAACTCAAATGGTATAGGAGGCCCTCCATCCACTTTAAAACCACCCTTTGGATTGATTCCTTCCTTTGGCAATTCAAAACAAAATTGGTCTGGACATGGTTCCCGTGGTACAGGATTTCCAACTATCTCATCTATTTCACAACCACCAGCAAATCGAAAATATGGATTGATTCTCCTCCTACGTGGATATCCTGGATAAATCAGCCGTGGAAATGACTCAAATGATATTTCAGGATTGCTTGGATTCGAACTGTAATAATAAATATCAGGGATAATAGGTGGATGGTCTTCATTGAAATAAAACATACCACGAGGAGGGATCGGAAAAACTGGATCGGGATCAAAACCCCCCGAAGCCATTTTCAAAATCTGAAAATAACAACAACATTAATTAAATTAATTACAAGCTAATTTACAAGCAATTTTAAGTTTCGTCGTTCCTTCCACTAACTCTATAGAATACGGCAACTTATCGTAAGAACCGAAGAGAAGCACGTGGTGAACTTTACAATCCATGCACGTGGTATTCTAATCTCTCGCAGAATAAAAGGCTTGTACAGTACAATCAAATTACTCAAACCAAATTTTAATTTTATTTCTTAAATTATACTCATATAAACTATTATATTTGAGAGCGATTCAATAACTTGAGGCGCTAACGCCTACAGTCGCCACCAGTGGGTCTGGAGAGGATGACGTCAGGTTTCGTCAGATCTCCGCGCTTTTTTCGACCTGCCACGAGACAGTTCAGGTGTGTTCGACAAGAGCTCAGCTACCTCCGACTAGACAAAGGATTGTAGTGGCAAACGACCAAAGCCTACATAGGTGAGCCGGACATTAAAACTCATCGAATTCACAATTTCGCTTGGAGAACAAATATTTTACCAGGTACGTGACAAAATGAGCGAACCCGTGGTCGGCCACGTGGCCGTCAAGCCGCCGCCATTTTGGTCCGAGAACCCAGCCCTCTGGTTCGCCCAGTTGGAGAGCCAATTCGGCCTCGCTAATATATCCCACGACGAAACGAAATACAGCCACGTAGTCGCGAGTTTATCGGAACGTATGGCTACCGAAGTTCAGGACATTTTGGCCGCTCCTCCGAATACCGACAAGTACAAAGCAATTAAACGGGCACTGATCGACCGCATGTCCCAGTCCGAAGCCCAACGTCTCGAAAAGCTTCTACGTACCGAAGAGCTCGGCGACCGCACGCCATCGCAATTCCTTCGACGCTTAAGAACTCGCAGGTCACACGGTTACGGAGGACCTACTCAGAAGTATTTGGTTGTCCCGTCTTCCCACCGATATACAGAAGATATAACCATATCCGAGGGCACACTCGAATCTCTCGCTAAGATCGCCGACCGCCTTAGCGAATTGTACCCCTTGTCATCGAATATTTCCGCCACGTCTACGGCCTCTGCCACGGTCGATCCCAGAATCGCCGCGCTCGAAGTGCAAATCTCCGAACTCTCAAAACAAATCTCCGAGATGTCACGACAATATGGCCGCTCTCCACCTCGCCGCCGTTCCTCGAGCCGTGGAAGACTCGGTCGACGCTCCCCACCTAACACCTTCCCGAACAATGTCTGCTGGTACCATGCAAAATTTGGCGCGAATGCCCGACGCTGCCGACCACCTTGTTCGATGGGAAACGAGAACGGGAGTCAGTAGAGACTGCGACTGATTCCAAAAATTTAAGCCGTCGCTTATTCATCACGGATCAAACGTCCAAAGTCATATTCTTAATCGACACTGGCGCCGATGTCTCCGTTTATCCAGCTTCACGCCTTCCAAAGCGCCGCGCAGAAGACTATCAACTCTTCGCAGCGAACGGCACAGCAATCAAGACATACGGCTACGTAACAATCACGCCAGACTTCTCTCTTCGACGAAACTTTACATGGCGATTCATCGTAGCCGACGTCACACAACCATTGATCGGTGCTGATTTTTTATCCCATTATGGACTTCTCCCAGACCTTCGCAGCAAACGTCTCATCGACTCGACAACGAAACTGGTCAGCCAAGGACATATCCTCAGCGTCACTTCACCGTCAGTACGAACTATTGCCGGCAATTCTTCTTATCATCGACTACTGAGCGAGTTTCCCGAGATAGCACGTCCATCTCCAACCATCGCACCCGTCCGACACTCCACCGTCCATCATATTATCACGACGCCTGGACAACCAGTGCGCTGCAAACCCCGGCGACTTGCGCCGGACAAATACATTCTGGCTAAGCGCGAGTTCGAATTCATGCTCGCTCAAGGGATCTGGCCGACCGTCCACCAGCAGCTGGTCATCGCCATTACACCTCGTCCCAAAGAAGAACGACCAGTGGCGACCCTGCGGTGACTACCGTCTACTCAACGCACGAACCGTACCCAACCGTTATCCTGTCCCTCACATAGAGGACTTCGCATCCACTCTTCACGGTTGTGGGTACTTCTCAACCGTTGACCTTGTCCGTGCGTCCCACCACATCCCTATAGCTCCAGAGGATATCCCTAAGACGGCCGTCACCACACCGTTTGGACTATACGAGTTCAACTTCATGTCTTTTGGTTTGTGTAACGCCGCGCAAACATTCCAGCGCTTCATGGACGAAGTTACTCGTGACCTCGAATTTTGTTACGTCTTCATCGACGACATACTTATAGCGTCCCGGAATGAAACTGAACATCTGCAGCACCTACGCAAGTTATTTACCAAACTTCGTGACTACAGTGTTGTAATCAACGCATCAAAATGCGTATTCGGAAAGCAAGAAGTACAATTCCTTGGGTATCTGGTCAACCCAAAAGGAATCCGCCCACTTCTGCAAAAAGTCGAGGCAATTATCGAGTTCTCTAGACCAACTACTGTACGCGATCTACGCCGATTCCTGGGACTAGTCAATTTCTATCGCCGCTTCATACGCAATGCAGCTTCCATCACTTCAGAACTCAACAAACTGCTTCAGGGCAAACCGAGTCCGAAAGATCACCTCGAGTGGACCTCCGATGCCGACAGCGCTTTCCGCAACGTAAAGAACGCCGTTGCTAGTGCCGCACTCCTAGCCCACCCGTCACGAAACGCGCATCTCTCCCTAATGGTTGATGCATCATCCACCGCCGTAGGGGCATCCCTACAGCAGAGGATCGACGGACACTGGCAGCCATTAGCATTTTTCAGCCAGAAACTATCGGAACCACAGAAAAAGTGGTCCGCATACGACCGGGAGCTGAGCGCCTACTCTGCCGTCAAGAAATTTAAACACATGCTGGAGGGAAGGCAGTTCATTCTATTCACCGATCACAAGCCGCTGACCTTCGCCCTGAAACAGAAACCTGAAAGGGCATCACCCCGACAGTTTCGCTATTTAGACTTCATATCACAATTCACCACGGACATCCGTCACGTCGAGGGTACAAACAACATCCCTGCAGATGCCTTGTCTCGAATAGAGCCTATCACACAGGCGATCGACTTCCGGGCACTCGCCTCCGCCCAAGAGTCCGACGACGAACTGGGACAGCTCCTCCGTTCCAATACAGGTCTCCAGCTTAAACGAATCACCATTCCGAACACCACGGCACAACTCTACTGTGACACATCCACGCTCAACGCCCGTCCCTTTGTCACCAAAGACTTCCGACAGCAGGCGATCGCCTCACTGCACGGGTTGTCACACCCCGGGGTGAGAGCCACATGCCGCCTCGTTAAAAAGTCCTTCGTGTGGCCCGACATCGAGCGTGACTGCAAAAAGTTCGTGCGTAGCTGTATTGCGTGCCAGAAGAACAAGATCACCCGGCACACCGTCTCACCGACTGGATCATTCGCCCCGCCAAATCAGCGATTCGACCACGTCCACATTGACATCCTTGGACCGCTCCCGCCATCCAACGGCTTCACATATTGCCTCACGGCAATCGACCGTTTCTCCCGTTGGCCGGAAGCATTTCCCATGTCGGAGATCACAGCTGCCGCCGTAGCCAAAACACTTTTTGATGGCTGGATCGCTCGTTTTGGCGTTCCACAGCGGCTAACGATCGATCAGGGACGACAATTTGAGTCCCACCTGTTCAAAGCACTCACAGCGCTGACAGGTACGTCGAGAATCCGCACCACCGCCTTTCACCCAGCCGCCAACGGAATCATCGAGCGATTCCACAGGCAACTCAAAGCAGCGATCAGGTGCCACTCTTCTGACCGCTGGACAGACGACCTACCCATCGTGCTCTTGGGAGTTCGGACCGCGTACAAGGACGACATCAACGCAACCGCAGCCGAGCTGGTCTACGGACAAACGCTGCGCTTGCCCGGAGAATTCTTTGTGTGAAGACCCGAATATAAGAATAACGAATTTTTATTTTATTTGCCAACCGCTTTTCGACAGTTAGGGTTAAATCAAACACAGAAACAAAAAAACGGAAAAACACCGACAAATTTTCTCGTAAAAATTAATCATAAACTATCGTTCCCACGGTAATACTTCCTTGTAGAAGATGAGTTAACTGTTGAAAAATAATTATATCATGTAATTCACCATTGGTCAAAAGGGACTTCCACCCTTGACGTACTTCACAAAATCTCGAACCCAAGATCCCGAAATAAAAGGAAAAACGAACGAAGATGACGCAGAGAGGGAGAGAGAAAAAAGAGTTTCGACAACTGTCAAGTGTGTGTGTCGTGGATTATCATCTCCCGCCGTTGAAGCCGTCCATTTCATCTATCTACAGTCCATTGACTCTTATTTTCAAGCGAACTCTCGTTCCTCGGACTTTGTGCAAATCTCAGGATCACAAATCTCCGGATCACTAAGGTATTTATCCTGCTCGCGATGTTTTGTAAACTCTCTCTCTCCGATCACTCGAGACGCGGTTTAATAATTCGATTCGATGATATAAATACTTCCAAATACGTTAATTGATGTATTCCCTATTAATCACAAAATAAACGGGTATTTTGTTTAATATTAGAAGAGTGTGCGTTTCTTCCTCCATTACCCTCATCATCGGCATCTTATGCTTCCGAAAAACGCGTATCTATCCGCGAGAAGTTTGATAGATTGGTGTCAGTTCCTGACGTAAACCGGATCTTACGATCCCAAATCCGTAACTAATCATTGACCGCTCGAGCCTTAATCATCCTTTCGACAACCGAGGTCGGACCTCAAGGTCTTGTGCCGTTAAGAGGTAGAGAAGATAGGAATCATCCTCCATCTCCTACCCTCGGTTAACCTCACATTTGTCAACAACAACGACAATACAGTTGACGCGTCCGATTTCGTCTTCGATCTCCGGGGCAGGATGCGACGACTGCGCCCCGTTTCACCGCGCAAGCACGGCAATCACCAAACGTTTGTGTTCCACGACCTACAGACCTGCTCCCACGTCTTCGTACGCCACGATGCCATACGTAAACCTCTACAGCCCCATACGATGGTCCATTCCAAGTACTCCAGCGCTCCGACAAAACGTTCAGGATTAACATCAACGGCAAGGAGGTGACGGTTACTATCGACCGCCTCAAACCAGCCTTTGTCGCCGACCCTACAACTTCCGTCCCAACCAGCACGGAAGAGGGACCCCCACCACCAACAGACCTCGAGACGACCCAACCACCCGTCACAACCCGCTCCGGACGACGGGTACGCTTCAACCTGAAGTATCGTTAACACTCGCGGGGGAGTACTGAGGCGCTAACGCCTACAGTCGCCACCAGTGGGCCTGGAGAGGATGACGTCAGGTTTCGTCAGATCTCCGCGCCTTTTTCGACCTGCCACGAGACAGTTCAGGTGTGTTCGACAAGAGCTCAGCTACCTCCGACTAGACAAAGGATTGTAGTGGCAAACGACCAAAGCCTACAAACTCATCTCAATAGACTCGACAGATATTACTATAACTATAAACAATGACAAGGTCTGAATATACCCTATATCCTGCCTATTCTACTTTCAAATATAAATTCAATACAAGGTAAGATTCTAGCTCCGAATTTGGCAGAAATAACACAAATTTTCATTTTAATAAATGTATACCGTTCAATTTTCGAAAATTCTAATCGATTATATCTGTAGTAATCTATTCTACACAACAGAAAAAAAATCGTCTTTCGTAATTATAAATTATACTGAAGTTAATCATCACATTTATTGAGAAACACATTACGTGGAAAAAAGCAATCATATACTAAAAAACATATACGAAACCACGTGGAAACGAATAGTAAAAAAATTTAAAAATCTTAATTTCCGCTTATCAATACATGTCTCAGATCTTAATTAACGACCTAATTAAAGATTAATATTACAACAAAATTAAGTAAGTAATACTAACTGAAATAAACAAATAACCGCGATATTTCTAAATTACTTACCAACTTCCGAAGTCTTCAAAAATAAAGTAATAATCAATACGATGAAATTTATTCGGTAATTGTGCATATTAAGGGAATATGAATTTTTTTAATTATGTTATATTAAAAAGAATGTATATTTAATAGTCGTTCGGAAAACGCATAACGTTTTTCCGTCCGACCCGTATATAAAGAGCTATAAACAAAAAATCATAGAACTACTTACCGATTGTGCCCCGTTCGAGACGCCATTACTTAAGCTTGCCGTCGTCGTGGAGGTGCACACTGGACGGCGGATGCACGCGAAACGTATCACGTGACCCAATTTCAACGTCACTCTGTCACGTGACTAGGTCTCTGACGCGTTTCCGGCAGCTTTTCTTCTCGCGGAATAATCCGTTCTCTTTGCACTAACACGTCATAGAGCAAACCACGTCTTATTATTAACACGTGATTAACTCTTGTCACTTAGAACAGCTCGCGGGCTACAGTTTGACAGCTTTGCCTAGTTACGCTTTTCTAACATCGTAACGTTCTTTATCCAAATCCCAGTTAATATTTGACATGGACGATTTATTTCTCGATGTTAACTCCGTAAAAACAGAACAAATGAAATAATAAATAATCGAATTACTTTAAAATTCAGATTAAATGCTATAAAACTATGAACTTAATATCTACATTTACAAACATATATGTCTTATATAACTAATCTAATTTTAAAATCTAAAGTTATATGACAATAATTAGTATTGATCGCATATTTTACATACAGTAACTTATATATTATTGTTAAATAACTTTGCATTTTAAAATTAGAAATAAAACATGCATGTTTGTAAATTTAGATAATACATTTATAACTATAAGCATTTAATCTAAATTTTAAAGTAATTCGGTTATAATGTTAAATTAATGAGAAATATAAAACAAAAGGAACAGTAGTGCATTTATTAGAATAAAGAAAAGTTTGTACAACAAAATATGATCTTAATCGTCTTTAAAAGATGCGTTTGTCAGCAGATTTCGATCGTTGGTATACCTAAGGGTTTACCAACGGTGACACTAAGGGTTTAAATTACAAAAAACCTGTAGCTTTTAACACTAAGTAGCATACAAAAATAATTCAGCATTGAAAGAAATTGGAAGTAACGCCATCAACAAAAATTTTGTCAACCGAAAGGGAACTGTTGAAGTGTCTTTTAATATTAATAAAATGTAGTTAATAATTACGCTAAAAGTATACAAACAGTGGCGTGCCGTCATTGGAAGCGGTGGAAGCGGCGCTTCCACCTTCCAATGACCTTCCCTTGTATTTTCTAAAATATAAATTTTCATATTTTAACATACTTTGAATTAATTAAAATTAATATTTTATTATAACCGCATTATATATCTTATTACAAATTTCTATACTACATGTAAAAAAAACGATAACATTGCTATTGTATATTCGAATATCAGTGGCGGAAGGAATGTCGAAACCGAGTCAGCAGCCAGATTATAGGCATTGGCGCATGCGCTTTACAGAGCACCAACCTCACGGTTTAGCTGGTGGAAGCTATATACGTATAAAGCTTCCAATTTTATATTCCGGACAGGTTCTGGGCTGTTAGCCGCCTGCCTGCTAGATATTTGGCCGCCCTCGCCCGATTATGTGAATCATGAGTAGACTAGATTTATAACTTAACCCGACAGATAGGAGTTTACTGGCATGTTTTTATGATAGTTCTGTATAGTTGACAGGAGTTTTAAAAAATCCATTTAGATATATTTATTCTGCGTTTATTCTGCTCTCCCATCTTATATTACTTACGGATTTCAATGTTAAACCGGTGATATTACTATTTAGTATGTCCCATCTGTAAGGGGATGTCGAAAAGACGTGTACAATTCTTGTATAATGTTAAAAAATTAACTGTTACTTTGGCAGCATCATTTACAACCAAATTTAATGAATGACACGTACAAGATACAATAAAAGCTCTAGAATTTATTTTCCTTAAATTTACGATTTATGTATCCGTTGTCATAAAAATTTGTCTTTCCACTGTTTTTCCAAGACTACAAATATTCAGGTACAAAATAACTGGTTTCGACTTATTTCTACTTAAGAAGTAATTAAATAATTAAGAGATTAGGGAATTAGGGACATAAATAAAACCCTGCCGAAAGAGCCAGAATTTTAAACAAAAGCTTAACCCAACCAATCTCTAGCCGAGTACAGTGGGGACTGATTTCTTCGTAATATTAGATAATAAAAACAGAAATTTTTCTAGTTCAATGAGAGTGACTAAAAAGTTGTAAATTTTGGAAATTTTCGTGGACACTGGTCCTAAAACGAATTAGTTAGAAAACGAACGACGGACAATCTGTTAAGTTTAACATATTTAGATTTTTACAGCTATGGTGAAAAACGTTTAAAATTTACGACAACCCTGTCGCGTTCTTTCAGGTACACCAGTGATGCGATTTAAGAGTCATTTGACATTGACTGGTATCGGACCTTCGAGATTTGGCATGCAAACACTGCACACCTACCTGAGCCGTCTCTGATTTCATCCATTAGCAACTATTCGATTAAGTGGATTGTTTTAAAATTTAAAAAGTAAAGAATATTTTATGTTATTTTTATGTGCGTTTTTTACAAAGCTACATTTAATTATAATTTTCTTTAAAAGTATATTAATACAATTGAACAATATATTGTACCAGGTATGTATATCCAGCGCACATTTTATTTCACCGAGTAAGTTTTTATAATTTATTTTTAATTTTAGCTCTTATATCGTGGCTAGCGATTCGGAATATAATTGTGATATTAAAAATACATTTAGAGAAGTCTACAGTTTTTACTCGCTTATCGAATGAATGAATACGAATGGACTCTAGACCAGGGGTGGCCAACAAGTCGATCGCGAACCCAATTTTGGTCGATCGCTGGCGATCTTTTGACTTAATGTGTTACACTTGTAATCGCACGCAACGCGTGAACGTAACGCGCAAATTCAACAGTATGCATACAGTTATGACTCGACTCAGAAAAACATAGCCATTTAGCTTGAATATTTGATACCTTCATGCGGTAGCTTCTTTTCTTGAAAAAAAAAATTGTGGAATTTATAACTTTTCCTTTTAACAAAGATTTGTGTAAAACGTATTAGCCAAAGAATTTAGACATATTTCATATGGAGCAAAAGGCATTAGAAAATGAAATTATAATTTTACAAACTGATTTTCATCCTTAAAGTTAACGAAGACTAAACAACATTCTGTCCTGACTGATTCTCATATTGAAGACTCATTATTATTATATTCGTCAGGATATACACCTAATTATGACTCCTTGGTTAGAGACGTGCAAACTCAGTCCTTCCATTAATGTTAAGATAATAAAATAAATTCTAAATCTGTCTTTATCTGTAGGTAATTTGAATTAATAAATATTGTTAATAATTACTCATGATGTTTTAATTCCACTAGACGTGAGTTTTTTGAACCGTTAAATAATTATGTTGATTTTTACGTAGTTAGATATACAGGGTGTTTTAGTACGAGGTGCACTCCCACCAACTATTGATAGATTAGCAAAAAATAAGTCTGAACCTTTATATCATTTTTCCATGATAAATTTTCCTGGCCCCCCAAAAAAATCGCTAAAGTGAAATCTTAAAATCAAATTATCAGCCATACTGTGCATTTTTATAACAACTTTTTCATATTTACGGACAAATAGTACCACAAATTTTACATTGCAATTAATAACAAAATTAAATTACATTTTAAGTTAATAAAATCTTGAAAAAGTGTCGAAAAATCGAATTTTTTTAGGTACCGCCTGTTCGGAAAGAACTCGTAGCTGCAAATATCAAAAGTTAGGTCTATAAATTTATTTTCTTTATGAGCCTATACCTAGAAAAATTAATAAGTGATTTAAAAAATTAAAAAAAAATAGTTTTGAACATATATTTTGCTTATCTACCCATAGCACGCAGGAGTGCACCTCGTACTGAAACACAGTGTATAAACATAGTATGTATTTCACACCTTCCCTCCCCATTTAGACTATGCCTATGACAACAAGTCGATCGCGACATATTTTTAAGATAAAAAGTAGATCTCAAGTACACAAAAGTTGGCCACCCCTGGTCTATTAGACTTGGTTGAAAACGCTTGCTAAATGAAAGCGAATCCCAGTAACCAAAAAGGTGTTCATAGACTGAATTATTTTGCTCAGATTGGTTTAGTTTATTGAATTCCTTTTCTATTTACAAATGAATCCTCGTTATATTTAACAGCTGGAAACGCCTTCATTGAAATATGAGTGCAATGAATACCTCTTGCAATACGTAAAGAATAGCGTTTGGAGAGACGCGATGATCTCTCGAGACGTAAACAAATTATTATAATTATGAATAATAAGTAAACTTTTGGTATAAAATAGTTTTCGCAAGGTGTCCAGCATTTATCTAATCGCGTGCCGCGTAGTTTTCCAATGATATATTAACTGCTGTAACACTACGTTACGGGTTCTCGACCGAAACTAGACACGTCGAAATCAAAGTAACGTTTGTTTAAATTGAAAATACAGTCAGATAAAAGCATAGTATGAGTTGCCAGAGTCTTTCCGCCAAAAAACCCGAAAACGTTTTCTCCTATCCTCCCACTACGAGCATTCCAACCAAAATGCCAGCTTCTATTTTCCCTACAAAAGGCGCCCTAATATTCACAATAACTCTTAACAATACAATTTTGACAATCGTAGAAACGAGTTGTTTATTCGAAGCGATTCTTGTCGGATGCAAGTTTTTGAAAAGCGAATTAATTTTGTGATAAAGAGTTGTATAAGTAAGTTAAATTATCTTATTTTGTATTTAATTACATTAGTTGTGTTTATGGCAAGTCCTTAATTGAAATCAAAACAATGCTTGAATGCTGATTTTCGTGGCATAATTTAAGAAATTGAAGCTTGCCATTTATGACACTTATTTGTAAAAAATTACTCTACTAATCAAATCCCCGATGCCTTTAATTGATAAAGATACGTTATTTTTAATTATTGTAATTATTTTTACTTTTCCGCTGTTATATATAATGGAGGGAAAGTACAGTGAGCGATGGAAAACGACTTTCCTCAACATTTTTACACTTTTTGAATTGGAGGAACTGTAAAACGTATAGAAATGCGAAAAAAAACTTAAATCTTCAAAAGTATTAATTCTGGTCAGAGTTTTACTAGGAACTTAGGCGTAAGACTAAAGGAGCATAGATATAACGAAAGAAAAGGGTGCTAATGCTACAATTTTGTCACAAATGGCGCAAGCCCAAGGTTCTGAACTGAAGTGGGACGAGGCAACATTTATCAAACCTTTGTCTTCTCCAACTTTATCAATGACGGCGAAGAAGATTGAAATATATAGAAATAGGCTACAAGAAGGCTGTTTAAATGCAAGAGATGCCGAGAGCCTGCCGTCAGCATGGAAGTTGATGGTTAAAAAATTTTCTAAAAACTCTGACTTTTGAAGATTTATGTTATTTTATTTTGTTTAATTTTATACGTTCCGTTTAGTTTTATACTTCCGTTTTCTCTTGTAAACATTTTTAAAATTTTTGTTTAAATTTTTGTATTCTATTCATGGAACGTATCTGTTTCATTTTCGTTTTTGACCTGAAGATGGCCTGTTAATCGAGCTGAAAACGTTTGTTTTTTCAATTATATATATTTCTCGGCAACTAAGAAGGTGTTTTATTTCTGTTTATTTATTATGCTGAGTACTTTTGATACTCAAGTATATTAGTATTCACATATCTGCATATACAGTCACGTAACTTCCGACAAGATCATTGACACAGAGGATAGATACACTGTGTATTATTGAAACCTATGCTCGGGCCTTTATCCACAGCAGAGCCATAATCTGTGTAATAAAATTGTTTCCGCTGTCTCTCTGATAAAGTCTAGAAAAATCTATCCAAATAATTAAAAGCCAATTTCAAAAAATATAGTAAATCAAAGCACTGTTTAAAAATTGTAGGGTCTTCGATCAATCATCCTGTCTTCAGTTGCTAATATATCTATCATTGACCTTGCAGTCAGATCTTTGATTTCGTTTCTTATTTAATTAAAATACTAAAATATCCATAGAATTAATCTTTCAATTCGACTATCAAGAGACTATTTATACTCGAAATGTTTTAATTTTTTTCAATATTTTAACATTAGTAGTCAGTGACCAATGTCATATTGTAAGTCTTGATACCTAACAACATTTACCCTCATGGTTATACATAGTTATGACACAATGCATAATTATATAGAAATAATAAAACGTCATACATAAGGTAATGAATGTATTCAATGGCAGAAAACTCTTTCAAATATTTGACTACTTATTTACTGAATTTATTCACGTTATTTCTGCCTTTTTGGTGTTATACAAAACTAGGTTTTGATTTCAAGCTTAATAATGATTAAATTACTAATTTTGATTTAAGAGGTTGTTACAGACTGAAACACGGATTGCGTTTTTATTATATAAAACTTTATAATAAAGATATGTAATTTTTATTGTAAATTTTCATACTTTAGTGGCTGAATTAAACATTGAAAAAGATAATAAAAGTAAAGTATCAAGGATTGAACTGAGACGAATGTCTACAATTTATAAGAAGGAGTCAGTAACAGAAATTCTTAAAGAAAACGAATCAATAACCAGAAAAAGTGTGACCACGAAAACATATTCCGTAATTTCTAATGAATTTTCTGTTGTAAGTTTTAAGTTAATTAATTTTTTCAATTTTTTTATCATTTGAAAGTTGAGTAATACAAACCTGATAAATACAACATTGTTATATTAATACCAAAATATACATATATATTTATTTATTCAGCACAATGAAGTGCAATTGATAGGACACAAGATGTTCATTACATACTTTATTTATTCATTGATACGCGTTTTGGGTTCTTCTACCCCGGTTCCTTCAGTTTTTAATTCCTTTTTTATTATACATAACACCCAAAACAGGTATCAATGAATAAATAAAGTATGTAGTAAACGCCTTGTGCCCAATCAATTGCATTCCATTGTGCTGAATAAATAAAGCAAATAAGAAGACACAATTTAAAATAAGAGAAAGAAACACATTTATTTTATGTAAGTTCACTTCATACTATTTATTTATGAAGTTGTTCCTTGTTTAGTTTTTAAAATTGATAGATTCGTTTCACACAGAATATTTGAAGTATTATTGCTTATATTAATGATACTACGTTTAGAAATAATTGCTTTCATTTGATCTGGGAATAGAATATTAACATATTTTGATTCCAAGTCATAAATTAGAAAGACAATATCATTTTGCAATTAAATAATTAAAAGTATACTCTCTTTGATGGATTTAAATAATTAATTTTACGTCATATCTCTGATGTGAATGAAAATATCCACGATAAAAATTGTTGTTTTTGAAAAGTTATAATGCGAAACGACATTCTTGTGTTTGTAAATGTGTACAGATTGCAGATAATTCAACAGACAGGCAAACAATGACAACGACCAAAATTCATCGTGACATAGTTACAATGCAAAGCGGCAATACTTTTGTCAGTTTTTTTTAATTTAAAAAAATGACACAACTCTCGGTCTAGCCCAGACCCCGTATATAGTTAATAGACACTTTGGTTCTCTAAGGTTCTCTTAGGGTGGTCTCGGTTTTCATCTATCTAACTCCGTTCCCGAGATTAGCGAAGAACAGTCAAACAGCCAGACCAACGACAGTGCAAATGTATAGTTACAATTTCAAGATTGCAGTTCAGTTAATATACACCTGGGGTGCAAAAGTAGGTATATGTTACTATCGAAAAACATACAGGAAGAAAATAGGAAGAAAAAACATATACATGCCAGTTATAATTAAAGTTGCCCAACTCAGACCTGTCTAGAGCTTATTCTCCTGAAAGTATTTTGATGAAACTTCGTATATGTGGTATATAGACCACGGAGAAAAGAAAAATGCAAAAAAAAAAAAAAATTTAGTTCGAATTTTTACAACTAGTTGAAAAAATGGCGCATGAAGAACAGTAAAAACAAACTGGAAACAAGCAGAAGATTTTTATTCACAACATTTGTTCAATGTGCAATTCATCACATGTTCAAAACGCTTAACAATGCTTTAAGACGTTTTGAACACGTGATTGATGCAAATGGATTGCACAGTAAACAAATGTTGTGAATAAAAATCTTTTGTGTGTTTTCATTTTGTATTTCTTGTTCTCTATGCGCAATTTTTTCACTTAGTGGTAAAAATTCAAACTAAATTCTTTTGCATTTTTTTCCCTGTGTCCATATAACATATATACCAAGTTTCATCAAAATACGTTCATAAGAACGGGATCTAGACAGGTCTGAGTAGGGCAACTTTAATTAGAACTACCTTGTATTTTTATGTACAAATTAAATCACAAATAAGGAATACGAACTAAGATTGTAAGAATAATAATAATAATGAACAACAAACATTTGTATTTCTCAGATTTTCAACTGCATACCTATATTTGCACCCCCTCCATATTATTGTCAATGAAGTCTTAATGTTTTCATTATCACTCTGCGTTAATGTACAATAAAGGACAATTTGAGCAATATTTTTCCAATTGTCAATTACAACCACTTTTTGAAGCTGCCTGTCATCGCGTTATTAAATTCGTTCAGCAATTACTAAAAATATAACTGTCGAATATTATTAATCAAATTTAATATTTAATAAATGTATTTAAAACTTTTTTTTCAGAGTTCTGCCGAAAATTCGCATGAAAGTGTTTCTTCGACGTCAGCATCAATTGTCAATACAAATATCGAACGTCGTCATTTATTCAAAAAATTTATGATAGTAAAAAAGTTTTCTTCAATAAGAGAAGTCAATTACAAAGAGGATGAAACAAGCCTTCTAGACGACTATTCATCAGAAACTCGTGATAGTGAATTGGGGGCTACATCAAGATATTGTACAAAAACGATTGACGAAATCATGAACGAAAATGCTGATGAAATTGGTACGATGATAAGTTATTGCTTTTATAATACAACGTCTTTCAATTTCTCTTATAATTAAACAGTAAGAAAAGTTTTCGAATCGTCTGTATAAAAATTTTAACATAAAATTAGATAAGTTTGTTAGTATTAACATTAAAATTTGGTAATTAATGTTTCTTGCATTGATAATGAAATTAGAGTGGAAGAATACTTTAGAATTTATTTTACTTAAGCAGAAGTTTCTTTTTTGAATGAAAAGTACTTTAATGTTTGTTGTATCTGTTTAATTAAAATTCTAATTTTGTCACACATTCTATCACTCTGTGCACTTTGTCATTCTTGAATTGCGGATTAGTATTCGAAATCATTTATATCTTGTGTTCACTGCAGACGGATAATGTAACTGTATGTTTCAGAAGCGTGATCGTTTTTGTATAATTTATAGTTAATGGCCGCTTTATATTTTTTACACAAAAAAGAAGGCAGCATACACACTAAACGTACCATATTATATTTTTCAGAAAGATTAACAAACAAAATAAAGAAAGACCTACAAACGACGAAGAAGTTGTTTAAGCCGGAAAAAGTCGTTGATAATATTGACTCATGTTCCAAAATTTCTGATGAATTTTCTGTTGTGAGTTTTAAGTTAATTTAATTATTTTTCAATTTTTTATCATTTGAAAATTGAGTAATACAAATCTGATAAATACAACATTGTTATATTAATACCAAAATCTACATATATATTTTTATATTTATTTATTCAGCACAGTGGAGTGCAATTGATAGGACACAAAGAGCTTATTACATTCTTTATTTATTCATTGATGGGCGTTTCGGGTTCTTTTATCTCTTTTCAGTCAGCCTTTAATTCTTTTTCTCTTATGCATAAAACTGTAAAAAGCGAATCAATTGCACTCCATTGTGCTGAATAAATAAAGTAAATAAGAAAACACAATTTAAAGTAAGAGAAAGAAACATATTTATTTTATGTAAGTTCACTTCATACTATTTATTTATGAAGTTGTTCCTTGTTTAGTTTTTAAAATTGATAGATTCGTTTCACACAGAATATTTGAACTATTATTGCTTATATTAATGATACTACGTTTAGAAATAATTGCTTTCATTTGATCTGGGAATAGAATATTATCACATATTTTGATTCCAAGTCATAAATTAGAAAGACAATATCATTTTGCAATTAAATAATTAAAAGTATACTCTCTTTGATAGATTTAAATAATTAATTTTACATCATATCTCTGATGTGAATGAAAATATCCACGATAAAAATTTTGAAAAGTTATAATGCGAAAAGACATTCTTGTGTTTGTAAATGTGTAAATTGCAGATAATTCAACAGACAGGCAAACAATGACAACGACCAAAATTTATCGTGACATAGTTACAATGCAAAGCGGCAATACTTTTGTCAGTTTTTTTTTATTTTAAAAAAATAACACCACTATCGATCTAGCCCGGACCCCGTATATAGTTAATCGACACTTCGGCTCTCTAAGGTTCTCTTAGGGTGGTCTGGTTCTCATCTCTCTAACTGCGTTATCGAGATTAGCAAAGAACACTCAAGCAGCCAGACCAACTACAGTGCAAATGTATAGTTACAGTTTCAAGTCCAATGAATATACCCTTGGAGTGCAAAAGTAGGAATATGTGATTATGAAAAACATACAGGGAGAAAATAGGAAGAAAAACATATATTTTTATGTAGAAATTAAATCAAAAATTAGGAACACGAACTAATAAATGATTATAAGAATAATAATAAATGAACACCAAACATTTGTATTTCTTATATTATCAACTGTATACCTACTAAATCATACCCTCCATCTCATGTTTAATGAAGTCTTAATGTTCTCAATATTACTCTGCGATATCCACAATAAAGGACAATTTGAGCAGTATTTTTTCCAATTGTTCATTACAACCACTTTTTGAAACTGCCTGTCAACGCGTTATTAAATTCGTTCAGCAATTACTAAAAATATAACTGTTGATTATTATGAATCAAATTTAATATTTAATAAATATTTAAAATTTTTTTTAGAATTCTGCAAAAAGTTCAAATTTTCAAGTTGAAAAACAAATTGAAAAAGATATGAACAAGTTAAAAAGTTTTTCTATGCCAGAAGAAGTGGCATATAATAATGAGAGATTTCTGCCAAAAAAAGAGTTCAGTCGAAAATCTGATAAAGAGGTTAGAAAATATTTTCCTGTTTAACCTTTTTCTAGGTTAAATTTATTTTTATTTATTTATTTATTTATTATTCTGGTACAAAGACCCTGTTGTGGGGATAAAACAAAAAACAAAACATAAGCATACATAATCTTACACAACAATATAAACAAATTTCACAGATATATTCACTAATTGTAATAACCTAATAACAAAATTACAAAAATTCATAAATTATTAATATCATTTCTAAACTGAATTCAAATCAGAAAACAAAAGACTTAAAGAACTACATGGGAGAACTATCCGAAAGCAAATTAACAACCAACTAGGTTAAAAAAACTTTCCTATAAGAAAGGAAAAACAACAGTTTAAATCACTTATTAAAAAAAAATCGGATAGTCTCCCAAGCAGTCCAAGCAACCACAGGTTAAATAGTAGGCAGGCCACGCCCCAAGACGAAATTTACATAAAATAATCACTACTTGCTTTAAGCCTAAAAACAATTTTTAAAATAATTAAATGAAAAATAAATAATCCCAAAAGTCTCCTCGCGGAATTTTGACAAAAAAGTACAAACAGCGATAATATGAAACGCATCCAATGGCGAGTCAGCTGCCCCACATAAGCAAATGTCTCTTCTGTAATTACATAAAAAACTTAATGAATTACATCTGCTTGCATTAATATGCCCATAACATTAGAAGAAAAATTACTATTATAAATAGAACAATCAAAAAAGGTTTTATTCAAACTCTTATACTACTCACAATAATATCTTAATAATATATCGTTATTCAACTTCAAAACATAGTTATCAAAATTATTTAACTTTAATAAATAAACACTGTTAACATCTTGTAACAAATTATCAAAATCGATTTCGTTCCTTGAACAATTAGCTAACCAATGCTTCGACCAAGTTAACTCAACTTGTTTCAAAACAATACGCAAACAAATCTTACTAAGACTTTCTTCGTTTAAACTCAACGTTCTAAATATCCAATTAACACATTTGTTCAAAGTCAAACAAGATAAAGGAATCAATGAATATTCCATAGACACTAGATAACCAGGAGTACACTTTGGAAGCCCGTACATTCTCTCAATAAAAGTGACTAATACTGTATCCAAGCTCTCCGCCTGAAACCCCCACACCTTGGAAGCATAACAAAGAGATGAACCCACCACGGCATTAAAAACCTTAACTGATCCTTCAAATTACACAACTTAGCAAACTGACACATATGAATAACTTTGTCCGTTTTTATCTCGGCATTAACTTTACAAGACCTCACATGAGTATTAAAATAACCATTACTTTTAAAAATTACCCCTAAATACTTATATTGTGATACAACAGAAATTGGAACACCTCAGAACCACCATTTGTCAGCCTTAGAAGCCTTACTACCATTTCGACAAACCATAATTTTAGATGTGGCAAGATTCAATTGTAAAATAAGGAACACGAACTAATAAATGATTATAAAAATGATAATAATGAACAACATACATTTGTATTTGTCAGATTTTCAACTGTATACTTATATTTACACCCCTCCGTATTATTGTCAATGAGGTTTTAATGTTTTCATTATTACTATGCGATATTCACAATAAAAGACAATTTGAGCAATATTTTTCCAATGTCAATTGCAACCACTTTTTGCAGCTGCTTGTCATCGCGTTATTAAATTCGATCAGCAATTACTAAAAATATAACTGTTGATTATTATGAATCAAATTTAATATTTAATAAATATATTTAAATTTTTTTTAGAATTCTGCAGAAAGTTCAAATGATCAAGTTGATGAAGAAATAGAAAAAAGGCATGAAAAAGTTAAGAAGTTTTTTTATGCCAGAAGAAATGGCATATAATAATGAGAGTATTCTGCCAAAACAAGAGTTCTCTCAAAAATCTGAGGAAGAGGTTAGAAAATATTTTTCTGTTTAACCTTTGTCTAAATTAAATTAAACACATGTTATCATCTAATGTTAATTTGTCCGCTTAGAAGCTTTACTACCATTTCGAAAGACCACAATTTTAGATGTGGCAAGATTCAATTGTAAAATAAGGAACACGAACTAATAAATGATTATAAAAATGATAATAATGAACAACATACATTTGTATTTGTCAGATTTTCAACTGTATACTTATATTTACACCCCTCCGTATTATTGTCAATGAGGTTTTAATGTTTTCATTATTACTATGCGATATTCACAATAAAAGACAATTTGAGCAATATTTTTCCAATTGTCAATTGCAACCACTTTTTGCAGCTGCTTGTCATCGCGTTATTAAATTCGATCAGCAATTACTAAAAATATAACTGTTGATTATTACGAATCAAATTTAATATTTAATAAATATATTAAAATTTTTTTTAGAATTCTGCAGAAAGTTCAAATCATCAAGTTGATGAAGAAATAGAAAAAAATATGAAAAAGTTAAGAAGTTTTTTTATGCCAGAAGAAGTGGCATATAATAATGAGGAGATCTCTGCCAAAAAAAGAGTTCAGTCCAAAATCTGAGAAACAGGTTAGAAAATATTTTCCTGTTTAACCTTTGTCTAAATTAAATTAAACACATGTTATCATCTAATGTTAATTTGTCCGCTTAGAAGCTTTACTACCATTTCGAAAGACCACAATTTTAGATGTGGCAAGATTCAATTGTAAAATAAGGAACACGAACTAATAAATGATTATAAAAATGATAATAATGAACAACATACATTTGTATTTGTCAGATTTTCAACTGTATACTTATATTTACACCCCTCCGTATTATTGTCAATGAGGTTTTAATGTTTTCATTATTACTATGCGATATTCACAATAAAAGACAATTTGAGCAATATTTTTCCAATTGTCAATTGCAACCACTTTTTGCAGCTGCTTGTCATCGCGTTATTAAATTCGATCAGCAATTACTAAAAATATAACTGTTGATTATTACGAATCAAATTTAATATTTAATAAATATATTTAAATTTTTTTTAGAATTCTGCAGAAAGTTCAAATGATCAAGTTGATGAAGAAATAGAACAAAGGCATGAAAAAGTTAAGAAGTTTTTTTATGCCAGAAGAAATGGCATATAATAATGAGAGTATTTTGCCAAAACAAGAGTTCTCTCAAAAATCTGAGGAAGAGGTTAGAAAATATTTTCCTGTTTAACCTTTGTCTAAATTGAATTAAACATGTGTTATCATCTCATGGTAAACTCTTATTCATGACCACATTTCATTTTTACTTTATCTTATTTTGAATTAATTGTTTTGAATTAAGTCATTAAATTATTTCATTTTTTTTCTTAATATTTATTAAAAGTCAGTTATTATTTTATTATTCATTTTGTTTATTTTTATTTAATTCATTGGGATATAGTTTATATTACTTTACTGATTATAAATTTTTCATATTAATTAAAATGTAATATTTCCAAAATTTTTTAAATGAATATTAATATTTTCGACTTATAAAATTACTTTTCACTTCTTTCAGAAACCAACGAAATGCCTGGATTTGTTCCAGTTCTACTTCCACAGAATTTTAAGTTTTTTCTGTCGCAAGAAATCAAAAGTCTAACTTATTGAAAATGGAAGTGGAAGATTTTGGATATGTCTATTATTTATTTGTTTCCAATTTCTTTAGTTTTCCTTTTTATTTGAAAAATCAAAGCAAAGTTTTAATTTCTTTCCTTCTTTTTCTTATTAGAAAAAACAAAAAAAGTTTTAATTTTTCTTTTTCTTATTTGAAAAAACACAAAAAAGATTAGTTTTAGTTCTTCTTTTTCTTATTTGAAAAAACACAAAAAAAGATTAGTTTTAGTTTTTCTTTTTCTTATTTGAAAAAACACAAAAAAAATTAGTTTTAGTTCTTTTTTTCTTATTTGAAAAAACACAAAAAAGATTAGTTTTAGTTCTTCTTTTTCTTATTTGAAAAAACACAAAAAAGATTAGTTTTAGTTCTTCTTTTTCTTATTTGAAAAAACACAAAAAAGATTAGTTTTAGTTTCTTATTCTTATTTGAAAAAACACAAAAAAAGATTAGTTTTAGTTTTTTTTCTTATTTGAAAAAACAAAAAAAGATTAGTTTTAGTTCTTTTTTTCTTATTTGAAAAACACAAAAAAGATTAGTTTTAGTTTTCTTTTTCTTATTTGAAAAAACACAAAAAAATATTAGTTTTAGTTTTTTTTTCTTATTTGAAAAAACACAAAAAGATTAGTTTTAGTTTCTTATTCTTATTTGAAAAAACACAAAAAAGATTAGTTTTAGTTTTCTTATTTCTTATTTGAAAAAACACAAAAAAGATTAGTTTTAGTTTCTTTTTTCTTATTTGAAAAAACACAAAAAAGATTAGTTTTAGTTTCTTATTCTTATTTGAAAAAACACAAAAAAGATTAGTTTTAGTTTCTTATTCTTATTTGAAAAAACACAAAAAAGATTAGTTTTAGTTCTTCTTTTTCTTATTTGAAAAAACACAAAAAAGATTAGTTTTAGTTTCTTATTCTTATTGAAAAAACACAAAAAAGATTAGTTTTAGTTTTTTATTCTTATTTGAAAAAACACAAAAAAAATTAGTTTTAGTTCTTCTTTTTCTTATTTGAAAAAACACAAAAAAGATTAGTTTTAGTTTCTTATTCTTATTTGAAAAAACACAAAAAAATTAGTTTTAGTTTCTTATTCTTATTTGAAAAAACACAAAAAAGATTAGTTTTAGTTTTTTATTCTTATTTGAAAAAACAAAAAAAGATTAGTTTTAGTTTCTTTTTCTTATTTGAAAAAACAAAAAAATTAGTTTTAGCTTTT